>NC_140999.1:59773176-60373176 GCF_052327205.1 Somniosus microcephalus | reverse complement strand
AAGAGGACATTCAGCCCCTTGAGCCTGATCTGCCATTCAATGAGATCATGGCTGATCTGTATCCTAACTCAGGCCACCTGCCTTGGCTCCATGGCCTAGAAATTGGGTTGGGGCGCCAAAGTGGCGCAAAAGTCACCTGAGCGCAGGATTTAGCGCAGCGATCGGAGTGATACCGATCGCCAGAAATTCAGTTTCAGTGCCCCTCGAGGGACACGGGGCGAGGCTCGAGGTGCTCCGCGTCCCTCTTAGGGCGCTGAAACTGATTATCGCAGCGCAACGTGCCGCAGCGCCACATGCTGTGGCACGGCACGCTGCGGTACTGCAGGCCTTCCTCCCACTGTTAAGGGGGAGGTGCCTGCAACAGCGCGATCCCTGCTCGCGAGTGCCGGCAAATGAGCCCGGCACCAAGGAGAGTGCCGGGCTCTCGGGAAACAGCCGGCAATGCCGCGGGGGGGGCGGTTAGGAGGCCGGGGACGGAGGTGCTGGCAGGCGGCCGCCGAAAAAGCGGCCGCCCCGCACCTCCACCTTAACTTGCGCCGCTGCCGGCACAGTAAGGCCCCGTGAACCGGGTGCGGGTAGCGAGCGGCGCAACTGCGGCGTTCGCTACCAAATATCGCGAACGGGGCACGAATGGGGCGCTGCGCACACCGATGACGTCATCGGTGGCGGCGCAGCGCAAATGCCTAACACCACCATTAGCGCCCCTACTGAATATCGCGGGAGACGCAGCCAGTGGCGCTACAGCCACTGACTGCCTCTTTAGGTGCTAACAGGTGGCGCTACTCACCCAATTTCTCCCCCAATATCTCTTAATACCCTTGGCTAGCAAAATTTAGCGATTTCAGAATTAAACTTATTAATATCTACTGCTTTTTGTGGGACAGAGTTCCACACTTCTAACTTTGAGAGAAGAAGTTTTTCCAAACTTCTCTCCTGGCTCTGATTTTAAGGTTATGTCCCCTTGTCCTAGACTCCCTTACCAGCGGAAAAAGTTTCTCCCTATCTACCCTGAATTCCTTTCAGGATCATAAAAACCTCAGTCAAATCACTCTTAACCCTCTGTATTCCAGGGAATACAAGACTAGTTTATGTAATCTCTCCTCATAATCTAACCCTTGAAGCCCTGGTAGCATTCTGGTGAATCTGTGCTGCACTCCTTCCAAGGCCAATATATCCTTTCTAAGGTGCGGTGCCCAGAACTGTACACAGAACTCCAGATGTGGTCTAACCAGGGCTTTGTATAGCTTTAGCAGACTTGAACGGATATGGCGGACAACTGATTTAGTCATTCACCACCAGATCTGGCTGGACCACTTAAAGCACTATTGGGTCCTGCTCCTCTCCTCGAAAAAACATCTTTCTTGACCCATCTGTCTTTGCAAACTACCGCCCCATCTCCAACCTCCCTTTCCTCTCTAAAGTCCTTGAATGTATTGTCGCCTCCCAAATCCTTGCCCATCTTTCCCCGATGTTTGAATCCCTCCAATCTGCCCCTGCCACAATACCAAAACAGCTCTTATCAAAGTCACAAATAACGATGTGACTGTGACAAAGGTAAACTATCCCTCCTCATCCTTCTTGATTTGTCTGCAGCCTTTGACACGGTTGACCACTCCATTCTCCTCCAACGCCTCTCCACCGTTGTCCAGCTGGGACTGCACTCGTCTGGTTCCATTCTTATCTATTCAGTCGTAGCCAGAGAATCAATTGCAATGGCTTCTCTTCCCACTCCCGCACCATTACCTCTGGTGTCCCCCAAGGATCAATCCTTGGCCCCTCCTATTTCTCATCTACATGTTGCCCCTTGGCGACAGCATCCGAAAACACAGCGTCAGTTTCCACATGTACGCTGACGATACCCAACTCTACCTCACCACTGCTTCTCGCGACCCCTCCACTGTTTTCCATTGTCAGACTGCTTGTCCGACATCCAGTGCTGGATGAGCAGAAATTTTCTCCAGCTAAATATTGGGAAGACCAAGGCCATTGTCTTCACTCCCCGCCACAAACTC
Source organism: Somniosus microcephalus (assembly GCF_052327205.1). Classification (NCBI taxonomy): domain Eukaryota; kingdom Metazoa; phylum Chordata; class Chondrichthyes; order Squaliformes; family Somniosidae; genus Somniosus; species Somniosus microcephalus. The sequence goes on along the minus strand of NC_140999.1, from coordinate 60,371,164 downwards.
CGTTCCCTAGCCACTGACTCCATCCCTCTCCCTGGCAACTGTCTGAGGCTGAACCACACTGTTCGTGTAATATTTGATGGTTGTTGTAATAATTGACTCCAAGATGAGCTGCCGACCACATATTCATGCCATCACTAAGACCACCTATTTCCAACTCCATAACATCGCCCGACTCCGCCCCTCCTCAGCTCATTAACTGCTGAAACCCTTACCCATGCCCTTGTTACCTCTAGACTTGACTATTCCAACGCACTCCTGGCCGGCCTCCCATGTTTTAACCTCCGTAAACTTGAGGTAATCCAAAACTCTGCTGCCCGTGTCCTAACTCGTACCAAGTCCCGTTCACCCATCACCCCTGTGCTCGCTGACCTACATTGGCTCCCGGTTTACAATGCCGTGGTTTTAAAAATTCTCATCCATGTTTTCAATTCCCTCCATGGACGCGCCCCTCCCTATCTCTGTAATTTCTCCAGCTCTTCATCTGAGATATCTGCGCTCCTCCAATTCTGGCCTCTTGCGCATCCACGATTTTAATCATTCCACCATTGGTGGCCATGCTTTCAGCTGCCAAGGCCCAAAGTTCTGGAACTCTGGGCTGGATTTTGCCAGCCCTGAGGAGGCGGGTTTGGAGGTGGGACTGCCGGGAAAATGGTAGAATTTGGGGGCGGGTGCCCAACCCCCCCCAACCCACCTCTGTGCCATCTTGCCAGGAGGCGGGTAGCCGTCTCGCACCGGGTCCTGTCTCCTTGGAGGCGGGAAGGGATTACAGGTAGTTAACAGGCAGATAAGAGGATTATCCCCATTTTGCCCACACAAGTGCGGGCTTCCTGAAGACTCCGAAACCCGCCAGGGTCACCGAGGCAAGTAGTGGGTCTGTGGGGGTCTGCGGGGTGCCAAAGTGCGCTGTGAAGGTAAGTGATGGGTGCAAGAGTGGAGAGATGAGTATCTGAGGTAAGTGGAAAGTGTTAGAAAAAGTGTACTTACCTTTGTTTCTTCCTGCAGGCTTCAATCGGTGGGTATGCGGAGAGTCTTGCACCTCCGCGGCAGAGATGACAGATGGCCGTTGCATTCTCCAATGCAGCAACCATCTAATTTCTGCAAAAGAAAGAGGTTTGATGAGGTCTTGAATTCAAGACCTCATCCAACTACAGAGAATGTCACTGTTTGACAGCTTCACAGAGCTGTCAAACAATGACAATTCATCTATGAAACGTCATACGTTGATGTTCTCTGTAACCAGCTTTCCCTTAATTGGCCTGCTAAACCCGCTGGGCGGGCTTAACAAGGTCAATCAATGAAAATTAGAGTGGGTTGGCCAGAAGTTGATGGAGGCGGGACTGAAACCCGACAGGTGGGAGTCCCGCCTCCAAAAGCTCCCCATTGGCAAAATCCAGCCCAGAGTCTCTCTCTAAACTTTTCCGCCTTGCTACCTCTCTCATCCTTTATGACAATCCTTAAAACCTACCTCTTTGACCAAGCTTTTGGTCATCTGCCAGAATATCTCCTTATGTGGCTTGGTGTCAAATTTTGTTTGATAACGCTCCTGTGAAGCACCTTGGGACGCTTTACTATGTTAGAGGTGCTATATAAATGCAAGTTATTGTTGTTGTAGCAAAACTTCCTCCCCTTTATATTCTAGCCCTCTCGTTATAAAGGCTAACATTCCATTAGCCTTTTTGATTATCTTTTGTGCCTGACTACTACATTTTAGTGATCTGTATACATGGAACCCTAAATCTCTTTGGACCTCCACTGTTCCTAGCTTTTCACCATTTAAAAAATACTCGGATCTATCCATTTTTGGTCCAAAATGGATGACCTCACACTTAGGAACATAGGAACAGGAGTAGGTCATTGAACCCCTTGAGCCTGTTCCGTGATTCAATGAGATCATGGCTGATCTGCGACCTAACTCCATGTACCTACCTTTGGCCCATATCCATTAATAACTCTGATTAACAAAAAAACTATCAATCTCCGATTTAAAATTAACAATTGATCTAGCATCAATTGCCATTTGTGGAAGAGAGTTCCAAACTTCTGCCACCCTTAGTGTGTAGAACTGTATCCTAATTTCACTCCTGAAAGGTCTGGCTTTAATTTTTAGACTATGCCCCCAGTCCTAGAATCCCCAACCAACGGAAATAGTTTCTCTCTGTCTACCATATCTGTTCCCCTTAATATCTTGAAAACTCGATCAGATCACCCCTTAACCTTCTAAGTTCTAGGATACAACCCTAATTTATGTGATCTCTCCTTGTAACTTAACCCTTGAAGTCTGGGTATCAATCCTACGTTGCACTCCCTCCAAGGCCAGTATATACTTCCTGACGTAATAAAACTACGCACTTGGTTTGAGCATAAAGCAAAGCTTTAATCAACTTGTTTCAGAACATGGAGGTCTAGTTATACTTCACTAGTTCCTTGTCTTACAAAATGTCCCTGGCTAGCTGGGGCCGACGCCTGAGTATTTATACTCCTTGCACGGCGCCACCAGCTGGCCGTCCAGCATTATTTCACGAGTAGTTTCTTGATGAATGATGAGATTTATAACATTTCCTAAGGTGTAGTGCCCAGAATTACAGTACTCCAGGTGTGGTCTAACCAGAGTTTTGTATAGCTGAGCGTTACTTCTACCCCCTTATAATCTAGTCTTTTAGATATAAAGGTCAGCATTCCATTAGCCTTTTTGATTATTTTCTGCACCTGTTCATGACATTTTAATGATCTATGTACCTGGACCCCCAAGTCTCTTTGGACCTCCACTATTTTTAGCTTTTCACCATTTAGAAAATACCCTGTTCTATCCTTTTTAGGTCCAAAGTGGATGACCTCATATTGACCAGAAACTTAACTGGACCAGCCACATAAATACTGTGGCAACAAGAGCAGGCCAGAGGCTAGGTATTCTGCAGCGAGTGTCTCACCTCCTGACTCCCCAAAGTATTTCCACCATCTACAAGGCACAAGTAAGGGGTGTGATGGAATACTCTCCACTTGCCTGGATGAGTGCAGCTCCAAAAATACTCAAGAAGCTCGACACCATCCAGGACAAAGCAGCCCATTTGATTGGCACCCTATCCACCACCTTAAACATTCACTCCCTTCACCACTGGCATACCATGGCTGCAGTGTGTACCATCTACAAGATGCACTACTGCAACTCGCCAAGGCTTCTTCGGCAGCACCTCCCAAACCCGCAACCTCTTCCACCTAGAAGGACAAGGGCAGCAGGCGCATGGGAACACCACCACCTCCAAGTTCCTCTCCAAGTCACACACCATCCTGACTTAGAAGAATATCGCCGATCCTTCATCGTCGCTAGGTCAAAATCCTGGAACTCCCTCCCTAACAGCACTGTGGGAGTACCTTCACCACACGGACTGCAGCGGTTCAAGGCGGCGGCTCACCACTACCTTCTCAAGGGCAATTAGGGATGGGCAATAAATGCTGGCCTTGCCAGTGATGCCCACATCCCATAAACAAATACATTTTTTTTACCTACATTGAAATCCATTTGTCACAGTTTTGCCCATTCACTTAATCTATCGATATCCCTTTGTAATTTTATGCTTTCATCTACACTGCCTACAATACTGCCTATCTTTGTGTCATTGGCAAATTTGGATATATGACTTTCTATGCCATCATCTAAGTCATTAATAAATACTGTGAATAGTTGAGGCCCAACACAGATCCCTGCGGGACACCACTAGTCACATCCTGCCAATTTGAGTACCTGCTCATTATCCCTACTGCCTGTCTCCTGCCGCTCAGCCAATTTCATAACCAGGTCAATAATCAGCCCTGAATTCCGTGGGCTTCTACCTTAGTTAACAGTCTCTTATGTGGGACTTTATCAAATGCCTTCTGGAAGTCTATATAAATGAAATCCATAAATATTCCCCAGTACCTACTCAAAAAATTCAGTCAGGTTTTTCAGGCATGACCTACCTTTCACAAATCCATGCTGGCTCTCTGATCAACTGAAAATTTTCAAGGTGTTCAGTCACCCGGTCCTTAATTATAGACTCTAGCAATTTCCTGACAACAGATGTTAGGCTAACTGGTCTATAATTCCCTGGTTTTCCTCGCTTGCCATTCTTAAATAGCGGAGTGACATGCGCAACTTTCCAATCTAAAGGAACGGTTCCTGAATCAAGGGAACTTTGGAAGATTATAGTTAGGGCATTTGCAATGTGCTCACCTACTTCCTTTAAAACCCTGCGATGGAAATCATCTGGTCCTGGGGATTTGTCACTCTTTAGTGCCATTATTTTCTTCATTACTGTTATTTTACTTAAGTTAATTTTATTGAATCCCTGTCCCCGATTCAATATTAGTTTCCTTGGGATTTCTGGCATGCTGTCCTCTTCTACTGTAAATACTGACGCAAAGTAATTATTCAACATGTCTGCCATTTCCTCATTAGCATTGATAATATCTCCGCTTTCAGTTTTTAAAGGGCCAATGTTGCTCCTGACTAGCCTCTTTTTCCTAATATAGTTGTAAAAATTCTTTGTGTTGATTTTGATATCCTTTGCAAGTTTATTTTCATACTCCCTTTTTGTAGCTCTTACTATCAGTTTTGTGACCCTTTGCTGTTTTTTGTATCTTTCCCATTCACCAGGATCTGTGCTTTTTTGCATTTTTCTTTTAGTTTTATGCTGTCCCTTACCCCTTTAGTCATCCATGGCTGTTTTTTTTGGCAAGTAGAACTCTTGCCCCTGAGGGGTATAAACTGGTTCTGTATCACCAAAATCTTTTTTGAACATTTTCCACTGATCCTCTATCGTTTTACCCACTAACAGATTGGCCCAATTTACTGTGGGCAGTCTCTGCTTCATCCTGTTGAAGTCGACCTTACCTAGATCTAGAACCTTAGTAGCTGTTTCGCGTATCTCCCTTGAACTCGATCATGTTATGATCGCTATTGGATAAATGTTCACGCACAGTTAGGCTGCTAACTAAATCTGGCTCATTACTCATTACTAAATCTAATATGGCATGCCCCCTTGTTGCCTTTAGGACATGTTGTAGAAAACTATCCTGGACACACTCAAGAAATTCACTACCTTTCTGGCAGGTGCTAGTCTGCTTATCCCAAATCTTTATGAAAGTTAAAATCCCCCATTAAAATCACTCTGCCTTTGCTACACATCTCCCACTACATTCTTAAATCCTTTCCTATTTCTTAATTCTACCCATAAAGTCTCCACTGCCTGCTTACCTCTCTTTATATCCTCACTTATCATTGAAGTGATTTCATTCTTAATCACTAAGGCTACTCCTCCCCCTCTGCCATTTTCCCTATCTTTCCTGTAGACCTTATAACCTGGTATATTTAGTTCCCACTCCTGACCATCTTGCAGCCATGTCTAAGTAATGGCTACCATGTCATACCCTCCAAGTTGAATTTGTGCCTGCAGTTCATTCAATTTATTCCTTATACTCTGTGCGTTTGTATAAAGAACGCTTATTTGGGCCACACACCCTAGCCTGTCCTTCAGCTCTAATGTTTTACTCACATGTTTCTTATTTCTCTCTCCTGGTTTAATCACTTTACATCTTTTAGTTTTCCCTTTACCTGTAGTGCCTAAAGCACAATTTCTGACTGTTACTCTACTCTCTTCCCTTTCGTTTGTTTTTGAACTACTATTTGTACTGCAATTTCCCCCTGAGCCCTTCCCCCCATTTACTTGTTTAAAGTCCTTGTGACCGCCCTATTTATCCTTTCCGTGGGACCCTGGTGCCAGACCTATTCAGGTAGAGCCCGTCCAACGGTACAGTTCCTTCCTGTCCCAATACCTGTGCCACTGCCCCATGAAATGGAACCCCTTTTTCCCACACCACTCTTTTAGCCACTTGTTCACTTCCCTAATCAGCTTATTCCTCTGCCAATTTGCACATGGCTCAGGTAATAATCCAGAGATTATAACCCTTGAAGTCCTGTTCTTTAATTTAGATCCTAGTTCCTGGTACTCCCCAAACAGGATCTCTTGCCTACTCTTCCCTATGTTGTTGGTTCCAACATGGACCACAATGACTGGATCCTCCCCCTCCCTTTCCAATATCCTTTCAAGCTGGTTCGAGATGTCCCTCACCCTGGCACCAGGTAGGCAACATACCATGTGGAACTCTCGATCCTGCTTACAAAGGAGGCTATTTTCCCCCCTAATTATAGAATCCCCTATAACTACCACATTACGCTTCCTCTCCTCCTCCTCCTCCCCATAGGACAGCCTCCTGCTCCAAAGTGCCATGGTCCACATTCTGGCTGTTCTTCCGACAGTCTTTATCCTTATCCTCACAGGTAGCAAGTACATTGTACCTGTTGGATAGGATCAGTTTCTGTGAATCCTCGTTCACTTTCTTACCTGGATTCCCCTTACTCTGTATACTATCGGTCACACCCACCCCGTTCTGAACCTGCACCTCTCTACGAGGTGTGACCGAAGTCTGGAGCAAACTGTCCAGATATTCCTTCCCCTCCCTTATGTGTCAGCAGGTCTCCAACTCGCACTCCAGCTCAGTGACTCTGAGTCGGAGAGATTCGAGATGGAGATATCTCCTGCGGATGTGTTTGCTCGGGACAGTCTCGCTGTCAGCCAACTCCCACATACTGCAGTCCAGACACACAACCTGCTCTGCCATATCTTAGTCGAACCTTATTTTATTTATTTAATTAGTTAAAATCTTTATTCAATGATTTTTTTTAATAGTTATATTAATTAGTTTATCCAGTTAAGTTTTTTATTTAATAAAGTATGTTGTAGTTCCTGCTCCTAGTTTAAACCACTGCCCTAGCTTACAGAGAAAACAAACATTAATACTCACCAACCAATCACCTACCTGCTGTCCTGTGATGTCACTCCTTGTTTTTACATCGTCACTCTGGCTCTCTGTTCCCGTTCTGTTTAAAGTACTCTGCCGCTCTGGCTCTCTGTTCCCGTTCTGTTTAAAGTACTCTGCCGCTCTGGCTCTCTGTTCCCGTTCTGTTTAAAGTACTCTGCCGCTTTGGCTCTCTGTTCCCGTTCTGTTTAAAGTACTCTGCCGCTCTGGCTCTCTGTTCCCGTTCTGTTTAAAGTACTCTGCCGCTCTGGCTCTCTGTTCCCGTTCTGTTTAAAGTACTCTGCCGCTCTGGCTCTCTGTTCCCGTTCTGTTTAAAGTACTCTGCCGCTCTGGCTCTCTGTTCCCGTTCTGTTTAAAGTACTCTGCCGCTCTGGCTCTCTGTTCCCGTTCTGTTTAAAGTACTCTGCCGCTTTGGCTCTCTGTTCCCGTTCTGTTTAAAGTACTCTGCCGCTTTGGCTCTCTGTTCCCGTTCTGTTTAAAGTACTCTGCCGCTTTGGCTCTCTGTTCCCGTTCTGTTTAAAGTACTCTGCCGCTTTGGCTCTCTGTTCCCGTTCTGTTTAAAGTACTCTGCCGCTTTGGCTCTCTGTTCCCGTTCTGTTTAAAGTACTCTGCCGCTTTGGCTCTCTGTTCCCGTTCTGTTTAAAGTACTCTGCCGCTTTGGCTCTCTGCTCCCGCTCTGTTTAAAGTACTCTGCCGCTCTGGCTCCCGTTCTGTTTAAAGTACTCTGCCGCTCTGGCTCTCTGCTCCCGCTCTGTTTAAAGTACTCTGCCGCTTTGGCTCTCCGTTCCCGCTCTGTTTAAAGTACTCTGCCGCTCTGGCTCTCTGCTCCCGCTCTGTTTAAAGTGCTCTGGCTCTCTGCTCCCGCACTGTTTAAAGTACTCTGGCACACTGCTCCCGCTCTGGCTTTCAGCTCCCGCTCTGTTTAAAGTATTCTGGCACTCTGCTCCCACTCTGTTTAAAGTGCTCTGGCTCTCTGCTCCCACTCTGTTTAAAGTGCTCTGCCGCTCTGGCCAATTAGTCCCACTCCCCTGCTCTTTCCCCATAGCCCCCTGCAAATTTTTCCTCTTCAAGTATTTATCCAATTCCCTTTTGAATGTTAACATTGAATCTGCTTCCTTTCAGACAGTGCATTTCAGATCACAACAACTCGCTCCGTAAAAAAAAATCTCCTAGTTTAAAAAAAAATCTGTAGCAGAAAGCTTACATAGAAACATAGAAGATAGGAGCAGGAGTAGGCCATTTGGCCCTTTGAGCCTGCTCCGCCATTCAATGAGATCATGGCTGATCATCCAAATTCAGTACCCTGTCCCTGCCTTCTCCCCATATCCCTTGATCCCTTTAGCCTTAAGAAATATATCCAACTCTTTCTTGGATATATTTAATGAACTGGCCTCCACCGCCCTCTGTGGCAGAGAATTCCACAGGTTCACCACTCTCTGGGTGAAGAAATTCCTCCTCATTTCAGTCCTAAATGGCTTACCCCTTATCCTTAGACTATGACCCCTGGTTCTGGACTCCCCGGCCATCAGAAACATCCTTCCTGCATCTAGTCTGTCCAGGCCTGACAGAATTTTATAGGTTTCGATGAGCTCCCCTCTCAATCTTCTAAACTCCAGTGAGTATAAGCCCAATCGACACAATCTCTCCTCATATGTCATTCCTGCCATCCCAGGTATCAGCCTGGTGAATCTTCGCTGCACTCCTTCCATGGCAAGAACGTCCTTCCTCAGGTAAGGCGACCAAAACTGCACACAATATTCAAGGTGCGGTCTCACCAAGGCCCTGTACAACTGTAGCAAGACATCCTTGTTCCTGTACTCGAACCCTCTTGCTACGAAGGCCAACATACCATTTGCCTTCTTAACTGCCTGCTGCACCTGCATGCTTACCTTCAGCGACTGGTGCACAAGAACACCCAGGTCTCTTTGCACTTCCCCTTCTCCCAATCTATTGCCATTCAAATAATAATCTGCCTTCCTGTTTTTGCCACCAAAGTGGATAACCTCACATTTATCCACATTATAGTGCATTTGCCATGTTTCTGCCCAATCACCCAACCTGTCCAAATCGTACTGGAGTTTCACGACATCCTCCTCACAGCATACCCTCCCACCCAGCTTTGTGTCGTCTGCAAATTTGGAGATATTACATCCAATTCCCTCGTCCAGATCATTAATATATATTGTGAACAGCTGGGGTCCTAGGACCGATCCTTGCGGTACCCCACTAGTCACTGCCTGCCACTCGGAAAATGACCCGTTTATTCCAACTCTTTGCTTTCTGTCCGCCAACCAGTTCTCTATCCAAGTCAATACCTTGCCCCCAATCCCATGTGCCTTAATTTTGCACGCTAATCTCTTATGCGGGACCTTATCGAAAGCCTTCTGAAAGTCCAAATACACCACATCCACTGGTTCTCCCTTATCTATTTTACCAGTTACATCCTCAAAAAATTCCAGTAGATTAGTCAAGTACGATTTACCTTTTGTAAATCCATGTTGACTTTGTCCGATCCTGTCACTGCTTTCCAAGTGCTCTGCAATGACATCTTTTATAATGGACTCTAGCATTTTCCCCACTACCGATGTCAGGCTTACCGGTCTATAATTCCCCGCTTTTTCTCTACCACCTTTTTTGATAGTGGGGTAACATTAGCTACCCTCCAATCCATGGGTACTGTTCCAGAGTCTATCGAGTTCTGGAAGATGACCAGCAATGCATCTACTATTTCTAGGGCCACTTCCTTAAGTACCCTGGGATGTAGATTATCAAGCCCTGGGGATTTATCGGCCTTCAGTCCCGTCAATTTTCCTAACACCATTTCCCTACAAATACTGATTTCTTTCAGTTCCACCCTTTCATCAGACCCTGTGTTCCCCGGCATCTCTGGGAGGTTATTTGTGTCCTCCTTTGTGAAGACAGAACCAAAATATGCATTTAGTTGGTCTGCCATTTCTTTGTTCCCCATTATAAATTCCCCTGATTCTGACTGCAAGGGACCTACGCTTGACTTCACCAACCTTTTTCTCTTCACTTATCTATAAAAGCTTTTACAGTCAGTTTTTATGTTCCCTGAAAGCTTACTCTCATATTCTATTTTCCCTTTCTTAATTAATCCCTTTGTCCTCCTTTGTTGAATCCTAAACTGCTCCCAATCCTCAGGATTATTGCTTTTTCTGGCCAATTTATATGTCCTCTCCTTGGATCTTATGCTATCCCTAATTTCCCTTGTTAGCCACAGTTGAGTCACCTCTTTTGTTTTATTTTTATGCCAAACTGGGATGAACAAATTCTGTAGCTCATCCATGCGGTCTTTGAATGTTTGCCATTGCCTATCCACCGTCAACCCTTTGAGTGCCATTCCCCAATTAATCCTACCCAACTCGCTCCTCAGACCATCGTAGCTTCCTTTATTTAAATTGAGGACCCTAGTCTCTGAGTCAACTACTTCATTCTCCATCTTAATGAAGAATTCGATCATATTATGATCGCTCTGACCCAAGGGGCCTCGTACAACAAGATTGCTAATTAATCCTTTCTCCTTACATAATACCCAGTCTAAGATGGCCTGATCTCTGGTTGGTTCCTCGACATATTGGTCCAGGAAACCATCCCGTAAACACTCCAGGAATTCCTCCTCCACAGTATTGTTACTAATTTGGTTGGCCCAATCTATATGTAGATTAAAGTCACCCATGATGACTGCTGTGCCCTTATTGCATGCTTCTTTAATTTCCCTTTTAATGCCATCCCCAACCTCCGCCTTACTGTTTGGAGGTCTATATACCACCCCCACTAACGTTTTTTTCCCCTTAGTATTTCTCAATTCTACCCATACAGATTCCACATCATCAGAGCTAATATCCTTCATTACAATTGTGTTAATCCCTTCTTTAACCAGTAATGCTACCCCACCTCCCTTTCCTTTTTGCCTATCTTTCCTGAACATCGAATACCCCTGGATGTTGAGTTCCCAGTCTTGGCCATCCTTGAGCCACGTTTCTGTAACCCAACCAAATCATATTCGTTTACCTTTATTTGCGCAGCCAATTCATCCACCTTATTACAAATGCTCCTCGCATTAAGACACAAAGCCTTCAGGCTTGTTTTTTTAACGCTCTTAGACCTATTAGAATTATTATTTACTGTGGCCACGTTTGATTTAAACCGTTGATTTCTCTGACTGCCACTTTTGTTTTTCTCCTTCCTATCTTTTGCTTTTATCCTTATTTCCCTTTCCTCTGTCTCCCTGCTCAGGTTCCCAACCCCCTGCCATTTTAGTTTAAACCCTTCCCCACAGCACTAGCAAACACTCCCCCTAGGACATCGGTTCCAGCCCTGCCCAGATGCAGACCGTCCAGTTTGAACTGGTCCCACCTCCCCCAGAACCGGTTCCAATGTCCCAGGAACTTGAATCCCTCCCCCTGGCACCATTCCTCTAGCCACGCATTCATCTGAAGTATCCTTCTATTTCTACTCTGACTGGCGCGTGGCACTGGTAGCAATCCTGAGATTACTACCTTTTGAGGTCCTGTTTTTTAATTTATCTCATAACTCCCTATATTCTGCTTTTAGGACCTCATCCCGCTTTTTACCTATATCGTTGGTGCCTATATGCACCACGACAACTGGCTGTTCACCCTCCCCTTCCAAGATGTTCTGCCGCTGCTCGGAGACATCCTTGACCCTTGCACCAGGGAGGCAACACACCATCCTGGAGTCTCGTTTGCGGCCGCAGAAATGCCTATCTATTCCCCTTACAATTGAATCCCCTACTCTTTTTCCTCTCATTCTGTGCAGCAGAGCCACCCCTGGTGCCAGGAAGTTGGCTGCTGCTGCCTTCCTCTGATAAGCCATCCCCCCCAACAGTACTCAAAGTGGTGTATCTGTTGGAGAGGGGGATGGCCACAGGGGACCCCTGCACTACCTGCCTGTGCCTAGTACTCTGCCTGTCGGTCACCCGTTCCCTTTCTTCCTGTCCAACCTCTACCTGCGGTGTGTCCAACTCCGTAAATGTGATATTCACGATGTCCTGAGCATCGCGAACGCTCTAGTATGCATCCAATCGCAGCTCCAGTGCCGCAATGCGGTCTGTCAGTAGCTGCAGCTGGATGCACTTCCTGCACATGTAGTTGTCAGGGACACAGGAAGTGTCCCTGAGCTCCCACTTAGCGCAGGAGGAGCATACCACGGGGCTGGGTTGTCCTGCCATGACTTACCCTTTAATTAATTGAATTTAAATTAAATCAATCCCACTAATTACACTACAGTTAACTGGTTTACCAACAGTCCCCGCTACACCAGAGAGACTTTAGAAACTATAAACCACATTGTTAAAGTTTAAAAAAAGAGAGAAATACCAACCAATCACTTACCTGCTTCCTGGTGACGTCACACTTTGATTACTTTTTACCTCTCTCCCTGCTGTTGAATTGGTAAACCTCGCTCCTCACTGCTCCCACACAGGTCCGATGCTCTGGTCGGGCCTCGCTGCCGGTTTTAAGCTCCGCCGCTCCTCACTGCTCCCACACAGGTCCGATGCTCTGGTCGGGCCTCGCTGCCGGTTTTAAGCTCCGCCGCTCCTCGCTGCTCCCACACAGGTCCGATGCTCTGGTCAGGCCTCGCTGCCGGTTTTAAGCTCCGCCGCTCCTCACTGCTCCCACACAGGTCCGATTTTTTACTGGTATATTTTAGTTTATACTTTGGGTTGGAGGAAGGGTTGTGATCTGTAACTGATATCTTCCTGTGAATTGCATTGCTTTGCTCCCCAGGTATTTACTACGAGCCCACTTGCCAAATTAATATTATGAGTCACGCGGTACTGGTTGTTGGATATGGAAGAAAATCTAGGTTGAACTACTGGATTGTTAAAAACAGGTACGTTTCCCACACCAACTACAAATGCTTTAATTCCTCTTGTCAGAGCAAAACATAGGATCTTTATTGTATTTAAAAGCACTTAAGAAAAAATTGGCAATCTCGCTGAGAGAGAAGGTGGTTGACAGGGGAAATAGGAAAATTCATCCAGGTACTTTTGGGGTGTTCTGAGATTGACGTTAAGGCACATTGTTGAAGTACCAATTTGGACAGTGTGAGTGGAGCTTGACTCTGCATTTAACCTGTTTAAACCATGTTTAACCAGGAGTGATTGATGTTGGGCGCAAGGTGGAAATGTTCCATTCCGTAGGCATCCTTCAACTTGATGAGCACATAAATTTATACAAAAATGTAAATGAACTAAGAATGCACTATTTCTCAATACATCATTGGAAAATAATGGGTGTGAAATTCGGCTCCTTTGTGCCCGCCATTAGCGCCTCTGGGGGGGCGCTAACGGGGCACAAAGGGGTTATTGCCCGGGGGAGGGGGGGGGGGCGGCGAAAAAAGCACTTCCCGCGAAATTCGGCAGGGCGTTGCTGAGGCGCTACCCGATAACGCTGCGCCCCCGCCGGTAGTGCCCTGGGCCGCTGCGCCTCCAGCGATAACCACCACAGTGCACGGTGACTCCTTAGCACCCCGCCATTTCCTTTACTGCCCCGTGGCAGAAATTCGGCTACGTCCTGTGAGGCTGGCGCGGGTGGTGTCAGCACCAGCCTCGTGGGTCGTGAGCTGGGCCGACATTCGCTCGCGGGTCGGTAGTTAAAGGGGAGGTACGGCCGCAACCCGCGCTGACATTTTCTTTCTTTGGACGACCTCCAGGTCGGTCCTCCGTGGTGTGGTCCTGGCCGCCATCGCGCAGCCTGGCACCACGTCTTGGCGCCGGGCTGCTGCCATGGCACCACGCCGCCCTGGTGGCCTAGTTGCGGCCATGGGAGGCCCTGCAGAGTGCACAGCAGCCCTCCCCTTTAACTGAAGGGGAGGGGCGTTGAAGTGCAGCAGTGCTCCGCGGAGCGCTGCTGATCTCGCCCAACATCGCCTCGGTTACCACCCCACCAGGAAGTGGAGCGCCCAACATTGCGCTCCACTTCCTGGGCAGGGTGGTAAGGTGAATTTCGTAGCCGGGGCGGGACTTCCTCGTTGGGTGCAGGATGTCCCGCCTCACTGGTGTTCTCACCCCGAAACGGGGTGCTACCAAATTTTGCGCCCAATATATTTAAAGTTGTTGGGCTCTGATTGGTACCTTGGGTTAGCAAAATGCCCTTTCACCTCTAGGACATTGAATCCAGCCCAGAAAACTGCGATGAAAGTCTCCTCTCTCTGATGGTGTAAGAGGCTGCAGGAACTGAGTTTGGGAAATTAACATCAATAACTTGCATTTGAATTACATCTTTAATATAGTGTTGCACAGAAGCTAACTGGGAGAAAAGTTAGGAGAGGTAACTGAAGGCATGATCAAAGGAGATAGGTTTTGAGGGCGTTGAAGGAGAGATAGTTAGGAAGATGGACGAGGGTTTGGAGACCGTGTTCCAGAGTGTGAGGCCAAGATGGTTAAATTTGCTAAAACTGAAGGTGGAACAGAGAGAGAGCATTGTACATGGGGCAGAGTTAGAACACTGTGGGTGTGCAGTGGCTTAGAAAGCTGAGGGAGATTGAGAGGACACGGAGGTAGGGAGAGCTGGAGAAGACACACAGTTCGGGAGAGCTGGGGAGGACACAGGTAGAAAAGCTGATGCCATGAAGGAATTGTAAACAAAGAGAAGGATTTTGGATTCAGTGCTTGTGAATGGAGGTTGATGAGTACAGGAGTGATACGGGAACAGGTCCTAGTACCTAGGATTTAGGCGGCTGAGTTTTGGTCATGTTTTAATTCAGTCTTGTTAGTGTTAAGTTGGAAAAAGTTCTTGCTCATCCATAACATCATGTCAGAAAATCAATCTGATAGCAAAATAGAAGTGGCAAAGTAGAGCTCAGTGTCATCAGCAATCATATGGAAGCTAGTCCCATCACTAAGGGACAGTATGTAGATGAGGAAAAGGAGAACCAACTATGGGGAATTTCTGAAGTGACAGTGTGAGGGGTAGCAGGAAAAGCCATTGTAGGTGATGTGTTGGCTACTGATGCGCTATCAATTACTCATAAAAGACTGAGAGTTAGAAGAGTAACTAAAGGCTTTTATTAACAACAGAATGGAGGTCTGCCTCGCGTGGTCGACCGGTCCATGATACTAAGGGCTGGGGAGCAGTCACCTTTATACTAGGACCTGTGGGAGGAGTCAGCCGAGGCATGTCCAGGCATGTACACAGTGGAATACAAACAGGACAAACAGGAATACAAACAGTGGTTTACCACATTCACCCCTTGTTTAAAATTGAGTCCGGCGGGGTGAAGTGTATTAAAAGTTAGTGTATTGGAGTCTCTCCGGAGGTCTTGTCTGCCGCTGTGATCTGCGTGGCGACGGCAGGGGTAGTGAAGTTTCCGGCGTCGAGTCAAGCGTAGGCTGTGGCACAGGCGTGTCGTCCTCGTAGATGTCGAGCGGGCCGCGGGGCCCAGGCCTGCCGTCTGCTGGGGCTGGATATCGGATCGTGGGGGGGGGTGGTAGTGGGTAGTGGGTTACTGCGGCCCCCGAGGGTGCAAGGTCTCTTATGGAGACTGTGTCCTCCCGCCCGTCCGGGTATGCGATGTAAGCATACTGGGGGTTGGCGTGGAGGAGGTCGACCCTCTCGACCAGGGGGTCCGTTTTATGGGTCCTCACGTGTCTTCTCAGTAGGACCGGCCCTGGGGACGTCAGCCATGGCGGTAGCGATGTCCCCGATGTGGACTTCCTTGGGAAGACAAACATTTTCTCATGAGGGGTGGCGTTAGTGGCAGTGCAGAGCAGTGACCGAATAGAGTGGAGCGCATCGGGGAGCACATCCTGCCAGCGGGAGGTTGGAAGGCCCCTAGACTTTAAGGCTAGCAGGACGGCCTTCCAAACTGTCGCATTTTCTCTTTCCACCTGTCCGTTCCCCCGGGGGTTGTAACTGGTGGTCCTGCTTGTGGCAATACCCCTAGTTAGCAGGTACTGACGGAGTTCGTCGCTCATAAACGATGAGCCCCGGTCGCTATGGATATAGCTGGGGAAGCCGAACAGGGTGAAGAGGTTGTTCAGACATTTAATGACCGTGGCACTGGTCATGTCCGGGCAGGGGAAGGCGAACGGGAAACGGGAGTACTCATCAATAATATTGAGGAAGTACACATTGCGGTCGGAGGAGGGGAGAGGCCCTTTAAAATCGAGGCTCAGGCGCTCGAAGGGGCGAGTGGCTTTTATCAGGTGGGCCCTGTCTGGTCTATAAAAGTGCGGTTTGCACTCAGCGCAGACTTGGCAGTTCCTGGTCATGGTCCTGACCTCCTCAATAGAGTAAGGCAGGTTGCGGGCCTTGATGAAGTGGAAGAACCTGGTGACCCCCGGGTGGCAGAGGTCATTGTGGAGGGCCCGCAGTCTATCGATCTGCGCGCTGGCGCAGGTGCCACGCGATAGCGCATCCGGGGGTTCATTTAGCTTCCCGGGCCGGTACAAGATCTCGTAGTTGTAGGTGGAAAGTTCGATTCTCCACCTCAAGATCTTGTCATTTTTGATTTTGCCCCTCTGCTTGTTGTTAAACATAAAAGCAACTGAACGCTGGTCAGTGAGCAGGGTAAATCGTTTTCCGGCCAGGTAGTGCCTCCAATGACGCACAGCCTCCACAATCGCCTGGGCCTCCTTCTCAACAGCGGAGTGTCTGGTCTCCGGGCCTTGGAGGGTTCGTGAAAAGAAGGCCACGGGTCTCCCCGCCTGATTGAGGGTAGCGGCCAGGGCAAAGTCAGACGCGTCGCTTTCCACCTGGAAGGGGATGGATTCGTCCACTGCGTGCATGGTGGCTTTGGCAATGTCCTCCTTGATACGGTGGAAGGCTAAGCGGGCCTCTGCCGTCAAGGGAAAAGAGGTGGACTTGATCAGCGGACGGGCCTTGTCCGCATAGTAGGGGACCCACTGGGCGTAATAGGAGAAAAACCCTAGGCACCTCTTCAGGGCCTTGAGGCAGTGGGGCAGTGGAAGTTCCATAAGGGGACGCATCCGGTCGGGGTCGGGGCCGATGACTCCGTGTTCCACAACACAGCCAAGGATGGCGAGGCGGTTTGTGCGGAATATGCACTTCTCCTTGTTATATGTCAGGTTTAGGAGTTGGGCGGTGCGGAGGAATTTTTCGAGGTTTGCGTCATGGTCCTGCAAGTCACGGCCGCAGATGGTCACATTGTCCAGATATGGGAAAGTGGCCTGCAACGCATTTTGATCTACCATCCGGTCCATCTCCCTTTGGAAGATCGAGACCCCGTTGGTGACGCCAAAGGGAACCCTAAGGAAGTGATAGAGGCGGCCGTTTGCCTCAAAGGCAGTGTACTGGCGGTCCTCAGGGCGGATGGGGAGCTGGTGGTACGCTGATTTCAGGTCAATGGTCGAGAAGACGCGGTACTGCGCGATCTGGTTGACCATATCAGCTATACGGGGGAGTGGGTAGGCGTCCAGCAGGGTGTAGCGATTTATTGTCTGGCTGTAGTCGATGACCAGGCGCTGCTTCTCGCCGGTCTTAACGACCACAACCTGGGCTCGCCAGGGGCTGGTGCTGCCCTCAATAATCCCTTCTTTCAGGAGCCGCTCCACTTCGGTTTTAATGAAAACCCTGTCCCCGGCACTGTATCGCCTGCTCTTTGTGGCGATGGGCTTACAGTCGGGGGTGAGGTTAGCAAACAGTTGGGGGGGGGTGACTCTGAGTGTGGAGAGGTTGCACCTGGTGCGCGGCGGGCAGTTTGGAAGCTGCTGGCTGCGGACTGTGAGTGGGGGTAGGGGTCCACCGTACGCCATCGTAACACTTTTAAGGTGGCACTGAAAATCTAACCCCAGCAGGACGGCAGCGCAGAGGTCAGGCAGGACCAGAAGTTTAAAATGATCGTACACGGTCCCGTCTACTACGAGTGTCACCACGCAGTAGCCGCCGATGTCCGCCGACTGGGACTCGGAGGCCATAGAAATCCGCTGTTGTGCAGGCAGGACTGGGAGAGAGCAACGCCGCACCGTGTCGGGGTGGATGAAGCTCTCCGTGCTCCCAGAGTCAAAAAGGCAGATTGTATCGTGACCATTTACCTTAATGTCCATTGTGGAACTGGCCAGTTGGTGCGGTCTCGCTTGGTCCAGTGTAACGGATGCCAGCGTAGGGGTCGGTGTGTCGCTGCGGGTATCAGATGAGGCGGTGTCGGGGGCCTGCTGCGTCCCGGCTGTCGTCCAAGATGGCGGCGTCCATGATCCCCATGTGGCTGGAGGCGTCCAAAATGGCTGCTGTACCGGTGATT
The DNA here is from genome assembly GCF_052327205.1 of Somniosus microcephalus. Lineage (NCBI taxonomy): Eukaryota > Metazoa > Chordata > Chondrichthyes > Squaliformes > Somniosidae > Somniosus > Somniosus microcephalus. Next base: position 60,353,065 of record NC_140999.1, on the reverse strand, counting down.
CGCACATGGCCGGGGAGGTCCAAGATGGCGGCCCGCGTGGCCCACACGCGGCGCTGCTGGGGTTCAGGGTGGCTTTGGCCCTGCAGACGCTAGCGTAGTGTCCCTTCTTCCCGCAGCCCGAGCAGATCGCGTTTTTCGCCGGGCAGCGCGCTCTGGGGTGTTTTTGCCTGGCCACAGAAGTAGCATTTCTGGCCTTGGGGCACTGCTGTCTGGCCTTGGGACACTGCTGCGGTAGTTGGGCCGTTGTTGGGGTGTGGCTGGGGTGGCACGGCGCTATGAGGCGGTCCTACCGTGTCCCAGGCTGTCATTCCCCGCGGCGTCCACGGTGCAGAGGAGTAGGCATCCATGCCCTGGTAGGCTGCATCCAACGATAGTGCGAGTTCAGAGGCCTTGTTGAGGTCGAGGTTACTCTGCTCCAACAGTCGCTGTCGGGTGTAATTGGATCTGTGGCCCGCTACAAAAGCGTCCCGGATAAGTTCCTCTGTGTACACGGCGGCCTTTACATCCTTACAACCACAGGCCCGGCCAAGCACAGACAGTGCCTGAAGGTATTCCACGGTCGATTCCCCAGGTTGTTGTTTACGACTCCCCAGGAGGTGCCTGGCGTACACTTCGTTCACTGGGCGCGTGTACTGGTCCTTGAGGAGCTTGATAGCGTCCGCGTACGAGGTCGCGTCTTGGATGACCGAGTACACTCGGTGGTTCACTTTGGAGGTCAGGACATCCAGTTTGTCCTCGTCCGATTTGATTGCTTCGGAGGCGGTCAGGAATTTTTCGAAACACTTAAGCCAGTGAGTAAGCTTGGTGGATGAGTCCGCCTCCCGATGATCTAAGTCCAGGCATGCTGGTGTGAGGATCTTCTCCATTATAAAAATGTTGTTAATAAAATTGATGCGCTATCAATTACTCATAAAAGACTGAGAGTTAGAAGAGTAACTAAAGGCTTTTATTAACAACAGAATGGAGGTCTGCCTCGCGTGGTCGACCGGTCCATGATACTAAGGGCTGGGGAGCAGTCACCTTTATACTAGGACCTGTGGGAGGAGTCAGCCGAGGCATGTCCAGGCATGTACACAGTGGAATACAAACAGGACAAACAGGAATACAAACAGTGGTTTACCACAGCTACATTGAGACAGGTAGGCTTACAGCCAAGGAAGTATATTGCCATGGAGATGGACCACAGAGGAGAGATGTTGGAGGGGCCGCCCGTGTCAAAAGAGAGGTTGAGGAGGACGAGGAGATAGAGCACCCTGACTACAGCCACAGAGGATGTCATCAGTAACTGACCAGGTTATGGTCTCACTCTTGATCCAGTTCTAAATGGCCATGGATTCATAGCACCAAACTGCCCTTAATTGGCTCAAATCACTCGGAAGCCATAAGGATGGTTGCAGTGATAAATCTCCCATGTGATTATAATGGATTTTTTAAATTTTCACAAAGACTGGAGGAAGCAGAACTCGAGTAGTAAAAACAATTTCTAAAGAGTAATTGGGACAGTTTTGGAATCGATAAGGGAACAGGCCATACTAAATGTTGTGAAGAGTAACAGACTAGAATTAATTAACAATCTGACAGTAAGATGACATTTTGAAAAATGTGGCCATAATATGATTGAATTTGTTGTTAAGTTTGAGAGGAAGAAGAGTCACAAAAAACCATTTTTAATTTAAGTACGGCAAACTTCGAAGGTGAGAAATGAAATAATGGCAGTAAACTGACCTGAACTGTTAATGGATAAAGCTGCAGACAAACTAAAAGATGTTCTTATTTTTAAAAAAAAGAGGAAATGAATCAAAACATTATCCTTTGCAGCTGAGAAGCACATTTGCAATTCTGAAAACAAATTAAAAAATAATTTATTTCAGTGATTCCAGAAAAAAAAATCGATGTGGTTATTATTGGATGACTTTGCCCAGTCCCCTTTTTGCAATGCACTTACTTTGCATTCTACTGTTATAGAAACTGCTTACAGGAATTCCAGATTGTTACTTTAACTCTTTTCGACCCTATTAGAGTTCTACAACATGGGCCTCGAGTCCTGGACAAAGGGCCAAGGAAGAGAAATCCGGTATCGCCCCGTTTGGGGCGCAGTTATCGGCCGGGCACAAAGTTTAGTGCCTGGCGCTAATTATTGCCTCCGACTGCAAACTTGGCTTCTATCACCCCTGGAGGTGATTGGAGCGCTAAATCAGGTGCTACACACCTCTCTTAAGGCGCTAACGCCAAGGAGCGAGGTGCTACCTCAGCTCTGACGAAGCTCATGTGATGTCAGTTAGCAATGGAACACAGACACACTGGTGCCGGCCAGTTCTTAAAGGGGAGGGTCGATCCTGCTCTCCATCCACACCCTGCTCATTGCAGCCTTGAATCTCAGCCTGGAGAGACCTGTACATCAATTCTGTTGGAAAGAACAATTGTAAGAAGTCACACAACACCAGGTTATAGTCCAACAGCTTTATTTGAAATCACAAGCTTTCAGAGCGCTGCTCCTTCTTCAGGTGAAGTGAAGAAATGCATAAAGACACAGCTTATATAGTCAGAGAATCATGTCAGATGTTTACAGGTAACCTTTCCAACTGCCATTTATCACACCTCGGCAGAGAGATAATCACAGCAGTCAAAGGTGTGAATGGTGTCCAAACAGGTCAGTCAGGGAAACATTACATCAAAGAACAATGAGGTGGGGTCACAAGGGGTTTGAGATGGCTTTGAGTCGGGGTAATTTCAGCGGCAGATTGGAACAGGAACTAGTTCCGTAACATGGAGTGTGTGGAGGAAGGGAGAGGCCATTCTCGGGCTGTGTGTGTACAGTGTAAGACCCCAGCATCTGCAATATTGGCGGTAGTGTTTAGCGCAAAATATCTGGTCAATTTCGCGAGCGGCGCAAACATCGCCATGCCCGGGCGCTAGTTGCTTTGCACCCCATTAGCGCCCTCTTAGGGTGCTAACGGGAGGCGCTAATCAACCGAATTTTTCCCCCCAAAGCTCATATTACAGTTCGGGTTGCCAACACTCCAGGACTGGCCTGGAGTCTCCAGGAATTAAAGATTAATCTCCAGGACACTGCTGCTGGCAACCCGGGAGAAACATAATTGAGGCATTAAATTAATTGTGTGGGTTTTTTTCCACTTTATTTGAACACTTTTGTTCATAATATTTTTGGAGATGGGAAGAAAGCTGTTTGATTGGAGGCAGGAGGTCATGTGATGATACCTCCAGGGATACTTCCAATCAGAGTTGGCAACCCATTTTCAGGTCTCCAGCAGGGTTAAAATCAGTGGAAGAGTCGGGGTAAAGCGGAACGTGTGGATAAAATTATCTAAGCTTGAGCTTGAAAAGCCTGAAAATTGTTTGAGGAAGGAAAGATTGAGGAAGGCAAGGAGACCAGAGATTTGAGTTTCTGGGAATCAATGAGTTAAAGTGGGAGATAGCACGTGAGTCTCATTCAAGGCCATTAGGTTATGATTTTCATGGAGAAGTGGGTGGAATTGAGGCCTGTGATTACCAAAAGTCTTGGGATCCCATGTCGGAAAAATGGAATTGAACTTCTTCTGTTCGGCAAAGCAAAGGCCCTGTTCTTGTTTCAACACAGGGAAGATGTAGATAGGATGAAGTATATACAGGGCAGTGGGCATGCAGGGCAGTGGGCGTGCAGGGCAGTGGGCGTACATGGCAGTGGACAGTGGGCGTACAGGGCAGTGGGCGTACAGGGCAGTGTGTGTACATGGCAGTGGACAGTGGGCGTACAGGGCAGTGGGCGTACAGGGCAGTGGGCGTACAGGGCAGTGTGTGTACATGGCAGTGGACAGTGGACGTACAGGGCAGTGGGCGTGCAGTGCAGTGGGCGTACAGGGCAGTGGGTGTGCAGGGCAGTGGACAGACGGGAGAGTGGACATACAGCTTAGGATGAATAAGACAGGTGTTGCAGCAATATTTTCAATCACAAATAATGTGATGTAACAATTAATCATTTCTTTTTATATGTTTTCCAGCTATGGTGTTGAATGGGGAAACGAGGGCTATATTTTAATGTCTAGAGACAGGAATAACAACTGTGGAATTGCGACGCACGCAGTCTTCCCGACGATTTAAGAATGCAAAGGCTTCATAGGTCGTACCTCTCCAACATTACTGTTGTGTGTGTTGGGTTTTGTGTTATTCTAATTACTGTTGGTTGATTTCACATTCTTTAAATAGAATCTCTACCCATCATTTTCTGTGCTGGTGTTAACGTAACTTTTCTTGTCCTGGGGCTGCACTTATACCGATAAATGATCTGAATGGGGAATTCAACAGACACCAACTGATTGGAATTGATTGCTGAACGGAGCTTGTCGATCACATACTCCGTCTGACCGCTTGAAAACCAAGCACACTGCCCTGCTGGCCAAGGCGGTATTTACTCCCTCTCTTGTTTGAATTTTTGATGGTGCCATTGCTACTGTTTATAGCTGTGATGCCCATGGGGAGCGGCATGGATAGGTGAGGCTGGGTTAAATCGCTAGTGTTACCATTTGACTCTGGTGCCCAGAATGTCAAACAGATGATCTCAACCTAAGTCAGCCAGTAAATGCCAAATTCTTAACATAGTGTTGATAAAAGGGAATGGCTTTGTACAATCCACCAGGCGCCTGCACACTGGCTTATACTTTATGCTACTCTGTACGAACAATCATAAATGTTACTCTGTACGAACAATCATAAATGTATCATTTACACAAACAGGTGAAAAGTGCTCTGAATTTATTTCTTTTATTTAATTTATAGTCCGCCGTGGCTCAGTTGGTAGCACTCTTGCCTCTGAGTCAGAAGATCGTGGGTTCAAGTCCCGCTCCAGAGACTTGAGCACAAAAATGTAGGCTGACACTCCAGTGCAATACTGAGGGAGCGCTTTCAGATGAGACGTCAAACCGAGTGCCCCCGTCTGCTCTCTCAGGTGGATGTTAAAGATCCTGTGGCAGTATTTCAAAGAAGAGCAAGGGAGTTCTCCCTGGTGTCCTGACCAATATTTATCCCTCATCAAAAATCACTAAAACAGATTGTTTGGTCATGATCACTTTGCTGTTTGTGGGAGCTTGCTGTGCGCAAATTGGCTGCCGCGTTTCCCACATTACAACAGTGACTACACTTCAAAAGTACTTTAGCAAAATACTGCGGATGCTGGAAATCCGAAATAACATCTCCGACTCTTCCCTTCCTCGACTTCTCCGTCTCCATCTCTGGGATAGGTTATTGACAAACATTCACTACAAGCCCACTGACTCCCAACCCGCCTCCTGTAAGGACTCTATTCCATTCTCCCAGTTTCTCTGACTCCGCCACATCTGCTCCAACGATGCCACCTTCCATACCAGTGCTTCCGACATGTCTTCCTTTTTCCTCAACCGAGGATTCCCCTCCACTGTGGTTGACACGGCCCTCGACCGTGTTCGTTCTATTTCCCGCACTTCTGTCCTCACCCCTGCCCCTCCCTCCCGGAACCATGATAGAGTTCCCCTTGTCCTCACCTTTCACCCCACCAGCCTCCACATTCAACGGATCATCCTCCGCCATTTCCGCCACCTCCAGCGTGATCCCACCACCAAACGCATCTTCCCCTCACCTCCCCTTTCAGCATTCCGTAGGGACCGCTCCCTCTGCGACACTCTAGTCCACTCTACCACCCCAGCACCCCTTCCCCTTCGCCCGGCACCTTCCCGTGCAAGCGCAGGAGATGCAGATTGGGTGACTGCTTTGCGGAACACCTCCGTTCAGTCCGTAAGGGGGACCCCGAGCTCCCGGTGGCCTGTCACTTTAATTCACCGCTCCATTCCCACTCAGACCTCACCGTCCTCGGCCTCTTGCATTGTTCCACGGAAGCTCAGCGTAAGCTCGAGGAACAGCACCTCATCTTTTGATTAGGCACTCTACAGCCCTCTGAACTCAACATAGAGTTCAACAATTTCAGATCATACCCTCGGCCCCTATCACATATATATATTTTCTTTTATTTATCCACACTTTTTGTTTGGCCTTTATTCTTCCCTCTCACATGGCAGCTGTCCTTCATTCTGCCAGTGTAATTCACACCTCATCTAGAGCCATCCTTTATTCCTTAACCTGTCCTATTACCACCTCCTCTTGCTTTGAATATCTCTTAATGTCTCTTAATCTCTCCTGCTTTCTATCCTATCACTGACCTTCCCTTTTGTTCTTTCATCCCCTCCCCCTTTTCCCAACCCCTAAACTTGCTTTCCATTTCCTGCTTTTTTCCAGTTCTGACAAAAGGTCTTCGACCTGAAACGTTAACTCTGTTTCTCTCTCCACGGATGCTGCCTGGCCTGCTGAGTTTTTCCAGCGTTTCCTGTTGTTACTTCAAAAGTACTTAATTGGCTGTAAAGCGCTTTGGGACATCCAGTGGTCGTGAAAGGCGCTATATAAATCCAAGTCTTTCTTTCTTTAATTAACAAGATCTACCCTCCAAGCTTAGTACTGAACAAGATTAAACTTGAAATAGAAACAGAAAATACTGGAAATACTCAGCAGGTCAGGCAGCATCTGCAGAGAGGGAAACAGAGCTAACGTTTCAGGTCGATGACCCTAACAGAAGGAGTGGTCACACAACTGACATACGGAACCGCGGGTCCCAAAAGGTTGTGAGCAATTGTACAGAGTTAAAGCTTCAGAGTAAATATAGAAGGCGGGATTAGCAATGAACACTGAACACCGTTAATAAACAGTCCTATAAAACAGTACGTTTGCCCTGATTTAAGTGTTGTTCCAGAATCATTAGACCAGCATCATGTGGTGAAATATATTGTACGTTGATAATGGGGTGGGTCGTGGGTGTTGATGGGGTGGGTCATGGGTGTTGATGGGGTGGGGGTCGTGGGTGTTGATGGGGTGGGGGTCGTGGGTGTTGATGGGGTGGGGGTCGTGGGTGTTGATGGGGTGGGGGTCGTGGGTGTTGATGGGGTAGGGGTCGTGGGTGTCAATGGAGTGGGGGTCGTGGGTGTCAATGGGGGGGTCGTGGGTGTCAATGGAGTGGGGGTCGTGGGTGTCAATGGGGTGGGGGTCGTGGGTGTTGATGGGGTAGGGGTCGTGGGTGTCAATGGAGTGGGGGTCGTGGGTGTCAATGGGGGGGTCGTGGGTTTTGATGGGGTGGGGGCCGTGGGTGTTGATGGGGTGGGGGTCGTGGGTGTCAATGGGGTGGGGGTCGTGGGTGTCGATGGGGTGGGGGTCGTGGGTGTCGATGGGGTGGGGGTCGTGGGTTTCGATGGGGTGGGGGTCGTGGGTGTCGATGGGGTGGGGGTCGTGGGTGTCAATGGGGTGGGGGTCGTGGGTGTCAATGGGGTGGGGGTCGTGGGTGTCAATGGGGTGGGTCGTGGGTGTTGATGGGGTGGGGGTCGTGGGTGTTGATGGGGTGGGTCGTGGGTGTTGATGTGGTGGGTCGTGGGTGTTGATGGGGTGGGTCGTGGGTGTTGATGGGGTGGGTCGTGGGTGTTAATGGGGTGGGGGTCGTGGGTGTTGATGGGGTGGGTCGTGGGTGTTGATGGGGTGGGTCGTGGGTGTTGATGGGGTGGGGGTCGTGGGTGTTGATGGGGTGGGTCGTGGGTGTTAATGGGGTGGGGGTCGTGGGTGTTGATGGGTGGGGTCGTGGGTGTTGATGGGTTGGGTCGTGGGTGTTGATGGGTGGGGTCGTGGGTGTTGATGGGTTGGGTCGTGAGTGTTGATGGGGTGGGGGTCATGAGTGTTGATGGGGTGGGGGTCGTGGGTGTTGATGGGGTGGGGGTCGTGGGTGTTGATGGGGTGAGGGTCGTGAGTGTCGATGGGGTGGGGGTCGTGGGTGTCGATGGGTTGGGTCGTGAGTGTCGATGGGGTGGGGGTCGTGGGTGTCGATGGGGTGGGGGTCGTGGGTGTCGATGGGGTGGGGGTCGTGGGTGTCAATGGGGTGGGGGTCGTGGGTGTCAATGGGGTGGGGGTCGTGGGTGTCAATGGGGTGGGGGTCGTGGGTGTTGATGGGGTGGGGGTCGTGGGTGTTGATGGGGTGGGTCGTGGGTGTTGATGGGGTGGGTCGTGGGTGTTAATGGGGTGGGTCATGGGTGTTGATGGGGTGGGTCGTGGGTGTTGATGGGGTGGGGGTCGTGAGTGTTGATGGGGTAGGGGTCGTGGGTGTTAATGGGGTGGGTCGTGGGTGTCAATGGGGGGGTCGTGGGTGTTAATGGGGGGGGTCGTGGGTGTTGATGGGGTGGGGGTCGTGGGTGTTGATGGGGTGGGTGGTCGTGGGTGTTGATGGGGTGGGTGGTCGTGGGTGTTGATGGGGTGGGGGTCGTGGGTGTCAATGGGGTGGGGGTCGTGGGTGTCCATGGGGTGGGGGTCATGGGTGTCAATGGGGTGGGGGTCGCGGGTGTTGATGGGGGGGTAGTGGGTGTTGATGGGGTGGGGGTCGTGAGTGTTGATGGGGTGAGGGTCGTGGGCGTTGATGGGGTGGGTCGTGGGTGTTGATGGGGTGGGTCGTGGGTGTTGATGGGGTGGGGGTCGTGGGTGTTGATGGGGTGGGTCGTGGGTGTTGATGGGGTGGGTCGTGGGCGTTGATGGGGTGGGGATCGTGGGCGTTGATGGGGTGGGGGTCATGAGCGTTGATGGGATGGGTTGTGGGTGTTAATGGGGTGGGGGTCATGGGTGTTAATGGGGTGGGTCGTGGGTGTTGATGGGGTGGGTCGTGGGTGTTGATGGGGTGGGTCGTGGATGTTGATGGGGTGGGTCGTGGGTGTTGATGGGGTGGGTCGTGGGTGTTGATGGGGTGGGTCGTGGGTGTTGATGGGGTGGGTCGTGGGCGTTGTTGGGGTGGGTCGTGGGTGTTGATGGGGTGGGTCGTGGGTGTTGATGGGGTGGGTCGTGGGCGTTGATGGGGTGGGTCGTGGGTGTTGATGGGTTGGGTCGTGAGTGTTGATGGGGTGGGGGTCGTGAGTGTTGATGGGGTGGGGGTCGTGGGTGTTGATGGGGTGGGGGTCGTGGGTGTTGATGGGGTGAGGGTCGTGAGTGTTGATGGGGTGGGGGTCGTGGGTGTTGATGGGTTGGGTCGTGAGTGTTGATGGGGTGGGGGTCGTGGGTGTCGATGGGGTGGGGGTCGTGGGTGTCAATGGGGTGGGGGTCGTGGGTGTCAATGGGGTGGGGGTCGTGGGTGTCGATGGGGTGGGGGTCGTGGGTGTTAATGGGGTGGGTCGTGGGTGTTGATGGGGTGGGTCGTGGGTGTTGATGGGGTGGGGGTCGTGGGTGTTGATGGGGTGAGGGTCGTGAGTGTTGATGGGGTAGGGGTCGTGGGTGTTGATGGGGTGGGTCGTGGGTGTTAATGGGGGGGGTCGTGGGTGTTGATGGGGTGGGTGGTCGTGGGTGTCAATGGGGTGGGGGTCGTGGGTGTCAATGGGGTGGGGGTCGTGGGTGTCAATGGGGTGGGGGTCATGGGTGTCAATGGGGTGGGGGTCGCGGGTGTTGATGGGGGGGTAGTGGGTGTTGATGGGGTGGGGGTCGTGAGTGTTGATGGGGTGAGGGTCGTGGGCGTTGATGGGGTGGGTCGTGGGTGTTGATGGGGTGGGTCGTGGGTGTTGATGGGGTGGGTCGTGGGCGTTGATGGGGTGGGTCGTGGGTGTTGATGGGGTGGGTCGTGGGTGTTGATGGGGTGGGTCGTGGGTATTGATGGGGTGGGTCGTGGGCGTTGATGGGGTGGGTCGTGGGTGTTGATGGGTTGGGTCGTGAGTGTTGATGGGGTGGGGGTCGTGAGTGTTGATGGGGTGGGGGTCGTGGGTGTTGATGGGGTGGGGGTCGTGGGTGTTGATGGGTTGAGGGTCGTGAGTGTTGATGGGGTGGGGGTCGTGAGTGTTGATGGGGTGGGGGTCGTGAGTGTTGATGGGGTGGGGGTCGTGAGTGTTGATGGGGTGGGGGTCGTGGGTGTTGATGGGGTGGGGGTCGTGGGTGTTGATGGGGTAGGGGTCCTGGGTGTCAATGGAGTGGGGGTCGTGGGTGTCAATGGGGGGGTCGTGGGTGTCAATGGAGTGGGGGTCGTGGGTGTCAATGGGGTGGGGGTCGTGGGTGTCAATGGGGTGGGGGTCGTGGGTGTTGATGGGGTAGGGGTCGTGGGTGTCAATGGAGTGGGGGTCGTGGGTGTCAATGGGGGGGTCGTGGGTTTTGATGGGGTGGGGGCCGTGGGTGTCGATGGGGTGGGGGTCGTGGGTGTCAATGGGGTGGGGGTCGTGGGTGTCAATGGGGTGGGGGTCGTGGGTGTCGATGGGGTGGGGGTCGTGGGTGTCGATGGGGTGGGGGTCGTGGGTGTCGATGGGGTGGGGGTCGTGGGTGTCGATGGGGTGGGGGTCGTGGGTGTCAATGGGGTGGGGGTCGTGGGTGTCAATGGGGTGGGGGTCAATTGGGTGGGTCGTGGGTGTTGATGGGGTGGGGGTCGTGGGTGTTGATGGGGTGGGTCGTGGGTGTTAATGGGGTGGGGGTCGTGGGTGTTGATGGGGTGGGTCGTGGGTGTTGATGTGGTGGGTCGTGGGTGTTGATGGGGTGGGGGTCGTGGGTGTTGATGGGGTGGGTCGTGGGTGTTAATGGGGTGGGGATCGTGGGTGTTGATGGGGTGGGTCGTGGGTGTTGATGGGGTGGGTCGTGGGTGTTGATGGGGTGGGGGTCGTGGGTGTTGATGGGGTGGGTCGTGGGTGTTAATGGGGTGGGGGTCGTGGGCGTTGATGGGTTGGGTCGTGAGTGTTGATGGGGTGGGGGTCGTGAGTGTTGATGTGGTGGGGGTCGTGGGTGTTGATGGGGTGGGGGTCGTGGGTGTTGATGGGGTGAGGGTCGTGAGTGTTGATGGGGTGGGGGTCGTGGGTGTTGATGGGTTGGGTCGTGAGTGTTGATGGGGTGGGGGTCGTGAGTGTTGATGGGGTGGGGGTCGTGGGTGTTGATGGGGTGGGGGTCGTGGGTGTTGATGGGTTGAGGGTCGTGAGTGTTGATGGGGTGGGGGTCGTGAGTGTTGATGGGGTGGGGGTCGTGAGTGTTGATGGGGTGGGGGTCGTGAGTGTTGATGGGGTGGGGGTCGTGGGTGTTGATGGGGTGGGGGTCGTGGGTGTTGATGGGGTAGGGGTCCTGGGTGTCAATGGAGTGGGGGTCGTGGGTGTCAATGGGGGGGTCGTGGGTGTCAATGGAGTGGGGGTCGTGGGTGTCAATGGGGTGGGGGTCGTGGGTGTCAATGGAGTGGGGGTCGTGGGTGTCAATGGGGGGGTCGTGGGTTTTGATGGGGTGGGGGCCGTGGGTGTTGATGGGGTGGGGGTCGTGGGTGTCAATGGGGTGGGGGTCGTGGGTGTCAATGGGGTGGGGGTCGTGGGTGTCGATGGGGTGGGGGTCGTGGGTGTCGATGGGGTGGGGGTCGTGGGTGTCGATGGGGTGGGGGTCGTGGGTGTCGATGGGGTGGGGTCGTGGGTGTCAATGGGGTGGGGGTCGTGGGTGTCAATGGGGTGGGGGTCAATTGGGTGGGTCGTGGGTGTTGATGGGGTGGGGGTCGTGGGTGTTGATGGGGTGGGTCGTGGGTGTTAATGGGGTGGGGGTCGTGGGTGTTGATGGGGTGGGTCGTGGGTGTTGATGTGGTGGGTCGTGGGTGTTGATGGGGTGGGGGTCGTGGGTGTTGATGGGGTGGGTCGTGGGTGTTAATGGGGTGGGGATCGTGGGTGTTGATGGGGTGGGTCGTGGGTGTTGATGGGGTGGGTCGTGGGTGTTGATGGGGTGGGGGTCGTGGGTGTTGATGGGGTGGGTCGTGGGTGTTAATGGGGTGGGGGTCGTGGGCGTTGATGGGTTGGGTCGTGAGTGTTGATGGGGTGGGGGTCGTGAGTGTTGATGTGGTGGGGGTCGTGGGTGTTGATGGGGTGGGGGTCGTGGGTGTTGATGGGGTGAGGGTCGTGAGTGTTGATGGGGTGGGGGTCGTGGGTGTTGATGGGTTGGGTCGTGAGTGTTGATGGGGTGGGGGTCGTGGGTGTCGATGGGGTGGGGGTCGTGGGTGTCGATGGGGTGGGGGTCGTGGGTGTCAATGGGGTGGGGGTCGTGGGTGTCAATGGGGTGGGGGTCGTGGGTGTCAATGGGGTGGGGGTCGTGGGTGTTGATGGGGTGGGGGTCGTGGGTGTTGATGGGGTGGGGGTCGTGGGTGTTGATGGGGTGGGGGTCGTGGGTGTTGATGGGGTGGGTCGTGGGTGTTAATGGGGTGGGTCATGGGTGTTGATGGGGTGGGTCGTGGGTGTTGATGGGGTGGGGGTCGTGGGTGTTGATGGGGTGAGGGTCATGAGTGTTGATGGGGTAGGGGTCGTGGGTGTTAATGGGGTGGGTCGTGGGTGTCAATGGGGGGGTCGTGGGTGTTAATGGGGGGGTCGTGGGTGTTGATGGGGTGGGGGTCGTGGGTGTTGATGGGGTGGGTGGTCGTGGGTGTTGATGGGGTGGGTGGTCGTGGGTGTCAATGGGGTGGGGGTCGTGGGTGTCAATGGGGTGGGGGTCGTGGGTGTCAATGGGGTGGGGGTCATGGGTGTCAATGGGGTGGGGGTCGCGGGTGTTGATGGGGGGGTAGTGGGTGTTGATGGGGTGGGGGTCGTGAGTGTTGATGGGGTGAGGGTCGTGGGTGTTGATGGGGTGGGTCGTGGGTGTTGATGGGGTGGGTCGTGGGTGTTGATGGGGTGGGTCGTGTGTGTTGATGGGGTGGGTCGTGGGTGTTGATGGGGTGGGGATCGTGGGCGTTGATGGGGTGGGGGTCATGGGCGTTGATGGGATGGGTTGTGGGTGTTAATGGGGTGGGGGTCATGGGTGTTAATGGGGTGGGTCGTGGGTGTTGATGGGGTGGGTCGTGGGTGTTGATGGGGTGGGTCGTGGATGTTGATGGGGTGGGTCGTGGGTGTTGATGGGGTGGGTCGTGGGTGTTGATGGGGTGGGTCGTGGGCGTTGATGGGGTGGGTCGTGGGTGTTGATGGGGTCGGTCGTGGGTGTTGATGGGGTGGGTCGTGGGCGTTGATGGGGTGGGTCGTGGGTGTTGATGGGTTGGGTCGTGAGTGTTGATGGGGTGGGGGTCGTGAGTGTTGATGGGGTGGGGGTCGTGGGTGTTGATGGGGTGGGTCGTGGGTGTTGATGGGGTGGGTCGTGGGCGTTGATGGGGTGGGTCGTGGGTGTTGATGGGGTGGGTCGTGGGTATTGATGGGGTGGGTCGTGGGCGTTGATGGGGTGGGTCGTGGGTGTTGATGGGTTGGGTCGTGAGTGTTGATGGGGTGGGGGTCGTGAGTGTTGATGGGGTGGGGGTCGTGGGTGTTGATGGGGTGGGGGTCGTGGGTGTTGATGGGTTGAGGGTCGTGAGTGTTGATGGGGTGGGGGTCGTGAGTGTTGATGGGGTGGGGGTCGTGAGTGTTGATGGGGTGGGGGTCGTGAGTGTTGATGGGGTGGGGGTCGTGGGTGTTGATGGGGTGGGGGTCGTGGGTGTTGATGGGGTAGGGGTCCTGGGTGTCAATGGAGTGGGGGTCGTGGGTGTCAATGGGGGGGTCGTGGGTGTCAATGGAGTGGGGGTCGTGGGTGTCAATGGGGTGGGGGTCGTGGGTGTCAATGGGGTGGGGGTCGTGGGTGTTGATGGGGTAGGGGTCGTGGGTGTCAATGGAGTGGGGGTCGTGGGTGTCAATGGGGGGGTCGTGGGTTTTGATGGGGTGGGGGCCGTGGGTGTTGATGGGGGGTGGGTCGTGGGTGTTGATGGGTTGGGTCGTGAGTGTTGATGGGGTGGGGGTCGTGAGTGTTGATGGGGTGGGGGTCGTGGGTGTTGATGGGGTGGGGGTCGTGGGTGTTGATGGGTTGAGGGTCGTGAGTGTTGATGGGGTGGGGGTCGTGAGTGTTGATGGGGTGGGGGTCGTGAGTGTTGATGGGGTGGGGGTCGTGAGTGTTGATGGGGTGGGGGTCGTGGGTGTTGATGGGGTGGGGGTCGTGGGTGTTGATGGGGTAGGGGTCCTGGGTGTCAATGGAGTGGGGGTCGTGGGTGTCAATGGGGGGGTCGTGGGTGTCAATGGAGTGGGGGTCGTGGGTGTCAATGGGGTGGGGGTCGTGGGTGTCAATGGGGTGGGGGTCGTGGGTGTTGATGGGGTAGGGGTCGTGGGTGTCAATGGAGTGGGGGTCGTGGGTGTCAATGGGGGGGTCGTGGGTTTTGATGGGGTGGGGGCCGTGGGTGTTGATGGGGTGGGGGTTGTGGGTGTCAATGGGGTGGGGGTCGTGGGTGTCAATGGGGTGGGGGTCGTGGGTGTCGATGGGGTGGGGGTCGTGGGTGTCGATGGGGTGGGGGTCGTGGGTGTCGATGGGGTGGGGGTCGTGGGTGTCGATGGGGTGGGGGTCGTGGGTGTCAATGGGGTGGGGGTCGTGGGTGTCAATGGGGTGGGGGTCAATTGGGTGGGTCGTGGGTGTTGATGGGGTGGGGGTCGTGGGTGTTGATGGGGTGGGTCGTGGGTGTTAATGGGGTGGGGGTCGTGGGTGTTGATGGGGTGGGTCGTGGGTGTTGATGTGGGTCGTGGGTGTTGATGGGGTGGGGGTCGTGGGTGTTGATGGGGTGGGTCGTGGGTGTTAATGGGGTGGGGATCGTGGGTGTTGATGGGGTGGGTCGTGGGTGTTGATGGGGTGGGTCGTGGGTGTTGATGGGGTGGGGGTCGTGGGTGTTGATGGGGTGGGTCGTGGGTGTTAATGGGGTGGGGGTCGTGGGCGTTGATGGGTTGGGTCGTGAGTGTTGATGGGGTGGGGGTCGTGAGTGTTGATGTGGTGGGGGTCGTGGGTGTTGATGGGGTGGGGGTCGTGGGTGTTGATGGGGTGAGGGTCGTGAGTGTTGATGGGGTGGGGGTCGTGGGTGTTGATGGGTTGGGTCGTGAGTGTTGATGGGGTGGGGGTCGTGAGTGTTGATGGGGTGGGGGTCGTGGGTGTTGATGGGGTGGGGGTCGTGGGTGTTGATGGGTTGAGGGTCGTGAGTGTTGATGGGGTGGGGGTCGTGAGTGTTGATGGGGTGGGGGTCGTGAGTGTTGATGGGGTGGGGGTCGTGAGTGTTGATGGGGTGGGGGTCGTGGGTGTTGATGGGGTGGGGGTCGTGGGTGTTGATGGGGTAGGGGTCCTGGGTGTCAATGGAGTGGGGGTCGTGGGTGTCAATGGGGGGGTCGTGGGTGTCAATGGAGTGGGGGTCGTGGGTGTCAATGGGGTGGGGGTCGTGGGTGTCAATGGGGTGGGGGTCGTGGGTGTTGATGGGGTAGGGGTCGTGGGTGTCAATGGAGTGGGGGTCGTGGGTGTCAATGGGGGGGTCGTGGGTTTTGATGGGGTGGGGGCCGTGGGTGTTGATGGGGTGGGGGTCGTGGGTGTCAATGGGGTGGGGGTCGTGGGTGTCAATGGGGTGGGGGTCGTGGGTGTCGATGGGGTGGGGGTCGTGGGTGTCGATGGGGTGGGGGTCGTGGGTGTCGATGGGGTGGGGGTCGTGGGTGTCGATGGGGTGGGGGTCGTGGGTGTCAATGGGGTGGGGGTCGTGGGTGTCAATGGGGTGGGGGTCAATTGGGTGGGTCGTGGGTGTTGATGGGGTGGGGGTCGTGGGTGTTGATGGGGTGGGTCGTGGGTGTTAATGGGGTGGGGGTCGTGGGTGTTGATGGGGTGGGTCGTGGGTGTTGATGTGGTGGGTCGTGGGTGTTGATGGGGTGGGGGTCGTGGGTGTTGATGGGGTGGGTCGTGGGTGTTAATGGGGTGGGGATCGTGGGTGTTGATGGGGTGGGTCGTGGGTGTTGATGGGGTGGGTCGTGGGTGTTGATGGGGTGGGGGTCGTGGGTGTTGATGGGGTGGGTCGTGGGTGTTAATGGGGTGGGGGTCGTGGGCGTTGATGGGTTGGGTCGTGAGTGTTGATGGGGTGGGGGTCATGAGTGTTGATGTGGTGGGGGTCGTGGGTGTTGATGGGGTGGGGGTCGTGGGTGTTGATGGGGTGAGGGTCGTGAGTGTTGATGGGGTGGGGGTCGTGGGTGTTGATGGGTTGGGTCGTGAGTGTTGATGGGGTGGGGGTCGTGGGTGTCGATGGGGTGGGGGTCGTGGGTGTCGATGGGGTGGGGGTCGTGGGTGTCAATGGGGTGGGGGTCGTGGGTGTCAATGGGGTGGGGGTCGTGGGTGTCAATGGGGTGGGGGTCGTGGGTGTTGATGGGGTGGGGGTCGTGGGTGTTGATGGGGTGGGGGTCGTGGGTGTTGATGGGGTGGGGGTCGTGGGTGTTGATGGGGTGGGTCGTGGGTGTTAATGGGGTGGGTCATGGGTGTTGATGGGGTGGGTCGTGGGTGTTGATGGGGTGGGGGTCGTGGGTGTTGATGGGGTGAGGGCCATGAGTGTTGATGGGGTAGGTGTCGTGGGTGTTAATGGGGTGGGTCGTGGGTGTCAATGGGGGGGTCGTGGGTGTTAATGGGGGGGGTCGTGGGTGTTGATGGGGTGGGGGTCGTGGGTGTTGATGGGGTGGGTGGTCGTGGGTGTTGATGGGGTGGGTCGTGGGTGTTGATGGGGTGGGTCGTGGGTGTTGATGGGGTGGGTCGTGGGTGTTGATGGGGTGGGGATCGTGGGCGTTGATGGGGTGGGGGTCATGGGCGTTGATGGGATGGGTTGTGGGTGTTAATGGGGTGTGGGTCATGGGTGTTAATGGGGTGGGTCGTGGGTGTTGATGGGGTGGGTCGTGGGTGTTGATGGGGTGGGTCGTGGATGTTGATGGGGTGGGTCGTGGATGTTGATGGGGTGGGTCGTGGGTGTTGATGGGGTGGGTTGTGGGTGTTGATGGGGTGGGTCGTGGGTGTTGATGGGGTGGGTCGTGGGTGTTGATGGGGTGGGTCGTGGGTGTTGATGGGGTGGGTTGTGGGCGTTGATGGGGTGGTTTGTGGGCGTTGATGGGGTGGGTCGTGGGTGTTGATGGGGTGGGTCGTGGGTGTTGATGGGGTGGGTCGTGGGCGTTGATGGGGTGGGTGTTGATGGGGTGGGTCGTGGGTGTTGATGGGGTGGGTCGTGGGTGTTGATGGGGTGGGGGTCGTGAGTATTGATGGGGTGGGGGTCGTGTGTATTGATGGGGTGGGTCGTGGGTGTTGATGGGGTGGGGGTCATGGGCGTAGATGGGGTGGATTGTGGGTGTTAATGGGGTGGGGGTCGTGGGTGTTAATGGGGTGGGGGTCGTGGGCGTTGATGGGGTGGGGGTCGTGGGTGTTGATGGGGTGGGTCGTGGGTGTTGATGGGGTGGGTCGCGGGTGTTGATGGGGTGGGCCGTGGGTGTGGATGGGGTGGGTCGTGGGTGTTAATGGGGTGGGCAAACCCATGGCCCCTAGTTTGTGGGATCTTGCTGTGTGCAAAATGACTGCTGCATTTGCCTACATAGCAACAGTCAGTGCTCTTCAGTGTAACCCATTGTAGATTAATTGCTTTGAGATGTGTTAAAGTTCGATATAAAAGCTATTTTTACTTAAGATAACATAAGAAATAGGAGCAGGAGTAGGCCATTCGGCCCTTCAAGCCTGCTCCTCCATTCAATGAGATCATGGCTGATCTTCTGCCTCAACTCCATTCACCGGCCCTACCGCCATATCCCTTGATGCCCTTACTCGTCAGAAATCTATCGATTTCTGTTTTGAATATACCCAATGACTGAGCCTCCACAGCCCTCTGGGGTAGAGAATTCCAAAGATTCACCACCCTCTGTGTGAAGAAATTTATTCTCATCTCAGTCCTGAATGGCCTACCCTTTATCCTGAGGCTGTGGCCCCTGGTTCTAGACTCCCCAGCCAAGGGAAACATTCTCCCAGCATCAAGCCCTGTAATAATTTTGTATGCTTCAATGAGATCACCTCTCATTCTTCTGAATTCAAGAGAATACAGGCCAAGTTTACTCAATCTCTTCTCATAAGACAGTCCCGCCATCCCAGCAATCAATCTCGTGAACCTTCGTTGCACTCCCTCTATGGCAAGTGTGTCCTTCCTTAGGTAAAGAGACCAAAATTGTAGACAGTACTCCAGGTGTGGTCTCACCAAGGCCCTATATAATTGGAGTAAGACTTCTTTACTCCTGTACACAAATCCTCTTGTAATGAAGGCCAGCATACCATTTGCCTTCCTAATGGCTTGCTGCACCTGCACATTCACTTTCAGTGACTCATGTACAAGGACACCCAGGTCCCTTTGAGCATCTGCATTCCCCAATCTTTCACCATTTAGGAAATACTCTGCCTTTCTGTTTATTCTACCAAAGTGGATAACTTCACGTTTATCCACATTATATTCCATCTGCCATGTTCTCGCCCACTCACTGAGCCTGTCGAGATCCCCTTGAAGCCTCTTCACATCCTCTTCACAACTGACACTGCCACCTAGCTTTGTATCATCAGCAAATTTGGAAATGATACATTTAGTCCCCTTATCCAAATCATTGATATAGATTGTGAATAACTGGGGCCCAAGCACCGATCCTTGCGGTACCCCACTAGTCACAGCCTGCCATCCTGAAAAAGACCCGTTTATCCCTACTCTTTGTTTTCTGTCTGTTAACCAATTCTCAACCCATGCTAGTATATTACCCCCAATTCCATGTGCCCTAATTTTGTTCACCAACCTCTTGTGTGGGACCTTATCGAAGGCCTTCTGAAGATCCAAATACACCACATCTACCGGTTTCCCTTTGTCTACTCCACTAGTTACATCCTCAAAGAACTCCAATAGGTTTGTTAAACAGGATTTCCCTTTCATAAATCCATGTTGACTCTGCCCAATCTTACTATTAGTCTCTAAGTGCCCAGTTATTGCATCCCTTATAATAGATTCCAGCATTTTCCCAATTACTGATGGTGAGGCTAACAGGCCTGTAGTTCCCTGTTTTCTCTCTCCCTCCTTTCTTAAATAGCGGGGTTACATTTGCTATCCTCCAATCTGCAGGAACTGTTCCAGAATCTATAGAATTTTGGAAGATGCCAACCAATGCGTCCACCATCGCAATGGCCACCTCTTTCAAAACCCTAGGATGTAGGTCATCCGGTCCTTGGGATTTATCGACTTTTAGTCCCATTAATTTTGCTTTAAATCCACACGCGGCAGTACACACTTTAGTGGCACTCACATGGATGTTTGGCACTGTTGTGTAACTCTTATAATATTGTTCACCTCACTAATTTCATTGCTGCTGAATGTGTGCTTGTGCCCGCTGAAAGCTGCAATGCATCGAGCTTCTTGAAATCGTCACTGGGTAAATGCTGAGCTTAGTGTGACTTTGAGCCACTTGGACCAGGAAGACCCCGGTTTCAATCTCCAGTCCCCAACGAGTTACCTGATTTGTGTTGGGACCCTCTTCAGTGGGGAGCTATAGTTGACCTCGGCATATCTGGGTCAAAGTGGGGCAATCTGTAAGCTCCCAATCTGTGTGCAGTAACCCCTTGATAGAAAGTGCAGGTGTTGGACTTCAGTTGAGATATGGATTGGCCTTTAGCTGTGATGCTTCTCGTGACAAAATAACCTGCTGAAACTAGGGTTGAACTACCTGACCTTTGCCTCCAGGGAATTTCCATTCCCTAGGGGCAAAGGTCAGAAAAAAGAGGTAGAGACCGGTTACACTGGGTCTCCACGCTGTTTAGAATACACCGGGATTTCCATGGCTGCCCTGTAGGGAGGGGGAAGGTGAATTTGGGTCTGCACCTGTCATATAAATGAGGCAGGAGGGGGCGTTCTCAGCAATCTCGCCTGAATCTCAGTGAGAGGCCTTGGGGTTTGCAGAGGAAGCTGGGATTGCAAACCCTCCTTGGATCACAGGGCTTGGCCTTTTAAATGTACAGGTTTCCTTGGGCCTTGGGGTATTCAGCAGCAGCCAGACTGCCCCAAGGCCAGTAGCTGGGCCTGCAGCTCTACTCCCTTTTATCTGCCCAGTTTTCCAGTCCTAGGCCCAAGCAGGGGGTGGGACTGAGCCAGGTCTAGGAGAGGAAACTCAGGTGAACTTTGGCCTAGACAGAATTTTGAGCATGCTGCTCCCGTCTAGCACTGGGGCAGAGGGAGGTCAGGTAAATCTTCAACCTCTTACACTATTCCAATGAAGCCCAATGTAAGCTCGAGGTACAGCACCTCATCTTTCGATTAGGCACTTTACAACCTTCCGGACTCAACATTGAGTTCAACAAGGTGGCAGGACATATTGAGAGAGTGGTTAACAAAGCATATGGGATCTTGGGCTTCATAAATAGAGGTATTGAGAACAAAAGTAGAGAAGTTATGCTGAACCTTTATAAAGCGCTGGTTAGGCCACAACTGGAGTATTGCGTCTAGTTCTGGTCACCACATTTTCTTCTTCTTCTCAGGCAGACCCTCAAAACCGAGGACGACTTGTTTCCACGCTAAAAATGAGTTCTCAGGTGACTGATGAGTCCAAAGCGGGACCTACAGTCTCTGTCACAGGTGGGGCAGACAGTGGTTGAAGGATTGGGTGGGTGGGGTGCTTGGGTTGACATGCGCTCCTTCCGCTGCTTCCGCTTGGCTTCCGCTTGCTCCCGGTGAAGAGACTCGAGGTGTTCGGCATCTTCCCAGATGCTTCTTCTCCACTTTGTGCGGTCTTGGGCCAGGGATTCCCAGATGTCGGTGGGGATGTTGCACTTTTTCAAGGAGGCTTTGAGGGTGTCCTTGAAGCATTTCCTCTGCCCATCTGGGGCTCTCTTGCTGTGTCAGAGCTCTGAGTAGAGCGCTTGTTTTGGGAGTCTCGTATCGGGCATGTGGACGATGTGGCCCATCCATTGGAGCTGATCAAGCGTGGTCAAAGCTTCGATGCTGGGGATGTTGGCCTGAGCGAGAACACTGACGTTGGTGCGCCTATCATGCCAATGGATTTGCAGGATCTTGCGGAGGATGTGAAGGCCTTTTAGGAAGGATGTGAAGGCCCTTGAGAGGGTGCAGAGGAGATTTACCAGAATGGTTCCGGGGATGGGGGATCATAGCTACAAGGACAGGTTGGAGAAGCTGGATTTGTTTTCATTAGAGCAAAGGAGGTTGAGGGGTGATTTGATAGAGGTGTACAAGATTATGATGGGTTTGGATAGGCTAGACAGGGAAAGGCTGTTCTCACTAGTTGATGGTACAAGGACTCGGGGACAGAGATTTAAGGTTTTGGGCAAGAGATACAGGGGGGATGTGAGGAAAAACTTGTTTATGCAGCGAGTGGTGATGACCTGGAATTCGCTACCGACGGAAGTGGTGGAAGCGGAGACACTCAATGTTTTCAAGGGGAGACTGGATAGGCACTTGAGGGAAATAAACTTGCAGGGCTACGGGGATAGAGCGGAGGAATGGGACTGACTGGATTGCTCTACAGAGGGCCGGCACGGACTCGATGGGCCAAATGGCCTCCTTCTGTGCCGTTATGACTCTATGACACTCTAAGTTCCGATCATAACCTCTGCCCCCATTTTTTCAGATGGCAGCTGTTGATGATTCTGCTATTCCCATTTACACCTCTTGTAGACCCATCCTTTATTCCTTTACTTCTCCCATTACCATCTCCTTTCGCCTTGCACCACCATCCCTTTTGTCTTTTAATCACTCCTGCCTTCCATCCTATCACAGACCTTCCCTTTTATTCTTTCCTCCCCTCCCCCCCCCTTTCCCTGCCTCTGCACTTGCTTAAAATCTGTTACATCTCTAACGTTTTTTCAGTTCTGATGAAAGGTCATCAACCTGAAACGTTAACTCTGTTTTTCTCTCCACAAATGCTGCCTGATCTGCTGGGCATTTCCAGCATTTTCTGTTTTTATTTCAGGTAAACCAGCCTGGCTGTCTCAATTCATGCATGAAGGGCAGCCAGAGGGGGGAGACACATGAGGAGGGCTGGTGGCTGTGGAACGCCAGGGAGAGTCATCGTCTTGAGGAGGGGAGAAAATAGAAGGGGAAAAAGGAGCATAGAGCTGTAACGTACTGTAACATGGAACATATTCTGAGAAAGAATAACCTTTGACCTGTAATTTTTCCAGTCACTGAATAATATCTGCATTGCGCGCACTGTTTCCTAAACCCCCTGCTTTGCTCTTTGTGATTGAAATACAGCCTGCTCTCTGAAAGGAGTTCCAGGAAGTTTACTGGTGCGGGGAATTCCAGGTTGGCAGTACGGGGAAAGCCCAGAGATCAGCAACAGGTGAAAGCCACACCCACAGATTCAACCCCTGCCACCCTTTGTTCAAACACTCCAGACCAAACTGGTTCTGAACATTACATTTCTGTTGTTAAGCCTTTGTTAAATTTTGTCACTAAGGAAGGAACAGTTCATCTTCCAACAGGAAGTTAAACGGCTAGCCTCAGGGACATTGGCCCAGTTTATCAGGGAGGTTTTGCCTAGTTGTGGAGGTGGTTGAAGGACCGCCTACCACGTCCTCTCCTTTGGGGTCTCAGCGCCACCTTGTGGTGCGAATAACCCGCCACCAAAACCGCCCTTGAGCGATAGTTCCTGGTGCATCTTTCCTGGAAAAACGTCACTTGTGTCCATGGTTTAGATTTTGTCCGCAGTTCAGTTTCAGCGAGAGCAATGTGACTTTGTGCCACCCTCTGTTCATCTGTTACTGACTCTGTCCTGCACTATACAGTAAAAGGAACTGGGTCCATACAACCCAAACTTGGATAATAACATCTCTGATTCCACATTATAATAATTTTAAAAAGGTCTCAACTCACTTATAGCCAGTAAATTTTAGTATGATTAAATGAAACATACATGCTCAGTGGGTAGCACTCTCGCCACTGAGTCAGAAGGTAGTGGGTTCAAGACCCACTCCAGATACTTAAGCACAGAATCTAGGCTGACACTCCAGTGCAGTGCTGAGGGAGTGCTGCACTGTTGGAGGTGCCGTCTTCCCTCTCAGGTGGATGTAAAAGATTCCAGGGTACTATTTCGAAGAAGAGCAGGGGAGTTCTCCCCGTTTTCCCTTAACCAACATCACTACAACAAGTTATCCAGTCATTTATATCATTGCAGTTTGTGGGAGCTTGCTGTGTTTAAATTCACTACCACATTTCTTACATTACAGCAGTGACTAAACTTCTAAAGTGCTTTCGAATGTCCTGAGGTTGTGACAGGCGCTATAGAAATACAGGTCTTTCTTTGTTGGGGTGGTGTGATTTGGTTTTGCTAAGTTACTATCAATGAACATAGGAAGGAACATAGAAACAAGAGTAGGCCATTTAGCCCCTCGAGTCTGTTCCGCATTCAGTGAGATCATGGCTGATCTGTGACCCAACTCTATATACCCGCCTTTGCCACATATCCCTTAATACCTTTGGTTAACAGAAATCTATCAATCTCAGATTTTAAATTAACAATTGATTTAGCATCAACTGCCGTTTGCAGAAGAGAGTTCCAAACTTCTACCACCCTTTGTGTGTAGAAGTGTTTCCTAACTTCACTCCTGAAAGGCCTGGCTCTAATTTTTAGGTTATGTCCCCTAGTCCTAGATTTCCCAACTAGCGGAAATAGTTTTTCTCAATCTACCCTATAAGTTCACCTTAATATTTTTTTTATTCGTTCATGGGATGTGGGCGTCGCTGGTAAGACCAGCATTTATTGCCCATCCCTAGTTGCCCTAGAGAAGGTGGTGGTGAGCCGCCTTCTTGAACTACTGCAGTCCGTGTGGTGAAGGTGCTCCCACAGTGCTGTTAGGGTGGGGGTTCCAGGATTTTGACCCAGCGACAATGAAGGAACGGCGATGTACTTCCAAGTCAGGATGGTGTGTGACTTGGAGGGGAAGTTGGAGGTGGTGGTGTTCCCATGCACCTGCTGCCCTTGTCCTTTCTAGGTGGTAGAGATCACGGGTTTAGATAGTCATAGCCTGGCACTTGTGTGGCACAAATGTTACCTGCCACTTATCAGCCCAAACCTGAATGTTGTCCAGGTCTTGCTGCATGCGGGCATGGACTGCTTCATTATCTGAGGAGTTGTGAATGGCACTGAACATTGTGCAGTCATCAGCTAACATCCTCACTTCTGACCTTATGTTGGAGGGAAGGTCATTGATGAAGCAGCTGAAGATGGTTGGGCCTAGAACACTGTCCTGAGGAACTTCTGCAGCGATGTCCTGGGGGTGTGATGATTGACCTCCAACCACCAAAACCATCTTCCTTTGTGCTAGGTATGCTTCCAGCCAGTGGAGAATTTCCCCCCCCCGATTCCCATTGATTTCAGTTTTACTAGGGCTCCTTGATGCCAGACTCGGTCAAATGCTGCCTTGATGTCAAGGGCAGTCACTCTCCCCTCACCTCTGGAATTCAGCTCTTTTGTCCATGTTTGGACCAAGGATGTAATAAGTTCAGGAGCTGAGTGGTCCTGGCAGAACCCAAATTGGGCATCGGTGAGAAGGTTATTGGTGAGTAAGTGCTGCTTGATAGCACTGTCGACGACACCTTCCATCACTTTGCTGATGATTGAGAGTAGACTGATGGGGCGGTAATTGGCTGGATTGGATTTGTTCTGCATTTTGTGGACAGGACATACCTGGGCAATTTTCCACATTGTCGGATAGATGCCAGTGTTATAGCTGTACTGGAACAGCTTGGCTAGAGGCGCGGCTAGTTCTGGAGCACAAGCCTTCAGCACGACAGCCGGGATGTTGTTAGGGCCCACAGCTTTTGTTGTATCCAGTGCGCTCAGCCGTTTCTTGACATCACCTGGAGTGAATCGAATTAGCTGAAGACTGGCTTCTGTGATGCTGGGGACCTGAGGAGGAGGCCGATATGGATCATCCACTTGGCACTTCTGGCTGAAGTTGGTTACAAACGCATCAGCTTTGTCTTTTGCACTCACGTGCTGGGCTCCACCATCAGGCTGGAGATATTCATGGAGCCTCCTCCTCCTGTTAGTTGTTTAATGGTCCTCATGACTGGATGTGGCAGGATTGCAGAGTTTTGATCTGATCCGTTGATTGTGGGATTGCTTAGCCCTGTCCATAGCATGCTGCTTCTGCTTTTTAGCATGCATGTAGTCCTGTGTTGCAGCTTTCCCAGGTTGGCACCACATTTTTAGGTACACCTGGTGCTGCTCCTGGCATGCTCTTCTACACTCCTTATTGAACCAGGGTTGGTCCCCTGGCTTGATGGTAGTGGTAGAGTGAGGGATATGCCGGGCCATATCTTGAAAGCTTTGATCAAATCACTGCTTAATCTTCTAAACTCCAGGGAATACAACCCTAATTTGTGTAATCTCTCCTCGTATTTTAACCTTAGAAGTCCGTGTATCATTCTAGTAGATCTATGGTGTACTCTCTCCAAGGCCAATATATCCTTCCTAAGGTGTGGTGCCCAGAACTGCTCACAGTACTCCAGGTGTGGTCTAACCAGGGTTTGTATAGCTGTAGCATGACTTCTACCCCCTTGTATTCTAGCCCTCTAGATATAAAGGCCAGCATTCCTTGAGCCTTTCTGATTATTTTTTGTACCTGTTCATGACATTTTAATGATCTATGTACCTGGATCCCCAAGTCTCTTTGGACCTCCACTGCTTCTAGCTTTTCACCATTTAGAAAGTACCCTGTTCTATCCTTTTTAGGTCCAAAGTGGATAACCTCACACTAGCATCCTCTTCTTCAGTTTTTAGTGGTGGTTTTGTGGATTGGTGCTTTTACACATTCGTGTGACATCCCTCGGTCTGTTCCTTTAAGAGAGATGCTAACCCACATGGGCCAATGCTGCTGCTAAAACATTGGATAGAGGAATGCAACACAGATGTGTTTGCGATTAATGTTGAAAAGTCATTTCTACCTCATGTTCTTCAGTAGTTTACTTTCTTGCATTGGGAATTAAAATCATTGCACACTGCAATCATTAAAAATAAAGAATAGTGCAACAAACAAACTGGTTTGCAGACAGACTTAGAGAATTAAACTTTGTTCCCTCAGGTGAACCGAGAGCTTCCAGTTTGAGGTTTGCAAAGTGACTCTGCACGTCCCTGTGGGGTGCTGAGTGCTCTGATACAGACAGTGTGGTCTCCTCAGAAACAGCGCAACTTTCACCGCAAGCTCATAAACAATCTAAAAGCAGTTTTCAAAGTTGCTGAAACTAACTGGGAATTACAATCCAGAAACTGGACAGTGCCTGCGTTACACATCACCCTGGAACGCAGTAACAAGAGCCTAAATATGGGGATTTCAGCTTCATTTTAAAAAATTGAATCGCATTCATCACCGCTCCCTATCTTATTTCAAAACTCTGCAAATGCTGTAAAATGATGAATTAAAGCCAGTTAATGCCTTTATATCAGGGAACAGTCTCCTTATTTCAACAACCCAGCTGTACCGGTCTTGAAGACAATAAACCCTCACAGGAGACAACAGCCGGGCATGCCCAATAACGTTCCTTTCAGGAAAACAGGTTTTTAAAGCAGTTTATTTGAGATGTGAAACTTCTTTTGAGACAGGCACTAAATAAATACATCTGTAGCTTCAACTCTGAAAAATAAAAGCTCCTCTTAAAACCATTTCTGCCTCAAGTGGGGAAAGTACCGTGTGATTGATTGTGACAGTCTCCAGACCTGCCCTCCAATTAATCTGATTCGTTCTAGCAGGCTTCACTCATGCTCTCTAACTGGATCTGATTGGGTCTGACAGACTCCAATTGCTCTCCACCTGATAGTCTAACAGCTTAGGAATGAACAGGAGTAGGCCACTCAGCCCCTCAAGCCTCTGCCATACAATTAGATCATGGCTGATCTGTACCTCAACTCCATTTACCTGCCTTTGATCCATATCCCTTGATACCTTTACACAACAAAAGTCTATCGATCTCAGTCTTGAAAATTTCAATTGACCCCCAGCAGCCACAGCCTTTTCAGGGAGAGAAATCCCTATTTCCACTGCCCTTTGTGTGAAAAATTGCTTCCTGATTTCACTCCTGAATGACCTTTAAAGTTATGTCCTCCTGTTCTGGATTCCTCCACCAGAGGAAATAATCGCTCTGTATCTACCCTATCAAATCACTTTATCATTTTAAACATCTCGATTAGATCACCCCTCAACTGTCTAAACTCAAGGGAATGCAACTTAAGTCTATGCAACCTGTCCTCATAACGTAACTCTTTTAGCCCTGATATTCTGGTGAATCTGCACGGCACCCCCTCCAAGGCCAATATATCCTTTCTGAGGTGTGGGGCCCAGAACTGAACACAGTGTCCAGATGGGATCGGACCAAGGCTCTGTACAACTGAAGCATCACTTCCATCCCTTTGTATTCCAGACCCCCCTTGAGATAAAAGCCAACATTCCATTAGCCCTTTTGATTACTTTTTGTACATTACTGGTCCTGCCTTCAGGTAGATATGATTGGCTGACACACCTCAAAACCCTTTGAGAAAACATAATTCTTCTTGTTAAATGGTAACCCGCCGAATCATGGCTTGAGGTGATGAGTGCCAGATAAAAATACTAATGGCTGCCAAAAAATGGCCCAGTAAGTCACATCAGTATGTGTGATCTCCTCATATTCGGTGGAGATGGACAAGGTGTAATTGTGGCTGTGGTCCATTGGATCACAATGGTTTGGTTGTGTGCCGTACCTGGCTGGATGCAGCAGTTTGGTATTGCTCTGTGAAAATCACCCATTACTTGCTGGTTTGAGAATGAGTGAATTGCATATGCTTTTACTGCCATCAGTCGCCACTGGGTGGAATTCATGTTATTAACTATTTCAATCACATGTTACGTCCACCTGATAGGATTACCATGGTTACTGAAAGGTTTGGAATCTCACTTCTGAATTTATTTATAGTTTTGATTTTCTCCTCCCATTTTCTCCCCCCGCCCCCTCCATGATGATGCTGACTCGTGTTGGACACTGGCTTCACTCCTTCACCACACCTTAATGACCATTCTTCATGTGTGAGCCTCGACAGTGAATGTCAGTGGGTCATTCAACCGAGTGGGGGTGGAGGTATGGGCGTTGAGCCAGATCCTGTCCAGCAGGAGTCACTGAAAAGTGATCAGGAGTGGGAACCCTGGCTGATGTTCTCCTCCCAGTCGCAGGATGGCCCCTTTTACTGAGCTGTTTTGGGTTCGAGAAACAATCAATGATGATTTCCCCAACCATCCAAGACATATCAAATCAAAACATTTCTGATCGAATTACAGATGTTCTGCTGCTGATCTTGCCTGGGAAACTAGTGCACATTATTCATCTTAAACAACGGGCTAAGCAATGGGATATGGTGATCACTGCTGCCGAATCTTATGACTTTGCATATCTCAGGAGAGGACCTGGGAGATATTGACTGAAAAGTACAGGGAGTGTCAATCCCAATCTTATCGTGGTGTCCTAGCACATGTCAACTTTAGCTTAAGATGGATTGAAGGGCACTTTCAACTTTCTTTAATGACAGGAAATTCCCAATGAAGGGTAAGCTTGTGGTAAGACTTGTGTTCAAACAGTTATCTTTTATCATTCTCAGCACCTAGACCTGCAATGGAAGTATTGCCTTTGGTTCATGTCGGAGATCCATGTTCAAGCCGTGTGGTGAAATTGTGGCAAAAAGATGTGGCTTGGGGGGAGGAGGCAGTCAGCATCTTACATGACCATGGCTAAGGCCAGTGCCGCATACCAGGCAGTTAGTGACAGGTTTGTTATGCAGCATGGGACTTGGATATCTAGAACATCACAGCGTCTGGTACACCACAAGCTGTCTCACATTGCTCCTTCCTTCATGCTGAATGGAGTTACACACAGGAATGGTGTTACACACCGGACAGGAGTTACACGCGGGACTGGAGTTACACACGGGACAGGAGTTACACGCGGGAACGGAGTTACACGCAGGACTGGAGTTACACGCAGGACTAGAGTTACAGGCAGGACTGGAGTTACACACAGGACTGGAGTTACACGCAGGACTGGAGTTACACGCAGGACTGGAGTTACAGGCAGGACGAGTTACAGGCAGGACTGGAGTTACACGCAGGACTGGAGTTACACGCAGGACTGGAGTTACAAGCAGGACTGGAGTTACACACGGGGCTGGAGGTACACACTGGACTGGAGTTACACGCAGGACTGGAGTTACACACAGGACTGGAGTTACACACGGGACTGGAGTTACACACAGGACTGGAGTTACATATAGGACTGGAGTTACATACAGGAATGGAGTTACACACAGTGCTGGAGTTACACACAGGGCTGGAGTTACACACAGAACTGCAGTTACACACAGGACTGGAGTTAAACGCGCAACTGGAGTTACACACGGGACTGGAGTTACAGGAGGGATTGGAGTTACAGGCGGGACTGGAGTTACACACAGGAATGGAGTTACACACAGGGCTGGAGTTACAGACAGGACTGGAGTTACAGGCAGGACTAGAGTTACACACGGCTGGAGTTACACACACGGCTGGAGTTACACACGGGGCTGGAGTGACACGCGGGACTGGAGTTACACACAGGACTGGAGTTGCACATGACTGGAGTTACGCGCAGGACTGGAGTTACACACAGGGCTTGTGTTACACGCGGGACGAGTTACACACAGGATTGGAGTTACACGCAGGACTGGAGTTACACACAGGACTGGAGTTACATACAGGACTGGAGTTACACACAGGACTGGAGTTACCCACAGGGCTGGAGTTACAGACGGGACTGGAGTTACAAACAGGATTGGAGTTACACACTGGACTGGAGTTACACGCAGGACTGGAGTTACACACAGGACTGGAGTTACAGACAGGACTGGAGTTACAGACAGGACTGGAGTTACACACAGGGCTAGACTTGCACACAGGGCTGGAGTTACATGCGGGAATGGAGTTACACACAGGACTGGAGTTACAGGCGGGACTGGAGTTACACACATGACTGGAGTTACACACAGGACTGGAGTTACACACAGGGCTGGAGATACATGCGGGACTGGAGTTACACACAGGACTGGAGATACAGGTGGAACTGGAGTTACACACAGGACTGGAGTTACATGCGGGACTGGAGTTACACACATGACTGGATTTACAGGTGGGACTGGTGTCACACACAGGACTGGAGTTACACACTGGACTGGAGTTACACGCAGCACTGGAGTTACACGCAGGGCTGGAGTTAAACACAGGACGGGAGTTACACGCTGGACTGGAGTTACAGACAGGGCTGGAGTTACAGACGGCTGGAGTTACAGGCGGGACTGGAGTTACAGGCGGGACTGGAGTTACAGGCGGGACTGGAGTTTCACACAGGACTGGAGTTACAAGTGGTACTGGAGTTAGACACAGGACTGGAGTTACACACAGGACCGGAGTTACACGCAGGACTGGAGTTGCATGCAGGACTGGAGTTACAGACAGGACTGGAGTTACAGGCAGGACTGGAGTTACAGGCAAGACTGGAGTTACACACAGGGCTGGAGTTACACACAGGACTGGAGTTACACGCAAGACTGGAGTTACAGGTGGGACTGTAGTTACACGCAGGACTGGAGTTACACGCAGTACTGGAAGTACAAGCAGGACTGGATTTACACACGGGGCTGGAGTTGCACACGGGATGGAAGTTAGACGCAGGACTGGAGTTACACGCAGGACTGGAGTTACACACAGGACTGCAGATACACACTGGACTGGAGTTATACACGGGATTGTAGTTACACACAGGGCTGGAGTTACAGACAGGACTGTAGTTACACACAGGACTGGAGTTACACGGGAAACTGGAGTTACACACAGGGCTGGATTTACAGGCGGGACTGGAGTTACACAGAGGACTGGAGTTACACACAGGGCTGGAGTTACAGGCGGGGCTGGAGTTACACACATGACTGGAGTTGCACACGGGACTGGAGTTACACAGAGGGCTGGAGTTACAGGCGGGACTGGAGTTACAGGCGGGACTGGAGTTACACACAGGACTGGAGTTACACACAGGATTGGAGTTACACACAGGGCTGGAGTTACAGACAGGACTGGAGTTAAAGGCAGGACTGGAGTTACAGGCAGGACTGGAGTTACACACAGGATTGGAGTTACACACAGGACTGGAGTTACACACAGGATTGGAGTTACACACAGGGCTGGAGTTACAGACAGGACTGGAGTTAAAGGCAGGACTGGAGTTACACACAGGACTGGAGTTACACACAGGATTGGAGTTACACACAGGGCTGGAGTTACAGACAGGACTGGAGTTAAAGGCAGGACTGGAGTTACAGGCAGGACTGGAGCTACACGCAGGACTGGAGCTACATGCAGGACTGGAGTTACAGGCGGGACGGGAGTTACAGGCGGGACTGGAGATACATGCGGGACTGGAGTTACACACAGGACTGGAGGTGCAGGCGGGCCTGGAGTTACAGACAGTACTGGAGTTAGAGGCAGGGCTGGGTTTACACACAGGACTGGAGTTACACACAGGACTGGAGTTACACATGGCTGGTGTTACACACATGGCTGGAGTTACACACGGGGCTGGAATTACATGCGGGACTGGAGATACACACAGGACTGGAGTTACACATGACTAGAGTTACACGCAGGACTGGAGTTACACACAGGGCTGGAGTTACACGCGGGACGAGTTACACACAGGACTGGAGTTACACGCAGGACTGGAGTTACACACAGGACTGGAGTTACACACAGGGCTGGAGTTACAGACGTGCCTGGCATTCCACACAGGACTGGAGTTACACACTGGACTGGAGTTACATGCAGGACTGGAGTTACACACAGGACTGGAGTTACAGACAGAACTGGTGTTACAGACAGGACTGGAGTTACACACAGGACTGGAGTTACAGACAGGACTGGTGTTACACACAGGGCTATACTTGCACACAGGGCTAGAGTTACATGCGGGACTGGAGTTACACACAGGACTGGAGTTACATGCGGGACGGGAGTTACACACAGGAATGGAGTTACACGCAGGACTGAAGTTACACACAGGACTGGATTTGCATGCGGGTCTGGAGTTACACACAGGACTGGAGTTACACACAGGGCTGGAGTTACAGGCGTGACTGGAGTTACACACAGGACTGGAGTTACACGCAGGACTGGAGTTACACACAGGACTGGAGTTACACACAGGGCTGGAGTTACAGGCGGGACTGGAGTTACACACAGGGCTGGAGTTACAGGCGGGACTGGAGTTGCACACATGACTGGAGTTGCACACATGACTGGAGTTACACACAGGACTGGAGTTACAGGCAGGACTGGAGTTACACTCAGGCCTGGAGTTTCTCGCAGGACTGGAGTTACACACAGGACTGGAGTTACACACAGGACTGGAGTTACAGTTAGGACTGGAGTTACACCCAGAACTGGAGTTACTCGCAGGACTGGAGTTACACACAGGATTGGAGTTACATGCAGGACTGGAGTTACACACAGGACTGGAGTTATACACGTAACTGGAGTTACACCCAGGACTGGAGTTGCACACAGGACTCAAGTTATACACAGGACAGGAGTTACACACAGGACTGGAGTTACAAACAGGACTGGAATTACACACAGGGCTGGAGTTACACACAGGGCGGGTGTTACACACAGGACTGGAGTCACACAAAGGGCTCGAGTTGCAGGCGGGACTGGAGTTACACACAGGACTGGAGTTACACACAGGGCTGGTGTCACAGGCGGGACTGGAGCTACACACAGGACTGGAGTTACACGCAGGACTGGAGTTACATGCAGGACTGGAGTTACACACAGGACTGGAGTTACACACAGGACTGAAGATACAGACAGGATTTGAGTTACACACAGGACTGGAGTTATACACAGGACTGAAGTTACAGACAGAACTGGAGTTACACGAGGAAATGGAGTTACACGCAGGACCGGAGTTACACACAGACAGGAGTTACACACAGGACTGGAGTTACACACATGACTGGAGTTACACACGGGACTGGAGTTACACACAGGGGTGGAGTTACAGGCGGGACCGGAGTTACACAGAGGGCTGGAGTTAAATCTGGGACTGGAGTTACACACAGGACTGGAGTTACACACAGGAGTTACAGGCGGGACTGGAGTTACACACGGGACTGGAGTTACACACAGGACTGGAGTTACACACAAGACTGGAGTTACAGGTGGGACTGGTGTTACACACAGGGCTGGAATTACAGGCGGGACTGGAGTTACACACAGGGCTGGAGTTACATGCGGGACTGGAGCTACACATGGGAATGGAGTTACACACAAGACTAGAGTTACACAAAGGGCTGGAGTTACTTGCGGGATTGGAGTCACACACAGGGCTGGAGTTACACAGATGTCTGGTGTTACAGGCGTGACTGGAGGTACACGCAGGACTGCAGTTACACACTGGACTGTAGTTACAGACAGGACTGGATCTGCATGCAGGACTGGTGTTACACACAGGACTGGAGTTACAGACAGGACGTGAGTTACACACGTAACTGGTGTTACACGCAGGACTGGTGTTATACACAGGACTGGAGTTACACGCAGGACTGAAATTACACGCAGGACTGGAGTTACTCGCAGGACTGGAGTTACACAAAGGGCTGGAGTTACACAAAAGGTCTGGAGTTACAGAGAGGATTAGATTTACACACAGGGCTGGACTTTCACACAAGCAGGACTGGAGTAACACATAGGGCTGGAGTTACACACAGGACAGGAGTTACACACAGGGCTGGAGTTACACACAGGACTGAAGTTACAGACAAGGCTGGAGTTACACACAAGGCCGGAGTTACACACAGGACTGGAGTTACACACAGGACTGGAGTTACATACAGGACTGGAGTTACACACAGGACTGGAGTTACAAGCGGGACTGGAGTTACACACAGGGCTGGAGTTACACACAAGGCTGGAGTTAGACACAGGAATGAAGTTACACAGAGGACTGGTGTTACACACAGGACCGGAGTTACAGGCGGGACTGGAGTTACACACAGGACTGGGGTTACATGTGGGACTGGAGTGACTGGCGGGACTGGAATTACAGGCGGGACTGTAGGTATACACAGGAGTGCACTTACACACAGGACTGGAGTTACACACAGGGCTGGATTTACAGACAGGACTGTAGTTACGCACAGGACTGGAGTTACACACAGCACTGGAGTTATAGGCGGGACTGGAGTTACACACAGGACTGGAGTTACACAGAGCACTGGAGTTACAGGTGGGACTGGAGTTACACACAGGACTGGAATTACATACAGGACTGGAGTTACACACAGGACTGGAGTTACACACAGGACTGGAGTTACACACAGGGCTGGAGATACATGCGGGACTGGAGTTACACACAGGACTGGAGATACAGGCGGAACTGGAGTTACACACAGGACTGGAGTTACATGCGGGACTGGAGTTACACACAGGAATGGAGTTACACGCAGGACTGAAGTTACACACAGGACTGGATTTGCATGCGGGACTGGAGTTACACACAGGACTGGAGTTACACACAGGGCTGGAGTTACAGGCGGGACTGGAGTTACACACAGGACTGGAGTTACACACAGTGCTGGAGTTGCAGGCGGGACTGGAGTTACACACAGGAGTGGAGTTACACACAGGACTGGAGTTACAGGTGGGACTGGAGTTTAGCACAAGTCTGGAGTTACAGGCAGGAACGGACTTACACACAGCACTGGAGTTACAGACTGGACTGCAGTTACACGCAGGACTGGAGTTACACTCAGGACTGGAGTTACAAGCAGGACTGGAGTTACACACAGGCCTGGAGTTACTCGCAGGACTGGAGCTACACACAGGACTGGAGTTACACACAGGACTGGAGTTACAGTTAGGACTGGAGTTACAGACAGAACTGGAGTTACTCGCAGGACTGGAGTTACGCACAGGATTGGAGTTACATGCGGGACTGGAGTTACACACAGGACTGGAGATATACACGTAACTGGAGTTACACCCAGGACTGGAGTTACACACAGGACTCAAGTTATACACAGGACAGGAGTTACACACAGGACTGGAGTTACAAACAGGACTGGAATTACACACAGGGCTGGAGTTACACACAGGGTGGGTGTTACACACAGGACTGGAGTTACACAAAGGGCTGGAGTTACAGGCGGGACTGGAGTTACACACAGGACTGGTGTTACACGCGGGACCGGAGTTACACAGAGGGCTGGAGTTAAATCTGTGACTGGAGCTACACACAGGACTGGAGTTACACACAGGAGTTACAGGCGGGGCTGGAGTTACACACGGGACTGGAGTTACACACAGGACTGGAGTTACAGGCGGGACTGGTGCTACACACAGGGCTGGAATTACAGGCGGGACTGGAGTTACACACAGGGCTGGAATTACATGCGGGACTGGAGCTACACATGGGAATGGAGTTACACACAGGACTAGAGTTACACAAAGGGCAGGAGCTACTTGCGGGATTGGAGTCACACACAGGGCTGGAGTTACACAGATGTCTGGTGTTACAGGCATGACTGGAGGTACACGCAGGGCTGCAGTTACACACTGGACTGTAGTTACAGACAGGACTGGATCTGCATGCAGGACTGGTGTTACACACAGGACTGGAGTTACAGACAGGACGTGAGTTACACACGTAACTGGTGTTACACGCAGGACTGGAGTTATACACAGGACTGGAGTTACACGCAGGACTGGAGTTACACAAAGGGCTGGAGTTACACAAAAGGTCTGGAGTTACAGAGAGGATTAGATTTACACACAGGGCTGGACTTTCACACAAGCAGGACTGGGGTAACACATAGGGCTGGAGTTACACACAGGACAGGAGTTAAACACAGGACTGGAGTTACACACAGGACTGAAGTTACAGACAAGGCTGGAGTTACACACAAGGCCGGAGTTACACACAGGACTGGAGTTGCACACAGGACTGGAGTTACATACAGGACTGGATATACACACAGGACTGGAGTTACAAGCGGGACTGGAGTTACACACAGGGCTGGAGTTACACACAAGGCTGGAGTTAGACACAGGAATGAAGTTACACAGAGGACTGGTGTTACACACAGGACCGGAGTTACAGGCGGGACTGGAGTTACACACAGGACTGGAGTTACATGTGGGACTGGAGTGACTGGCGGAACTGGAATTACAGGCGGGACTGTAGGTATACACAGGAGTGCACTTACACACAGGACTGGAGTTACACACAGGGCTGGAGCTACAGGTGGGACTGGAGCTACACACAGGACTGGAATTACATACAGGACTGGAGTTACACACAGGACTGGAGTTACAGGCGGGACTGGAGTTACACACATGACTGCAGTTACACACAGGACTGGAGTTACACGCAGGGCTGGAGATACATGCGGGACTGGAGTTACACACAGGACTGGAGATACAGGCGGAACTGGAGTTACACACAGGACTGGAGTTACATGCGGGACTGGAGTTACACACAGGAATGGAGTTACACGCAGGACTGGAGTTACACACAGGACTGGAGTTACAGGCGGGACTGGAGTTACACACATGACTGCAGTTACACACAGGACTGGAGTTACACACAGGGCTGGAGATACATGCGGGACTGGAGTTACACACAGGACTGGAGATACAGGCGGAACTGGAGTTACACACAGGACTGGAGTTACATGCGGGACTGGAGTTACACACAGGAATGGAGTTACACGCAGGACTGAAGTTACACACAGGACTGGATTTGCATGCGGGACTGGAGTTACACACAGGACTGGAGTTACACACAGGGCTGGAGTTACAGGCGGGACTGGAGTTACACACAGGACTGGAGTAACACGGAGGACTGGAGTTACACACAGGGCTGGAGTTACACACAGTGCTGGAGTTGCAGGCGGGACTGGAGTTACACACAGGAGTGGAGTTACACACAGGACTGGAGTTACAGGCGGGACTGGAGTTTAGCACAAGTCTGGAGTTACAGGCAGGAACGGAGTTACACACAGGACTGGATTTACAGACTGGACTGCAGTTACACGCAGGACTGGAGTTACACTCAGGACTGGAGTTACAAGCAGGACTGGAGTTACACACAGGCCTGGAGTTACTCGCAGGACTGGAGTTACACACAGGACTGGAGTTACACACAGGACTGGAGTTACAGTTAGGACTGGAGTTACAGACAGAACTGGAGTTACTCGCAGGACTGGAGTTACACACAGGACTGGAGTTACATGCGGGACTGGAGTTACACACAGGACTGGAGATATACATGTAACTGGAGTTACACCCAGGACTGGAGTTACACACAGGACTCAAGTTATACACAGGACAGGAGTTACACACAGGACTGGAGTTACAAACAGGACTGGAATTACACACAGGGCTGGAGTTACACACAGGGCGGGTGTTACACACAGGACTGGAGTTACACAAAGGGCTGGAGTTACAGGCGGGACTGGAGTTACACACAGGACTGGAGTTACACGCGGGACCGGAGTTACACAGAGGGCTGGAGTTAAATCTGTGACTGGAGTTACACACAGGACTGGAGTTACACACAGGAGTTACAGGCGGGGCTGGAGTTACACACGGGACTGGAGTTACACACAGGACTGGAGTTACACACAGGACTGGAGTTACAGGCGGGACTGGTGCTACACACAGGGCTGGAATTACAGGCGGGACTGGAGTTACACACAGGGCTGGAGTTACATGCGGGACTGGAGCTACACATGGGAATGGAGTTACACACAGGACTAGAGTTACACAAAGGGCTGGAGTTACTTGCGGGATTGGAGTCACACACAGGGCTGGAGTTACACAGATGTCTGGTGTTACAGGCGTGACTGGAGGTACACGCAGGACTGCAGTTACACACTGGACTGTAGTTACAGACAGGACTGGATCTGCATGCAGGACTGGTGTTACACACAGGACTGGAGTTACAGACAGGACGTGAGTTACACACGTAACTGGTGTTACACGCAGGACTGGAGTTATACACAGGACTGGAGTTACACGCAGGACTGAAATTACACGCAGGACTGGAGTTACTCGCAGGACTGGAGTTATACACAGGACTGGAGTTACATGCAGGACTGGAGTTACACAAAGGGCTGGAGTTACACAAAAGGTCTGGAGTTACAGAGAGGATTAGATTTACACACAGGGCTGGACTTTCACACAAGCAGGACTGGGGTAACACATAGGGCTGGAGTTACACACAGGACAGGAGTTAAACACAGGGCTGGAGTTACACACAGGACTGAAGTTACAGACAAGGCTGGAGTTACACACAAGGCCGGAGTTACACACAGGACTGGAGTTACACACAGGACTGGAGTTACATACAGGACTGGAGTTACACACAGGACTGGAGTTACAAGCGGGACTGGAGTTACACACAGGGCTGGAGTTACACACAAGGCTGGAGTTAGACACAGGAATGAAGTTACACAGAGGACTGGTGTTACACACAGGACCAGAGTTACAGGCGGGACTGGAGTTACACACAGGTCTGGAGTTACACGTGGGACTGGAGTGACTGGCGGGACTGGAATTACAGGCGGGACTGTAGGTATACACAGGAGTGCACTTACACACAGGACTGGAGTTACACACAGGGCTGGATTTACAGACAGGACTCGAGTTACTCACAGGACTGGATTTACACACAGGACTGGAGTTTCAGACAGGACTGGAGTTATACACAGGGCTGGAGTTACAACAGGACTGGGGTTACAGGCGGGTCTGGAGTTACACATGGGACTGGAGTTACACACAGGACTGGAGTTACACACAGGACTGGAGTTAAACAAGGGACTGGAGTTACACAAAGGACTGGAGTTACACACAGGACTGGAGTTATACACAGGACTGGAGTTACAGGCGGGACTGGAGTTACACACAGGGCTGGAGTTACAGGCAGGAATGGAGTTACACACAGGGCTGGAGTTACATGTGGGACTGGAGTTAGAAATGGGACTGGAGTTACACACAGGGCTGGAGATACACATAGGACAGGAGTTATACACAGGACTGGAGTTAAACACAGGCCTGGAGTTACACACAGGACTGGAGTTAAACACAGGCTGGAGATAAACATGGGAGTGGCGTTACACACAGGCTGGAGTTACACACAGCACTGGAGCTACACACAGGACTGGAGTTACACACGCAACTGGATTTACACACAGGGCTGGAGTTACATGTGGGACTGGTGATACACACACTGCTGGAGTTATACACAGGACTGGAGTTGCACACAGGACTGGAGTTACAGGTGGGCTTGGAGTTACACACAGGGCTGGAGCTACAGGCGGGACTGGAGTTACAGGCGGGACTGGAGTTACAGACAGGGCTGGAGTTATACACAGGACTGGAGTTACACACATGACTGGAGTTACAGACAGGACTGGAGTTACACACAGCGCTGGAGTTACACAGAGGACTGGAGTTACACACAGGGCTGGAGTTACACGTAGGACTGGAGTTATATGCAGGACTCGAGTTACACACAGCGCTGGAGATACACACAAGACTGGAGTTACACACAGGATTGGAGTTACACACAGTGCTGGAGTTACACACAGGACTGGAGTTACACACAGGGCTGGAGCTAAACACAGGACTGGAGTTAAACACGGGACTGGAGCTACACACAGGGCTGGAGTTACACGCAAGACTGGCGTTACAGGTGGGACTGGAGTTACACACAGGACTGGAGTTACAGGTGGGACTGGAGTTACAGGCGAGACTGGAGTTACACAGAGGACTGGAGATACTCGCAGGACTGGAGTTACATGCAGGACTGGAGTTACTCACAGGACTGGAGTTACACACATTGCTGGAGATACATGCGGGATTGGAGTTACACACAGGACTGGAGATACAGGTGGAACTGGAGTTACACACAGGACTGGAGTTACATGTGGGACTGGAGTTACAAACAGGACTGGAGTTACAGGTGGGACTGGAGTTACACACAGGAATGGAGTTACACGCAGGACTGGAGTTACACACACGACTGGATTTGCATGCAGGACTGGAGTTACACACAGGACTGGAGTTACACACAGGGCTGGAGTTACAGGCGGGACTGGAGTTACACACAGGACAGGAGTTACACGCAGGACTGGAGTTACACACAGGGCTCGAGTTACACACAGGGCTGGAGTTACAGGCGGGCCTGGAGTTACACACAGGGCTGGAGTTACAGGTGGGACTGGATTTACACACGGGAGTGGAGTTACACACAGGACTGGAGTTACAGGCGGGACTGGAGTTTAGCACAAGACTGGAGTTACAGGTGGGACCGGAGTTAGACACAGGACTGGAGTTACACACTGGACTGCAGTTACACGCAGGAATGGAGTTACACACAGGACTGGAGTTACAGGCAGGACTGGAGTTACGCAAAGGCCTGGAGTTGCTCGCAGGACTGGAGTTACACACATGACTGGAGTTACACACAGGACTGGAGTTACACACAGGGCTGGAGATACATGTGGGACTGCAGTTACACACAGGACTGGAGATAAAGGCGGAACTGGAGTTATACACAGGACTGGAGTTACATGCGGGACTGGAGTTAAACACATGACTGGATTTACAGGCGGGACTGGTGTCACACACAGGACTGGAGTTACACACTGGACTGGAGTTACACGCAGCACTGGAGTTACACGCAGGACTGGAGTTAAACACAGGACTGGAGCTACTCGCTGGACTGGAGTTACACACAGGAGTGGAATTACACACAGGGCTGGAGTTACAGAGAGGGCTGGAGTTACAGGCGGGACTGGAGTTACAGGCGGGACTGGAGTTACATGCGGGACTGGAGTTTCACACAGGACTGGAGTTACAGGCGGGACTGGATTTACACACGGGAGTGGAGTTACACACAGGACTGGAGTTACAGGCGGGACTGGATTTTAGCACAAGACTGGAGTTACAGGTGGGACCGGAGTTACACACAGGACTGGAGTTACACACTGGACTGCAGTTACACGCAGGACTGGAGTTACACACAGGACTGGAGTTACAGGCAGGACTGGAGTTACACAAAGGCCTGGAGTTACTCGCAGGACTGGAGTTACACACAGGACTGGAGTTACACACAGGACTGGAGTTACAGGTAGGACTGGAGTTACCGGCTGGACTGGAGTTACACAAAGGGCTGGAGATACACACAGGCCTGGATTTACATGGGGGATTGGAGTTACAGGCATGATTGAGTTACACACAGGACTGGAGTTACACACAGGACTGGAGTTACACATGGGACTTGAGTTACACACAGGACTGGAGTTACACACAGGACTGGAGATACACACAGGGCTGGAGTTACAGGCGGGACGGGAGTTACACACAGGACTGGAGTTAAACACAAGGCTGAAGTTACACCCGGGACTGGAGTTACACACAAGTATGGAGTTACACACAGGACTGGAGTTACAGACAGGGCTGGAGTTACAGGCGGGACTGGAGTTACAGGCAGGACTGGCGTTACACACAGGACTGGAGTTAAATGTGGAACTGGAGATACACACAGGACTGGAGTTACACAGAGTGCTGGAGTTACAGGAGGGACTGGAGTTACAGGCGGGACTGGAGTTACACACAGGAATGGAGTTACACACTGGACTGCAGTTACACGCAGGAATGGAGTTACACACAGGACTGGAGTTACAGGCAGGACTGGAGTTACGCAAAGGCCTGGAGTTACTCGCAGGACTGGAGTTACACACATGACTGGAGTTACACACAGGACTGGAGTTACACACAGGGCTGGAGATACATGTGGGACTGCAGTTACACACAGGACTGGAGATAAAGGCGGAACTGGAGTTATACACAGGACTGGAGTTACATGCGGGACTGGAGTTACACACATGACTGGATTTACAGGCGGGAGTGGTGTCACACACAGGACTGGAGTTACACACTGGACTGGAGTTACACGCAGCACTGGAGTTACACGCAGGACTGGAGTTAAACACAGGACTGGAGTTACTCGCTGGACTGGAGTTACACACAGGAGTGGAATTACACACAGGGCTGGAGTTACAGACAGGGCTGGAGTTACAGGCGGGACTGGAGTTACAGGCGGGACTGGATTTACACACGGGAGTGGAGTTACACACAGGACTGGAGTTACAGGCGGGACTGGATTTTAGCACAAGACTGGAGTTACAGGTGGGACCGGAGTTACACACAGGACTGGAGTTACACACTGGACTGCAGTTACACGCAGGACTGGAGTTACACACAGGACTGGAGTTACAGGCAGGACTGGAGTTACACAAAGGCCTGGAGATACTCGCAGGACTGGAGTTACACACAGGACTGGAGTTACACACAGGACTGGAGTTACAGGTAGGACTGGAGTTACCGGCTGGACTGGAGTTACACAAAGGGCTGGAGTTACACACAGGCCTGGGTTTACATGGGGGATTGGAGTTACAGGCATGATTGAGTTACACACAGGACTGGAGTTACACAAAGGACTGGAGATACACACAGGGCTGGAGATACAGGCGGGACGGGAGTTACACACAGGACTGGAGTTAAACACAAGACTGAAGTTACACCCGGGACTGGAGTTACACACAAGTGTGGAGTTACACAGAGGACTGGAGTTACAGACAGGGCTGGAGTTACAGGCGGGACTGGAGTTACAGGCAGGACTGGCGTTACACACAGGACTGGAGTTAAACGCGGAACTGGAGTTACACACAGGACTGGTGTTACACAGAGGGCTGGAGTTACAGGAGGGACTGGAGTTACAGGCGGGACTGGAGTTACACACAGGAATGGAGTTATACACAGGACTGGAATTACACACAGGAATGAAGTTACACACAGGGCTGGAGTTACAGACAGGGCTGGAGTGACACGCGGGACTGGAGTTACACGCGGGACTGGAGTTTCACACAGGACTGGAGTGATACACGACTGGAGTTACACGCAGGACTGGAGTTACACACAGGGCTTGTGTTACACGCAGGATGAGTTACACACAGGTCTGGAGTTACACGCTGGACTGGAGTTATACACAGGACTGGAGTTACATACAGGACTGGAGTTACACACAGGACTGGAGTTACACACAGGGCTGGAGTTACAGACGGGACTGGAGTTACAAACAGGATTGGAGTTACACACTGGACTGGAGTTACACGCAGGACTGGCGTTACACACAGGACTGGAGTTACACGCAGGACTGGAGTTACACACAGGCCTGGAGTTACAGACAGGACTGGAGTTACACACAGGACTGGTGTTACAGACAGGACTGGAGTTACACACAGGGCTAGACTTGCACACAGGGTTTGAGTTACATGCGGGACTGGAGTTACACACAGGACTGGAGTTACAGGCGGTACTGGAGTTACACACATGACTGGAGTTACAGGCGGGACTGGAGTTACACACATGACTGGAGTTACACACAGGACTGGAGTTACACACAGGGCTGGAGATACATGTGGGACTGTAGTTACACACAGGACTGGAGATACAGGTGGAACTGGAGTTATACACAGGACTGGAGTTACATGTGGGACTGGAGTTACACACATGACTGGATTTACAGGCGGGACTGGTGTCACACACAGGACTGGAGTTACACACTGGACTGGAGTTACACGCAGCACTGGAGTTACACGCAGGACTGGAGTTAAACACAGGACTGGAGTTACTCGCTGGACTGGAGTTACACACAGGAGTGGAATTACACACAGGGCTGGAGTTACAGACAGGGCTGGAGTTACAGGCGGGACTGGAGTTACAGGCGGGACTGGATTTACAGGCGGGACTGGAGTTTCACACAGGACAGGAGTTACACGCGGTACTGGAGTTAGACACAGGACTGGAGTTACACGCGGGACCGGAGTTACACGCGGGAACAGAGTTACACGCAGGACTGGAGTTGCATGCAGGACTGGAGTTACAGGCAGGACTGGAGTTACACATAGGAATGGAGTTACTCACAGGGCTGGAGTTACAGGCAGGACTGGAGTGACACACAGGACAGGCGTTACACGCAGGACTGGAGTTACACACAGGGCTAGAGTTACACACAGGGCTGGAGTTACAGGCGGGACTGGAGTTACACACAGGGCTGGAGTTACCGGCGGGACTGGATTTACACACGGGAGTGGAGTTACACACAGGACTGGAGTTACAGGCGGGACTGGAGTTTAGCACAAGACTGGAGTTACAGGCGGGACCGGAGTTACACAAGGGACTGGAGTTACACACTGGACTGCAGTTACACACAGGACTGGAGTTACACACAGGACTGGAGTTACAGACAGGACTGGAGTTACACACAGGACTGGAGTTACAGACAGGACTGGAGTTACACACAGGGCTAGACTTGCACACAGATTTGGAGTTACATGCGGGACTGGAGTTACACACAGGACTGGAGTTACAGGCGGGACTGGAGTTACACACATGACTGGAGTTACACACAGGACTGGAGTTACACACAGGGCTGGATATACATGTGGGACTGTAGTTACACACAGGTCTGGAGATACAGGCGGAACTGGAGTTATACACAGGACTGGAGTTACATGCGGGACTGGAGTTA
Organism: Somniosus microcephalus; assembly: GCF_052327205.1. Classification (NCBI taxonomy): domain Eukaryota; kingdom Metazoa; phylum Chordata; class Chondrichthyes; order Squaliformes; family Somniosidae; genus Somniosus; species Somniosus microcephalus. The sequence continues at coordinate 60,308,538 of NC_140999.1, read as the reverse complement.
CACGCATGACTGGATTTACAGGCGGGACTGGTGTCACACACAGGACTGGAGTTACACACTGGACTGGAGTTACACGCAGCACTGGAGATACACGCAGGACTGGAGTTAAACACAGGACTGGAGTTACTTGCTGGACTGGAGTTACACGCAGGAGTGGAATTACAGACAGGGCTGGAGTTACAGACAGGGCTGGAGTTGCAGGCGGGACTGGAGTTACAGGCGGGACTGGAGTTACAGGCGGGACTGGAGTTTCACACAGGACTGGAGTTACACACGGTGCTGGAGTTAGACACAGGACTGGAGTTACACGCGGGACCGGAGTTACACGCGGGAACGGAGTTACACGCAGGACTGGCGTTGCACGCAGTACTGGAGTTACAGGCAGGAATGGAGTTACAAACAAGACTTGATTTGCATGCGGGACTGGAGTTACACACAGGACTGGAGTTACACACAGGGCTGGAGTTACAGGCGGGACTGGAGTTACACAAAGGCCTGGAGTTACTCGCAGGACTGGAGCTACACACATGACTGGATTTACACACAGGACTGGAGTTACACACAGGGCTGGAGATACATGTGGGACTGTAGTTACACACAGGACTGGAGATACAGGCGGAACTGGAGTTATACACAGGACTGGAGTTTCATGCGGGACTGGAGTTACACACATGACTGGATTTACAGGCGGGACTGGTGTCACACACAGGACTGGAGTGAGACATTGGACTGGAGTTACACGCAGCACTGGAGTTACACGCAGGACTGGAGTTAAACACAGGACTGGAGTTACTCGCTGGACTGGAGTTACACACAGGAGTGGAATTACACACAGGGCTGGAGTTACAGACAGGGCTGGAGTTACAGGCGGGACTGGAGTTACAGGCGGGACTGGAGTTACATGCGGGACTGGAGTTTGACACAGGACTGGAGTTACAGGCGGGACTGGATTTACACACGGGAGTGGAGTTACACACAGGACTGGAGTTACAGGCGGGACTGGATTTTAGCACAAGGGTGGAGTTACAGGTGGGACCGGAGTTACACACAGGACTGGAGTTACACACTGGACTGCAGTTACATGCAGGACTGGAGTTACACACAGGACTGGAGTTACAGGCAGGACTGGAGTTACACAAAGGCCTGGAGTTACTCGCAGGACTGGAGTTACACACAGGACTGGAGTTACACACAGGACTGGAGTTACAGGTAGGACTGGAGTTACCGGCGGGACTGGAGTTACACAAAGGGCTGGAGTTACACACAGGCCTGGATTTACATGGGGGATTGGAGTTACAGGCATGATTGAGTTACACACAGGACTGGAGTTACACACAGGACTGGAGTTACACATGGGACTTGAATTACACACAGGACTGGAGTTACACACAGGACTGGAGATACACACAGGGCTGGAGTTACAGGCGGGACTGGATTTACACACAGGACTGGAGTTAAACACAAGACTGGAGTTACACCCGGGACTGGAGTTACACACAAGTGTGGAGTTACACACAGGACTGGAGTTACAGACAGGGCTGGAGTTACAGGCGGGACTGGAGTTACAGGCAGGAGTGGCGTTACACACAGGACTGGAGTTAAATGCGGAACTGGAGTTACACACAGGACTGGAGTTACACAGAGGGCTGGAGTTACAGGAGGGATTGGAGTTACAGGCGGGACTGGAGTTTCACACAGGACTGGAATTACACACAGGAATGAAGTTACACACAGGGCTGGAGTTACAGACAGGGCTGGAGTGACACGCGGGACTGGAGTTACACGCGGGACTGGAGTTTCACACAGGACTGGAGTTATACACGACTGGAGTTACACGCAGGACTGGAGTTACACACAGGGCTTGTGTTACACGCAGGATGAGTTACACACAGGTCTGGAGTTACACGCTGCACTGGACTTATACACAGGACTGGAGTTACATACAGGACTGGAGTTACACACAGGACTGGAGTTACAGGCAGGACTGGAGTTACGCAAAGGCCTGGAGTTACTCGCAGGACTGGAGTTACACACATGACTGGAGTTACACACAGGACTGGAGTTACACACAGGGCTGGAGATACATGTGGGACTGCAGTTACACACAGGACTGGAGATAAAGGCGGAACTGGAGTTATACACAGGACTGGAGTTACATGCGGGACTGGAGTTACACACATGACTGGATTTACAGGCGGGAGTGGTGTCACACACAGGACTGGAGTTACACACTGGACTGGAGTTACACGCAGCACTGGAGTTACACGCAGGACTGGAGTTAAACACAGGACTGGAGTTACTCGCTGGACTGGAGTTACACACAGGAGTGGAATTACACACAGGGCTGGAGTTACAGACAGGGCTGGAGTTACAGGCGGGACTGGAGTTACAGGCGGGACTGGATTTACACACGGGAGTGGAGTTACACACAGGACTGGAGTTACAGGCGGGACTGGATTTTAGCACAAGACTGGAGTTACAGGTGGGACCGGAGTTACACACAGGACTGGAGTTACACACTGGACTGCAGTTACACGCAGGACTGGAGTTACACACAGGACTGGAGTTACAGGCAGGACTGGAGTTACACAAAGGCCTGGAGATACTCGCAGGACTGGAGTTACACACAGGACTGGAGTTACACACAGGACTGGAGTTACAGGTAGGACTGGAGTTACCGGCTGGACTGGAGTTACACAAAGGGCTGGAGTTACACACAGGCCTGGGTTTACATGGGGGATTGGAGTTACAGGCATGATTGAGTTACACACAGGACTGGAGTTACACAAAGGACTGGAGATACACACAGGGCTGGAGATACAGGCGGGACGGGAGTTACACACAGGACTGGAGTTAAACACAAGACTGAAGTTACACCCGGGACTGGAGTTACACACAAGTGTGGAGTTACACAGAGGACTGGAGTTACAGACAGGGCTGGAGTTACAGGCGGGACTGGAGTTACAGGCAGGACTGGCGTTACACACAGGACTGGAGTTAAACGCGGAACTGGAGTTACACACAGGACTGGTGTTACACAGAGGGCTGGAGTTACAGGAGGGACTGGAGTTACAGGCGGGACTGGAGTTACACACAGGAATGGAGTTATACACAGGACTGGAATTACACACAGGAATGAAGTTACACACAGGGCTGGAGTTACAGACAGGGCTGGAGTGACACGCGGGACTGGAGTTACACGCGGGACTGGAGTTTCACACAGGACTGGAGTGATACACGACTGGAGTTACACGCAGGACTGGAGTTACACACAGGGCTTGTGTTACACGCAGGATGAGTTACACACAGGTCTGGAGTTACACGCTGGACTGGAGTTATACACAGGACTGGAGTTACATACAGGACTGGAGTTACACACAGGACTGGAGTTACACACAGGGCTGGAGTTACAGACGGGACTGGAGTTACAAACAGGATTGGAGTTACACACTGGACTGGAGTTACACGCAGGACTGGCGTTACACACAGGACTGGAGTTACACGCAGGACTGGAGTTACACACAGGCCTGGAGTTACAGACAGGACTGGAGTTACACACAGGACTGGTGTTACAGACAGGACTGGAGTTACACACAGGGCTAGACTTGCACACAGGGTTTGAGTTACATGCGGGACTGGAGTTACACACAGGACTGGAGTTACAGGCGGTACTGGAGTTACACACATGACTGGAGTTACACACAGGACTGGAGTTACACACAGGGCTGGAGATACATGTGGGACTGTAGTTACACACAGGACTGGAGATACAGGTGGAACTGGAGTTATACACAGGACTGGAGTTACATGTGGGACTGGAGTTACACACATGACTGGATTTACAGGCGGGACTGGTGTCACACACAGGACTGGAGTTACACACTGGACTGGAGTTACACGCAGCACTGGAGTTACACGCAGGACTGGAGTTAAACACAGGACTGGAGTTACTCGCTGGACTGGAGTTACACACAGGAGTGGAATTACACACAGGGCTGGAGTTACAGACAGGGCTGGAGTTACAGGCGGGACTGGAGTTACAGGCGGGACTGGATTTACAGGCGGGACTGGAGTTTCACACAGGACAGGAGTTACACGCGGTACTGGAGTTAGACACAGGACTGGAGTTACACGCGGGACCGGAGTTACACGCGGGAACAGAGTTACACGCAGGACTGGAGTTGCATGCAGGACTGGAGTTACAGGCAGGACTGGAGTTACACATAGGAATGGAGTTACTCACAGGGCTGGAGTTACAGGCAGGACTGGAGTGACACACAGGACAGGCGTTACACGCAGGACTGGAGTTACACACAGGGCTAGAGTTACACACAGGGCTGGAGTTACAGGCGGGACTGGAGTTACACACAGGGCTGGAGTTACCGGCGGGACTGGATTTACACACGGGAGTGGAGTTACACACAGGACTGGAGTTACAGGCGGGACTGGAGTTTAGCACAAGACTGGAGTTACAGGCGGGACCGGAGTTACACAAGGGACTGGAGTTACACACTGGACTGCAGTTACACACAGGACTGGAGTTACACACAGGACTGGAGTTACAGACAGGACTGGAGTTACACACAGGACTGGAGTTACAGACAGGACTGGAGTTACACACAGGGCTAGACTTGCACACAGATTTGGAGTTACATGCGGGACTGGAGTTACACACAGGACTGGAGTTACAGGCGGGACTGGAGTTACACACATGACTGGAGTTACACACAGGACTGGAGTTACACACAGGGTTGGATATACATGTGGGACTGTAGTTACACACAGGTCTGGAGATACAGGCGGAACTGGAGTTATACACAGGACTGGAGTTACATGCGGGACTGGAGTTACACGCATGACTGGATTTACAGGCGGGACTGGTGTCACACACAGGACTGGAGTTACACACTGGACTGGAGTTACACGCAGCACTGGAGATACACGCAGGACTGGAGTTAAACACAGGACTGGAGTTACTTGCTGGACTGGAGTTACACGCAGGAGTGGAATTACAGACAGGGCTGGAGTTACAGACAGGGCTGGAGTTGCAGGCGGGACTGGAGTTACAGGCGGGACTGGAGTTACAGGCGGGACTGGAGTTTCACACAGGACTGGAGTTACACACGGTGCTGGAGTTAGACACAGGACTGGAGTTACACGCGGGACCGGAGTTACACGCGGGAACGGAGTTACACGCAGGACTGGCGTTGCACGCAGTACTGGAGTTACAGGCAGGAATGGAGTTACAAACAAGACTTGATTTGCATGCGGGACTGGAGTTACACACAGGACTGGAGTTACACACAGGGCTGGAGTTACAGGCGGGACTGGAGTTACACAAAGGCCTGGAGTTACTCGCAGGACTGGAGCTACACACATGACTGGATTTACACACAGGACTGGAGTTACACACAGGGCTGGAGATACATGTGGGACTGTAGTTACACACAGGACTGGAGATACAGGCGGAACTGGAGTTATACACAGGACTGGAGTTTCATGCGGGACTGGAGTTACACACATGACTGGATTTACAGGCGGGACTGGTGTCACACACAGGACTGGAGTGAGACATTGGACTGGAGTTACACGCAGCACTGGAGTTACACGCAGGACTGGAGTTAAACACAGGACTGGAGTTACTCGCTGGACTGGAGTTACACACAGGAGTGGAATTACACACAGGGCTGGAGTTACAGACAGGGCTGGAGTTACAGGCGGGACTGGAGTTACAGGCGGGACTGGAGTTACATGCGGGACTGGAGTTTGACACAGGACTGGAGTTACAGGCGGGACTGGATTTACACACGGGAGTGGAGTTACACACAGGACTGGAGTTACAGGCGGGACTGGATTTTAGCACAAGGGTGGAGTTACAGGTGGGACCGGAGTTACACACAGGACTGGAGTTACACACTGGACTGCAGTTACATGCAGGACTGGAGTTACACACAGGACTGGAGTTACAGGCAGGACTGGAGTTACACAAAGGCCTGGAGTTACTCGCAGGACTGGAGTTACACACAGGACTGGAGTTACACACAGGACTGGAGTTACAGGTAGGACTGGAGTTACCGGCGGGACTGGAGTTACACAAAGGGCTGGAGTTACACACAGGCCTGGATTTACATGGGGGATTGGAGTTACAGGCATGATTGAGTTACACACAGGACTGGAGTTACACACAGGACTGGAGTTACACATGGGACTTGAATTACACACAGGACTGGAGTTACACACAGGACTGGAGATACACACAGGGCTGGAGTTACAGGCGGGACTGGATTTACACACAGGACTGGAGTTAAACACAAGACTGGAGTTACACCCGGGACTGGAGTTACACACAAGTGTGGAGTTACACACAGGACTGGAGTTACAGACAGGGCTGGAGTTACAGGCGGGACTGGAGTTACAGGCAGGAGTGGCGTTACACACAGGACTGGAGTTAAATGCGGAACTGGAGTTACACACAGGACTGGAGTTACACAGAGGGCTGGAGTTACAGGAGGGATTGGAGTTACAGGCGGGACTGGAGTTTCACACAGGACTGGAATTACACACAGGAATGAAGTTACACACAGGGCTGGAGTTACAGACAGGGCTGGAGTGACACGCGGGACTGGAGTTACACGCGGGACTGGAGTTTCACACAGGACTGGAGTTATACACGACTGGAGTTACACGCAGGACTGGAGTTACACACAGGGCTTGTGTTACACGCAGGATGAGTTACACACTGGTCTGGAGTTACACGCTGCACTGGACTTATACACAGGACTGGAGTTACATACAGGACTGGAGTTACACACAGGACTGGAGTTACACACAGGGCTGGAGTTACAGACGGGACTGGAGTTACAAACAGGATTGGAGTTACACACTGGACTGGAGTTTCACGCAGGACTGGCGTTACACACAGGACTGGAGTTACACGCAGGACTGGAGTTACACACAGGACTGGAGTTACAGACAGGACTGGAGTTACAGACAGGACTGGAGTTACAGACAGGACTGGAGTTACACACAGGGCTAGACTTGCACACAGGGTTGGAGTTACATGCGGGACTGGAGTTACACACAGGACTGGAGTTACAGGCGGGACTGGAGTTACACACATGACTGGAGTTACAGGCGGGACTGGAGTTACACACATGACTGGAGTTACACACAGGACTGGACTTGCACACAGGGCTGGAGATACATGTGGGACTGTAGTTACACACAGGACTGGAGGTACAGGCGGAACTGGAGTTATACACAGGACTGGAGTTACATGCGGGACTGGAGTTACACACATGACTGGATTTACAGGCGGGACTGGTGTCACACACAGGACTGGAGTTACACACTGGACTGGAGTTACACGCAGCACTGGAGTTACACGCAGGACTGGAGTTAAACACAGGACTGGAGTTACTCGCTGGACTGGAGTTACACACAGGAGTGGAATTACACACAGGGCTGGAGTTACAGACAGGGCTGGAGTTATAGGCGGGACTGGAGTTACAGGCCGGACTGGAGTTATAGGCGGGACTAGAATTTCACACAGGACTGGAGTTACACGCGGTACTGGAGTTAGACACAGGACTGGAGTTACACGCGGGACCGGAGTTACACGCGGGAACAGAGTTACACGCAGGACTGGAGTTGCACGCAGGACTGGAGTTACAGGCAGGACTGGAGGTACACACAGGAATGGAGTTACACGCAGGACTGGAGTTACATGTGGGACTGGAGTTACAAACAGGACTGGAGTTACAGGCGGGACTGGAGTTACACACAGGAATGGAGTTACACGCAGGACTGGAGTTACACACAGGACTGGATTTGCATGCGGGTCTGGAGTTACACACAGGACTTGAGTTACACACAGGGCTGGAGTTACAGGCGGGACTGGAGTTACACACAGGACAGGAGTTACACGCAGGACTGGAGTTACACACAGGGCTAGAGTTACACACAGGGCTGGAGTTACAGGCGGGCCTGGAGTTACACACAGGGCTGGAGTTACAGGCGGGACAGGATTTACACACGGGAGTGGAGTTACACACAGGACTGGAGTTACAGGCGGGACTGGAGTTTAGCACAAGACTGGAGTTACAGGTGGGACCGGAGATACACACAGGACTCGAGTTACACACTGGACTGCAGTTACACGCAGGAATGGAGTTACACACAGGACTGGAGTTACAGGCAGGACTGGAGTTACGCAAAGGCCTGGAGTTACTCGCAGGACTGGAGTTACACACATGACTGGAGTTACACACAGGACTGGAGTTACACACAGGGCTGGAGATACATGTGGGACTGTAGTTACACACAGGACTGGAGATACAGGCGGAACTGGAGTTATACACAGGACTGGAGTTACATGCGGGACTGGAGTTACACACATGACTGGATTTACAGGTGGGACTGGTGTCACACACAGGACTGGAGTTACACACTGGACTGGAGTTACACGCAGCACTGGAGTTACACGCAGGACTGGAGTTAAACACAGGACTGGAGTTACTCACTGGACTGGAGTTACACACAGGAGTGGAATTACACACAGGGCTGGAGTTACAGACAGGGCTGGAGTTACAGGCGGGACTGGAGTTACAGGCGGGACTGGAGTTACATGCGGGACTGGAGTTTCACACAGGACTGGAGTTACAGGCGGGACTGGATTTACACACGGGAGTGGAGTTACACACAGGACTGGAGTTACAGGCGGGACTGGATTTTAGCACAAGGCTGGAGTTACAGGTGGGACCGGAGTTACACACAGGACTGGAATTACACACTGGACTGCAGTTACACGCAGGACTGGAGTTACACACAGGACTTTAGTTACAGGCAGGACTGGAGTTACACAAAGGCCTGGAGTTATTCGCAGGACTGGAGTTACACACAGGATTGGAGTTACACACAGGACTGGAGTTACAGGTAGGACTGGAGTTACCGGCTGGACTGGAGTTACACAAAGGGCTGGAGTTACACACAGGCCTGGATTTACATGGGGGATTGGAGTTACAGGCATGATTGAGTTACGCACAGGACTGGAGTTACACACAGGACTGGAGTTACACATGGGACTTGAGTTACACACAGGACTGGAGTTACACACAGGACTGGAGATACACACAGGGCTGGAGTTGCAGGCTGGACTGGAGTTACACACAGGACTGGAGTTAAACACAAGACTGAAGTTACACCCGGGACTGGAGTTACACAGAAGTGTGGAGTTACACACAGGACTGGAGTTACAGACAGGGCTGGAGTTACAGGCGGGACTGGAGTTACAGGCAGGACTGGCGTTACACACAGGACTGGAGTTAAACGCGGAACTGGAGTTACACACAGGACTGGTGTTACACAGAGGGCTGGAGTTACAGGAGGGACTGGAGTTACAGGCGGGACTGGAGTTACACACAGGAATGGAGTTACACACAGGACTGGAATTACACACAGGAATGAAGTTACACACAGGGCTTGAGTTACAGACAGGGCTGGAGTGACACGCGGGACTGGAGTTACACGTGGGACTGGAGTTTCACACAGGACTGGAGTTATACACGACTGGAGTTACACGCAGGACAGGAGTTACATACAGGGCTTGTGTTACACGCAGGATGAGTTACACACAGGTCTGGAGTTACACGCTGGACTTGAGTTATACACAGGACTGGAGTTACATACAGGACTGGAGCTACACACTGGACTGGAGTTACACACAGGGCTGGAGTTACAGACGGGACTGGAGTTACAAACAGGATTGGAGTTACACACTGGACTGGAGTTACACGCAGGACTGGCGTTACACACAGGACTGGAGTTACACGCAGGACTGGAGTTACACACAGGCCTGGAGTTACAGACAGGACTGGAGTTACACACAGGACTGGAGTTACAGACAGGACTGGAGTTACACACAGGGCTAGACTTGCACACAGGGTTGGAGTTACATGCGGGACTGGAGTTACACACAGGACTGGAGTTACAGGCGGGACTGGAGTTACACACATGACTGGAGTTACAGGCGGGACTGGAGTTACACACATGACTGGAGTTACACACAGGACTGGACTTGCACACAGGGCTGGAGATACATGTGGGACTGTAGTTACACACAGGACTGGAGGTACAGGCGGAACTGGAGTTATACACAGGACTGGAGTTACATGCGGGACTGGAGTTACACACATGACTGGATTTACAGGCGGGACTGGTGTCACACACAGGACTGGAGTTACACACTGGACTGGAGTTACACGCAGCACTGGAGTTACACGCAGGACTGGAGTTAAACACAGGACTGGAGTTACTCGCTGGACTGGAGTTACACACAGGAGTGGAATTACACACAGGGCTGGAGTTACAGACAGGGCTGGAGTTACAGGCGGGACTGGAGTTACAGGCCGGACTGGAGTTATAGGCGGGACTAGAATTTCACACAGGACTGGAGTTACACGCGGTACTGGAGTTAGACACAGGACTGGAGTTACACGCGGGACCGGAGTTACACGCGGGAACAGAGTTACACGCAGGACTGGAGTTGCACGCAGGACTGGAGTTACAGGCAGGACTGGAGGTACACACAGGAATGGAGTTACACGCAGGACTGGAGTTACATGTGGGACTGGAGTTACAAACAGGACTGGAGTTACAGGCGGGACTGGAGTTACACACAGGAATGGAGTTACACGCAGGACTGGAGTTACACACAGGACTGGATTTGCATGCGGGTCTGGAGTTACACACAGGACTTGAGTTACACACAGGGCTGGAGTTACAGGCGGGACTGGAGTTACACACAGGACAGGAGTTACACGCAGGACTGGAGTTACACACAGGGCTAGAGTTACACACAGGGCTGGAGTTACAGGCGGGCCTGGAGTTACACACAGGGCTGGAGTTACAGGCGGGACTGGATTTACACACGGGAGTGGAGTTACACACAGGACTGGAGTTACAGGCGGGACTGGAGTTTAGCACAAGACTGGAGTTACAGGTGGGACCGGAGATACACACAGGACTCGAGTTACACACTGGACTGCAGTTACACGCAGGAATGGAGTTACACACAGGACTGGAGTTACAGGCAGGACTGGAGTTACGCAAAGGCCTGGAGTTACTCGCAGGACTGGAGTTACACACATGACTGGAGTTACACACAGGACTGGAGTTACACACAGGGCTGGAGATACATGTGGGACTGTAGTTACACACAGGACTGGAGATACAGGCGGAACTGGAGTTATACACAGGACTGGAGTTACATGCGGGACTGGAGTTACACACATGACTGGATTTACAGGTGGGACTGGTGTCACACACAGGACTGGAGTTACACACTGGACTGGAGTTACACGCAGCACTGGAGTTACACGCAGGACTGGAGTTAAACACAGGACTGGAGTTACTCACTGGACTGGAGTTACACACAGGAGTGGAATTACACACAGGGCTGGAGTTACAGACAGGGCTGGAGTTACAGGCGGGACTGGAGTTACAGGCGGGACTGGAGTTACATGCGGGACTGGAGTTTCACACAGGACTGGAGTTACAGGCGGGACTGGATTTACACACGGGAGTGGAGTTACACACAGGACTGGAGTTACAGGCGGGACTGGATTTTAGCACAAGGCTGGAGTTACAGGTGGGACCGGAGTTACACACAGGACTGGAGTTACACACTGGACTGCAGTTACACGCAGGACTGGAGTTACACACAGGACTGGAGTTACAGGCAGGACTGGAGTTACACAAAGGCCTGGAGTTATTCGCAGGACTGGAGTTACACACAGGACTGGAGTTACACACAGGACTGGAGTTACAGGTAGGACTGGAGTTACCGGCTGGACTGGAGTTACACAAAGGGCTGGAGTTACACACAGGCCTGGATTTACATGGGGGATTGGAGTTACAGGCATGATTGAGTTACGCACAGGACTGGAGTTACACACAGGACTGGAGTTACACATGGGACTTGAGTTACACACAGGACTGGAGTTACACACAGGACTGGAGATACACACAGGGCTGGAGTTGCAGGCGGGACTGGAGTTACACACAGGACTGGAGTTAAACACAAGACTGAAGTTACACCCGGGACTGGAGTTACACACAAGTGTGGAGTTACACACAGGACTGGAGTTACAGACAGGGCTGGAGTTACAGGCGGGACTGGAGTTACAGGCAGGACTGGCGTTACACACAGGACTGGAGTTAAACGCGGAACTGGAGTTACACACAGGACTGGTGTTACACAGAGGGCTGGAGTTACAGGAGGGACTGGAGTTACAGGCGGGACTGGAGTTACACACAGGAATGGAGTTACACACAGGACTGGAATTACACACAGGAATGAAGTTACACACAGGGCTTGAGTTACAGACAGGGCTGGAGTGACACGCGGGACTGGAGTTACATGTGGGACTGGAGTTTCACACAGGACTGGAGTTATACACGACTGGAGTTACACGCAGGACAGGAGTTACATACAGGGCTTGTGTTACACGCAGGATGAGTTACACACAGGTCTGGAGTTACACGCTGGACTTGAGTTATACACAGGACTGGAGTTACATACAGGACTGGAGCTACACACTGGACTGGAGTTACACACAGGGCTGGAGTTACAGACGGGACTGGAGTTACAAACAGGATTGGAGTTACACACTGGACTGGAGTTACACGCAGGACTGGCGTTACACACAGGACTGGAGTTACACGCAGGACTGGAGTTACACACAGGCCTGGAGTTACAGACAGGACTGGAGTTACAGACAGGACTGGAGTTACAGACAGGACTGGAGTTACACACAGGGCTAGACTTGCACACAGGGTTGGAGTTACATGCGGGACTGGAGTTACACACAGGACTGGAGTTACAGGCGGGACTGGAGTTACACACATGACTGGAGTTACACGCGGGACTGGAGTTACACACATGACTGGAGTTACACACAGGACTGGAGTTACACACAGGGCTGGAGATAAATGTGGGACTGTAGTTACACACAGGACTGGAGATACAGGCGGAACTGTAGTTATACACAGGACTGGAGTTACATGTGGGACTGGAGTTACACACATGACTGGATTTACAGGCGGGACTGGTGTCACACACAGGACTGGAGTTACACACTGGACTGGAGTTGCACGCAGCACTGGAGCTACACGCAGGACAGAATTTAAACACAGGACTGGAGTTACTCGCTGGACTGGAGTTACATACATGAGTGGAATTACACACAGGGCTGGAGTTACAGACAGGGCTGGAGTTTCAGGCGGGACTGGAGTTACAGGCGGGACTGGATTTACAGGCGGGACTGGAGTTTCACACAGGACTGGAGTTACACGCGGTACTGGAGTTAGACACAGGACTGGAGTTACACGCGGGACCGGAGTTACACGCGGGAACAGAGTTACACGCAGGACTGGAGTTGCACGCAGCACTGGAGTTACAGGCAGGACTGGAGTTACACACAGGAATGGAGTTACACACAGGGCTGGAGTTACAGGCAGGACTGGAGTGACACACAGGACAGGAGTTACACGCAGGACTGGAGTTACACACAGGGCTAGAGTTACACACAGGGCTGGAGTTACAGGCGGGACTGGAGTTACACACAGGGCTGGAGTTACAGGTGGGACTGGATTTACACACGGGAGTGGAGTTACACACAGGACTGGAGTTACAGGCGGGACTGGAGTTTAGCACAAGACTGGAGTTAAAGGCGGGGCCGGAGTTACACACGGGACTGGAGTTACACACTGGACTGCAGTTACACGCAGGACTGGAGTTACACACAGGACTGGAATTACAGACAGGACTGGAGTTACACACAGGACTGGAGTTACAGACAGGACTGGAGTTACACACAGGACTGGCGTTACAGACAGGACTGGAGGTACACACAGGGCTAGACTTGCACACAGATTTGGAGTTACATGCGGGACTGGAGTTACACACAGGACTGGAGTTACAGGCGGGACTGGAGTTACACACATGACTGGAGTTACACACAGGACTGGAGTTACACACAGGGCTGGAATTACATGCGGGACTGGAGTTACACACAGGACTGGAGTTACAGGTGGGACTGGAGTTACACACATGACTGGAGTTACACACAGAACTGGAGTTACACACAGGGCTGGAGATACATGTGGGACTGTAGTTCCACACAGGACTGGAGATACAGGCAGAACTGGAGTTATACACAGGACTGGAGTTACATGCGGGACTGGAGTTACACGCATGACTGGATTTACAGGCGGGACTGATGTCACACACAGGACTGGAGTTACACACTGGACTGGAGTTACACGCAGCACTGGAGTTACACGCAGGGCTGGAGTTAAACACAGGACTGGAGTTACTTGCTGGACTGGAGTTACACACAGGAGTGGAATTACAGACAGGGCTGGAGTTACAGACAGGGCTGGAGTTACAGGCGGGACTGGAGTCACAGGCGGGTCTGGAGTTAAAGGCGGGACTGGAGTTTCACACAGGACTGGAGTTACACGCGGGACTGGAGTTAGACACAGGACTGGAGTTACACGCGGGACCGGAGTTACACGCGGGAACAGAGTTACACGCAGGACTGGAGTTGCACGCAGCACTGGAGTTACAGGCAGGACTGGAGGTACACACAGGAATGGAGTTACACGCAGGACTGGAGTTACATGTGGGACTGGAGTTACAAACAGGACTGGAGTTACAGGCGGGACTGGAGTTACACACAGGAATGGAGTTACACGCAGGACTGGAGTTACACACAGGACTGGATTTGCATGCGGGTCTGGAGTTACACACAGGACTTGAGTTACACGCATGACTGGATTTACAGGCGGGACTGATGTCACACACTGGACTGGAGTTACACGCAGCACTGGAGTTACACGCAGGGCTGGAGTTAAACACAGGACTGGAGTTACTTGCTGGACTGGAGTTACACACAGGAGTGGAATTACAGACAGGGCTGGAGTTACAGGCAGGACTGGAGTTACACACAGGTCTGGAGTTACAGGCAGGACTGGAGTGACACACAGGACAGGAGTTACACGCAGGACTGGAGTTACACACAGGGCTAGAGTTACACAGGGCTGGAGTTACAGGCGGGACTGGAGTTCCACACAGGGCTGGAGTTACAGGTGGGACTGGATTTACACACGGGAGTGGAGTTACACACAGGACTGGAGTTACAGGCGGGACTGGAGTTTAGCACAAGACTGGAGTTAAAGGCGGGACCGGAGTTACACACGGGACTGGAGTTACACACTGGACTGCAGTTACACGCAGGACTGGAGTTACAGACAGGACTGGAGTTACACACAGGACTGGAGTTACAGACAGGACTGGAGTTACACACAGGGCTAGACTTGCACACAGATTTGGAGTTACATGCGGGACTGGAGTTACACGCAGCACTGGAGTTACCCGCAGGGCTGGAGTTAAACACAGGACTGGAGTTACTTGCTGGACTGGAGTTACACACAGGAGTGGAATTACAGACAGGGCTGGATGTACAGACAGGGCTGGAGTTAAAGGCGGGACTGGAGTTACAGGCGGGACTGGAGTTAAAGGCGGGACTGGAGTTTCACAAAGGACTGGAGTTACACGCGGTACTGGAGTTAGACACAGGACTGGAGTTACACGCGGGACCGGAGTTACACGCGGGAACGGAGTTACACGCAGGACTGGAGTTACACGCAGGACTGGAGTTAAACACAGGACTGGAGTTACTCACTGGACTGGAGTTACACACAGGAGTGGAATTACACACAGGGCTGGAGTTACAGACAGGGCTGGAGTTACAGGCGGGACTGGAGTTACAGGCGGGACTGGAGTTACATGCGGGACTGGAGTTTCACACAGGACTGGAGTTACAGGCGGGACTGGATTTACACACGGGAGTGGAGTTACACACAGGACTGGAGTTACAGGCGGGACTGGATTTTAGCACAAGGCTGGAGTTACAGGTGGGACCGGAGTTACACACAGGACTGGAGTTACACACTGGACTGCAGTTACACGCAGGACTGGAGTTACACACAGGACTGGAGTTACAGGCAGGACTGGAGTTACACAAAGGCCTGGAGTTATTCGCAGTACTGGAGTTACACACAGGATTGGAGTTACACACAGGACTGGAGTTACAGGTAGGACTGGAGTTACCGGCTGGACTGGAGTTACACAAAGGGCTGGAGTTACACACAGGCCTGGATTTACATGGGGGATTGGAGTTACAGGCATGATTGAGTTACGCACAGGACTGGAGTTACACACAGGACTGGAGTTACACATGGGACTTGAGTTACACACAGGACTGGAGTTACACACAGGACTGGAGATACACACAGGGCTGGAGTTGCAGGCGGGACTGGAGTTACACACAGGACTGGAGTTAAACACAAGACTGAAGTTACACCCGGGACTGGAGTTACACAGAAGTGTGGAGTTACACACAGGACTGGAGTTACAGACAGGGCTGGAGTTACAGGCGGGACTGGAGTTACAGGCAGGACTGGCGTTACACACAGGACTGGAGTTAAACGCGGAACTGGAGTTACACACAGGACTGGTGTTACACAGAGGGCTGGAGTTACAGGAGGGACTGGAGTTACAGGCGGGACTGGAGTTACACACAGGAATGGAGTTACACACAGGACTGGAATTACACACAGGAATGAAGTTACACACAGGGCTTGAGTTACAGACAGGGCTGGAGTGACACGCGGGACTGGAGTTACACGTGGGACTGGAGTTTCACACAGGACTGGAGTTATACACGACTGGAGTTACACGCAGGACAGGAGTTACATACAGGGCTTGTGTTACACGCAGGATGAGTTACACACAGGTCTGGAGTTACACGCTGGACTTGAGTTATACACAGGACTGGAGTTACATACAGGACTGGAGCTACACACTGGACTGGAGTTACACACAGGGCTGGAGTTACAGACGGGACTGGAGTTACAAACAGGATTGGAGTTACACACTGGACTGGAGTTACACGCAGGACTGGCGTTACACACAGGACTGGAGTTACACGCAGGACTGGAGTTACACACAGGCCTGGAGTTACAGACAGGACTGGAGTTACACACAGGACTGGAGTTACAGACAGGACTGGAGTTACACACAGGGCTAGACTTGCACACAGGGTTGGAGTTACACGCGGGACTGGAGTTACACACAGGACTGGAGTTACAGGCGGGACTGGAGTTACACACATGACTGGAGTTACAGGCGGGACTGGAGTTACACACATGACTGGAGTTACACACAGGACTGGACTTGCACACAGGGCTGGAGATACATGTGGGACTGTAGTTACACACAGGACTGGAGGTGCAGGCGGAACTGGAGTTATACACAGGACTGGAGTTACATGCGGGACTGGAGTTACACACATGACTGGATTTACAGGCGGGACTGGTGTCACACACAGGACTGGAGTTACACACTGGACTGGAGTTACACGCAGCACTGGAGTTACACGCAGGACTGGAGTTAAACACAGGACTGGAGTTACTCGCTGGACTGGAGTTACACACAGGAGTGGAATTACACACAGGGCTGGAGTTACAGACAGGGCTGGAGTTACAGGCGGGACTGGAGTTACAGGCCGGACTGGAGTTATAGGCGGGACTAGAATTTCACACAGGACTGGAGTTACACGCGGTACTGGAGTTAGACACAGGACTGGAGTTACACGCGGGACCGGAGTTACACGCGGGAACAGAGTTACATGCAGGACTGGAGTTGCACGCAGGACTGGAGTTACAGGCAGGACTGGAGGTACACACAGGAATGGAGTTACACGCAGGACTGGAGTTACATGTGGGACTGGAGTTACAAACAGGACTGGAGTTACAGGCGGGACTGGAGTTACACACAGGAATGGAGTTACACGCAGGACTGGAGTTACACACAGGACTGGATTTGCATGCGGGTCTGGAGTTACACACAGGACTTGAGTTACACACAGGGCTGGAGTTACAGGCGGGACTGGAGTTACACACAGGACAGGAGTTACACGCAGGACTGGAGTTACACACAGGGCTAGAGTTACACACAGGGCTGGAGTTACAGGCGGGCCTGGAGTTACACACAGGGCTGGAGTTACAGGCGGGACTGGATTTACACACGGGAGTGGAGTTACACACAGGACTGGAGTTACAGGCGGGACTGGAGTTTAGCACAAGACTGGAGTTACAGGTGGGACCGGAGATACACACAGGACTCGAGTTACACACTGGACTGCAGTTACACGCAGGAATGGAGTTACACACATGATTGGAGTTACAGGCAGGACTGGAGTTATGCAAAGGCCTGGAGTTACTCGCAGGACTGGAGTTACACACATGACTGAAGTTACACACAGGACTGGAGTTACACACAGGGCTGGAGATACATGTGGGACTGTAGTTACACACAGGACTGGAGATACAGGCGGAACTGGAGTTATACACAGGACTGGAGTTACATGCGGGACTGGAGTTACACACATGACTGGATTTACAGGTGGGACTGGTGTCACACACAGGACTGGAGTTACACACTGGACTGGAGTTACACGCAGCACTGGAGTTACATGCAGGACTGGAGTTAAACACAGGACTGGAGTTACTCACTGGACTGGAGTTACACACAGGAGTGGAATTACACACAGGGCTGGAGTTACAGACAGGGCTGGAGTTACAGGCGGGTCTGGAGTTACAGGCGGGACTGGAGTTACATGCGGGACTGGAATTTCACACAGGACTGGAGTTACAGGCGGGACTGGATTTACACACGGGAGTGGAGTTACACACAGGACTGGAGTTACAGGCGGGACTGGATTTTAGCACAAGGCTGGAGTTACAGGTGGGACCGGAGTTACACACAGGACAGGAGTTACACACTGGACTGCAGTTACACGCAGGACTGGAGTTACACACAGGACTGGAGTTACAGGCAGGACTGGAGTTACACAAAGGCCTGGAGTTATTCGCAGGACTGGAGTTACACACAGGACTGGAGTTACACACAGGACTGGAGTTACAGGTAGGACTGGAGTTACCGGCTGGACTGGAGTTACACAAAGGGCTGGAGTTACACACAGGCCTGGATTTACATGGGGGATTGGAGTTACAGGCATGATTGAGTTACGCACAGGACTGGAGTTACACACAGGACTGGAGTTACACATGGGACTTGAGTTACACACAGGACTGGAGTTACACACAGGACTGGAGATACACACAGGGCTGGAGTTGCAGGCGGGACTGGAGTTACACACAGGACTGGAGTTAAACACAAGACTGAAGTTACACCCGGGACTGGAGTTACACAGAAGTGTGGAGTTACACACAGGACTGGAGTTACAGACAGGGCTGGAGTTACAGGCGGGACTGGAGTTACAGGCAGGACTGGCGTTACACACAGGACTGGAGTTAAACGCGGAACTGGAGTTACACACAGGACTGGTGTTACACAGAGGGCTGGAGTTACAGGAGGGACTGGAGTTACAGGCGGGACTGGAGTTACACACAGGAATGGAGTTACACACAGGACTGGAATTACACACAGGAATGAAGTTACACACAGGGCTTGAGTTACAGACAGGGCTGGAGTGACACGCGGGACTGGAGCTACACGTGGGACTGGAGTTTCACACAGGACTGGAGTTATACACGACTGGAGTTACACGCAGGACAGGAGTTACATACAGGGCTTGTGTTACACGCAGGATGAGTTACACACAGGTCTGGAGTTACACGCTGGACTTGAGTTATACACAGGACTGGAGTTACATACAGGACTGGAGCTACACACTGGACTGGAGTTACACACAGGGCTGGAGTTACAGACGGGACTGGAGTTACAAACAGGATTGGAGTTACACACTGGACTGGAGTTACACGCAGGACTGGCGTTACACACAGGACTGGAGTTACACGCAGGACTGGAGTTACACACAGGCCTGGAGTTACAGACAGGACTGGAGTTACACACAGGACTGGAGTTACAGACAGGACTGGAGTTACACACAGGGCTAGACTTGCACACAGGGTTGGAGTTACATGCGGGACTGGAGTTACACACATGACTGGAGTTACACGCGGGACTGGAGTTACACACATGACTGGAGTTACACACAGGACTGGAGTTACACACAGGGCTGGAGATAAATGTGGGACTGTAGTTACACACAGGACTGGAGATACAGGCGGAACTGTAGTTATACACAGGACTGGAGTTACATGTGGGACTGGAGTTACACACATGACTGGATTTACAGGCGGGACTGGTGTCACACACAGGACTGGAGTTACACACTGGACTGGAGTTGCACGCAGCACTGGAGCTACACGCAGGACTGGATTTAAACACAGGACTGGAGTTACTCGCTGGACTGGAGTTACATACATGCGTGGAATTACACACAGGGCTGGAGTTACAGACAGGGCTGGAGTTTCAGGCGGGACTGGAGTTACAGGCGGGACTGGATTTACAGGCGGGACTGGAGTTTCACACAGGACTGGAGTTACACGCGGTACTGGAGTTAGACACAGGACTGGAGTTACACGCGGGACCGGAGTTACACGCGGGTACAGAGTTACACGCAGGACTGGAGTTGCACGCAGGACTGGAGTTACAGGCAGGACCGGAGTTACACACAGGAATGGAGTTACACACAGGGCTGGAGTTACAGGCAGGACTGGAGTGACACACAGGACAGGAGTTACACGCAGGACTGGAGTTACACACAGGGCTAGAGTTACACACAGGGCTGGAGTTACAGGCGGGACTGGAGTTTAGCACAAGACTGGAGTTACAGGCGGGACCGGAGTTACACACGGGACTGGAGTTACACACTGGACTGCAGTTAACCGCAGGACTGGAGTTACACACAGGACTGGAGTTACAGACAGGACTGGAGTTACACACAGGACTGGCGTTACAGACAGGACTGGAGGTACACACAGGGCTAGACTTGCACACAGATTTGGAGTTACATGCGGGACTGGAGTTACACACAGGACTGGAGTTACAGGCGGGACTGGAGTTACACACATGACTGGAGTTACACACAGGACTGGAGTTACACACAGGGCTGGAGATACATGTGGGACTGTAGTTACACACAGGACTGGAGATATAGGCGGAACTGGAGTTATACACAGGACTGGAGTTACATGCGGGACTGGAGTTACACGCATGACTGGATTTACAGGCGGGACTGATGTCACACACAGGACTGGAGTTACACACTGGACTGGAGTTACACGCAGCACTGGAGTTACATGCAGGGCTGGAGTTAAACACAGGACTGGAGTTACTTGCTGGACTGGAGTTACACACAGGAGTGGAATTACAGACAGGGCTGGAGTTACAGACAGGGCTGGAGTTACAGGCGGGACTGGAGTCACAGGTGGGTCTGGAGTTAAAGGCAGGACTGGAGTTTCACACAGGACTGGAGTTACACGCGGGACTGGAGTTAGAAACAGGACTGGAGTTACACGCGGGACCGGAGTTACACGCGGGAACAGAGTTACACGCAGGACTGGAGTTGCACGCAGCACTGGAGTTACAGGCAGGACTGGAGGTACACACAGGAATGGAGTTACACGCAGGACTGGAGTTACACACAGGACTGGATTTGCATGCGGGTCTGGAGTTACACACAGGACTTGAGTTACACGCATGACTGGATTTACAGGCGGGACTGATGTCACACACAGGACTGGAGTTACACACTGGACTGGTGTTACACGCAGCACTGGAGTTACACGCAGGGCTGGAGTTAAATACAGGACTGGAGTTACTTGCTGGACTGGAGTTACACACAGGAGTGGAATGACAGACAGGGCTGGAGTTACAGGCAGGACTGGAGTTACACACAGGGCTGGAGTTACAGGCAGGACTGGAGTGACACACAGGACAGGAGTTACACGCAGGACTGGAGTTACACACAGGGCTAGAGTTACACAGGGCTGGAGTTACAGGCGGGACTGGAGTTCCACACAGGGCTGGAGTTACAGGTGGGACTGGATTTACACACGGGAGTGGAGTTACACACAGGACTGGAGTTACAGGCGGGACTGGAGTTTAGCACAAGACTGGAGTTAAAGGCGGGACCGGAGTTACACACGGGACTGGAGTTACACACTGGACTGCAGTTACACGCAGGACTGGAGTTACACACAGGACTGGAGTTACAGACAGGACTGGAGTTACACACAGGACTGGAGTTACAGACAGGACTGGAGTTACACACAGGGCTAGACTTGCACACAGATTTGGAGTTACATGCGGGACTGGAGTTACACGCAGGGCTGGAGTTAAACACAGGACTGGAGTTACTTGCTGGACTGGAGTTACACACAGGAGTGGAATTACAGACAGGGCTGGATGTACAGACAGGGCTGGAGTCACAGGCGGGACTGGAGTTACAGGCGGGACTGGAGTTAAAGGCGGGACTGGAGTTTCACAAAGGACTGGAGTTACACGCGGTACTGGAGTTAGACACAGGACTGGAGTTACACGCGGGACCGGAGTTACACGCGGGACTGGCGTTGCACGAAGGACTGGAGTTACAGGCAGGAATGGAGTTACAAACAAGACTGGATTTGCATGCGGGACTGGAGTTACACACAGGACTGGAATTACACACAGGGCAGGAGTTACAGGCGGGACTGGAGTTACACAAAGGCCTGGAGTTACTCGCAGGACTGGAGTTACACACATGACTGGATTTACACACAGGACTGGAGTTACACACAGGGCTGGAGATACATGTGGGACTGCAGTTACACACAGGACTGGAGATACAGGCGGAACTGGAGTTATACACAGGACTGGAGTTACATGCGGGACTGGAGTTACACACATGACTGGATTTACAGGCGGGACTGGTGTCACACACAGGACTGGAGTTACACACTGGACTGGAGTTACACGCAGCACTGGAGTTACACGCAGGACTGGAGTTAAACACAGGACTGGAGTTACTCACTGGACTGGAGTTACACACAGGAGTGGAATTACACACAGGGCTGGAGTTATAGACAGGGCTGGAGTTACAGGCGGGACTGGAGTTACGGGCGGGACTGGAGTTACATGCGGGACTGGAGTTTCACACAGGACTGGAGTTACAGGCGGGACTGGATTTACACACGGGAGTGGAGTTACACACAGGACTGGAGTTACAGGCGGGACTGGATTTTAGCACAAGGCTGGAGTTACAGGTGGGACCGGAGTTACACACAGGACTGGAGTTACACACTGGACTGCAGTTACACGCAGGACTGGAGTTACACACTGGACTGCAGTTACAGGCAGGACTGGAGTTACACAAAGGCCTGGAGTTATTCGCAGGACTGGATTTACACACAGGACTGGAGTTACACACAGGACTGGAGTTACAGGTAGGACTGGAGTTACCGGCTGGACTGGAGTTACACAAAGGGCTGGAGTTACACACAGGCCTGGATTTACATGGGGGATTGGAGTTGCAGGCATGATTGAGTTACGCACAGGACTGGAGTTACACACAGGACTGGAGTTACACATGGGACTTGAGTTACACACAGGACTGGAGTTACACACAGGACTGGAGATACACACAGGGCTGGAGTTGCAGGCGGGACTGGAGTTACACACAGGACTGGAGTTAAACACAAGACTGAAGTTACACCCGGGACTGGAGTTACACACAAGTGTGGAGTTACACACAGGACTGGAGTTACAGACAGGGCTGGAGTTACAGGCGGGACTGGAGTTACAGGCAGGACTGGCGTTACACACAGGACTGGAGTTAAACGCGGAACTGGAGTTACACACAGGACTGGTGTTACACAGAGGGCTGGAGTTACAGGAGGGACTGGAGTTACAGGCGGGACTGGAGTTACACACAGGAATGGAGTTACACACAGGACTGGAATTACACACAGGAATGAAGTTACACACAGGGCTTGAGTTACAGACAGGGCTGGAGTGACACGTGGGACTGGAGTTACACGTGGGACTGGAGTTTCACACAGGACTGGAGTTATACATGACTGGAGTAACACGCAGGACAGGAGTTACATACAGGGCTTGTGTTACACGCAGGATGAGTTACACACAGGTCTGGAGTTACACGCTGGACTTGAGTTATACACAGGACTGGAGTTACATACAGGACTGGAGCTACACACTGGACTGGAGTTACACACAGGGCTGGAGTTACAGACGGGACTGGAGTTACAAACAGGATTGGAGTTACACACTGGACTGGAGTTACACGCAGGACTGGCGTTACACACAGGACTGGAGTTACACGCAGGACTGGAGTTACACACAGGCCTGGAGTTACAGACAGGACTGGAGTTACACACAGGACTGGAGTTACAGACAGGACTGGAGTTACACACAGGGCTAGACTTGCACACAGGGTTGGAGTTACATGCGGGACTGGAGTTACACACAGGACTGGAGTTACAGGCGAGACTGGAGTTACACACATGACTGGAGTTACACGCGGGACTGGAGTTACACACATGACTGGAGTTACACACAGGACTGGAGTTACACACAGGGCTGGAGATAAATGTGGGACTGTAGTTATACACAGGACTGGAGTTACATGTGGGACTGGAGTTACACACATGACTGGATTTACAGGCGGGACTGGTGTCACACACAGGACTGGAGTTACACACTGGACTGGAGTTACACGCAGCACTGGAGTTACACGCAGGACTGGAGTTAAACACAGGACTGGAGTTACTCGCTGGACTGGAGTTACACACAGGAGTGGAATTACACACAGGGCTGGAGTTACAGACAGGGCTGGAGTTACAGGCGGGACTGGAGTTACAGGCCGGACTGGAGTTACAGGCGGGACTAGAATTTCACACAGGACTGGAGTTACACGCGGTACTGGAGTTAGACACAGGACTGGAGTTACACGCGGGACCGGAGTTACACGCGGGAACAGAGTTACACGCAGGACTGGAGTTGCACACAGGACTGGAGTTACAGGCAGGACTGGAGGTACACACAGGAATGGAGTTACACGCAGGACTGGAGTTACATGTGGGACTGGAGTTACAAACAGGACTGGAGTTACAGGCGGGACTGGAGTTACACACAGGAATGGAGTTACACGCAGGACTGGAGTTACACACAGGACTGGATTTGCATGCGGGTCTGGAGTTACACACAGGACTTGAGTTACACACAGGGCTGGAGTTACAGGCAGGACTGGAGTTACACACAGGACAGGAGTTACACGCAGGACTGGAGTTACACACAGGGCTAGAGTTACACACAGGGCTGGAGTTACAGGCGGGCCTGGAGTTACACACAGGGCTGGAGTTACAGGCGGGACTGGATTTACACACGGGAGTGGAGTTACACACAGGACTGGAGTTACAGGTGGGACTGGAGTTCAGCACAAGACTGGAGTTACAGGTGGGACCGGAGATACACACAGGACTCGAGTTACACACTGGACTGCAGTTACACGCAGGAATGGAGTTACACACAGGACTGGAGTTACAGGCAGGACTGGAGTTACGCAAAGGCCTGGAGTTACTCGCAGGACTGGAGTTACACACATGACTGGAGTTACACACAGGACTGGAGTTACACACAGGGCTGGAGATACATGTGGGACTGTAGTTACACACAGGACTGGAGATACAGGCGGAACTGGAGTTATACACAGGACTGGAGTTACATGCGGGACTGGAGTTACACACATGACTGGATTTACAGGCGGGACTGGTGTCACACACAGGACTGGAGTTACACACTGGACTGGAGTTACATGCAGCACTGGAGTTACACGCAGGACTGGAGTTACACGCAGGACTGGAGTTAAACACAGGACTGGAGTTACTCACTGGACTGGAGTTACACACAGGAGTGGAATTACACACAGGGCTGGAGTTACAGACAGGGCTGGAGTTACAGGCGGGACTGGAGTTACAGGCGGGACTGGAGTTACATGCGGGACTGGAGTTTCACACAGGACTGGAGTTACAGGCGGGACTGGATTTACACACGGGAGTGGAGTTACACACAGGACTGGAGTTACAGGCGGGACTGGAGTTTAGCACAAAACTGGAGTTACAGGCGGGACCGGAGTTACACACGGGACTGGAGTTACACACTGGACTGCAGTTACACGCAGGACTGGAGTTACACACAGGACTGGAGTTACAGACAGGACTGGAGTTACACACAGGACTGGCGTTACAGACAGGACTGGAGGTACACACAGGGCTAGACTTGCACATAGATTTGGAGTTACATGCGGGACTGGAGTTACACACAGGACTGGAGTTACAGGCGGGACTGGAGTTACACACATGACTGGAGTTACACACAGGACTGGAGTTACACACAGGGCTGGAGATACATGTGGGACTGTAGTTACACACAGGACTGGAGATACAGGCGGAACTGGAGTTATACACAGGACTGGAGTTACATGCGGGACTGGAGTTACACGCATGACTGGATTTACAGGCGGGACTGATGTCACACACAGGACTGGAGTTACACACTGGACTGGAGTTACACGCAGCACTGGAGTTACACGCAGGGCTGGAGTTAAACACAGGACTGGAGTTACTTGCTGGACTGGAGTTACACACAGGAGTGGAATTACAGACAGGGCTGGAGTTACAGACAGGGCTGGAGTTACAGGCGGGACTGGAGTCACAGGCGGGTCTGGAGTTAAAGGCGGGACTGGAGTTTCACACAGGACTGGAGTTACACGCGGGACTGGAGTTAGACACAGGACTGGAGTTACACGCGGGACCGGAGTTACACGCGGGAACAGAGTTACACGCAGGACTGGAGTTGCACGCAGCACTGGAGTTACAGGCAGGACTGGAGTTACACACAGGAATGGAGTTACACACAGGGCTGGAGTTACAGGCAGGACTGGAGTGACACACAGGACAGGAGTTACACGCAGGACTGGAGTTACACACAGGGCTAGAGTTACACACAGGGCTGGAGTTACAGGCGGGACTGGAGTTACACACAGGGCTGGAGTTACAGGTGGGACTGGATTTACACACGGGAGTGGAGTTACACACAGGACTGGAGTTACAGGCGGGACTGGAGTTTAGCACAAGACTGGAGTTAAAGGCGGGACCGGAGTTACACACGGGACTGGAGTTACACACTGGACTGCAGTTACACGCAGGACTGGAGTTACACACAGGACTGGAGTTACAGACAGGACTGGAGTTACACACAGGACTGGAGTTACAGACAGGACTGGAGTTACACACAGGGCTCGACTTGCACACAGATTTGGAGTTATATGCGGGACTGGAGTTACACGCAGCACTGGAGTTACCCGCAGGGCTGGAGTTAAACACAGGACTGGAGTTACTTGCTGGACTGGAGTTACACACAGGAGTGGAATTACAGACAGGGCTGGATGTACAGACAGGGCTGGAGTTACAGGCGGGACTGGAGTTACAGGCGGGACTGGAGTTAAAGGCGGGACTGGAGTTTCACAAAGGACTGGAGTTACACGCGGTACTGGAGTTAGACACAGGACTGGAGTTACACGCGGGACCGGAGTTACAAGCGGGAACGGAGTTACACGCAGGACTGGCGTTGCACGCAGGACTGGAGTTACAGGCAGGAATGGAGTTACAAACAAGACTGGATTTGCATGCGGGACTGGAGTTACACACAGGACTGGAATTACACAGAGGGCTGGAGTTACAGGCGGGACTGGAGTTACACAAAGGCCTGGAGTTACTCGCAGGACTGGAGTTACACACAGGACTGGAGTTACTTGCTGGACTGGAGTTACACACAGGAGTGGAATTACAGACAGGGCTGGATGTACAGACAGGGCTGGAGTTACAGGCGGGACTGGAGTTACAGGCGGGACTGGAGTTAAAGGCGGGACTGGAGTTTCTCAAAGGACTGGAGTTACACGCGGTACTGGAGTTAGACACAGGACTGGAGTTACACGCGGGACCGGAGTTACACGCGGGAACGGAGTTAAACGCAGGACTGGCGTTGCACGCAGGACTGGAGTTACAGGCAGTAATGGAGTTACAAACAAGACTGGATTTGCATGCGGGACTGGAGTTACACACAGGACTGGAATTACACACAGGGCTGGAGTTACAGACAGGGCTGGAGTTACAGGCGGGACTGGAGTTACAGGCGGGACTGGATTTACACACGGGAGTGGAGTTACACACAGGACTGGAGTTACAGGTGGGACTGGAGTTCAGCACAAGACTGGAGTTACAGGTGGGACCGGAGATACACACAGGACTCGAGTTACACACTGGACTGCAGTTACACGCAGGAATGGAGTTACACACAGGACTGGAGTTACAGGCAGGACTGGAGTTACGCAAAGGCCTGGAGTTACTCGCAGGACTGGAGTTACACACATGACTGGAGTTACACACAGGACTGGAGTTACACACAGGGCTGGAGATACATGTGGGACTGCAGTTACACACAGGACTGGAGATACAGGCGGAACTGGAGTTATACACAGGACTGGAGTTACATGCGGGACTGGAGTTACACACATGACTGGATTTACAGGCGGGACTGGTGTCACACACAGGACTGGAGTTACACACTGGACTGGAGTTACACGCAGCACTGGAGTTACACGCAGGACTGGAGTTAAACACAGGACTGGAGTTACTCACTGGACTGGAGTTACACACAGGAGTGGAATTACACACAGGGCTGGAGTTACAGACAGGGCTGGAGTTACAGGCGGGACTGGAGTTACAGGCGGGACTGGAGTTACATGCGGGACTGGAGTTTCACACAGGACTGGAGTTACAGGCGGGACTGGATTTACACACGGGAGTGGAGTTACACACAGGACTGGAGTTACAGGCGGGACTGGAGTTTAGCACAAGACTGGAGTTACAGGCGGGACCGGAGTTACACACGGGACTGGAGTTACACACTGGACTGCAGTTACACGCAGGACTGGAGTTACACACAGGACTGGAGTTACAGACAGGACTGGAGTTACACACAGGACTGGCGTTACAGACAGGACTGGAGGTACACACAGGGCTAGACTTGCACACAGATTTGGAGTTACATGCGGGACTGGAGTTACACACAGGACTGGAGTTACAGGCGGGACTGGAGTTACACACATGACTGGAGTTACACACAGGACTGGAGTTACACACAGGGCTGGAGATACATGTGGGACTGTAGTTACACACAGGACTGGAGATACAGGCGGAACTGGAGTTATACACAGGACTGGAGTTACATGCGGGACTGGAGTTACATGCATGACTGGATTTACAGGCGGGACTGATGTCACACACAGGACTGGAGTTACACACTGGACTGGAGTTACACGCAGCACTGGAGTTACACGCAGGGCTGGAGTTAAACACAGGACTGGAGTTACTTGCTGGACTGGAGTTACACACAGGAGTGGAATTACAGACAGGGCTGGAGTTACAGACAGGGCTGGAGTTACAGGCGGGACTGGAGTCACAGGCGGGTCTGGAGTTAAAGGCGGGACTGGAGTTTCACACAGGACTGGAGTTACACGCGGGACTGGAGTTAGACACAGGACTGGAGTTACACGCGGGACCGGAGTTACACACGGGAACAGAGTTACACGCAGGACTGGAGTTGCACGCAGCACTGGAGTTACAGGCAGGACTGGAGTTACACACAGGAATGGAGTTACACACAGGGCTGGAGTTACAGGCAGGACTGGAGTGACACACAGGACAGGAGTTACACGCAGGACTGGAGTTACACACAGGGCTAGAGTTACACACAGGGCTGGAGTTACAGGCGGGACTGGAGTTACACACAGGGCTGGAGTTACAGGTGGGACTGGATTTACACACGGGAGTGGAGTTACACACAGGACTGGAGTTACAGGCGGGACTGGAGTTTAGCACAAGACTGGAGTTAAAGGCGGGACCGGAGTTACACACGGGACTGGAGTTACACACTGGACTGCAGTTACACGCAGGACTGGAGTTACACACAGGACTGGAGTTACAGACAGGACTGGAGTTACACACAGGACTGGAGTTACAGACAGGACTGGAGTTACACACAGGGCTAGACTTGCACACAGATTTGGAGTTACATGCGGGACTGGAGTTACACGCAGAGCTGGAGTTACCCGCAGGGCTGGAGTTAAACACAGGACTGGAGTTGCACGCAGGACTGGAGTTACAGGCAGGACTGGAGGTACACACAGGAATGGAGTTACACGCAGGACTGGAGTTACATGTGGGACTGGAGTTACAAACAGGACTGGAGTTACAGGCGGGCCTGGAGTTACACACAGGAATGGAGTTACACGCAGGACTGGAGTTACACACAGGACTGGATTTGCATGCGGGTCTGGAGTTACACACAGGACTTGAGTTACACACAGGGCTGGAGTTACAGGCGGGACTGGAGTTACACACAGGACAGGAGTTACACGCAGGACTGGAGTTACACACAGGGCTAGAGTTACACACAGGGCTGGAGTTACACACAGGGCTGGAGTTACAGGCGGGACTGGATTTACACACGGGAGTGGAGTTACACACAGGACTGGAGTTACAGGCGGGACTGGAGTTTAGCACAAGACTGGAGTTACAGGTGGGACCGGAGATACACACAGGACTCGAGTTACACACTGGACTGCAGTTACACGCAGGAATGGAGTTACACACAGGACTGGAGTTACAGGCAGGACTGGAGTTACGCAAAGGCCTGGAGTTACTCGCAGGACTGGAGTTACACACATGACTGGAGTTACACACAGGACTGGAGTTACACACAGGGCTGGAGATACATGTGGGACTGTAGTTACACACAGGACTGGAGATACAGGCGGAACTGGAGTTATACACAGGACTGGAGTTACATGCGGGACTGGAGTTACACACATGACTGGATTTACAGGCGGGACTGGTGTCACACACAGGACTGGAGTTACACACTGGACTGGAGTTACACGCAGCACTGGAGTTACACGCAGGACTGGAGTTAAACACAGGACTGGAGTTACTCACTGGACTGGAGTTACACACAGGAGTGGAATTACACACAGGGCTGGAGTTACAGACAGGGCTGGAGTTACAGGCGGGACTGGAGTTACAGGCGGGACTGGAGTTACATGCGGGACTGGAGTTTCACACAGGACTGGAGTTACAGGCGGGACTGGATTTACACACGGGAGTGGAGTTACACACAGGACTGGAGTTACAGGCGGGACTGGATTTTAGCACAAGGCTGGAGTTACAGGTGGGACCGGAGTTACACACAGGACTGGAGTTACACACTGGACTGCAGTTACACGCAGGACTGGAGTTACACACAGGACTGGAGTTACAGGCAGGACTGGAGTTACACAAAGGCCTGGAGTTATTCGCAGGACTGGAGTTACACACAGGACTGGAGTTACACACAGGACTGGAGTTACAGGTAGGACTGGAGTTACCGGCTGGACTGGAGTTACACAAAGGGCTGGAGTTACACACAGGCCTGGATTTACATGGGGGATTGGAGTTACAGGCATGATTGAGTTACGCACAGAACTGGAGTTACACACAGGACTGGAGTTACACATGGGACTTGAGTTACACACAGGACTGGAGTTACACACAGGACTGGAGATACACACAGGGCTGGAGTTGCAGGCGGGACTGGAGTTACACACAGGACTGGAGTTAAACACAAGACTGAAGTTACACCCGGGACTGGAGTTACACACAAGTGTGGAGTTACACACAGGACTGGAGTTACAGACAGGGCTGGAGTTACAGGCGGGACTGGAGTTACAGGCAGGACTGGCGTTACACACAGGACTGGAGTTAAACGCGGAACTGGAGTTACACACAGGACTGGTGATACACAGAGGGCTGGAGTTACAGGAGGGACTGGAGTTACAGGCGGGACTGGAGTTACACACAGGAATGGAGTTGCACACAGGACTGGAATTACACACAGGAATGAAGTTACACACAGGGCTTGAGTTACAGACAGGGCTGGAGTGACACGCGGGACTGGAGTTACACGTGGGTCTGGAGTTTCACACAGGACTGGAGTTATACACGACTGGAGTTACACGCAGGACAGGAGTTACATACAGGGCTTGTGTTACACGCAGGATGAGTTACACACAGGTCTGGAGTTACACGCTGGACTGGAGTTATACACAGGACTGGAGTTACATACAGGACTGGAGCTACACACTGGACTGGAGTTACACACAGGGCTGGAGTTACAGACGGGACTGGAGTTACAAACAGGATTGGAGTTACACACTGGACTGGAGTTACACGCAGGACTGGCGTTACACACAGGACTGGAGTTACACGCAGGACTGGAGTTACACACAGGCCTGGAGTTACAGACAGGACTGGAGTTACACACAGGACTGGAGTTACAGACAGGACTGGAGTTACACACAGGGCTAGACTTGCACACAGGGTTGGAGTTACATGCGGGACTGGAGTTACACACAGGACTGGAGTTACAGGCGGGACTGGAGTTACACACATGACTGGAGTTACACACAGGACTGGAGTTACACACAGGGCTGGAGATAAATGTGGAACTGTAGTTACTCACAGGACTGGAGATACAGGCGGAACTGTAGTTATACACAGGACTGGAGTTACATGTGGGACTGGAGTTACACACATGACTGGATTTACAGGCGGGACTGGTGTCACACACAGGACTGGAGTTACACACTGGACTGGAGTTGCACGCAGCACTGGAGCTACACGCAGGACTGGATTTAAACACAGGACTGGAGTTACTCGCTGGACTGGAGTTACATACATGAGTGGAATTACACACAGGGCTGGAGTTACAGACAGGGCTGGAGTTTCAGGCGGGACTGGAGTTACAGGTGGGACTGGATTTACAGGCGGGACTGGAGTTTCACACAGGACTGGAGTTACAAGCGGTACTGGAGTTAGACACAGGACTGGAGTTACACGCGGGACCGGAGTTACACGCGGGTACAGAGTTACACGCAGGACTGGAGTTGCACGCAGGACTGGAGTTACAGGCAGGACTGGAGTTACACACAGGAATGGAGTTCCACACAGGGCTGGAGTTACAGGCAGGACTGGAGTGACACACAGGACAGGAGTTACACGCAGGACTGGAGTTACACACAGGACTGGAGTTACACACAGGGCTGGAGAAAGATGTGGGACTGTAGTTACACACAGGACTGGAGATACAGGCGGAACTGGAGTTATACACAGGACTGGAGTTACATGCGGGACTGGAGTTACACGCATGACTGGATTTACAGGCGGGACTGATGTCACACACAGGACTGGAGTTACACACTGGACTGGAGTTACACGCAGCACTGGAGTTACACGCAGGGCTGGAGTTAAACACAGGACTGGAGTTACTTGCTGGACTGGAGTTACACACAGGAGTGGAATTACAGACAGGGTTGGAGTTACAGACAGGGCTGGAGTTACAGGCGGGACTGGAGTCACAGGCGGGTCTGGAGTTAAAGGCGGAACTGGAGTTTCACACAGGACTGGAGTTACACGCGGGACTGGAGTTAGACACAGGACTGGAGTTACACGCGGGACCGGAGTTACACGCGGGAACAGAGTTACACGCAGGACTGGAGTTGCACGCAGCACTGGAGTTACAGGCAGGACTGGAGTTACACACAGGAATGGAGTTACACACAGGGCTGGAGTTACAGGCAGGACTGGAGTGACACACAGGACAGGAGTTACACGCAGGACTGGAGTTACACACAGGGCTAGAGTTACACACAGGGCTGGAGTTACAGGCGGGACTGGAGTTACACACAGGGCTGGAGTTACAGGTGGGACTGGATTTACACACGGGAGTGGAGTTACACACAGGACTGGAGTTACAGGCGGGACTGGAGTTTAGCACAAGACTGGAGTTAAAGGCGGGGCCGGAGTTACACACGGGACTGGAGTTACACACTGGACTGCAGTTACACGCAGGACTGGAGTTACACACAGGACTGGAGTTACAGACAGGACTGGAGTTACACACAGGACTGGAGTTACAGACAGGACTGGAGTTACACACAGGGCTAGACTTGCACACAGATTTGGAGTTACATGCGGGACTGGAGTTACACGCAGCACTGGAGTTACCCGCAGGGCTGGAGTTAAACACAGGACTGGAGTTACTTGCTGGACTGGAGTTACACACAGGAGTGGAATTACAGACAGGGCTGGATGTACAGACAGGGCTGGAGTTACAGGCGGGACTGGAGTTACAGGCGGGACTGGAGTTTCACAAAGGACTGGAGTTACACGCGGTACTGGAGTTAGACACAGGACTGGAGTTACACGCGGGACCGGAGTTACACGCGGGAACGGAGTTACACGCAGGACTGGCGTTGCACGCAGGACTGGAGTTACAGGCAGGAATGGAGTTACAAACAAGACTGGATTTGCATGCGGGACTGGAGTTACACACAGGACTGGAGTTACACACAGGGCTGGAGTTACAGGCGGGACTGGAGTTACACAAAGGCCTGGAGTTACTCGCAGGACTGGAGTTACACACATGACTGGATTTACACACAGGACTGGAGTTACACACAGGGCTGGAGATACATGTGGGACTGCAGTTACACACAGGACTGGAGATACAGGCGGAACTGGAGTTATACACAGGACTGGAGTTACATGCGGGACTGGAGTTACACACATGACTGGATTTACAGGCGGGACTGGTGTCACACACAGGACTGGAGTTACCCACTGGACTGGAGTTACACGCAGCACTGGAGTTACACGCAGGACTGGAGTTAAACACAGGACTGGAGTTACTCACTGGACTGGAGTTACACACAGGAGTGGAATTACACACAGGGCTGGAGTTGCAGACAGGGCTGGAGGTACACACAGGAATGGAGTTACACGCAGGACTGGAGTTACATGTGGGACTGGAGTTACAAACAGGACTGGAGTTACAGGCGGGACTGGAGTTACACACAGGAATGGAGTTACACGCAGGACTGGAGTTACACACAGGACTGGATTTGCATGCGGGTCTGGAGTTACACACAGGACTTGAGTTACACACAGGGCTGGAGTTACAGGCGGGACTGGAGTTACACACAGGACAGGAGTTACACGCAGGACTGGAGTTACACACAGGGCTAGAGTTACACACAGGGCTGGAGTTACACACAGGGCTGGAGTTACAGGCAGGACTGGATTTACACACGGGAGTGGAGTTACACACAGGACTGGAGTTACAGGCGGGACTGGAGTTTAGCACAAGACTGGAGTTACAGGTGGGACCGGAGATACACACAGGACTCGAGTTACACACTGGACTGCAGTTACACGCAGGAATGGAGTTACACACAGGACTGGAGTTACAGGCAGGACTGGAGTTACGCAAAGGCCTGGAGTTACTCGCAGGACTGGAGTTACACACATGACTGGAGTTACACACAGGACTGGAGTTACACACAGGGCTGGAGATACATGTGGGACTGTAGTTACACACAGGACTGGAGATACAGGCGGAACTGGAGTTATACACAGGACTGGAGTTACATGCGGGACTGGAGTTACACACATGACTGGATTTACAGGCGGGACTGGTGTCACACACAGGACTGGAGTTACACACTGGACTGGAGTTACACGCAGCACTGGAGTTACACGCAGGACTGGAGTTAAACACAGGACTGGAGTTACTCACTGGACTGGAGTTACACACAGGAGTGGAATTACACACAGGACTGGAGTTACAGACAGGGCTGGAGTTACAGGCGGGACTGGAGTTACAGGCGGGACTGGAGTCACATGCGGGACTGGAGTTTCACACAGGACTGGAGTTACAGGCGGGACTGGATTTACACACGGGAGTGGAGTTACACACAGGACTGGAGTTACAGGCGGGACTGGATTTTAGCACAAGGCTGGAGTTACAGGTGGGACCGGAGTTACACACAGGACTGGAGTTACACACTGGACTGCAGTTACACGCAGGACTGGAGTTACACACAGGACTGGAGTTACAGGCAGGACT
This sequence comes from Somniosus microcephalus, assembly GCF_052327205.1. Taxonomy (NCBI): domain Eukaryota; kingdom Metazoa; phylum Chordata; class Chondrichthyes; order Squaliformes; family Somniosidae; genus Somniosus; species Somniosus microcephalus. The sequence goes on along the minus strand of NC_140999.1, from coordinate 60,272,486 downwards.
GGAGTTACACAAAGGCCTGGAGTTATTCGCAGGACTGGAGTTACACACAGGACTGGAGTTACACACAGGACTGGAGTTACAGGTAGGACTGGAGTTACCGGCTGGACTGGAGTTACACAAAGGGCTGGAGTTATACACAGGCCTGGATTTACATGGGGGATTGGAGTTACAGGCATGATTGAGTTACGCACAGGACTGGAGTTACACACAGGACTGGAGTTACACATGGGACTTGAGTTACACACAGGACTGGAGTTACACACAGGACTGGAGATACACACAGGGCTGGAGTTGCAGGCGGGACTGGAGTTACACACAGGACTGGAGTTAAACACAAGACTGAAGTTACACCCGGGACTGGAGTTACACACAAGTGTGGAGTTACACACAGGACTGGAGTTACAGACAGGGCTGGAGTTACAGGCGGGACTGGAGTTACAGGCAGGACTGGCGTTACACACAGGACTGGAGTTAAACGCGGAACTGGAGTTACACACAGGACTGGTGATACACAGAGGGCTGGAGTTACAGGAGGGACTGGAGTTACAGGCGGGACTGGAGTTACACACAGGAATGGAGTTGCACACAGGACTGGAATTACACACAGGAATGAAGTTACACACAGGGCTTGAGTTACAGACAGGGCTGGAGTGACACGCGGGACTGGAGTTACACGTGGGTCTGGAGTTTCACACAGGACTGGAGTTATACACGACTGGAGTTACACGCAGGACAGGAGTTACATACAGGGCTTGTGTTACACGCAGGATGAGTTACACACAGGTCTGGAGTTACACGCTGGACTGGAGTTATACACAGGACTGGAGTTACATACAGGAGTGGAGCTACACACTGGACTGGAGTTACACACAGGGCTGGAGTTACAGACGGGACTGGAGTTACAAACAGGATTGGAGTTACACACTGGACTGGAGTTACACGCAGGACTGGCGTTACACACAGGACTGGAGTTACACGCAGGACTGGAGTTACACACAGGCCTGGAGTTACAGACAGGACTGGAGTTACACACAGGACTGGAGTTACAGACAGGACTGGAGTTACACACAGGGCTAGACTTGCACACAGGGTTGGAGTTACATGCGGGACTGGAGTTACACACAGGACTGGAGTTACAGGCGGGACTGGAGTTACACACATGACTGGAGTTACACGTGGGACTGGAGTTACACACATGACTGGAGTTACACACAGGACTGGAGTTACACACAGGGCTGGAGATAAATGTGGGACTGTAGTTACACACAGGACTGGAGATACAGGCGGAACTGTAGTTATACACAGGACTGGAGTTACATGTGGGACTGGAGTTACACACATGACTGGATTTACAGGCGGGACTGGTGTCACACACAGGACTGGAGTTACACACTGGACTGGAGTTGCACGCAGCACTGGAGCTACACGCAGGACTGGATTTAAACACAGGACTGGAGTTACTCGCTGGACTGGAGTTACATACATGAGTGGAATTACACACAGGGCTGGAGTTACAGACAGGGCTGGAGTTTCAGGCGGGACTGGAGTTACAGGCGGGACTGGATTTACAGGCGGGACTGGAGTTTCACACAGGACTGGAGTTACAAGCGGTACTGGAGTTAGACACAGGACTGGAGTTACACGCGGGACCGGAGTTACACGCGGGTACAGAGTTACACGCAGGACTGGAGTTGCACGCAGGACTGGAGTTACACGCAGGACTGGAGTTACACACAGGAATGGAGTTACACACAGGGCTGGAGTTACAGGCAGGACTGGAGTGACACACAGGACAGGAGTTACACGCAGGACTGGAGTTACACACAGGACTGGAGTTACACACAGGGCTGGAGATACATGTGGGACTGTAGTTACACACAGGACTGGAGATACAGGCGGAACTGGAGTTATACACAGGACTGGAGTTACATGCGGGACTGGAGTTACACGCATGACTGGATTTACAGGCGGGACTGATGTCACACACAGGACTGGAGTTACACACTGGACTGGAGTTACACGCAGCACTGGAGTTACATGCAGGGCTGGAGTTAAACACAGGACTGGAGTTACTTGCTGGACTGGAGTTACACACAGGAGTGGAATTACAGACAGGGCTGGAGTTACAGACAGGGCTGGAGTTACAGGCGGGACTGGAGTCACAGGCGGGTCTGGAGTTAAAGGCGGAACTGGAGTTTCACACAGGACTGGAGTTACACGCGGGACTGGAGTTAGACACAGGACTGGAGTTACACGCGGGACCGGAGTTACACGCGGGAACAGAGTTACACGCAGGACTGGAGTTGCACGCAGCACTGGAGTTACAGGCAGGACTGGAGTTACACACAGGAATGGAGTTACACACAGGGCTGGAGTTACAGGCAGGACTGGAGTGACACACAGGACAGGAGTTACACGCAGGACTGGAGTTACACACAGGGCTAGAGTTACACACAGGGCTGGAGTTACAGGCGGGACTGGAGTTACACACAGGGCTGGAGTTACAGGTGGGACTGGATTTACACACGGGAGTGGAGTTACACACAGGACTGGAGTTACAGGCGGGACTGGAGTTTAGCACAAGACTGGAGTTAAAGGCGGGGCCGGAGTTACACACGGGACTGGAGTTACACACTGGACTGCAGTTACACGCAGGACTGGAGTTACACACAGGACTGGAGTTACAGACAGGACTGGAGTTACACACAGGACTGGAGTTACAGACAGGACTGGAGTTACACACAGGACTGGAGTTACAGACAGGACTGGAGTTACACACAGGGCTAGACTTGCACACAGATTTGGAGTTACATGCGGGACTGGAGTTACACGCAGCACTGGAGTTACCCGCAGGGCTGGAGTTAAACACAGGACTGGAGTTACTTGCTGGACTGGAGTTACACACAGGAGTGGAATTACAGACAGGGCTGGATGTACAGACAGGGCTGGAGTTACAGGCGGGACTGGAGTTACAGGCGGGACTGGAGTTAAAGGCGGGACTGGAGTTTCACAAAGGACTGGAGTTACACGCGGTACTGGAGTTAGACACAGGACTGGAGTTACACGCGGGACCGGAGTTACACGCGGGAACGGAGTTACACGCAGGACTGGCGTTGCACGCAGGACTGGAGTTACAGGCAGGAATGGAGTTACAAACAAGACTGGATTTGCATGCGGGACTGGAGTTACACACAGGACTGGAATTACACACAGGGCTGGAGTTACAGGCGGGACTGGAGTTACACAAAGGCCTGGAGTTACTCGCAGGACTGGAGTTACACACATGACTGGATTTACACACAGGACTGGAGTTACACACAGGGCTGGAGATACATGTGGGACTGCAGTTACACACAGGACTGGAGATACAGGCGGAACTGGAGTTATACACAGGACTGGAGTTACATGCGGGACTGGAGTTACACACATGACTGGATTTACAGGCGGGACTGGTGTCACACACAGGACTGGAGTGACACACTGGACTGGAGTTACTCACTGGACTGGAGTTACACACAGGAGTGGAATTACACACAGGGCTGGAGTTACAGACAGGGCTGGAGTTACAGGCGGGACTGGAGTTACAGGCGGGACTGGAGTTACATGCGGGACTGGAGTTTCACACAGGACTGGAGTTACACACAGGACTGGAGTTACAGACAGGACTGGAGTTACACACAGGGCTAGACTTGCACACAGATTTGGAGTTACATGCGGGACTGGAGTTACACGCAGCACTGGAGTTACCCGCAGGGCTGGAGTTAAACACAGGACTGGAGTTACTTGCTGGACTGGAGTTACACACAGGAGTGGAATTACAGACAGGGCTGGATGTACAGACAGGGCTGGAGTTACAGGCGGGACTGGAGTTACAGGCGGGACTGGAGTTTCACAAAGGACTGGAGTTACACGCGGTACTGGAGTTAGACACAGGACTGGAGTTACACGCGGGACCGGAGTTACACGCGGGAACGGAGTTACACGCAGGACTGGCGTTGCACGCAGGACTGGAGTTACAGGCAGGAATGGAGTTACAAACAAGACTGGATTTGCATGCGGGACTGGAGTTACACACAGGACTGGAATTACACACAGGGCTGGAGTTACAGGCGGGACTGGAGTTACACAAAGGCCTGGAGTTACTCGCAGGACTGGAGTTACACACATGACTGGATTTACACACAGGACTGGAGTTACACACAGGGCTGGAGATACATGTGGGACTGCAGTTACACACAGGACTGGAGATACAGGCGGAACTGGAGTTATACACAGGACTGGAGTTACATGCGGGACTGGAGTTACACACATGACTGGATTTACAGGCGGGACTGGTGTCACACACAGGACTGGAGTTACCCACTGGACTGGAGTTACACGCAGCACTGGAGTTACACGCAGGACTGGAGTTAAACACAGGACTGGAGTTACTCACTGGACTGGAGTTACACACAGGAGTGGAATTACACACAGGGCTGGAGTTGCAGACAGGGCTGGAGGTACACACAGGAATGGAGTTACACGCAGGACTGGAGTTACATGTGGGACTGGAGTTACAAACAGGACTGGAGTTACAGGCGGGACTGGAGTTACACACAGGAATGGAGTTACACGCAGGACTGGAGTTACACACAGGACTGGATTTGCATGCGGGTCTGGAGTTACACACAGGACTTGAGTTACACACAGGGCTGGAGTTACAGGCGGGACTGGAGTTACACACAGGACAGGAGTTACACGCAGGACTGGAGTTACACACAGGGCTAGAGTTACACACAGGGCTGGAGTTACACACAGGGCTGGAGTTACAGGCGGGACTGGATTTACACACGGGAGTGGAGTTACACACAGGACTGGAGTTACAGGCGGGACTGGAGTTTAGCACAAGACTGGAGTTACAGGTGGGACCGGAGATACACACAGGACTCGAGTTACACACTGGACTGCAGTTACACGCAGGAATGGAGTTACACACAGGACTGGAGTTACAGGCAGGACTGGAGTTACGCAAAGGCCTGGAGTTACTCGCAGGACTGGAGTTACACACATGACTGGAGTTACACACAGGACTGGAGTTACACACAGGGCTGGAGATACATGTGGGACTGTAGTTACACACAGGACTGGAGATACAGGCGGAACTGGAGTTATACACAGGACTGGAGTTACATGCGGGACTGGAGTTACACACATGACTGGATTTACAGGCGGGACTGGTGTCACACACAGGACTGGAGTTACACACTGGACTGGAGTTACACGCAGCACTGGAGTTACACGCAGGACTGGAGTTAAACACAGGACTGGAGTTACTCACTGGACTGGAGTTACACACAGGAGTGGAATTACACACAGGGCTGGAGTTACAGACAGGGCTGGAGTTACAGGCGGGACTGGAGTTACAGGCGGGACTGGAGTCACATGCGGGACTGGAGTTTCACACAGGACTGGAGTTACAGGCGGGACTGGATTTACACACGGGAGTGGAGTTACACACAGGACTGGAGTTACAGGCGGGACTGGATTTTAGCACAAGGCTGGAGTTACAGGTGGGACCGGAGTTACACACAGGACTGGAGTTACACACTGGACTGCAGTTACACGCAGGACTGGAGTTACACACAGGACTGGAGTTACAGGCAGGACTGGAGTTACACAAAGGCCTGGAGTTATTCGCAGGACTGGAGTTACACACAGGACTGGAGTTACACACAGGACTGGAGTTACAGGTAGGACTGGAGTTACCGGCTGGACTGGAGTTACACAAAGGGCTGGAGTTATACACAGGCCTGGATTTACATGGGGGATTGGAGTTACAGGCATGATTGAGTTACGCACAGGACTGGAGTTACACACAGGACTGGAGTTACACATGGGACTTGAGTTACACACAGGACTGGAGTTACACACAGGACTGGAGATACACACAGGGCTGGAGTTGCAGGCGGGACTGGAGTTACACACAGGACTGGAGTTAAACACAAGACTGAAGTTACACCCGGGACTGGAGTTACACACAAGTGTGGAGTTACACACAGGACTGGAGTTACAGACAGGGCTGGAGTTACAGGCGGGACTGGAGTTACAGGCAGGACTGGCGTTACACACAGGACTGGAGTTAAACGCGGAACTGGAGTTACACACAGGACTGGTGATACACAGAGGGCTGGAGTTACAGGAGGGACTGGAGTTACAGGCGGGACTGGAGTTACACACAGGAATGGAGTTGCACACAGGACTGGAATTACACACAGGAATGAAGTTACACACAGGGCTTGAGTTACAGACAGGGCTGGAGTGACACGCGGGACTGGAGTTACACGTGGGTCTGGAGTTTCACACAGGACTGGAGTTATACACGACTGGAGTTACACGCAGGACAGGAGTTACATACAGGGCTTGTGTTACACGCAGGATGAGTTACACACAGGTCTGGAGTTACACGCTGGACTGGAGTTATACACAGGACTGGAGTTACATACAGGAGTGGAGCTACACACTGGACTGGAGTTACACACAGGGCTGGAGTTACAGACGGGACTGGAGTTACAAACAGGATTGGAGTTACACACTGGACTGGAGTTACACGCAGGACTGGCGTTACACACAGGACTGGAGTTACACGCAGGACTGGAGTTACACACAGGCCTGGAGTTACAGACAGGACTGGAGTTACACACAGGACTGGAGTTACAGACAGGACTGGAGTTACACACAGGGCTAGACTTGCACACAGGGTTGGAGTTACATGCGGGACTGGAGTTACACACAGGACTGGAGTTACAGGCGGGACTGGAGTTACACACATGACTGGAGTTACACGTGGGACTGGAGTTACACACATGACTGGAGTTACACACAGGACTGGAGTTACACACAGGGCTGGAGATAAATGTGGGACTGTAGTTACACACAGGACTGGAGATACAGGCGGAACTGTAGTTATACACAGGACTGGAGTTACATGTGGGACTGGAGTTACACACATGACTGGATTTACAGGCGGGACTGGTGTCACACACAGGACTGGAGTTACACACTGGACTGGAGTTGCACGCAGCACTGGAGCTACACGCAGGACTGGATTTAAACACAGGACTGGAGTTACTCGCTGGACTGGAGTTACATACATGAGTGGAATTACACACAGGGCTGGAGTTACAGACAGGGCTGGAGTTTCAGGCGGGACTGGAGTTACAGGCGGGACTGGATTTACAGGCGGGACTGGAGTTTCACACAGGACTGGAGTTACAAGCGGTACTGGAGTTAGACACAGGACTGGAGTTACACGCGGGACCGGAGTTACACGCGGGTACAGAGTTACACGCAGGACTGGAGTTGCACGCAGGACTGGAGTTACACGCAGGACTGGAGTTACACACAGGAATGGAGTTACACACAGGGCTGGAGTTACAGGCAGGACTGGAGTGACACACAGGACAGGAGTTACACGCAGGACTGGAGTTACACACAGGACTGGAGTTACACACAGGGCTGGAGATACATGTGGGACTGTAGTTACACACAGGACTGGAGATACAGGCGGAACTGGAGTTATACACAGGACTGGAGTTACATGCGGGACTGGAGTTACACGCATGACTGGATTTACAGGCGGGACTGATGTCACACACAGGACTGGAGTTACACACTGGACTGGAGTTACACGCAGCACTGGAGTTACATGCAGGGCTGGAGTTAAACACAGGACTGGAGTTACTTGCTGGACTGGAGTTACACACAGGAGTGGAATTACAGACAGGGCTGGAGTTACAGACAGGGCTGGAGTTACAGGCGGGACTGGAGTCACAGGCGGGTCTGGAGTTAAAGGCGGAACTGGAGTTTCACACAGGACTGGAGTTACACGCGGGACTGGAGTTAGACACAGGACTGGAGTTACACGCGGGACCGGAGTTACACGCGGGAACAGAGTTACACGCAGGACTGGAGTTGCACGCAGCACTGGAGTTACAGGCAGGACTGGAGTTACACACAGGAATGGAGTTACACACAGGGCTGGAGTTACAGGCAGGACTGGAGTGACACACAGGACAGGAGTTACACGCAGGACTGGAGTTACACACAGGGCTAGAGTTACACACAGGGCTGGAGTTACAGGCGGGACTGGAGTTACACACAGGGCTGGAGTTACAGGTGGGACTGGATTTACACACGGGAGTGGAGTTACACACAGGACTGGAGTTACAGGCGGGACTGGAGTTTAGCACAAGACTGGAGTTAAAGGCGGGGCCGGAGTTACACACGGGACTGGAGTTACACACTGGACTGCAGTTACACGCAGGACTGGAGTTACACACAGGACTGGAGTTACAGACAGGACTGGAGTTACACACAGGACTGGAGTTACAGACAGGACTGGAGTTACACACAGGACTGGAGTTACAGACAGGACTGGAGTTACACACAGGGCTAGACTTGCACACAGATTTGGAGTTACATGCGGGACTGGAGTTACACGCAGCACTGGAGTTACCCGCAGGGCTGGAGTTAAACACAGGACTGGAGTTACTTGCTGGACTGGAGTTACACACAGGAGTGGAATTACAGACAGGGCTGGATGTACAGACAGGGCTGGAGTTACAGGCGGGACTGGAGTTACAGGCGGGACTGGAGTTAAAGGCGGGACTGGAGTTTCACAAAGGACTGGAGTTACACGCGGTACTGGAGTTAGACACAGGACTGGAGTTACACGCGGGACCGGAGTTACACGCGGGAACGGAGTTACACGCAGGACTGGCGTTGCACGCAGGACTGGAGTTACAGGCAGGAATGGAGTTACAAACAAGACTGGATTTGCATGCGGGACTGGAGTTACACACAGGACTGGAATTACACACAGGGCTGGAGTTACAGGTGGGACTGGAGTTACACAAAGGCCTGGAGTTACTCGCAGGACTGGAGTTACACACATGACTGGATTTACACACAGGACTGGAGTTACACACAGGGCTGGAGATACATGTGGGACTGCAGTTACACACAGGACTGGAGATACAGGCGGAACTGGAGTTATACACAGGACTGGAGTTACATGCGGGACTGGAGTTACACACATGACTGGATTTACAGGCGGGACTGGTGTCACACACAGGACTGGAGTTACACACTGGACTGGAGTTACTCACTGGACTGGAGTTACACACAGGAGTGGAATTACACACAGGGCTGGAGTTACAGACAGGGCTGGAGTTACAGGCGGGACTGGAGTTACAGGCGGGACTGGAGTTACATGCGGGACTGGAGTTTCACACAGGACTGGAGTTACAGGCGGGACTGGATTTACACACGGGAGTGGAGTTACACACAGGACTGGAGTTACAGGCGGGACTGGATTTTAGCACAAGGCTGGAGTTACAGGTGGGACCGGAGTTACACACAGGACTGTAGCTACACACTGGACTGCAGTTACACGCAGGACTGGAGTTACACACAGGACTGGACTTACAGGCAGGACTGGAGTTACACAAAGGCCTGGAGTTATTCGCAGGACTGGAGTTACACACAGGACTGGAGTTACACACAGGACTGGAGTTACAGGTAGGACTGGAGTTACCGGCTGGACTGGAGTTACACAAAGGGCTGGAGTTACACACAGGCCTGGATTTACATGGGGGACTGGAGTTACAGGCATGATTGAGTTACGCACAGGACTGGAGCTACACACAGGACTGGAGATACACACAGGGCTGGAGTTGCAGGCGGGACTGGAGTTACACACCGGACTGGAGTTAAACACAAGACTGAAGTTACACCCGGGACTGGAGTTACACACAAGTGTGGAGTTACACACAGGACTGGAGTTACAGACAGGGCTGGAGTTACAGGCGGGACTGGAGTTACAGGCAGGACTGGCGTTACACACAGGACTGGAGTTAAACGCGGAACTGGAGTTACACACAGGACTGGTGTTACACAGAGGGCTGGAGTTACAGGAGGGACTGGAGTTACAGGCGGGACTGGAGTTACACACAGGAATGGAGTTACACACAGGACTGGAATTAAACACAGGAATGAAGTTACACACAGGGCTTGAGTTACAGACAGGACTGGAGTGACACGCGGGACTGGAGTTACACGTGGGACTGGAGTTTCAAACAGGACTGGAGTTATACACGACTGGAGTTACACGCAGGACAGGAGTAACATACAGGGCTTGTGTTACATGCAGGATGAGTTACACACAGGTCTGGAGTTACATGCTGGACTGGAGTTATACACAGGACTGGAGTTACATACAGGACTGGAGCTACACACTGGACTGGAGTTACACACAGGGCTGGAGTTACAGACGGGACTGGAGTTACAAACAGGATTGGAGTTACACACTGGACTGGAGTTACACGCAGGACTGGCGTTACACACAGGACTGGAGTTACACGCAGGACTGGAGTTACACACAGGCCTGGAGTTACAGACAGGTCTGGAGTTACACACAGGACTGGAGTTACAGACAGGACTGGAGTTACACACAGGGCTAGACTTGCACACAGGGTTGGAGTTACATGCGGGACTGGAGTTACACACAGGACTGGAGTTACAGGCGGGACTGGAGTTACACACATGACTGGAGTTACACGCGGGACTGGAGTTACACACATGACTGGAGTTACACACAGGACTGGAGTTACACACAGGGCTGGAGATAAATGTGGGACTGTAGTTACACACAGGACTGGAGATACAGGCGGAACTGTAGTTATACACAGGACTGGAGTTACATGTGGGACTGGAGTTACACACATGACTGGATTTACAGGCGGGACTGGTGTCACACACAGGACTGGAGTTACACACTGGACTGGAGTTACACGCAGCACTGGAGCTACACGCAGGACTGGATTTAAACACAGGACTGGAGTTACTCGCTGGACTGGAGTTACATACATGAGTGGAATTACACACAGGGCTGGAGTTACAGACAGGGCTGGAGTTTCAGGCTGGACTGGAGTTACAGGCGGGACTGGATTTACAGGCGGGACTGGAGTTTCACACAGGACTGGAGTTACACGCGGTACTGGAGTTAGACACAGGACTGGAGTTACACGCGGGACCGGAGTTACACGCGGGTACAGAGTTACACGCAGGACTGGAGTTGCACGCAGGACTGGAGTTACAGGCAGGACTGGAGTTACACACAGGAATGGAGTTACACACAGGGCTGGAGTTACAGGCAGGACTGGAGTGACACACAGGACAGGAGTTACACGCAGGACTGGAGTTACACACAGGGCTAGTGTTACACACAGGGCTGGAGTTACAGGCGGGACTGGAATTACACACAGGGCTGGAGTTACAGGCGGGACTGGATTTACACACGGGAGTGGAGTTGCACACAGGACTGGAGTTACAGGCGGGACTGGAGTTTAGCACAAGACTGGAGTTACAGGCGGGACCGGAGTTACACACGGGACTGGAGTTACACACTGGACTGCAGTTACACGCAGGACTGGAGTTACACACAGGACTGGAGTTACAGACAGGACTGGAGTTACACACAGGACTGGCGTTACAGACAGGACTGGAGGTACACACAGGGCTAGACTTGCACACAGATTTGGAGTTACATGCGGGACTGGAGTTACACACAGGACTGGAGTTACAGGCGGGACTGGAGTTACACACATGACTGGAGTTACACACAGGACTGGAGTTACACACAGTGCTGGAGATACATGTGGGGCTGTAGTTAAACACAGGAGTGGAGATACAGGCGGAACTGGAGTTATACACAGGACTGGAGTTACATGCGGGACTGGAGTTACACGCATGACTGGATTTACAGGTGGGACTGATGTCACACACAGGACTGGAGTTACACACTGGACTGGAGTTACACGCAGCACTGGAGTTACACTCAGGGCTGGAGTTAAACACAGGACTGGAGTTACTTGCTGGACTGGAGTTACACACAGGAGTGGAATTACAGACAGGGCTGGAGTTACAGACAGGGCTGGAGTTACAGGCAGGACTGGAGTCACAGGCGGGTCTGGAGTTAAAGGCGGGACTGGAGTTTCACACAGGACTGGAGTTACACGCGTGACTGGAGTTAGACACAGGACTGGAGTTACACGCGGGACCGGAGTTACACGCGGGAACAGAGTTACACGCAGGACTGGAGTTGCACGCAGGACTGGAGTTACACACAGGAATGGAGTTACACACAGGGCTGGAGTTACAGGCAGGACTGGAGTGACACACAGGACAGGAGTTACACGCAGGACTGGAGTTACACACAGGGCTAGAGTTACACACAGGGCTGGAGTTACAGGCGGGACTGGAGTTACACACAGGGCTGGAGTTACAGGTGGGACTGGATTTACACACGGGAGTGGAGTTACACACAGGACTGGAGTTACAGGCGGGACTGGAGTTTAGCACAAGACTGGAGTTAAAGGCGGGACCGGAGTTACACACGGGACTGGAGTTACACACTGGACTGCAGTTACACGCAGGACTGGAGTTACACACAGGACTGGAGTTACAGACAGGACTGGAGTTACACACAGGACTGGAGTTACAGACAGGACTGGAGTTACACACAGGGCTCGACTTGCACACAGATTTGGAGTTACATGCGGGACTGGAGTTACACGCAGCACTGGAGTTACCCGCAGGGCTGGAGTCAAACACAGGACTGGAGTTACTTGCTGGACTGGAGTTACACACAGGAGTGGAATTACAGACAGGGCTGGATGTACAGAGAGTGCTGGAGTTACAGGCGGGACTGGAGTTACACGCGGTACTGGAGTTAGACACAGGACTGGAGTTACACGCGGGACCGGAGTTACACGCGGGAACGGAGTTACACGCAGGACTGCCGTTGCACGCAGGACTGGAGTTACAGGCAGGAATGGAGTTACAAACAAGACTGGATTTGCATGCGGGACTGGAGTTACACACAGGACTGGAGTTACACACAGGGCTGGAGTTACAGGCGGGACTGGAGTTACACAAAGGCCTGGAGTTACTCGCAGGACTGGAGTTACACACATGACTGGAGTTACAGGCAGGAATGGAGTTACAGGCAGGACTGGAGTTACACAAAGGCCTGGAGTTACTCGCAGGACTGGAGTTACACACAGGACTGGATTTACACACAGGACTGGAGTTACAGGCAGGAATGGAGTTACAAACAAGACTGGATTTGCATGCGGGACTGGAGTTACACAAAGGCCTGGAGTTACTCGCAGGACTGGAGTTACACACATGACTGGATTTACACACAGGACTGGAGTTACACACAGGGCTGGAGATACATGTGGGAATGCAGTTACACACAGGACTGGAGATACAGGCGGAACTGGAGTTATACACAGGACTGGAGTTTCATGCGGGACTGGAGTTACACACATGACCGGATTTACAGGCGGGACTGGTGTCACACACAGGACTGGAGTTACACACTGGACTGGAGTTACACGCAGCACTGGAGTTACACGCAGAACTGGAGTTAAACACAGAACTGGAGTTACTCGCAGGACTGGAGTTACACACAGGAGTGGAATTACACACAGGGCTGGAGTTACAGGCGGGACTGGAGTTACAGGCGGGACTGGATTTACACACGGGAGTGGAGTTACACACAGGAATGGAGTTACAGGTGGGACTGGATTTTAGCACAAGAGTGGAGTTACAGGTGGGACCGGAGTTACACACAGGACTGGAGTTACACACTGGACTGCAGTTACACGCAGGACTGGAGTTACACACAGGACTGGAGTTACAGGCAGGACTGGAGTTACACAAAGGCCTGGAGTTACTCGCAGGACTGGAGTTACACACAGGACTGGAGTTACACACAGGACTGGAGTTACAGGTAGGACTGAAGTTTCCAGCGGGGCTGGAGTTACACACAGGACTGGAGTTAAACACAAGACTGGAGTTACACCCGGGACTGGAGTTACACACAAATGTGGAGTTACACACAGGACTGGAGTTACAGGCAGGGCTGGAGTTACAGGCGGGACTGGAGTTACAGGCAGGAGTGGCGTTACACACAGGACTGGAGTTAAACGCGGAACTGGAGTTACACACAGGACTGGAGTTACACAGAGGGCTGGAGTTACAGGAGGGACTGGAGTTACAGTCGGGACTGGAGTTACACACAGGAATTTAGTTACACACAGGACTGGAATTACACACAGGAATGAAGTTACACACAGGGCTGGAGCTACAGACAGGGCTGGAGTGACACGCGGGACTGGAGTTACACGCGGGACTGGAATTTCACACAGGACTGGAGTTATACATGACTGGAGTTACACGCAGGACTGGAGTTACACACAGGGCTTGTGTTACACGCAGAATGAGTTACACACAGGTCTGGAGTTACACGCTGGACTGGAGTTATACACAGGACTGGAGTTACATACAGGACTGGCATTACACACAGGACTGGAGTTACACGCAGGACTGGAGTTACACACAGGACTGGAGTTACAGACAGGACTGGAGTTACACACAGGACTGGAGTTACAGACAGGACTATAGTTACACACAGGGCTAGACTTGCACACAGGGTTGGAGTTACATGCGGGACTGGAGTTACACACAGGACTGGAGTTACAGGCGGGACTGGAGTTACACACATGACTGGAGTTACAGGCGGGACTGGAGTTACACACATGACTAGAGTTACACACAGGGCTGGAGTTACACACAGGGCTGGAGATACATGTGGGACTGTAGTTACACACAGGACTGGAGATACAGGCGGAACTGGAGTTATACACAGGACTGGAGTTACATGTGGGACTGGAGTTACACACATGACTGGATTTACAGGCGGGACTGGTGTCACACACAGGACTGGAGTTACACACTGGACTGGAGTTACACGCAGCACTGGAGTTACACGCAGGACTGGAGTTAAACACAGGACTGGAGTTACTCGCTGGACTGGAGTTACACACAGGAGTGGAATTACACACAGGGCTGGAGTTACAGACAGGGCTGGAGTTACATGCGGGACTGGAGTTACAGGCGGGACTGGAGTTACAGGCGGGACTGGAGTTTCACACAGGACTGGTGTTCCACGCGGTACAGGAGTTAGACACAGGACTGGAGTTACACGCGGGACCGGAGTTACACGCGGGAACAGAATTACACGCAGGACTGGAGTTGCACGCAGGACTGGAGTTACAGGCAGGACTGGAGTTACACACAGGAATGGAGTTACACGCAGGACTGGAGTTACACACAGGACTGGATTTGCATGCGGGACTGGAGTTACACAGAGAACTGGAGTTACACACAAGGCTGGAGTTACAGGCGGGACTGGAGTGACACACAGGACAGGAGTTACACGCAGGACTGGAGTTACACACAGGGCTAGAGTTACACACAGGGCTGGAGTTACTGGCGGGACTGGAGTTACACACAGGGCTGGAGTTACAGGCAGGACTGGATTTACACACGGGAGTGGAGTTACACACAGGACTGGATTTACAGGCGGGACTGGAGTTTAGCACAAGACTGAATTTACAGGCGGGACCGGAGTTACACACGGGACTGGAGTTACACACTGGACTGCAGTTACACGCAGGACTGGAGTTACACACAGGACTGGAGTTACAGACAGGACTGGAGTTACACACAGGACTGGAGTTACATGCGGGACTGTAGTTACACACAGGACTGGAGATACAGGCGGAACTGGAGTTATACACAGGATTGGAGTTACATGCGGGACTGGAGTTACACGCATGACTGGATTTACAGGCGGGACTGGTGTCACACACAGGACTGGAGTTACACACTGGACTGGAGTTACACGCAGCACTGGAGATACACGCAGGACTGGAGTTAAACACAGGACTGGAGTTACTTGCTGGACTGGAGTTACACACAGGAGTGGAATTACAGACAGGGCTGGAGTTACAGTCAGGGCTGGAGTTACAGGCGGGACTGGAGT
Source organism: Somniosus microcephalus (assembly GCF_052327205.1). Lineage (NCBI taxonomy): Eukaryota > Metazoa > Chordata > Chondrichthyes > Squaliformes > Somniosidae > Somniosus > Somniosus microcephalus. The sequence goes on along the minus strand of NC_140999.1, from coordinate 60,256,552 downwards.
TACAGGCGGGACTGGAGTTACAGGCGGGACTGGAGTTTCACACAGGACTGGAGTTACACAAGGTACTGGAGTTAGACACAGGACTGGAGTTACACGCGGGACCGGAGTTACACGCGGGAACGGAGTTACACGCAGGACTGGCGTTGCACGCAGTACTGGAGTTACAGGCAGGAATGGAGTTACAAACAAGACTGGATTTGCATGCGGGACTGGAGTTACACACAGGACTGGAGTTACACACAGGGCTGGAGTTACAGGCGGGACTGGAGTTACACAAAGGCCTGGAGTTACTCGCAGGACTGGAGTTACACACATGACTGGATTTCCACACAGGACTGGAGTTACACACAGGGCTGGAGATACATGTGGGACTGTAGTTACACACAGGACTGGAGATACAGGCGGAACTGGAGTTATACACAGGACTGGAGTTTCATGCGGGTCTGGAGTTACACACATGACTGGATTTACAGGCGGGACTGGTGTCACACACAGGACTGGAGTTACACACTGGACTGGAGTTACACGCAGCACTGGAGTTACATGCAGGACTGGAGTTAAACACAGGACTGGAGTTACTCGCTGGACTGGAGTTACACACAGGAGTGGAATTACACACAGGGCTGGAGTTACAGACAGGGCTGGTGTTACAGGCGGGACTGGAGTTACAGGCGGGACTAGAGTTACATGCGGGACTGGAGTTTCACACAGGACTGGAGTTACAGGCGGGACTGGATTTACACACGGGAGTGGAGTTACACACAGGACTGGAGTTACACGCGGGACCGGAGTTACACGCGGGAACAGAGTTACACGCAGGACTGGAGTTGCACGCAGCACTGGAGTTACAGGCAGGGCTGGAGTTACACACAGGAATGGAGTTACACACAGGGCTGGAGTTACAGGCAGGACTGGAGTGACACACAGGACAGGAGTTACACGCAGGACTGGAGTTACACACAGGGCTAGAGTTACACACAGGGCTGGAGTTACAGGCGGGACTGGAGTTACACACAGGGCTGGAGTTACAGGCGGGACTGGATTTACACACGGGACTGGAGTTACACACTGGACTGCAGTTACACGCAGGACTGGAGTTATACACAGGACTGGAGTTACAGACAGGACTGGAGTTACACACAGGACTGGAGTTACAGACAGCACTGGAGTTACACACAGGGCTAGACTTGCACACAGATTTGGAGTTACATGCGGGACTGGAGTTACACACAGGACTGGAGTTACAGGCGGGACTGGAGTTCCACACATGACTGGAGTTACACACAGGACTGGAGTTACACACAGGGCTGGAGATACATGTGGGACTGTAGTTACACACAGGACTGGAGATACAGGCGGAACTGGAGTTATACACAGGACTGGAGTTACATGCGGGACTGGAGTTACACGCATGACTGGATTTACAGGCGGGACTGGTGTCACACACAGGACTGGACTTACACACTGGACTGGAGTTACACGCAGCACTGGAGTTACCCGCAGGGCTGGAGTTAAACACAGGACTGGAGTTACTTGCTGGACTGGAGTTACACACAGGAGTGGAATTACAGACAGGGCTGGAGTTACAGACAGGGCTGGAGTTACAGGCGGGACTGGAGTTACAGGCGGGACTGGAGTTAAAGGCGGGACTGGAGTTTCACAAAGGACTGGAGTTACACGCGGTACTGGAGTTAGACACAGGACTGGAGTTACACGCGGGACCGGAGTTACACGCGGGAACGGAGTTACACGCAGGACTGGCGTTGCACGCAGGACTGGAGTTACAGGCAGGAATGGAGTTACAAACAAGACTGGATTTGCATGCGGGACTGGAGTTACACACAGGACTGGAGTTACACACAGGGCTGGAGTTACAGGCGGGACTGGAGTTACACAAAGGCCTGGAGTTACTCGCAGGACTGGAGTTACACACATGACTGGATTTACACACAGGACTGGAGTTACACACAGGGCTGGAGATACATGTGGGTCTGCAGTTACACACAGGACTGGAGATACAGGCGGAACTGGAGTTATACACAGGACTGGAGTTTCATGCGGGACTGGAGTTACACACATGACCGGATTTACAGGCGGGACTGGTGTCACACACAGGACTGGAGTTACACACTGGACTGGAGTTACATGCAGCACTGGAGTTACACGCAGAACTGGAGTTAAACACAGGACTGGAGTTACTCGCTGGACTGGAGTTACACACAGGAGTGGAATTACACACAGGGCTGGAGTTACAGACAGGGCTGGAGTTACAGGCGGGACTGGAGTTACAGGCGGGACAGGATTTACACACGGGAGTGGAGTTACACACAGGAATGGAGTTACAGGTGGGATTGGATTTTAGCACAAGAGTGGAGTTACAGGTGGGACCGGAGTTACACACAGGACTGGAGTTACACACTGGACTGCAGTTACACGCAGGACTGGAGTTACACACAGGACTGGAGTTACAGGCAGGACTGGAGTTACACAAAGGCCTGGAGTTACTCGCAGGACTGGAGTTACACACAGGACTGGAGTTACACACAGGACTGGAGTTACAGGTAGGACTGGAGTTACCGGCGGGACTGGAGTTACACACAGGACTGGAGTTAAACACAAGACTGGAGTTACACCCGGGACTGGAATTACACACAAATGTGGAGTTACACACAGGACTGGAGTTACAGGCAGGGCTGGAGTTACAGGCGGGACTGGAGTTACAGGCAGGAGTGGCGTTACACACAGGACTGGAGTTAAACGCGGAACTGGAGTTACACACAGGACTGGAGTTACACAGAGGGCTGGAGTTACAGGAGGGACTGGAGTTACAGGCGGGACTGGAGTTACACACAGGAATGGAGTTACACACAGGACTGGAATTACACACAGGAATGAAGTTACACACAGGGCTGGAGCTACAGACAGGGCTGGAGTGACACGCGGGACTGGAGTTACACGCGGGACTGGAATTTCACACAGGACTGGAGTTATACATGACTGGAGTTACACGCAGGACTGGAGTTACACACAGGGCTTGTGTTACACGCAGGATGAGTTACACACAGGTCTGGAGTTACACGCTGGACTGGAGTTATACACAGGACTGGAGTTACATACAGGACTGGAGTTACACACAGGACTGGAGTTACACACAGGGCTGGAGTTACAGACGGGACTGGAGTTACAAACAGGATTGGAGTTACACACTGGACTGGAGTTACACGCAGGACTGGCGTTACACACAGGACTGGAGTTACACGCAGGACTGGAGTTACACACAGGACTGGAGTTACAGACAGGACTGGAGTTACACACAGGACTGGAGTTACAGACAGGACTATAGTTACACACAGGGCTAGACTTGCACACAGGGTTGGAGTTACATGCGGGACTGGAGTTACACACAGGACTGGAGTTACAGGCGCGACTGGAGTTACACACATGACTGGAGTTACAGGCGGGACTGGAGTTACACACATGACTGGAGTTACACACAGGGCTGGAGTTACACACAGGGCTGGAGATACATGTGGGACTGTAGTTAAACACAGGACTGGAGATACAGGCGGAACTGGAGTTATACACAGGACTGGAGTTACATGTGGGACTGGAGTTACACACATGACTGGATTTACAGGCGGGACTGGTGTCACACACAGGACTGGAGTTACACACTGGATTGGAGTTACACGCAGCACTGGAGTTACACGCAGGACTGGAGTTAAACACAGGACTGGAGTTACTCGCTGGACTGGAGTTACACACAGGAGTGGAATTACACACAGGGCTGGAGTTACAGACAGGGCTGGAGTTACATGCGGTACTGGAGTTACAGGCGGGACTGGAGTTACAGGCGGGACTGGAGTTTCACACAGGACTGGAGTTCCACGCGGTACATGAGTTAGACACAGGACTGGAGTTACACGCGGGACCGGAGTTACACGCGGGAACAGAATTACACGCAGGACTGGAGTTGCACGCAGGACTGGAGTTACAGGCAGGACTGGAGTTACACACAGGAATGGAGTTACACGCAGGACTGGAGTTACACACAGGACTGGATTTGCATGCGGGACTGGAGTTACACAGAGAACTGGAGTTACACACAGGGCTGGAGTTACAGGCGGGACTGGAGTGACACACAGGACAGGAGTTACACGCAGGACTGGAGTTACACACAGGGCTAGAGTTACACACAGGGCTGGAGTTACAGGCGGGACTGGAGTTACACACAGGGCTGGAGTTACAGGCAGGACTGGATTTACACACGGGAGTGGAGTTACACACAGGACTGGATTTACAGGCGGGACTGGAGTTTTGCACAAGACTGAATTTGCAGGCGGGACCGGAGTTACACACGGGACGGGAGTTACACACTGGACTGCAGTTACACGCAGGACTGGAGTTACACACAGGACTGGAGTTACAGACAGGACTGGAGTTACACACAGGACTGGAGTTACAGACAGGACTGGAGTTACACACAGGGCTAGACTTGCACACAGATTTGGAGTTACATGCGGGACTGTAGTTACACACAGGACTGGAGATACAGGCGGAACTGGAGTTATACACAGGATTGGAGTTACATGCGGGACTGGAGTTACACGCATGACTGGATTTACAGGCGGGACTGGTGTCACACACAGGACTGGAGTTACACACTGGACTGGAGTTACACGCAGCACTGGAGATACACGCAGGACTGGAGTTAAACACAGGACTGGAGTTACTTGCTGGACTGGAGTTACACACAGGAGTGGAATTACAGACAGGGCTGGAGTTACAGTCAGGGCTGGAGTTACAGGCGGGACTGGAGTTACAGGCGGGACTGGAGTTACAGGCGGGACTGGAGTTTCACACAGGACTGGAGTTACACAAGGTACTGGAGTTAGACACAGGACTGGAGTTACACGCGGGACCGGAGTTACACGTGGGAACGGAGTTACACGCAGGACTGGCGTTGCACGCAGTACTGGAGTTACAGGCAGGAATGGAGTTACAAACAAGACTGGATTTGCATGCGGGACTGGAGTTACACACAGGACTGGAGTTACACACAGGGCTGGAGTTACAGGCGGGACTGGAGTTACACAAAGGCCTGGAGTTACTCGCAGGACTGGAGTTACACACATGACTGGATTTCCACACAGGACTGGAGTTACACACAGGGCTGGAGATACATGTGGGACTGCAGTTACACACAGGACTGGAGATACAGGCGGAACTGGAGTTATACACAGGACTGGAGTTTCATGCGGGTCTGGAGTTACACACATGACTGGATTTACAGGCGGGACTGGTGTCACACACAGGACTGGAGTTACACACTGGACTGGAGTTACACGCAGCACTGGAGTTACACGCAGGACTGGAGTTAAACACAGGACTGGAGTTACTTGCTGGACTGGAGTTACACACAGGAGTGGAGTTACACACAGGACTGGAGTTACAGACAGGGCTGGAGTTACAGGCGGGACTGGAGTTACAGGCAGGACTGGAGTTACATGTGGGACTGGAGTTTCACACAGGACTGGAGTTACAGGCGGGACTGGATTTACACACGGGAGTGGAGTTACACACAGGACTGGAGTTACAGGCGGGACTGGATTTTAGCACAAGAGTGGAGTTACAGGTGGGACCGGAGTTACACACAGGACTGGAGTTACACACTGCACTGCAGTTACATGCAGGACTGGAGTTACACACAGGACTGGAGTTACAGGCAGGAGTGGAGTTACACAAAGGCCTGGAGTTACTCGCAGGACTGGAGTTACACACAGGACTGGAGTTACACACAGGACTGGAGTTACAGGTAGGACTGGAGTTACCGGCGGGACTGGAGATACACAAACGGCTGGAGTTACATACAGGCCTGGATTTACATGGGGGATTGGAGTTACAGGCATGATTGAGTTACACACAGGACTGGAGTTACACACAGGACTGGAGTTACACATGGGACTTGAATTACACACAGGACTGGAGTTACACACAGGACTGGAGATACACACAGGGCTGGAGTTACAGGCGGGACTGGATTTACACACAGGACTGGAGTTAAACACAAGACTGGAGTTACACCCGGGACTGGAGTTACACACAAGTGTGGAGTTACACACAGGACTGGAGTTACAGACAGGACTGGAGTTACAGGCGGGACTGGAGTTACAGGCAGGAGTGGCGTTACACACAGGACTGGAATTACACAAAGGAATGAAGTTACACACAGGGCTGGAGTTACAGACAGGGCTGGAGTGACACGCGGGACTGGAGTTTCACACAGGACTGGAGTTTTTCACGACTGGAGTTACACGCAGGACTGGAGTTACACACAGGGCTTGTGTTACACGCAGGATGAGTTGCACACAGGTCTGGAGTTACACGCTGGACTGGAGTTATACACAGGACTGGAGTTACATACAGGACTGGAGTTACACGCAGGACTGGAGTTACACACAGGGCTGGAGTTACAGACGGGACTGGCGTTACAAACAGGATTGGAGTTACACACTGGACTGGAGTTACACGCGGGACTGGCATTACACAAAGGACTGGAGTTACACGCAGGACTGGATTTACACACAGGACTGGAGTTACAGACAGGACTGGAGTTACAGACAGGACTGGAGTTACAGACAGGACTGGAGTTACACACAGGGCTAGACTTGCACACAGGGTTGTAGTTACATGCGGGACTGGAGTTACATACAGGACTGGAGTTACAGGCGGGACTGGAGTTACACACATGACTGGAGTTAGAGGCGGGATTGGAGTTACACACATGACTGGAGTTAAACACAGGACTGGAGTTACACACAGGGCTGGAGATACATGTGGGACTGTAGTTACACACAGGACTGGAGATACAGGCGGAACTGGAGTTATACACAAGACTGGAGTTACATGTGGGACTGGAGTTACACACATGACTGGATTTACAGGCGGGACTGGTGTCACACACAGGACTGGAGTTACACACTGGACTGGAGTTACACGCAGCACTGGAGTTACACGCAGGACTGGAGTTAAACACAGGACTGGAGTTACTCGCTGGACTGGAGTTACACACAGGAGTGGAATTACACACAGGGCTGGAGTTACAGACGGGGCTGGACTTACAGGCGGGACTGGATTTACAGGCGGGACTGGAGTTACAGGTGGGACTGGAGTTTCACACAGGACTGGAGTTACACGCGGTACTGGATTTAGACACAGGTCTGGAGTTACATGCGGGACCGGAGTTATACGCGGGAACAGAGTTACACGCAGGACTGGAGTTGCACGCAGGACTGGAGTTACAGGCAGGACTGGAGTTACACACAGGAATGGAGTTACACGCAGGACTGGAGTTACATGTGGGACTGGAGTTACAAACAGGACTGGAGTTACAGGCGGGACTGGAGTTACACACAGGAATGGAGTTACACGCAGGACTGGAGTTACACACAGGATTGGATTTGCATGCGGGACTGGAGTTACACACAGGACTGGAGTTACACACAGGGTGGAGTTACAGGCGGGACTGGAGTTACACACAGGACAGGAGTTACACGCAGGACTGGAGTTACACACAGGGCAAGAGTTACACACAGGGCTGGAGTTACAGGCGGGCCTGGAGTTACACACAGGGCTGGAGTTACAGGCGGGACTGGATTTACACACGGGAGTGGAGTTTCACACAGGACTGGAGTTACAGGTGGGACTGGAGTTTAGCACAAGACTGGAGTTACAGGTGGGACCGGAGTTACACACAGGACTGGAGTTACACACTGGACTGCAGTTACACGCAGGAATGGAGTTACACACAGGACTGGAGTTACAGGCAGGACTGGAGTTACACACATGACTGGAGTTACACACAGGACTGGAGTTTCACAGAGGGCTGGAGATACATGTGGGACTGTAGTTACACACAGGACTGGAGATACAGGCGGAACTGGAGTTATACACAGGACTGGAGTTACATGCGGGACTGGAGTTACACACATGACTGGATTTACAGGCGGGACTGGTGTCACACACAGGACTGGAGTTACACACTGGACTGGAGTTACATGCAGCACTGGAGTTACACGCAGGACTGGAGTTAAACAAAGGACTAGAGTTACGCACTGGACTGGAGTTACACACAGGAGTGGAATTACACACAGGGCTGGAGTTACAGACAGGGCTGGATTTACAGGCGGGTCTGGAGTTACAGGCGGGACTGGAGTTACATGCGGGACTGCAGTTTCACACAGGACTGGAGTTACAGGCGGGACTGGATTTACACACGGGAGTGGAGTTACGCACAGGATTGGAGTTACAGGCGGGACTGGATTTTAGCACAAGACTGGAGTTACAGGTGGGACCGGAGTTACACACAGGACTGGAGTTACACACTGGACTGCAGTTACACGCAGGACTGGAGTTACACACAGGACTGGAGTTACAGGCAGGACTGGAGTTACACAAAGGCCTGGAGTTATTCGCAGGACTGGAGTTACACACAGGACTGGAGTTACACACAGGACTGGAGTTACAGGTAGGACTGGAGTTACACAAAGGGCTGGAGTTACACACGGGCCTGGATTTACATGGGGGATTGGAGTTACAGGCATGATTGAGTTACACACAGGACTGGAGTTACACACAGGACTGGAGTTACACATGGGACTTGAGTTACGCACAGGACTGGAGTTACACACAGGACTGGAGATACACACAGGGCTGGAGTAACAGGCGGGACTGGAGTTACACAGAGGACTGGAGTTAAACACAAGACTGAAGTTACACCCGGGACTGGAGTTACACACAAGTGTGGAGTTACACACAGGACTGGAGTTACAGACAGGGCTGGAGTTACAGGCGGGACTGGAGTTACAGGCAGGACTGGCGTTACACACAGGACTGGAGTTAAACGCGTAACTGGAGTTACACACAGGACTGGTGTTACACAGAGGGCTGGAGTTACAGGAGGGACTGGAGTTACAGGCGGGACTGGAGTTACACACAGGAATGGAGTTACACACAGGACTGGAATTAGACACAGGAATGAAGTTACACACAGGGCTTGAGTTACAGACAGGGCTGGAGTGACACGCGGGACTGGAGTTACACGCGGGACTGGAGTTTCACACAGGAGTGGAGTTATACACGACTGGAGTTACACGCAGGACTGGAGTTACACACAGGGCTTGTGTTACACGCAGGATGAGTTACACACAGGTCTGGAGTTACACGCTGGACTGGAGTTATACACAGGACTGGAGTTACATACAGGACTGGAGTTACACACTGGACTGGAGTTACACACAGGGCTGGAGTTACAGACGGGACTGGAGTTACAAACAGGATTGGAGTTACACACTGGACTGGAGTTACACGCAGGACTGGCGTTACACACAGGACTGGAGTTACACGCAGGACTGGAGTTACACAAAGGCCTGGAGTTACAGACAGGACTGGAGTTACACACAGGACTGGAGTTACAGATAGGACTGGAGTTACACACAGGGCTAGACTTGCGCACAGGGTTGGAGTTACATGCGGGACTGGAGTTACACACAGGACTGGAGTTACAGGCGGGACTGGAGTTACACACATGACTGGAGTTACACGCGGGACTGGAGTTACACACATGACTGGAGTTACACACAGGACTGGAGTTACACACAGGGCTGGAGATAGAGGCGGAACTGGAGTTATACACAGGACTGGAGTTACATGTGGGACTGGAGTTACACACATGACTGGATTTACAGGCGGGACTGGTGTCACACACAGGACTGGAGTTACACACTGGACTGGAGTTACACGCAGCACTGGAGCTACACGCAGGACTGGAGTTAAACACAGGACTGGAGTTACTCGCTGGACTGGAGTTACACACAGGAGTGGAATTACACACAGGGCTGGAGTTACAGACAGGGCTGGAGTTACAGGCGGGACTGCAGTTACAGGCGGGACTGGATTTACAGGCGGGACTGGGGTTTCACACAGGACTGGAGTTACACGCGGTACTGGAGTTAGACACAGGACTGGAGTTACACGCGGGAACGGAGTTACACGCGGGAACAGAGTTACACGCAGGACTGAAGTTGCACGCAGGACTGGAGTTACAGGCAGGACTGGAGTTACACATAGGAATGGAGTTACACACAGGGCTGGAGTTACAGGCAGGACTGGAGTGACACACAGGACAGGAGTTACACGCAGGACTGGAGTTACACACAGGGCTAGAGTAACACACAGAGCTGGAGTTACAGGCGGGACTGGAGTTACACACAGGGCTGGAGTTACAGGCGGGACTGGATTTACACACGGGAGTGGAGTTACACACAGGACTGGAGTTACAGGCGTGACTGGAGTTTAGAACAAAACTGGAGTTACAGGCGGGACCGGAGTTCCACACGGGACTGGAGTTACACACTGGACTGCAGTTACACGCAGGACTGGAGTTACACACAGGACTGGAGTTACAGACAGGACTGGAGTTACACACAGGACTGGAGTTACAGACAGGACTGGAGTTACACACAGGGCTAGACTTGCACACAGATTTGGAGTTACATGCGGGACTGGAGTTACACACAGGACTGGAGTTACAGACGGGACTGGAGTTACACACATGACTGGAGTTACACACAGGACTGGAGTTACACACAGGGCTGGAGATACACGTGGGACTGGAGTTACAGGCGGGACTGGAGTTAAAGGCGGGACTGGAGATTCACACAGGACTGGAGTTACACGCGGTACTGGAGTTTAGCACAAGACTCTAGTTACAGGCGGGACCGGAGTTACACACGGGACTGGAGTTACACACTGGACTGCAGTTACACGCAGGACTGGTGTTACACACAGGACTGGAGTTACAGACAGGACTGGAGTTACACACAGGACTGGAGTTACAGACAGGACTGGAGTTACAGACAGGACTGGAGTTACAGGCGGGACTGGAGTTACACAAAGGCCTGGAGTTACTCGCAGGACTGGAGTTACACACATGACTGGATTTACACACAGGTCTGGAGTTACACACAGGGCTGGAGATACATGTGGGACTGTAGTTACACACAGGACTGGAGATACAGGCGGAACTGGAGTTATACACAGGACTGGAGTTGCATGCGGGACTGGAGTTACACACATGACTGGATTTACAGGCGGGACTGGTGTCACACACAGGATTGGAGTTACACACTGGACTGGAGTTACACGCAGGAATGGCGTTACACACAGGACTGGAGTTACACGCAGGACTGGAGTTACACACAGGCCTGGAGTTACAGACAGGACTGGAGTTACAGGCGGGACTGGAGTTACAGGCAGGAGTGGCGTTACACACAGGACTGGAATTACACAAAGGAATGAAGTTACACACAGGGCTGGAGTTACAGACAGGGCTGGAGTGACACGCGGGACTGGAGTTACACGCGGGACTGGAGTTTCACACAGGACTGGAGTTATACACGACTGGAGTTACACACAGGACTGGAGTTACACACAGGGCTTGTGTTACACGCAGGATGAGTTACACACAGGTCTGGAGTTACACACAGGACTGGAGTTACACACAGGACTGGAGTTACAGACAGGACTAGATTAACACAAAGGGCTGGAGTTACACACAGGACAGGAGTTACACACAGGACTGGAGTTACAGGCAGGACTGGATGAACATAAAGGGCTGGAGTTACACACAGGACAGGAGTTACACACAGGACTGGAGTTACAGGCAGGACTGGATTCACACACAGGGCTGGAGTTACACACAGGACTGGAGTTACACACAGGATTGGAGTTACAGACAGGACTGGAGTTACACACAGGACTGGAGTTACACAAAGGACTGGAGTTACACACAGGCCTGGAGCTACACACAGGAATGGAGTTACATACAGGACTGGAGTTACACACAGGACTGGAGTTACAGGCGGGACTCGAGTTACACACAGGACTGGAGTTACAGGTGGGACTGGAGTTACACACAGGACTGCAGTTACAGACAGGACTGGAGTTACACACAAGGCTGGAGTTACACACAGGACTGAAGTTACACAGAGGACTGCTGTTAAACACGGGACCGGAGTTACAGGCGGGACTGGAGTTACACGCAGGACTGGAGTTACACGTGGGACTGAAGTGGCAGGCGGGACTGGAATTACAGGCGGGACTGGAGTTACACACAGGACTTGAGTTACACACAGGACTGGAGTTACACACAGGACTGGAGTTACACAATGGACTGGAGTTAAACACAGGGCTGGTGATAGAGTGGGACAGGAGTTACACACAGGACTGGCGTTACACACAGGACTGGAGTTACACACAGGAGTGGAATTACACAAAGGACTGGAGTTACAGGCAGGACAGGATTCACACACAGGGCTGGAGTTACATACAGGACTGGAGTTACACACAGGCCTGGAGTTACAGACAGGACTGGAGTTACAGGCAGGACTGGATTCACACACAGGGCTGGAGATACACACAGGACTGGAGTTACACACAGGACTGGAGTTACAGACTTTACTGGATTAACACAAAGGGCTGGATTTACACACAGGACAGGAGTTACACACAGGACTGGAGTTACAGACAGGACTGGATGAACACAAAGGGCTGGAGTTACACACAGGACAGGAGTTACACACAGGACTGGAGTTACAGGCAGGACTTGATTCACACACAGGGCTGGAGTTACACACAGGACTGGAGTTACAGACAGGACTGGAGTTACACACAGGACTGGAGTTACACAAAGGACTGAAATTACACACAGGACTGGAGTTGCAGACAGGGCTGGAGTTACACACAAGGCCGGAGTTACACACAGGAATGGAGTTACATACAGGACTGGTGTTACACACAGGACTGGAGTTACAGGCGGGACTGGAGTTACACACAGGATTGGAGTTACAGGCGGGACTGGAGTTACACACAGGACTGCAGTTACAGACAGGACTGGAGTTACACACAAGGCTGGAGTTACACACAGGACTGAAGTTACACAGAGGACTGCTGTTACACACAGGACTGGAGTTACACAAAGGACTGGAGTTAAACACAGGGCTGGTGTTAGAGTGGGACAGGAGTTACACACAGGACTGGCATTACACACAGGACTGGAGTTACACACAGGACTGGAATTACACACAGGACTGGAGCTACACACAGGACTGGAGGTATAGGCGGGGCTGGAGTTATACACAGGAGTGGAGTTACACACAGGACTGGAGTTACACACAGGGCTGGAGTTACACAAAGGACTGGAGTTAAACACAGGGCTGGTGTTAGAGTGGGACAGGAGTTACACACATGACTGGCATTACACACAGGACTGGAGTTACACACAGGACTGGAATTACACACAGGACTGGAGCTACACACAGGACTGGAGTTACAGGCGGGGCTGGAGTTATACACAGGAGTGGAGTTACACACAGGACTGGAGTTACACACAAGGCTGGAGTTACAGGCGGGGCTGGAGTTACACACAGGACCGGAGTTACACAATGAACTGGAGTTACAGGTGTGACTGGAGTTACAGACAGGACTGGAGTTACAGGTCGGACTGGAGTTACAGGTCGGACTGGAGTTACAGGCGGGAGTGGAGTTACACACAGGGCTGGAGTTACACACAGGGCTGGAGTTACAGACAGGACTGGAATTACACACAGGACTGGAGCTACACACAGGACTGGAGTTACAGGCGGGACTGGAGTTATACACAGGAGTGGAGATACACACAGGACTGGAGTTACACACAGGACTAGAGTTGCACAAAGGGCTGGTGTTACAGGCGGGATTGGAGTTACACACAGGGCTAGAGTTACACACTGGACTGTAGTTACAGACAGGACTGGATCTACACGCAGGACTGGATTTACATACAGGACTGGAGTTACAGACAGGACGTGAGTTATACACATAACTGGTGTTACACGCATGACTGGAGTTACACACAGGGCTGGAGTTACAGAGAGGACTAGATTTACACACAGGGCTGGAGTTTCACACAGGACTGGATTTACAAGCAGGACTGGAGTAACACAAAGGGCTGGAGTTACACACAGGACTGGAGTTACACACAGGACTGGAGTTACACGCAGGACTGGAGTTACTCGCAGGACTGGAGTTACAGGGAGGACTAGATTTACGCACAGGGCTGGATTTTCACACAGGACTGGAGTTACAAGCAGGACTGGAACAACACAAAGGGCTGGAGTTACACACAGGACAGGAGTTACACACAGGATTGGAGTTACAGGCAGGACTGGATTCACACACAGGGCTGGAGTTACACACAGGACTGGAATTACACACAGGACTGGAGTTACACACAGGACTGGGGTTACAGAGAGGACTAGATTTACACAAAGGGCTGGAGATTCACACAGGACTGGAGTTACAAGCAGGACTGGATTAACACACAGGACAGGAGTTACACACAGAACTGGAGTTACAGGCAGGACTGGATTCACACACAGGGCTGGATTTACACACAGGACTGGAGTTACATGCAGGACTGGAGTTACAGAGAGGACTGGAGTTACACACAGGACTGTAGTTACACACAGGACTGGAGTTACACACAGGACTGTAGTTACAGACAGGGCTGGAGTTACACACAAGGCCGGAGTTACACACAGGACTAGAGTTACACACAGGACTGGAGTTACATACAGGACTGGAGTTACACACAGGACTGGAGTTACAGGCAGGACTGGAGTTACACACAGGACTGGAGTTACAGGCGGCACTGGATGTACACACAGGACTGGAGTTACAGACAGGACTGAAGTTACACACAAGGCTGGAGTTACACACAGGACTGAGGTTACACAGAGGATTGCTGTTACACACAGGACCGGAGTTACAGGCGGGACTGGAGTTACACACGGGACTGGAGTTACACGTGGGACTGGCGTGACAGGCGGGACTGGAATTACAGGCGGGAGTGGAGTTGCACACAGGACTGGACTTACACACAGGACTGGAATTACACACAGGACTGGAGCTTCACACAGGACTGGAGTTACAGGCAGGACTGGACTTATACACAGGAGTGGATTTACACACAGGACTGGAGTTACATACAAGGCTGGTGTTAAAGACAGGACTGGAGTTACACACAGGACTGGAGCTACACACAGCACTGGAGTTACAGGCGGGACTGGTGTTACACGCAGGACTGGAGTTACACACAGGACTGGAGTTACAGAGGCGACTAGATTTACACACAGGGCTGGAGTTTCACACAGGACTGGAGTTACAAGCATGACTGGAGTAACAAAAAGGGCTGGAGTTACACGCAGGACAGGATTTACACACAGGACTCGAGATAAAGACAGGACTGGAGTCACACACAGGGCTGGAGTTACACACAGGACTGGAGTTACAAACAGGACTGGAGTTACAGGCGGGACTGGATTTACACACAGGACTGGAGTTACACACAGGGCTGGAGTTACACAAAGGACTGGAGTTAAACACAGGGCTGGTGTTAGAGTGGGACAGGAGTTACACACATGACTGGCATTACACACAGGACTGGAGTTACACACAGGACTGGAATTACACACAGGACTGGAGCTACACACAGGACTGGAGTTACAGGCGGGGCTGGAGTTATACACAGGAGTGGAGTTACACACAGGACTGGAGTTACACACAAGGCTGGAGTTACAGGCGGGGCTGGAGTTACACACAGGACCGGAGTTACACAATGAACTGGAGTTACAGGTGTGACTGGAGTTACAGACAGGACTGGAGTTACAGGTCGGACTGGAGTTACAGGTCGGACTGGAGTTACAGGCGGGAGTGGACTTACACACAGGGCTGGAGTTACACACAGGGCTGGAGTTACAGACAGGACTGGAATTACACACAGGACTGGAGCTACACACAGGACTGGAGTTACAGGCGGGACTGGAGTTATACACAGGAGTGGAGATACACACAGGACTGGAGTTACACACAGGACTAGAGTTGCACAAAGGGCTGGTGTTACAGGCGGGATTGGAGTTACACACAGGGCTAGAGTTACACACTGGACTGTAGTTACAGACAGGACTGGATCTACACGCAGGACTGGATTTACATACAGGACTGGAGTTACAGACAGGACGTGAGTTATACACATAACTGGTGTTACACGCATGACTGGAGTTACACACAGGGCTGGAGTTACAGAGAGGACTAGATTTACACACAGGGCTGGAGTTTCACACAGGACTGGATTTACAAGCAGGACTGGAGTAACACAAAGGGCTGGAGTTACACACAGGACTGGAGTTACACACAGGACTGGAGTTACACGCAGGACTGGAGTTACTCGCAGGACTGGAGTTACAGGGAGGACTAGATTTACGCACAGGTCTGGATTTTCACACAGGACTGGAGTTACAAGCAGGACTGGAACAACACAAAGGGCTGGAGTTACACACAGGACAGGAGTTACACACAGGATTGGAGTTACAGGCAGGACTGGATTCACACACAGGGCTGGAGTTACACACAGGACTGGAATTACACACAGGACTGGAGTTACACACAGGACTGGGGTTACAGAGAGGACTAGATTTACACAAAGGGCTGGAGATTCACACAGGACTGGAGTTACAAGCAGGACTGGATTAACACACAGGACAGGAGTTACACACAGAACTGGAGTTACAGGCAGGACTGGATTCACACACAGGGCTGGATTTACACACAGGACTGGAGTTACATGCAGGACTGGAGTTACAGAGAGGACTGGAGTTACACACAGGACTGTAGTTACACACAGGACTGGAGTTACACACAGGACTGTAGTTACAGACAGGGCTGGAGTTACACACAAGGCCGGAGTTACACACAGGACTAGAGTTACACACAGGACTGGAGTTACATACAGGACTGGAGTTACACACAGGACTGGAGTTACAGGCAGGACTGGAGTTACACACAGGACTGGAGTTACAGGCGGCACTGGATGTACACACAGGACTGGAGTTACAGACAGGACTGAAGTTACACACAAGGCTGGAGTTACACACAGGACTGAGGTTACACAGAGGATTGCTGTTACACACAGGACCGGAGTTACAGGCGGGACTGGAGTTACACACGGGACTGGAGTTACACGTGGGACTGGAGTGACAGGCGGGACTGGAATTACAGGCGGGAGTGGAGTTGCACACAGGACTGGACTTACACACAGGACTGGAATTACACACAGGACTGGAGCTTCACACAGGACTGGAGTTACAGGCAGGACTGGAGTTATACACAGGAGTGGATTTACACACAGGACTGGAGTTACATACAAGGCTGGTGTTAAAGACAGGACTGGAGTTACACACAGGACTGGAGCTACACACAGCACTGGAGTTACAGGCGGGACTGGTGTTACACGCAGGACTGGAGTTATACACAGGACTGGAGTTACAGAGGCGACTAGATTTACACACAGGGCTGGAGTTTCACACAGGACTGGAGTTACAAGCATGACTGGAGTAACAAGAAGGGCTGGAGTTACACACAGGACAGGATTTACACACAGGACTCGAGATAAAGACAGGACTGGAGTCACACACAGGGCTGGAGTTACACACAGGACTGGAGTTACAAACAGGACTGGAGTTACAGGCGGGACTGGATTTACACACAGGACTGGAGTTACAGACAGGACTGGATTTAAACACCAGGCTGGAGTTACACACAGGAATGAAGTTAAACAGAGGACTGGTGTTACACACAGCACCGGAGTTACAGGCGGGACTGGAGTAAAACAGGGGACTGGAGTTACATGTGGGACTGGAGTGACAGGTGGGACTGGAATTACAGGCGGGACTGGAGTTACACACAGGACTGGAGTTACACACAGGACTGGAGTTACACACAGGACTGGAGTTACAGGTGGGACTGGAGTTACACACAGGACTGCAGTTACACACAGGACTGGAGTTGCAGACAGGGCTGGAGTTACACACAAGGCCGGAGTTACACACATGAATGGAGTTACATACAGGACTGGAGTTACACACAGGACTGGAGTTACAGGCGGGACTGGAGTAAAACAGGGGACTGGAGTTACACGTGGGACTGGAGTGACAGGTGGGACTGGAATTACAGGCGGGACTGGAGTTACACACAGGACTGGAGTTACACACAGGACTGGAGTTACACACAGGACTGGAGTTACAGGTGGGACTGGAGTTACACACAGGACTGCAGTTACAGACAGGACTGGAGTTACACACAAGGCTGGAGTTACACACAGGACTGAAGTTACACAGAGGACTGCTGTTACACACGGGACCGGAGTTACAGGCGGGACTGGAGTTACACGCAGGACTGGAGTTACACGTGGGACTGGAGTGGCAGACGGGACTGGAATTACAGGTGGGACTGGAGTTACACACAGGACTTGAGTTACACACAGGACTGGAGTTACACACAGGACTGGAGTTACACAATGGACTGGATTTAAACACAGGGCTGGTGTTAGAGTGGGACAGGAGTTACACACAGGACTGGCGTTACACACAGGACTGGAGTTACACACAGGAGTGGAATTACACAAAGGACTGGATTTACAGGCAGGACAGGATTCACACACAGGGCTGGAGTTACACACAGGACTGGAGTTACACACAGGACTGGAGTTACAGACAGGACTGGAGTTACAGGCAGGACTGGATTCACACACAGGGCTGGAGTTACACACAGGACTGGAGTTACACACAGGACTGGAGTTACAGACTTTACTGGATTAACACAAAGGGCTGGAGTTACACACAGGACAGGAGTTACACACAGGACTGGAGTTACAGACAGGACTGGATGAACACAAAGGGCTGGAGTTACACACAGGACAGGAGTTACACACAGGACTGGAGTTACAGGCAGGACTTGATTCACACACAGGGCTGGAGTTACACACAGGACTGGAGTTACACACAGGACTGGAGTTGCAGACAGGGCTGGAGTTACACACAAGGCCGGAGTTACACACAGGAATGGAGTTACATACAGGACTGGAGTTACACACAGGACTGGAGTTACAGGCGGGACTGGAGTTACACACAGGACTGGAGTTACAGGCGGGACTGGAGTTACACACAGGACTGCAGTTACAGACAGGACTGGAGTTACACACAAGGCTGGAGTTACACACAGGACTGAAGTTACACAGAGGACTGCTGTTACACACAGGACCGGAGTTACACAAAGGACTGGAGTTAGACACAGGGCTGGTGTTAGAGTGGGACAGGAGTTATACACAGGACTGGCATTACACACAGGATTGGAGTTACACACAGGACTGGAATTACACACAGGACTGATGCTACACACAGGACTGGAGTTACAGGCGGGGCTGGAGTTATACACAGGAGTGGAGTTACACACAGGACTGGAGTTACACACAGGGCTGGAGTTACACAAAGGACTGGAGTTAAACACAGGGCTGGTGTTAGAGTGGGACAGGAGTTACACACATGACTGGCATTACACACAGGACTGGCGTTACACACAGGACTGGAATTACACACAGGACTAGAGCTACACACAGGACTGGAGTTACAGGCGGGGCTGGAGTTATACACAGGAGTGGAGTTACACACAGGACTGGAGTTACACACAAGGCTGGAGTTACAGGCGGGACTGGAGTTACACAGAGGACCGGAGTTACACAAAGAACTGGAGTTACAGGTGGGACTGGAGTTACAGACAGGACTGGAGTTACACACGGGACTGGAGTTACAGGTCGGACTGGAGTTACAGGCGGGAGTGGAGTTACACACAGGGCTGGAGTTACACACAGGGCTGGAGTTACAGACAGGACTGGAATTAAACACAGGACTGGAGCTACACACAGGACTGGAGTTACAGGCGGGACTGGAGTTATCCACAGGAGTGGAGATACACACAGGACTGGAGTTACACACAGGACTAGAGTTGCACAAAGGGCTGGTGTTACAGGCGGGATTGGAGTTACACACAGGGCTAGAGTTACACACTGGACTGTAGTTACAGACAGGACTGGATCTACACGCAGGACTGGATTTACATACAGGACTGGAGTTACAGACAGGACGTGAGTTATACACATAACTGGTGTTACACGCATGACTGGAGTTACACACAAGGCTGGAGTTACAGAGAGGACTAGATTTACACACAGGGCTGGAGTTTCACACAGGACTGGATTTACAAGCAGGACTGGAGTAACACAAAGGGCTGGAGTTACACACAGGACTGGAGTTACACACAGGACTGGAGTTACACGCAGGACTGGAGTTACTCGCAGGACTGGAGTTACAGGGAGGACTAGATTTACGCACAGGGCTGGATTTTCACACAGGACTGGAGTTACAAGCAGGACTGGAACAACACAAAGGGCTGGAGTTACACACAGGACAGGAGTTACACACAGGATTGGAGTTACAGGCAGGACTGGATTCACACACAGGGCTGGAGTTACACACAGGACTGGAATTACACACAGGACTGGAGTTACACACAGGACTGGGGTTACAGAGAGTACTAGATTTACACACAGGGCTGGAGATTCACACAGGACTGGAGTTACAAGCAGGACTGGATTAACACACAGGACAGGAGTTACACACAGGACTGGAGTTACAGGCAGGACTGGATTCACACACAGGGGTGGATTTACACACAGGACTGGAGTTCCACGCAGGACTGGAGTTACAGACAGGACTGGAGTTACACACAGGACTGGAGTTACACACAGGACTGGAGTTACACACAGGACTGGAGTTACAGACAGGGCTGGAGTTACACACAAGGCCGGAGTTACACACAGGACTAGATTTACACACAGGACTGGAGTTACATACAGGACTGGAGTTACACACAGGACTGGAGTTACATGCGGGACTGGAGTTACAAACAGGACTGGAGTTACAGGCGGGACTGGAGTAACACAGGGGACTGGAGTTACACGTGGGACTGGAGTGACAGGTGGGACTGGAGTTACAGGCGGGACTGGAGTTATACACGGGAATGGAATTAAACACAGGGCTGGAGTTACAGGCAGGACAGGAGTTACACAGAGGACTGGCGTCACACACAGGACTGGATTTACACACAGGACTGGAGTTATACACAGGAGTGGCGTTACACACTGGACTGGAGTTACACACAGGGCTGGAGTTACAGACAGGGCTGGAGTTACATACAGGACTGGAGTTACAGGTGGGACTGGAGTTACACACAGGACTGGAGTTACAGGTGGGACTGGAGTTACAGGCGAGACTGGAGTTACACACAGGACTGGAATTACTCGCAGGACTGGAGTTACATGCAGGACTGGGATTACACACGGGACTGGTGTTACAGGTGGGACTGGAGTTACAGGCGGGACTGAAGTTACAGGCGGGACTGGAGTTACACACAGGACCGGAGTTACACAAAGAACTGGAGTTACAGTTGTGACTGGAGTTACAGACAGGACTGGAGATACACACGGGACTGGAGTTACAGGTGGGACTGGAGTTCCAGGCGGGAGTGGATTTACACACAGTGCTGGAGTTATACACAAGGCTGGAGTTACAAACAGGACTGAAGTTGCACAGAGGACTGGAGTTACACACAGGACTGGAGTTACACACGGGACTGGAATTAAACACAGGGCTGGTGTTAGAGGTGGGACAGGAGTTACACACAGGACTGGCGTTACACAAAGGACTGGAGTTACACACAGGACTGGAATTACACACAGGACTGGAGCTACACACTGGACTGGAGTTACAGGCGGGACTGGAGTTATACACAGGAGTGGAATTACACACAGGACTGGAGTTACACACAGGGCTGGAGTTACAGACAGGACTGGAGTTACAGACAGGACTGGAGTTACACACAGCACTGGAGTTACAGGCGGGACTGGAGTTACACACAGGACTAGAGTTACACAAAGGGCTGGTGTTACAGGCGGGATTGGAGTTACACACAGGGCTGGAGTTACACAGATGGCTGGTGTTACAGGCGGGACTGGAGTTACACGCAGGACTGGAGTTACATACTGGACTGTAGTTACAGACAGGACTGGATCTACACGCAGGACTGGAGTTACACACAGGGCTGGATTTACAGACAGGACGTGAGTTATACATGAACTGGTGTTACACGCAGGACTGAAGCTATACACAGGACTGGAGTTACATGCAGGACTGAAGTTACACGCAGGACTGGAGTTACTCGCAGGACTGGAGTTACACACAGGGCTGGAGTTACACACAGGATTGGAGGTACACACGGGACTAGAGTTACACAATGGGCTGGAGTTACAGAGAGGACTAGATTTACACACAGGGCTGGAGTTTCACACAGGACTGGAGTTACAAGCAGGACTGGGGTAACACAAAGGGCTGGAGTTACACACAGGACAGGAGTTACACACAGGACTGGAGTTACACGCAGGACTGGAGTTACTCGCCGGACTGGAGTTACTCACAGGGCTGGAGTTACACAATGGACTGGAGGTACACAAAGGACTAGAGTTACACAAAGGGCTGGAGTTACACACAGGACTGGAGTTACACACAGGTCTGGAGTTAAAGAGAGGACTAGATTTACACACAGGGCTGGAGTTTCACACAGGACTGGAGTTACAAGCAGGACTGGATTAACACAAAGGGCTGGAGTTACACACAGGAATGGAGTTACACACAGGACTGGAGTTACAGACAGGACTGGATTCACACACAGGGCTGGAGTTACACACAGGACTGGAGTTACACACTGGACTGGAGTTCCACACAGGACTGGAGTTACACACTGGATTGGAGTTACACACAGGACTGGAGTTACACACAGGACTGGAGTTACACACAGGACTGGAGCTACAGACAGGGCTGAAGTTACACACAAGGCCGGAGTTACACAAAGGACTGGAGTTACACACAGTACTGGAGTTACATAGAGGACTGGAGTTACTGGCATGACTGGAGTTACACACAGGACTGGAGTTACAGGCAGGACTGGAGTTACAGGCGGGACTGGAGTTACTCACAGGACTAGAGTTACACAAAGAACTGGAGTTACAGTTGGGACTGGAGTTACAGACAGGACTGGAGTTACACACGGGACTGGAGTTACAGGTGGGACTGGAGTTCCAGGCGGGAGTGGATTTACACACAGTGCTGGAGTTATACACAAGGCTGGAGTTACAAACAGGACTGAAGTTGTACAGAGGACTGGAGTTACACACAGGACTGGAGTTACACACGGGACTGGAATTAAACACAGGGCTGGTGTTAGAGGTGGGACAGGAGTTACACACAGGACTGGCGTTACACAAAGGACTGGAGTTACACACAGGGCTGGAATTACACACAGGACTGGAGCTACACACTGGACTGGAGTTACAGGCGGGACTGGAGTTATACACAGGAGTGGAATTACACACAGGACTGGAGCTACACACAGGGCTGGAGTTACAGACAGGACTGGAGTTACACACAGGACTGGAGTTACACACAGCACTGGAGTTACAGGCGGGACTGGAGTTACACACAGGACTAGAGTTACACAAAGGGCTGGTGTTACAGGCGGGATTGGAGTTACACACAGGGCTGGAGTTGCACAGATGGCTGGTGTTACAGGCGGGACTGGAGTTACACGCAGGACTGGAGTTACATACTGGACTGTAGTTACAGACAGGACTGGATCTACACGCAGGACTGGAGTTACACACAGGACTGGATTTACAGACAGGACGTGAGTTATACATGAACTGGTGTTACACGCAGGACTGAAGTTATACACAGGACTGGAGTTACACGCAGGACTGAAGTTACACACAGGACTGGAGTTACACACAGGACTGGGGTTACAGAGAGTACTAGATTTACACACAGGGCTGGAGATTCACACAGGACTGGAGTTACAAGCAGGACTGGATTAACACACAGGACAGGAGTTACACACAGGACTGGAGTTACAGGCAGGACTGGATTCACACACAGGGGTGGATTTACACACAGGACTGGAGTTCCACGCAGGACTGGAGTTACAGACAGGACTGGAGTTACACACAGGACTGGAGTTACACACAGGACTGGAGTTACACACAGGACTGGAGTTACAGACAGGGCTGGAGTTACACACAAGGCCGGAGTTACACACAGGACTAGATTTACACACAGGACTGCAGTTACATACAGGACTGGAGTTACACACAGGACTGGAGTTACAGGCGGGACTGGAGTTACAAACAGGACTGGAGTTACAGGCGGGACTGGATGTACACACAGGACTGGAGTTACAGACAGGACTGAAGTTACACACAAGGCTGGAGTTACACACAGGACTGAGGTTACACAGAGGATTGCTGTTACACACAGGACCGGAGTTACAGGCGGGACTGGAGTTACACATGGGACTGGAGTTACACGTGGGGCTGGAGTGACAGGCGGGACTGGAATTACAGGCGGGAGTGGAGTTACACACAGGACTGGAGTTACACACAGGACTGGAATTACACACAGGACTGGAGCTACACACAGGACTGGAGTTACAGGCAGTACTGGAGTTATACACAGGAGTGGATTTACACACAGGACTGGAGTTACATACAAGGCTGGAGTTAAAGACAGGACTGGAGTTACACACAGGACTGGAGTTACACACAGCACTGGAGTTACAGGCGGGACTGGTGTTACACGCAGGACTGGAGTTACACACAGGACTGGAGTTACAGAGGCGACTAGATTTACACACAGGGCTGGAGTTTCACACAGGACTGGAGTTACAAGCATGACTGGAGTAACAAAAAGGGCTGGAGTTACACACAGGACAGGATTTGCACACAGGACGGGAGTTAAAGACAGGACTGGAGTCACACACAGGGCTGGAGTTACACACAGGACTGGAGTTACAAACAGGACTGGAGTTAAGGCGGGACTGGATTTACACACAGGACTGGAGTTACAGACAGGACTGGATTTAAACACCAGGCTGGAGTTACACACAGGAATGAAGTTAAACAGAGGACTGGTGTTACACACAGCACCGGAGTTACAGGCGGGACTGGAGTAACACAGGGGACTGGAGTTACACGTGGGACTGGAGTGACAGGTGGGACTGGAATTACAGGCGGGACTGGAGTTACACACAAGACTGGAGTTACACAAAGGACTGGAGTTACACACAGGACTGGAGTTACACACGGGAATGGAATTAAACACAGGGCTGGAGTTACAGGCAGGACAGGAGTTACACAGAGGACTGGCGTCACACACAGGACTGGATTTACACACAGGACTGGAGTTATACACAGGAGTGGAGTTACACACTGGACTGGAGTTACACACAGGGCTGGAGTTACAGACAGGGCTGGAGTTACATACAGGACTGGAGTTACAGGTGGGACTGGAGTTACACACAGGACTGGAGTTACAGGTGGGACTGGAGTTACAGGCGAGACTGGAGTTACACACAGGACTGGAATTACTCGCAGGACTGGAGTTACATGCAGGACTGGGATTACACACGGGACTGGTGTTACAGGTGGGACTGGAGTTACAGGCGGGACTGAAGTTACAGGCGGGACTGGAGTTACACACAGGACCGGAGTTACACAAAGAACTGGAGTTACAGTTGTGACTGGAGTTACAGACAGGACTGGAGATACACACGGGACTGGAGTTACAGGTGGGACTGGAGTTCCAGGCGGGAGTGGATTTACACACAGTGCTGGAGTTATACACAAGGCTGGAGTTACAAACAGGACTGAAGTTGCACAGAGGACTGGAGTTACACACAGGACTGGAGTTACACACGGGACTGGAATTAAACACAGGGCTGGTGTTAGAGGTGGGACAGGAGTTACACACAGGACTGGCGTTACACAAAGGACTGGAGTTACACACAGGACTGGAATTACACACAGGACTGGAGCTACACACTGGACTGGAGTTACAGGCGGGACTGGAGTTATACACAGGAGTGGAATTACACACAGGACTGGAGTTACACACAGGGCTGGAGTTACAGACAGGACTGGAGTTACAGACAGGACTGGAGTTACACACAGCACTGGAGTTACAGGCGGGACTGGAGTTACACACAGGACTAGAGTTACACAAAGGGCTGGTGTTACAGGCGGGATTGGAGTTACACACAGGGCTGGAGTTACACAGATGGCTGGTGTTACAGGCGGGACTGGAGTTACACGCAGGACTGGAGTTACATACTGGACTGTAGTTACAGACAGGACTGGATCTACACGCAGGACTGGAGTTACACACAGGACTGGATTTACAGACAGGACGTGAGTTATACATGAACTGGTGTTACACGCAGGACTGAAGCTATACACAGGACTGGAGTTACATGCAGGACTGAAGTTACACGCAGGACTGGAGTTACTCGCAGGACTGGAGTTACACACAGGGCTGGAGTTACACACAGGATTGGAGGTACACACGGGACTAGAGTTACACAATGGGCTGGAGTTACAGAGAGGACTAGATTTACACACAGGGCTGGAGTTTCACACAGGACTGGAGTTACAAGCAGGACTGGGGTAACACAAAGGGCTGGAGTTACACACAGGACAGGAGTTACACACAGGACTGGAGTTACACGCAGGACTGGAGTTACTCGCCGGACTGGAGTTACTCACAGGGCTGGAGTTACACAATGGACTGGAGGTACACAAAGGACTAGAGTTACACAAAGGGCTGGAGTTACACACAGGACTGGAGTTACACACAGGTCTGGAGTTAAAGAGAGGACTAGATTTACACACAGGGCTGGAGTTTCACACAGGACTGGAGTTACAAGCAGGACTGGATTAACACAAAGGGCTGGAGTTACACACAGGAATGGAGTTACACACAGGACTGGAGTTACAGACAGGACTGGATTCACACACAGGGCTGGAGTTACACACAGGACTGGAGTTACACACTGGACTGGAGTTCCACACAGGACTGGAGTTACACACTGGATTGGAGTTACACACAGGACTGGAGTTACACACAGGACTGGAGTTACACACAGGACTGGAGCTACAGACAGGGCTGAAGTTACACACAAGGCCGGAGTTACACAAAGGACTGGAGTTACACACAGTACTGGAGTTACATAGAGGACTGGAGTTACTGGCATGACTGGAGTTACACACAGGACTGGAGTTACAGGCAGGACTGGAGTTACAGGCGGGACTGGAGTTACTCACAGGACTAGAGTTACACAAAGAACTGGAGTTACAGTTGGGACTGGAGTTACAGACAGGACTGGAGTTACACACGGGACTGGAGTTACAGGTGGGACTGGAGTTCCAGGCGGGAGTGGATTTACACACAGTGCTGGAGTTATACACAAGGCTGGAGTTACAAACAGGACTGAAGTTGTACAGAGGACTGGAGTTACACACAGGACTGGAGTTACACACGGGACTGGAATTAAACACAGGGCTGGTGTTAGAGGTGGGACAGGAGTTACACACAGGACTGGCGTTACACAAAGGACTGGAGTTACACACAGGGCTGGAATTACACACAGGACTGGAGCTACACACTGGACTGGAGTTACAGGCGGGACTGGAGTTATACACAGGAGTGGAATTACACACAGGACTGGAGCTACACACAGGGCTGGAGTTACAGACAGGACTGGAGTTACACACAGGACTGGAGTTACACACAGCACTGGAGTTACAGGCGGGACTGGAGTTACACACAGGACTAGAGTTACACAAAGGGCTGGTGTTACAGGCGGGATTGGAGTTACACACAGGGCTGGAGTTGCACAGATGGCTGGTGTTACAGGCGGGACTGGAGTTACACGCAGGACTGGAGTTACATACTGGACTGTAGTTACAGACAGGACTGGATCTACACGCAGGACTGGAGTTACACACAGGACTGGATTTACAGACAGGACGTGAGTTATACATGAACTGGTGTTACACGCAGGACTGAAGTTATACACAGGACTGGAGTTACACGCAGGACTGAAGTTACACGCAGGACTGGAGTTACTCGCAGGACTGGAGTTACACACAGGGCTGGAGTTACACACAGGATTGGAGGTACACACGGGACTAGAGTTACACAATGGGCTGGAGTTACAGAGAGGGCTAGATTTACACACAGAGCTGGAGTTTCACACAGGACTGGAGTTACACACAGGGCTGGAGTTACAGACAGGACTGGAGTTACAGACAGGACTGGAGTTACACACAGCACTGGAGTTACAGGCGGGACTGGAGTTACACACAGGACTAGAGTTACACAAAGGGCTGGTGTTACAGGCGGGATTGGAGTTACACACAGGGCTGGAGTTACACAGATGGCTGGTGTTACAGGCGGGACTGGAGTTACACGCAGGACTGGAGTTACATACTGGACTGTAGTTACAGACAGGACTGGATCTACACGCAGGACTGGAGTTACACACAGGACTGGATTTACAGACAGGACGTGAGTTATACATGAACTGGTGTTACACGCAGGACTGAAGCTATACACAGGACTGGAGTTACATGCAGGACTGAAGTTACACGCAGGACTGGAGTTACTCGCAGGACTGGAGTTACACACAGGGCTGGAGTTACACACAGGATTGGAGGTACACACGGGACTAGAGTTACACAATGGGCTGGAGTTACAGAGAGGACTAGATTTACACACAGGGCTGGAGTTTCACACAGGACTGGAGTTACAAGCAGGACTGGGGTAACACAAAGGGCTGGAGTTACACACAGGACAGGAGTTACACACAGGACTGGAGTTACACGCAGGACTGGAGTTACTCGCCGGACTGGAGTTACTCACAGGGCTGGAGTTACACAATGGACTGGAGGTACACAAAGGACTAGAGTTACACAAAGGGCTGGAGTTACACACAGGACTGGAGTTACACACAGGTCTGGAGTTAAAGAGAGGACTAGATTTACACACAGGGCTGGAGTTTCACACAGGACTGGAGTTACAAGCAGGACTGGATTAACACAAAGGGCTGGAGTTACACACAGGAATGGAGTTACACACAGGACTGGAGTTACAGACAGGACTGGATTCACACACAGGGCTGGAGTTACACACAGGACTGGAGTTACACACTGGACTGGAGTTCCACACAGGACTGGAGTTACACACTGGATTGGAGTTACACACAGGACTGGAGTTACACACAGGACTGGAGTTACACACAGGACTGGAGCTACAGACAGGGCTGAAGTTACACACAAGGCCGGAGTTACACAAAGGACTGGAGTTACACACAGTACTGGAGTTACATAGAGGACTGGAGTTACTGGCATGACTGGAGTTACACACAGGACTGGAGTTACAGGCAGGACTGGAGTTACAGGCGGGACTGGAGTTACTCACAGGACTAGAGTTACACAAAGAACTGGAGTTACAGTTGGGACTGGAGTTACAGACAGGACTGGAGTTACACACGGGACTGGAGTTACAGGTGGGACTGGAGTTCCAGGCGGGAGTGGATTTACACACAGTGCTGGAGTTATACACAAGGCTGGAGTTACAAACAGGACTGAAGTTGTACAGAGGACTGGAGTTACACACAGGACTGGAGTTACACACGGGACTGGAATTAAACACAGGGCTGGTGTTAGAGGTGGGACAGGAGTTACACACAGGACTGGCGTTACACAAAGGACTGGAGTTACACACAGGGCTGGAATTACACACAGGACTGGAGCTACACACTGGACTGGAGTTACAGGCGGGACTGGAGTTATACACAGGAGTGGAATTACACACAGGACTGGAGCTACACACAGGGCTGGAGTTACAGACAGGACTGGAGTTACACACAGGACTGGAGTTACACACAGCACTGGAGTTACAGGCGGGACTGGAGTTACACACAGGACTAGAGTTACACAAAGGGCTGGTGTTACAGGCGGGATTGGAGTTACACACAGGGCTGGAGTTGCACAGATGGCTGGTGTTACAGGCGGGACTGGAGTTACACGCAGGACTGGAGTTACATACTGGACTGTAGTTACAGACAGGACTGGATCTACACGCAGGACTGGAGTTACACACAGGACTGGATTTACAGACAGGACGTGAGTTATACATGAACTGGTGTTACACGCAGGACTGAAGTTATACACAGGACTGGAGTTACACGCAGGACTGAAGTTACACGCAGGACTGGAGTTACTCGCAGGACTGGAGTTACACACAGGGCTGGAGTTACACACAGGATTGGAGGTACACACGGGACTAGAGTTACACAATGGGCTGGAGTTACAGAGAGGGCTAGATTTACACACAGAGCTGGAGTTTCACACAGGACTGGAGTTACAAGCAGGACTGGGGTAACACAAAGGGCTGGAGTTACACACAGGACAGGAGTTACACACAGGACTGGAGTTACACGCAGGACTGGAGTTACTCGCCGGACTGGAGTTACTCACAGGGCTGGAGTTACACAATGGACTGGAGGTACACAAAGGACTAGAGTTACACAAAGGGCTGGAGTTACACACAGGACTGGAGTTACACACAGGTCTGGAGTTAAAGAGAGGACTAGATTTACACACAGGGTTGGAGTTTCACACAGGACTGGAGTTACAAGCAGGACTGAATTAACACAAAGGGCTGGAGTTACACACAGGAATGGAGTTACACACAGGACTGGAGTTACAGACAGGACTGGATTCACACACAGGGCTGGAGTTACACACAGGACTGGAGTTACACACTGGACTGGAGTTACACACAGGACTGGAGTTACACACTGGATTGGAGTTACACACAGGACTGGAGTTACACACAGGACTGGAGTTACACACAGGACTGGAGTTACAGACAGGGCTGAAGTTACACACAAGGCCGGAGTTACACAAAGGACTGGAGTTACACACAGTACTGGAGTTACATAGAGGACTGGAGTTACTGGCGTGACTGGAGTTACACACAGGACTGGAGTTACAGGCGGGACTGGAGTTACAGGCGGGACTGGAGTTACACACAGGACTAGAGTTACAGAAAGGGCTGGTGTTACAGGCGGGATTGGAGTTACACACAGGTCTGGAGTTACACAGATGGCTGGTGTTACAGGCGGGACTGGAGTTACATGCAGGACTGGAGTTACATACTGGACTGTAGTTACAGACAGGACTAGATCTACACGCAGGACTGGAGTTACACACAGGACTGGATTTACAGACAGGATGTGAGTTATACATGAGCTGGTGTTACACGCAGGACTGAAGTTATACACAGGACTGGAGTTACACGCAGGACTGAAGTTACACGCAGGACTGGAGTTACTCGCAGGACTGGAGTTACACACAGGGCTGGAATTACACACAGGATTGGAGGTACACACGGGACTAGAGTTACACAAAGGGCTGGAGTTACAGAGAGGACTAGATTTACACACAGGGCTGGAGTTTCACACAGGACTGGAGTTACAAGCAGGACTGGAGTAACACAAAGGGCTGGAGTTACACACAGGACAGGAGTTACACACAGGACTGGAGTTACACGCAGGACTGGACTTACTCGCAGGACTGGAGTTACTCACAGGGCTGGAGTTACACACTGGACTGGAGGTACACAAAGGACTAGAGTTACACAAAGGGCTGGAGTTGCACACAGGACTGGAGTTACACACAGGTCTGGAGTTACAGAGAGGACTAGATTTACACACAGGGCTGGAGTTTCACACAGGACTGGAGTTACAAGCAGGACTGGATTAACACAAAGGGCTGGAGTTACACACAGGAATGGAGTTACACACAGGACTGGAGTTACAGACAGGACTGGATTCACACACAGAGCTGGAGTTACACACAGGACTGGAGTTACACACTGGACTGGAGTTACACACAGGACTGGAGTTACACACTGGATTGGAGTTACACACAGGACTGGAGTTACACACAGGACTGGAGTTACACACAGGACTGGAGTTACAGACAGGGCTGAAGTTACACACAAGACCGGAGTTACACACAGGACTGGAGTTACACACAGGACTGGAGTTACATAGAGGACTGGAGTTACTGGCGTGACTGGAGTTACACACAGGACTGGAGTTACAGGCGGGACTGGAATTACACACAGGACTGGAGTTACAGACAGGACTGGAGTTCCACACAAGGCTGGAGTTACACACAGGACTGAAGTTACACAGAGGACTGGTGTTACACACAGGACCGGAGGTACAGGCGGGACTGGAGTTACACACGCGACTGGAGTTACACGTGGGATTGGAGTGACAGGCGGGACTGAAGTTACACACAGGACTGGAGTTACACACAGGACTGGAGTTACACACGGGACTGGATTTAAACACAGTGCTGGAGTTACAGGTGGGACAGGATTTACTCACAGGAATGGAAATACACACAGGACTGGAGCTACACACAGGACTGGAGTTACAGGCTGGACTGGAGTTATACACA
This sequence comes from Somniosus microcephalus, assembly GCF_052327205.1. Lineage (NCBI taxonomy): Eukaryota > Metazoa > Chordata > Chondrichthyes > Squaliformes > Somniosidae > Somniosus > Somniosus microcephalus. The sequence goes on along the minus strand of NC_140999.1, from coordinate 60,224,142 downwards.
GGAGTGGATTTACACACAGGACTGGAGTTACATACAGGGCTGGAGTTAAAGACAGGACTGGAGATACACACAGAACTGGAGTTACACACAGCACTGGAGTTACAGGCGGGCCTGGAGTTACACGCAGGACTGGAGTTACACACAGGGCTGTAGTTACAAAGGGGTCTATATTTACACACATGGCTGGAGTTTCACACAGGACTGGAGTTACACACAGGACTGGAGTTACAGACAGGAGTGGATTCACACACGGGGCTGGAGTTACACACAGGACTGGAGTTACACACAGGACTGGAGTTACACACAGGGCTGGAGTTACACACAGGGCTGGAGTTGCACACAAGACTGGATGTACACACATGACTGGAGTTACAGACAGGGCTGGAGCTACACACAAGGCTGGAGTTACACACAGGACTGGAGTTACAGGCGGGACTGGAGTTACACACAGGACTGGAGTTACAGACAGGACTGGAGTTACACACAAGGCTGGAGTTACACACAGGAATGAAGTTACACAGAGGATGTGTGTTACACACACAACCGGAGCTAGAGGCGGGACTGGAGTAACACAGGGGACTGGAGTTACACGTGGGACTGGAGTAACACACAGGACTGGAGTTACACACAGGACTGGAGTTACACACAGGACTGGAGTTACACACGGGACTGGAATTAAACACAGGGTTGGAGTTACAGGTGGGACAGGAGTTACACGGAGGACTGGCGTCACACAGAGGACTGGAGCTACACACAGGACTGGAGTTACAGGCGGGACTGGAGTTATACACAGGAATTGAGTTACACACAGTACAGGAGTTACACACAGGGCTGGAGTTACAGAGAGGGCTGGAGTTACACACAGGAGTGGAGTTACACACAGCACAGGAGTTACAGGGGGGTCTGGAGTTACACACAGGACTAGAGTTACAGAAAGGGCTGGAGTTACAGGCAGGATTGGAGTTACACACAGGGCTGGATCTAAACAGAAGTCTGGTGTTACAGGCGGGACTGGAGTTACACGCAGGACTGGAGCTACAGATGGGACTGGAGTTACACACAGGACTGGAGTTACAGGTGGGACTGGAGTTACAGGCGAGACTGGAGTTACACACAGGACTGGAGTTACTCGCAGGACTGGAGTTACATGCAGGACTGGGATTACACACGGGACTGGATTTACAGGTGGGACTGGGGTTACAGGTGGGACTGAAGTTACAGGCGGGACTGGAGTTACACACAGGACTGGAGTTACACAAAGAACTAGAGTTACAGGTGGGACTGGAATTACAGACAGGACTGGAGTTACAGACGGGACTGGAGTTACAGGTGGGACTGGAGATCCAGGCGGGAGTGGAGTTACAGACAGGGCTGGAGTTATACACAAGGCTGGAGTTATGCACAGGACGGAAGTTACACAGAGGACTGGTGTTATTCACAGGACCGGAGTTACAGGCGGGACTGGAGTTACACAGGGGACTGGAGTTACACGTGGGACTGGAGTGACAGGCGGGACTGGAATTACAGGTGGGAATGGAGTTACACACAGGACTGGAGTTACACACAGGTCTGGAGTTACACACAGGACTGGAGTTACACACGGGACTGGAGTTAAACACAGGGCTGGTGTTAGAGGTGGGACAGGAGTTACACACAGGACTGGCATTACACACAGGATTGGAATTACACACAGGACGGGAGCTACACACAGGACTGGAGTTACAGGCGGGACTGGAGTTATACACAGGAGTGGAGTTACACACAGGACTGGAGTTACACACAGGGCTGGAGTTACAGACAGGACTGGAGTTACACACAGGACTGGAGTTACTCACAGCACTGGAGTTACAGGCGGGACTGGAGTTACACACAGGACTAGAGTTACACAAAGAGCTGGTGTTACAGGCGGGATTGGAGTTATACACAGGAGTGGAGTTACACACAGGACTGGAGTTACACACAGCACTGGAATTACAGGCGGGACTGGAGTTACACACAGGACGGGAGCTACACACAGGACTGGAGTTACAGGTGGGACTGGAGTTATACACAGGAGTGGAGTTACACACAGGATTGGAGTTACACACAGCACTGGAGTTACAGGCGGGACTGGAGTTACACACAGGACTAGAGTTACACAAAGAGCTGGTGTTACAGGCGGGATTGGAGTTACACACAGGGCTGGAGTTACACAGATGGCTGGTGTTACAGGCGGGACTGGAGTTACACGCAGGACTGGAGTTACACACTGGACTGTAGTTACAGACAGGACTGGATCTACACGCAGGACTGGAGTTACACACAGGACTGGAGTTACTCGCAGGACTGGAGTTACACACAGGGCTGGAGTTACACACAGGATTGGAGGTACACACGGGACTAGAGTTTCACAAAGGGCTGGAGTTACAGAGAGGACTAGATTTACACACAGGGCTGGAGTTTCACACAGGACTGAAGTTACACACAAGGCTGGAGTTACACACAGGACTGAGGTTACACAGAGGATTGCTGTTACACACAGGACCGGAGTTACAGGCGGGACTGGAGTTACACACGGGACTGGAGTTACACGTGGGACTGGAGTGACAGGCGGGACTGGAATTACAGGCGGGAGTGGAGTTGCACACAGGACTGGACTTACACACAGGACTGGAATTACACACAGGACTGGAGCTTCACACAGGACTGGAGTTACAGGCAGGACTGGAGTTATACACAGGAGTGGATTTACACACAGGACTGGAGTTACATACAAGGCTGGAGTTAAAGACAGGACTGGAGTTACACACAGGACTGGAGCTACACACAGCACTGGAGTTACAGGCGGGACTGGTGTTACACGCAGGACTGGAGTTACACACAGGACTGGAGTTACAGAGGCGACTAGATTTACACACAGGGCTGGAGTTTCACACAGGACTGGAGTTACAAGCATGACTGGAGTAACAAAAAGGGCTGGAGTTACACACAGGACAGGATTTACACACAGGACTCGAGTTAAAGACAGGACTGGAGTCACACACAGGGCTGGAGTTACACACAGGACTGGAGTTACAAACAGGACTGGAGTTACAGGCGGGACTGGATTTACACACAGGACTGGAGTTACAGACAGGACTGGATTTAAACACCAGGCTGGAGTTACACACAGGAATGAAGTTAAACAGAGGACTGGTGTTACACACAGCACCGGAGTTACAGGCGGGACTGGAGTAAAACAGGGGACTGGAGTTACACGTGGGACTGGAGTGACAGGTTGGACTGGAATTACAGGCGGGACTGGAGTTACACACAGGACTGGAGTTACACACAGGACTGGAGTTACACACAGGACTGGAGTTACAGGTGGGACTGGAGTTACACACAGGACTGCAGTTACACACAGGACTGGAGTTGCAGACAGGGCTGGAGTTACACACAAGGCCGGAGTTACACACATGAATGGAGTTACATACAGGACTGGAGTTACACACAGGACTGGAGTTACAGGCGGGACTGGAGTAAAACAGGGGACTGGAGTTACACGTGGGACTGGAGTGACAGGTGGGACTGGAATTACAGGCGGGACTGGAGTTACACACAGGACTGGAGTTACACACAGGACTGGAGTTACACACAGGACTGGAGTTACAGGTGGGACTGGAGTTACACACAGGACTGCAGTTACAGACAGGACTGGAGTTACACACAAGGCTGGAGTTACACACAGGACTGAAGTTACACAGAGGACTGCTGTTACACACGGGACCGGAGTTACAGGCGGGACTGGAGTTACACGCAGGACTGGAGTTACACGTGGGACTGGAGTGGCAGGCGGGACTGGAATTACAGGTGGGACTGGAGTTACACACAGGACTTGAGTTACACACAGGAATGGAGTTACACACAGGACTGGAGTTACACAATGGACTGGATTTAAACACAGGGCTGGTGTTAGAGTGGGACAGGAGTTACACACAGGACTGGCGTTACACACAGGACTGGAGTTACACACAGGAGTGGAATTACACAAAGGACTGGATTTACAGGCAGGACAGGATTCACACACAGGGCTGGAGTTACACACAGGACTGGAGTTACACACAGGACTGGAGTTACAGACAGGACTGGAGTTACAGGCAGGACTGGATTCACACACAGGGCTGGAGTTACACACAGGACTGGAGTTACACACAGGACTGGAGTTACAGACTTTACTGGATTAACACAAAGGGCTGGAGTTACACACAGGACAGGAGTTACACACAGGACTGGAGTTACAGACAGGACTGGATGAACACAAAGGGCTGGAGTTACACACAGGACAGGAGTTACACACAGGACTGGAGTTACAGGCAGGACTTGATTCACACACAGGGCTGGAGTTACACACAGGACTGGAGTTACACACAGGACTGGAGTTGCAGACAGGGCTGGAGTTACACACAAGGCCGGAGTTACACACAGGAATGGAGTTACATACAGGACTGGAGTTACACACAGGACTGGAGTTACAGGCGGGACTGGAGTTACACACAGGACTGGAGTTACAGGCGGGACTGGAGTTACACACAGGACTGCAGTTACAGACAGGACTGGAGTTACACACAAGGCTGGAGTTACACACAGGACTGAAGTTACACAGAGGACTGCTGTTACACACAGGACCGGAGTTACACAAAGGACTGGAGTTAGACACAGGGCTGGTGTTAGAGTGGGACAGGAGTTACACACAGGACTGGCATTACACACAGGATTGGAGTTACACACAGGACTGGAATTACACACAGGACTGGAGCTACACACAGGACTGGAGTTACAGGCGGGGCTGGAGTTATACACAGGAGTGGAGTTACACACAGGACTGGAGTTACACACAGGGCTGGAGTTACACAAAGGACTGGAGTTAAACACAGGGCTGGTGTTAGAGTGGGACAGGAGCTACACACATGACTGGCATTACACACAGGACTGGCGTTACACACAGGACTGGAATTACACACAGGACTGGAGCTACACACAGGACTGGAGTTACAGGCGGGGCTGGAGTTATACACAGGAGTGGAGTTACACACAGGACTGGAGTTACACACAAGGCTGGAGTTACAGGCGGGACTGGAGTTACACAGAGGACCGGAGTTACACAAAGAACTGGAGTTACAGGTGGGACTGGAGTTACAGACAGGACTGGAGTTACACACGGGACTGGAGTTACAGGTCGGACTGGAGTTACAGGCGGGAGTGGAGTTACACACAGGGCTGGAGTTACACACAGGGCTGGAGTTACAGACAGGACTGGAATTAAACACAGGACTGGAGCTACACACAGGACTGGAGTTACAGGCGGGACTGGAGTTATACACAGGAGTGGAGATACACACAGGACTGGAGTTACACACAGGACTAGAGTTGCACAAAGGGCTGGTGTTACAGGCGGGATTGGAGTTACACACAGGGCTAGAGTTACACACTGGACTGTAGTTACAGACAGGACTGGATCTACACGCAGGACTGGATTTACATACAGGACTGGAGTTACAGACAGGACGTGAGTTATACACATAACTGGTGTTACACGCATGACTGGAGTTACACACAGGGCTGGAGTTACAGAGAGGACTAGATTTACACACAGGGCTGGAGTTTCACACAGGACTGGATTTACAAGCAGGACTGGAGTAACACAAAGGGCTGGAGTTACACACAGGACTGGAGTTACACACAGGACTGGAGTTACACGCAGGACTGGAGTTACTCGCAGGACTGGAGTTACAGGGAGGACTAGATTTACGCACAGGTCTGGATTTTCACACAGGACTGGAGTTACAAGCAGGACTGGAACAACACAAAGGGCTGGAGTTACACACAGGACAGGAGTTACACACAGGATTGGAGTTACAGGCAGGACTGGATTCACACACAGGGCTGGAGTTACACACAGGACTGGAATTACACACAGGACTGGAGTTACACACAGGACTGGGGTTACAGAGAGTACTAGATTTACACACAGGGCTGGAGATTCACACAGGACTGGAGTTACAAGCAGGACTGGATTAACACACAGGACAGGAGTTACACACAGGACTGGAGTTACAGGCAGGACTGGATTCACACACAGGGGTGGATTTACACACAGGACTGGAGTTCCACGCAGGACTGGAGTTACAGACAGGACTGGAGTTACACACAGGACTGGAGTTACACACAGGACTGGAGTTACACACAGGACTGGAGTTACAGACAGGGCTGGAGTTACACACAAGGCCGGAGTTACACACAGGACTAGATTTACACACAGGACTGGAGTTACATACAGGACTGGAGTTACACACAGGACTGGAGTTACAGGCGGGACTGGAGTTACAAACAGGACTGGAGTTACAGGCGGGACTGGATGTACACACAGGACTGGAGTTACAGACAGGACTGAAGTTACACACAAGGCTGGAGTTACACACAGGACTGAGGTTACACAGAGGATTGCTGTTACACACAGGACCGGAGTTACAGGCGGGACTGGAGTTACACACGGGACTGGAGTTACACGTGGGGCTGGAGTGACAGGCGGGACTGGAATTACAGGCGGGAGTGGAGTTACACACAGGACTGGAGTTACACACAGGACTGGAATTACACACAGGACTGGAGCTACACACAGGACTGGAGTTACAGGCAGTACTGGAGTTATACAGAGGAGTGGATTTACACACAGGACTGGAGTTACATACAAGGCTGGAGTTAAAGACAGGACTGGAGTTACACACAGGACTGGAGTTACACACAGCACTGGAGTTACAGGCGGGACTGGTGTTACACGCAGGACTGGAGTTACACACAGGACTGGAGTTACAGAGGCGACTAGATTTACACACAGGGCTGGAGTTTCACACAGGACTGGAGTTACAAGCATGACTGGAGTAACAAAAAGGGCTGGAGTTACACACAGGACAGGATTTGCACACAGGACTGGAGTTAAAGACAGGACTGGAGTCACACACAGGGCTGGAGTTACACACAGGACTGGAGTTACAAACAGGACTGGAGTTACAGGCGGGACTGGATTTACACACAGGACTGGAGTTACAGACAGGACTGGATTTAAACACCAGGCTGGAGTTACACACAGGAATGAAGTTAAACAGAGGACTGGTGTTACACACAGCACCGGAGTTACAGGCGGGACTGGAGTAAAACAGGGGACTGGAGTTACACGTGGGACTGGAGTGACAGGTTGGACTGGAATTACAGGCGGGACTGGAGTTACACACAGGACTGGAGTTACACACAGGACTGGAGTTACACACAGGACTGGAGTTACAGGTGGGACTGGAGTTACACACAGGACTGCAGTTACACACAGGACTGGAGTTGCAGACAGGGCTGGAGTTACACACAAGGCCGGAATTACACACATGAATGGAGTTACATACAGGACTGGAGTTACACACAGGACTGGAGTTACAGGCGGGACTGGAGTAAAACAGGGGACTGGAGTTACACGTGGGACTGGAGTGACAGGTGGGACTGGAATTACAGGCGGGACTGGAGTTACACACAGGACTGGAGTTACACACAGGACTGGAGTTACACACAGGACTGGAGTTACAGGTGGGACTGGAGTTACACACAGGACTGCAGTTACAGACAGGACTGGAGTTACACACAAGGCTGGAGTTACACACAGGACTGAAGTTACACAGAGGACTGCTGTTACACACGGGACCGGAGTTACAGGCGGGACTGGAGTTACACGCAGGACTGGAGTTACACGTGGGACTGGAGTGGCAGGCGGGACTGGAATTACAGGTGGGACTGGAGTTACACACAGGACTTGAGTTACACACAGGAATGGAGTTACACACAGGACTGGAGTTACACAATGGACTGGATTTAAACACAGGGCTGGTGTTAGAGTGGGACAGGAGTTACACACAGGACTGGCGTTACACACAGGACTGGAGTTACACACAGGAGTGGAATTACACAAAGGACTGGATTTACAGGCAGGACAGGATTCACACACAGGGCTGGAGTTACACACAGGACTGGAGTTACACACAGGACTGGAGTTACAGACAGGACTGGAGTTACAGGCAGGACTGGATTCACACACAGGGCTGGAGTTACACACAGGACTGGAGTTACACACAGGACTGGAGTTACAGACTTTACTGGATTAACACAAAGGGCTGGAGTTACACACAGGACAGGAGTTACACACAGGACTGGAGTTACAGACAGGACTGGATGAACACAAAGGGCTGGAGTTACACACAGGACAGGAGTTACACACAGGACTGGAGTTACAGGCAGGACTTGATTCACACACAGGGCTGGAGTTACACACAGGACTGGAGTTACACACAGGACTGGAGTTGCAGACAGGGCTGGAGTTACACACAAGGCCGGAGTTACACACAGGAATGGAGTTACATACAGGACTGGAGTTACACACAGGACTGGAGTTACAGGCGGGACTGGAGTTACACACAGGACTGGAGTTACAGGCGGGACTGGAGTTACACACAGGACTGCAGTTACAGACAGGACTGGAGTTACACACAAGGCTGGAGTTACACACAGGACTGAAGTTACACAGAGGACTGCTGTTACACACAGGACCGGAGTTACACAAAGGACTGGAGTTAGACACAGGGCTGGTGTTAGAGTGGGACAGGAGTTACACACAGGACTGGCATTACACACAGGACTGGAGTTACAGGCAGGACTGGAGTTACACACAGGACTGGAGTTACAGGCGGCACTGGATGTACACACAGGACTGGAGTTACAGACAGGACTGAAGTTACACACAAGGCTGGAGTTACACACAGGACTGAGGTTACACAGAGGATTGCTGTTACACACAGGACCGGAGTTACAGGCGGGACTGGAGTTACACACGGGACTGGAGTTACACGTGGGACTGGAGTGACAGGCGGGACTGGAATTACAGGCGGGAGTGGAGTTGCACACAGGACTGGACTTACACACAGGACTGGAATTACACACAGGACTGGAGCTTCACACAGGACTGGAGTTACAGGCAGGACTGGAGTTATACACAGGAGTGGATTTACACACAGGACTGGAGTTACATACAAGGCTGGAGTTAAAGACAGGACTGGAGTTACACACAGGACTGGAGCCACACACAGCACTGGAGTTACAGGCGGGACTGGTGTTACACGCAGGACTGGAGTTACACACAGGACTGGAGTTACAGAGGCGACTAGATTTACACACAGGGCTGGAGTTTCACACAGGACTGGAGTTACAAGCATGACTGGAGTAACAAAAAGGGCTGGAGTTACACACAGGACAGGATTTACACACAGGACTCGAGTTAAAGACAGGACTGGAGTCACACACAGGGCTGGAGTTACACACAGGACTGGAGTTACAAACAGGACTGGAGTTACAGGCGGGACTGGATTTACACACAGGACTGGAGTTACAGACAGGACTGGATTTAAACACCAGGCTGGAGTTACACACAGGAATGAAGTTAAACAGAGGACTGGTGTTACACACAGCACCGGAGTTACAGGCGGGACTGGAGTAAAACAGGGGACTGGAGTTACACGTGGGACTGGAGTGACAGGTTGGACTGGAATTACAGGCGGGACTGGAGTTACACACAGGACTGGAGTTACACACAGGACTGGAGTTACACACAGGACTGGAGTTACAGGTGGGACTGGAGTTACACACAGGACTGCAGTTACACACAGGACTGGAGTTGCAGACAGGGCTGGAGTTACACACAAGGCCGGAGTTACACACATGAATGGAGTTACATACAGGACTGGAGTTACACACAGGACTGGAGTTACAGGCGGGACTGGAGTAAAACAGGGGACTGGAGTTACACGTGGGACTGGAGTGACAGGTGGGACTGGAATTACAGGCGGGACTGGAGTTACACACAGGACTGGAGTTACACACAGGACTGGAGTTACACACAGGACTGGAGTTACAGGTGGGACTGGAGTTACACACAGGACTGCAGTTACAGACAGGACTGGAGTTACACACAAGGCTGGAGTTACACACAGGACTGAAGTTACACAGAGGACTGCTGTTACACACGGGACCGGAGTTACAGGCGGGACTGGAGTTACACGCAGGACTGGAGTTACACGTGGGACTGGAGTGGCAGGCGGGACTGGAATTACAGGTGGGACTGGAGTTACACACAGGACTTGAGTTACACACAGGAATGGAGTTACACACAGGACTGGAGTTACACAATGGACTGGATTTAAACACAGGGCTGGTGTTAGAGTGGGACAGGAGTTACACACAGGACTGGCGTTACACACAGGACTGGAGTTACACACAGGAGTGGAATTACACAAAGGACTGGATTTACAGGCAGGACAGGATTCACACACAGGGCTGGAGTTACACACAGGACTGGAGTTACACACAGGACTGGAGTTACAGACAGGACTGGAGTTACAGGCAGGACTGGATTCACACACAGGGCTGGAGTTACACACAGGACTGGAGTTACACACAGGACTGGAGTTACAGACTTTACTGGATTAACACAAAGGGCTGGAGTTACACACAGGACAGGAGTTACACACAGGACTGGAGTTACAGACAGGACTGGATGAACACAAAGGGCTGGAGTTACACACAGGACAGGAGTTACACACAGGACTGGAGTTACAGGCAGGACTTGATTCACACACAGGGCTGGAGTTACACACAGGACTGGAGTTACACACAGGACTGGAGTTGCAGACAGGGCTGGAGTTACACACAAGGCCGGAGTTACACACAGGAATGGAGTTACATACAGGACTGGAGTTACACACAGGACTGGAGTTACAGGCGGGACTGGAGTTACACACAGGACTGGAGTTACAGGCGGGACTGGAGTTACACACAGGACTGCAGTTACAGACAGGACTGGAGTTACACACAAGGCTGGAGTTACACACAGGACTGAAGTTACACAGAGGACTGCTGTTACACACAGGACCGGAGTTACACAAAGGACTGGAGTTAGACACAGGGCTGGTGTTAGAGTGGGACAGGAGTTACACACAGGACTGGCATTACACACAGGATTGGAGTTACACACAGGACTGGAATTACACACAGGACTGGAGCTACACACAGGACTGGAGTTACAGGCGGGGCTGGAGTTATACACAGGAGTGGAGTTACACACAGGACTGGAGTTACACACAGGGCTGGAGTTACACAAAGGACTGGAGTTAAACACAGGGCTGGTGTTAGAGTGGGACAGGAGTTACACACATGACTGGCATTACACACAGGACTGGCGTTACACACAGGACTGGAATTACACACAGGACTGGAGCTACACACAGGACTGGAGTTACAGGCGGGGCTGGAGTTATACACAGGAGTGGAGTTACACACAGGACTGGAGTTACACACAAGGCTGGAGTTACAGGCGGGACTGGAGTTACACAGAGGACCGGAGTTACACAAAGAACTGGAGTTACAGGTGGGACTGGAGTTACAGACAGGACTGGAGTTACACACGGGACTGGAGTTACAGGTCGGACTGGAGTTACAGGCGGGAGTGGAGTTACACACAGGGCTGGAGTTACACACAGGGCTGGAGTTACAGACAGGACTGGAATTAAACACAGGACTGGAGCTACACACAGGACTGGAGTTACAGGCGGGACTGGAGTTATACACAGGAGTGGAGATACACACAGGACTGGAGTTACACACAGGACTAGAGTTGCACAAAGGGCTGGTGTTACAGGCGGGATTGGAGTTACACACAGGGCTAGAGTTACACACTGGACTGTAGTTACAGACAGGACTGGATCTACACGCAGGACTGGATTTACATACAGGACTGGAGTTACAGACAGGACGTGAGTTATACACATAACTGGTGTTACACGCATGACTGGAGTTACACACAGGGCTGGAGTTACAGAGAGGACTAGATTTACACACAGGGCTGGAGTTTCACACAGGACTGGATTTACAAGCAGGACTGGAGTAACACAAAGGGCTGGAGTTACACACAGGACTGGAGTTACACACAGGACTGGAGTTACACGCAGGACTGGAGTTACTCGCAGGACTGGAGTTACAGGGAGGACTAGATTTACGCACAGGTCTGGATTTTCACACAGGACTGGAGTTACAAGCAGGACTGGAACAACACAAAGGGCTGGAGTTACACACAGGACAGGAGTTACACACAGGATTGGAGTTACAGGCAGGACTGGATTCACACACAGGGCTGGAGTTACACACAGGACTGGAATTACACACAGGACTGGAGTTACACACAGGACTGGGGTTACAGAGAGTACTAGATTTACACACAGGGCTGGAGATTCACACAGGACTGGAGTTACAAGCAGGACTGGATTAACACACAGGACAGGAGTTACACACAGGACTGGAGTTACAGGCAGGACTGGATTCACACACAGGGGTGGATTTACACACAGGACTGGAGTTCCACGCAGGACTGGAGTTACAGACAGGACTGGAGTTACACACAGGACTGGAGTTACACACAGGACTGGAGTTACACACAGGACTGGAGTTACAGACAGGGCTGGAGTTACACACAAGGCCGGAGTTACACACAGGACTAGATTTACACACAGGACTGGAGTTACATACAGGACTGGAGTTACACACAGGACTGGAGTTACAGGCGGGACTGGAGTTACAAACAGGACTGGAGTTACAGGCGGGACTGGATGTACACACAGGACTGGAGTTACAGACAGGACTGAAGTTACACACAAGGCTGGAGTTACACACAGGACTGAGGTTACACAGAGGATTGCTGTTACACACAGGACCGGAGTTACAGGCGGGACTGGAGTTACACACGGGACTGGAGTTACACGTGGGGCTGGAGTGACAGGCGGGACTGGAATTACAGGCGGGAGTGGAGTTACACACAGGACTGGAGTTACACACAGGACTGGAATTACACACAGGACTGGAGCTACACACAGGACTGGAGTTACAGGCAGTACTGGAGTTATACAGAGGAGTGGATTTACACACAGGACTGGAGTTACATACAAGGCTGGAGTTAAAGACAGGACTGGAGTTACACACAGGACTGGAGTTACACACAGCACTGGAGTTACAGGCGGGACTGGTGTTACACGCAGGACTGGAGTTACACACAGGACTGGAGTTACAGAGGCGACTAGATTTACACACAGGGCTGGAGTTTCACACAGGACTGGAGTTACAAGCATGACTGGAGTAACAAAAAGGGCTGGAGTTACACACAGGACAGGATTTACACACAGGACTCGAGTTAAAGACAGGACTGGAGTCACACACAGGGCTGGAGTTACACACAGGACTGGAGTTACAAACAGGACTGGAGTTACAGGCGGGACTGGATTTACACACAGGACTGGAGTTACAGACAGGACTGGATTTAAACACCAGGCTGGAGTTACACACAGGAATGAAGTTAAACAGAGGACTGGTGTTACACACAGCACCGGAGTTACAGGCGGGACTGGAGTAAAACAGGGGACTGGAGTTACACGTGGGACTGGAGTGACAGGTTGGACTGGAATTACAGGCGGGACTGGAGTTACACACAGGATTGGAGTTACACACAGGACTGGAGTTACACACAGGACTGGAGTTACAGGTGGGACTGGAGTTACACACAGGACTGCAGTTACACACAGGACTGGAGTTGCAGACAGGGCTGGAGTTACACACAAGGCCGGAGTTACACACATGAATGGAGTTACATACAGGACTGGAGTTACACACAGGACTGGAGTTACAGGCGGGACTGGAGTAAAACAGGGGACTGGAGTTACACGTGGGACTGGAGTGACAGGTGGGACTGGAATTACAGGCGGGACTGGAGTTACACACAGGACTGGAGTTACACACAGGACTGGAGTTACACACAGGACTGGAGTTACAGGTGGGACTGGAGTTACACACAGGACTGCAGTTACAGACAGGACTGGAGTTACACACAAGGCTGGAGTTACACACAGGACTGAAGTTACACAGAGGACTGCTGTTACACACGGGACCGGAGTTACAGGCGGGACTGGAGTTACACGCAGGACTGGAGTTACACGTGGGACTGGAGTGGCAGGCGGGACTGGAATTACAGGTGGGACTGGAGTTACACACAGGACTTGAGTTACACACAGGAATGGAGTTACACACAGGACTGGAGTTACACAATGGACTGGATTTAAACACAGGGCTGGTGTTAGAGTGGGACAGGAGTTACACACAGGACTGGCGTTACACACAGGACTGGAGTTACACACAGGAGTGGAATTACACAAAGGACTGGATTTACAGGCAGGACAGGATTCACACACAGGGCTGGAGTTACACACAGGACTGGAGTTACACACAGGACTGGAGTTACAGACAGGACTGGAGTTACAGGCAGGACTGGATTCACACACAGGGCTGGAGTTACACACAGGACTGGAGTTACACACAGGACTGGAGTTACAGACTTTACTGGATTAACACAAAGGGCTGGAGTTACACACAGGACAGGAGTTACACACAGGACTGGAGTTACAGACAGGACTGGATGAACACAAAGGGCTGGAGTTACACACAGGACAGGAGTTACACACAGGACTGGAGTTACAGGCAGGACTTGATTCACACACAGGGCTGGAGTTACACACAGGACTGGAGTTACACACAGGACTGGAGTTGCAGACAGGGCTGGAGTTACACACAAGGCCGGAGTTACACACAGGAATGGAGTTACATACAGGACTGGAGTTACACACAGGACTGGAGTTACAGGCGGGACTGGAGTTACACACAGGACTGGAGTTACAGGCGGGACTGGAGTTACACACAGGACTGCAGTTACAGACAGGACTGGAGTTACACACAAGGCTGGAGTTACACACAGGACTGAAGTTACACAGAGGACTGCTGTTACACACAGGACCGGAGTTACACAAAGGACTGGAGTTAGACACAGGGCTGGTGTTAGAGTGGGACAGGAGTTACACACAGGACTGGCATTAAATACAGGATTGGAGTTACACACAGGACTGTAATTACACACAGGACTGGAGCTACACACAGGACTGGAGTTACAGGCGGGGCTGGAGTTATACACAGGAGTGGAGTTACACACAGGACTGGAGTTACACACAGGGCTGGAGTTACACAAAGGACTGGAGTTAAACACAGGGCTGGTGTTAGAGTGGGACAGGAGTTACACACATGACTGGCATTACACACAGGACTGGCGTTACACACAGGACTGGAATTACACACAGGACTGGAGCTACACACAGGACTGGAGTTACAGGCGGGGCTGGAGTTATACACAGGAGTGGAGTTACACACAGGACTGGAGTTACACACAAGGCTGGAGTTACAGGCGGGACTGGAGTTACACAGAGGACCGGAGTTACACAAAGAACTGGAGTTACAGGTGGGACTGGAGTTACAGACAGGACTGGAGTTACACACGGGACTGGAGTTACAGGTCGGACTGGAGTTACAGGCGGGAGTGGAGTTACACACAGGGCTGGAGTTACACACAGGGCTGGAGTTACAGACAGGACTGGAATTAAACACAGGACTGGAGCTACACACAGGACTGGAGTTACAGGCGGGACTGGAGTTATACACAGGAGTGGAGATACACACAGGACTGGAGTTACACACAGGACTAGAGTTGCACAAAGGGCTGGTGTTACAGGCGGGATTGGAGTTACACACAGGGCTAGAGTTACACACTGGACTGTAGTTACAGACAGGACTGGATCTACACGCAGGACTGGATTTACATACAGGACTGGAGTTACAGACAGGACGTGAGTTATACACATAACTGGTGTTACACGCATGACTGGAGTTACACACAGGGCTGGAGTTACAGAGAGGACTAGATTTACACACAGGGCTGGAGTTTCACACAGGACTGGATTTACAAGCAGGACTGGAGTAACACAAAGGGCTGGAGTTACACACAGGACTGGAGTTACACACAGGACTGGAGTTACACGCAGGACTGGAGTTACTCGCAGGACTGGAGTTACAGGGAGGACTAGATTTACGCACAGGTCTGGATTTTCACACAGGACTGGAGTTACAAGCAGGACTGGAACAACACAAAGGGCTGGAGTTACACACAGGACAGGAGTTACACACAGGATTGGAGTTACAGGCAGGACTGGATTCACACACAGGGCTGGAGTTACACACAGGACTGGAATTACACACAGGACTGGAGTTACACACAGGACTGGGGTTACAGAGAGTACTAGATTTACACACAGGGCTGGAGATTCACACAGGACTGGAGTTACAAGCAGGACTGGATTAACACACAGGACAGGAGTTACACACAGGACTGGAGTTACAGGCAGGACTGGATTCACACACAGGGGTGGATTTACACACAGGACTGGAGTTCCACGCAGGACTGGAGTTACAGACAGGACTGGAGTTACACACAGGACTGGAGTTACACACAGGACTGGAGTTACACACAGGACTGGAGTTACAGACAGGGCTGGAGTTACACACAAGGCCGGAGTTACACACAGGACTAGATTTACACACAGGACTGGAGTTACATACAGGACTGGAGTTACACACAGGACTGGAGTTACAGGCGGGACTGGAGTTACAAACAGGACTGGAGTTACAGGCGGGACTGGATGTACACACAGGACTGGAGTTACAGACAGGACTGAAGTTACACACAAGGCTGGAGTTACACACAGGACTGAGGTTACACAGAGGATTGCTGTTACACACAGGACCGGAGTTACAGGCGGGACTGGAGTTACACACGGGACTGGAGTTACACGTGGGGCTGGAGTGACAGGCGGGACTGGAATTACAGGCGGGAGTGGAGTTACACACAGGACTGGAGTTACACACAGGACTGGAATTACACACAGGACTGGAGCTACACACAGGACTGGAGTTACAGGCAGTACTGGAGTTATACAGAGGAGTGGATTTACACACAGGACTGGAGTTACATACAAGGCTGGAGTTAAAGACAGGACTGGAGTTACACACAAGACTGGAGTTACACACAGCACTGGAGTTACAGGCGGGACTGGTGTTACACGCAGGACTGGAGTTACACACAGGACTGGAGTTACAGAGGCGACTAGATTTACACACAGGGCTGGAGTTTCACACAGGACTGGAGTTACAAGCATGACTGGAGTAACAAAAAGGGCTGGAGTTACACACAGGACAGGATTTGCACACAGGACTGGAGTTAAAGACAGGACTGGAGTCACACACAGGGCTGGAGTTACACACAGGACTGGAGTTACAAACAGGACTGGATTTAAGGCGGGACTGGATTTACACACAGGACTGGAGTTACAGACAGGACTGGATTTAAACACCAGGCTGGAGTTACACACAGGAATGAAGTTAAACAGAGGACTGGTGTTACACACAGCACCGGAGTTACAGGCGGGACTGGAGTAAAACAGGGGACTGGAGTTACACGTGGGACTGGAGTGACAGGTTGGACTGGAATTACAGGCGGGACTGGAGTTACACACAGGACTGGAGTTACACACAGGACTGGAGTTACACACAGGACTGGAGTTACAGGTGGGACTGGAGTAACATAGGGGACTGGAGTTACACGTGGGACTGGAGTGACAGGTGGGACTGGAATTACAGGCGGGACTGGAGTTACACACAAGACTGGAGTTACACAAAGGACTGGAGTTACACACAGGACTGGAGTTACACATGGGAATGGAATTAAACACAGGGCTGGAGTTACAGGCAGGACAGGAGTTACACAGAGGACTGGCGTCACACACCGGACTGGATTTACACACAGGACTGGAGTTATACACAGGAGTGGAGTTACACACAGGACTGGAGTTACACACAGGGCTGGAGTTACAGACAGGGCTGGAGTTACATACAGGACTGGAGTTACAGGTGGGACTGGAGTTACACACAGGACTGGAGTTACAGGTGGGACTGGAGTTACAGGCGAGACTGGAGTTACACACAGGACTGGAATTACTCGCAGGACTGGAGTTACATGCAGGACTGGGATTACACACGGGACTGGTGTTACAGGTGGGACTGGAGTTACAGGCGGGACTGAAGTTACAGGCGGGACTGGAGTTACACACAGGACCGGAGTTACACAAAGAACTGGAGTTACAGTTGGGACTGGAGTTACAGACAGGACTGGAGATACACACGGGACTGGAGTTACAGGTGGGACTGGAGTTCCAGGCGGGAGTGGATTTACACACAGTGCTGGAGTTATACACAAGGCTGGAGTTACAAACAGGACTGAAGTTGCACAGAGGACTGGAGTTACACACAGGACTGGAGTTACACACGGGACTGGAATTAAACACAGGGCTGATGTTAGAGGTGGGACAGGAGTTACACACAGGACTGGCGTTACACAAAGGACTGGAGTTACACACAGGACTGGAATTACACACAGGACTGGAGCTACACACTGGACTGGAGTTACAGGCGGGACTGGAGTTATACACAGGAGTGGAATTACACACAGGACTGGAGTTACACACAGGGCTGGAGTTACAGACAGGACTGGAGTTACAGACAGGACTGGAGTTACACACAGCACTGGAGTTACAGGCGGGACTGGAGTTACACACAGGACTAGAGTTACACAAAGGGCTGGTGTTACAGGCGGGATTGGAGTTACACACAGGGCTGGAGTTACACAGATGGCTGGTGTTACAGGCGGGACTGGAGTTACACGCAGGACTGGAGTTACATACTGGACTGTAGTTACAGACAGGACTGGATCTACACGCAGGACTGGAGTTACACACAGGACTGGATTTACAGACAGGACGTGAGTTATACATGAACTGGTGTTACACGCAGGACTGAAGCTATACACAGGACTGGAGTTACACGCAGGACTGAAGTTACACGCAGGACTGGAGTTACTCGCAGGACTGGAGTTACACACAGGGCTGGAGTTACACACAGGATTGGAGGTACACACGGGACTAGAGTTACACAATGGGCTGGAGTTACAGAGAGGACTAGATTTACACACAGGGCTGGAGTTTCACACAGGACTGGAGTTACAAGCAGGACTGGGGTAACACAAAGGGCTGGAGTTACACACAGGACAGGAGTTACACACAGGACTGGAGTTACACGCAGGACTGGAGTTACTCGCCGGACTGGAGTTACTCACAGGGCTGGAGTTACACAATGGACTGGAGGTACACAAAGGACTAGAGTTACACAAAGGGCTGGAGTTACACACAGGACTGGAGTTACACACAGGTCTGGAGTTAAAGAGAGGACTAGATTTACACACAGGGCTGGAGTTTCACACAGGACTGGAGTTACAAGCAGGACTGGATTAACACAAAGGGCTGGAGTTACACACAGGAATGGAGTTACACACAGGACTGGAGTTACAGACAGGACTGGATTCACACACAGGGCTGGTGTTACACACAGGACTGGAGTTACACACTGGACTGGAGTTCCACACAGGACTGGAGTTACACACTGGATTGGAGTTACACACAGGACTGGAGTTACACACAGGACTGGAGTTACACACAGGACTGGAGTTACAGACAGGGCTGAAGTTACACACAAGGCCGGAGTTACACAAAGGACTGGAGTTACACACAGTACTGGAGTTACATAGAGGGCTGGAGTTACTGGCGTGACTGGAGTTACACACAGGACTGGAGTTACAGGCAGGACTGGAGTTACAGGCGGGATTGGAGTTACACACAGGACTAGAGTTACACAAAGAACTGGAGTTACAGTTGGGACTGGAGTTACAGACAGGACTGGAGTTACACACGGGACTGGAGTTACAGGTGGGACTGGAGTTCCAGGCGGGAGTGGATTTACACACAGTGCTGGAGTTATACACAAGGCTGGAGTTACAAACAGGACTGAAGTTGTACAGAGGACTGGAGTTACACACAGGACTGGAGTTACACACGGGACTGGAATTAAACACAGGGCTGGTGTTAGAGGTGGGACAGGAGTTACACACAGGACTGGCGTTACACAAAGGACTGGAGTTACACACAGGGCTGTAATTACACACAGGACTGGAGCTACACACTGGACTGGAGTTACAGGCGGGACTGGAGTTATACACAGGAGTGGAATTACACACAGGACTGGAGCTACACACAGGGCTGGAGTTACAGACAGGACTGGAGTTACAGACAGGACTGGAGTTACACACAGCACTGGAGTTACAGGCGGGACTGGAGTTACACACAGGACTAGAGTTACACAAAGGGCTGGTGTTACAGGCGGGATTGGAGTTACACACAGGGCTGGTGTTGCACAGATGGCTGGTGTTACAGGCGGGACTGGAGTTACACGCAGGACTGGAGTTACATACTGGACTGTAGTTACAGACAGGACTGGATCTACACGCAGGACTGGAGTTACACACAGGACTGGATTTACAGACAGGACGTGAGTTATACATGAACTGGTGTTACACGCAGGACTGAAGTTATACACAGGACTGGAGTTACACGCAGGACTGAAGTTACACGCAGGACTGGAGTTAAAGACAGGACGTGAGTTATACACGTAACTGTTGTTAAACGCAGGACTGGAGTTATACACAGGACTGGAGTTACACGCAGGACTGAAGTTACACGCAGGACTGGAGTTACTCACAGGACTGGAGTTACACACAGGACTGGAGTTATACACAGGACTGGAGTTACAGGCGGGAATGGAGTTACACACGGCTGGAGTTACAGGCGGGAATGGAGTTACACACAGGGCTGGAGTTACATGTGGGACTGGAGTTAAAAGTGGGACTGGAGTTACACACAGGGCTGGAGTTACACATAGGACTGGAGTTACACACAGGACTGGAGTTACACATAGGACTGGAGTTATGCACAGGACTGGAGTTACAAGCAGGACTGGAGTTACACACGGGACTGGAGTTACACACAGGGCTGGAGGTACATATGGGACTGGTGATACACACACTGCTGGAGTTATACACAGGACTGGAGTTACACACAGGACTGGAGTTACATACAGTGCTGGAGTTGCACAAAGGGCTGGAGCTACACACAGGTCTGGAGTTACACAAAAGGACTGGAGTTACAAGCAGGACTGGTGTAACACAAAGGGCTGGAGTTACACACAGGACAGGAGTTACACACAGGACTTGAGTTACAGACAGGACTGGAGTCACACACAGTTCTGGAGTTACACACAGGAGTGGAGTTACACACACGACTGGATTTACACACAGGACTGGAGTTACACACAGGACTGGAGTTACACACAGTACTGACGTTACACACAGGGCTGGAGTTACACACAGGACTGGAGTTACACACAGGAATGGAGTTACAGACAGGGCTGGAGTTACACACAGGGTCAGAGTTACACACAGGACTGGAGTTACACACAGTACTGGAATTACATACGGGACTGGAGTTACACACAGGACTGGAGTTACAGGCGGGACTGGAGTTATATACAGGACTGGAGTTACAGGCGGGACTGGATTTACACACAGGACTGGAGTTACACAGAGGACTGGAGTTACAGACAGGACTGGAGTTACACACAAGGCTGGAGTTACACACAGGACTGGAGTTACATACAGGACTGGAGTTACATACAGGACTGGAGTTACACACAGGACTGGATTTACACACAGGATTGGAGTTTCAGACAGGACTGGAATTACACACAGGGCTGGTATTACACACAGGACTGGAGTTACACACAGGACTGGAGTTACAGACAGGAATGGAGTTACACACAAGGCTGGAGTTACACATGGGACTGGAGTTACATACAGGACTGGAGTTACATACAGGACTGGTGTTACACACAGGACCGGATTTACACACAGGATTGGAGTTTCAGACAGGACTGGAATTACACACAGGGCTGGTATTACACACAGGACTGGAGTTACACAGAGGGCGGGAGTTAAACACAGGAGTGGAGTTACAGGCGTGTCTGGAGTTACACATGAGACTGGATTTACACACAGGACTGGAGTTACACACAGGACTGGAGTTACACTCGGGGCTGGAGTTACACACAGGACTGGAGTTACACACAGGACTGGAGTTATACACAGGACTGGAGTTACACACTGGACTGGAGTTACACGCAGGACTGGAGTTACATGCAGGACTGGAGTTAAACACAAGACTGGAGTCACAGGCAGGATTGGGGTTACACACAGGACTGGAGTTACATGCGGGACTGGAGCTACACATGGGACTGGAGTTACACACAGGACTAGAGTTACACAATGGGCTGGAGTTACAAGCCACATTGGAGTTACACACAGGGCTGGAGTTACACAGATGTCTCGTGTTACAGGCGGGATTGGAATTACACGCAGGACTGGAGGTACACACTGGACTGTAGTTACAGACAGGACTGGATCTACACGCAGGACTGGAGTTACACACAGGACTGGAGTTACACACAGGACTGGAGTTATACACAGGACTGGAGTTACAGGCGGAAATGGAGTTACACACGGCTGGAGTTACAGGCGGGAATGGAGTTACACACAGGGCTGGAGTTACATGCGGGACTGGAGTTAAAAATGGGACTGGAGTTACACACAGGGCTGGAGTTACACATGGGATTGGAGCTACACACAGGACTGGAGTTACACATAGGACTGGAGTTACACACAGGACTGGAGTTACAAGCAGGTCTGGAGTTACACACGGGGCTGGAGTTACACACAGGGCTGGAGTTACATATGGGACTGGTGATACACACACTGCTGGAGTTATACACAGGACTGGAGTTACACACAGGACTGGAGTTACATACAGTGCTGGAGTTGCACAAAGGGCTGGAGCTACACACAGGTCTGGAGTTACACAAAAGGACTGGAGTTACAAGCAGGACTGGTGTAACACAAAGGGCTGGAGTTACACACAGGACAGGAGTTACACACAGGACGTGAGTTACAGACAGGACTGGAGTCACACACAGGTCTGGAGTTACACACAGGAGTGGAGTTACACACATGACTGGATTTACACACAGGACTGGAGTTACACACAGGGCTGGAGTTACACGCCGGACTGGAGTTACAGGCGGGACTGGAGTTACACACAGGGCTGGAGTTACACACAGGACTGAAGTTACACAGAGGACTGGTATTACACACAGGGCCGGAGTTACAGGCGGGACTGGAGTTACACACGGGAGTGGAGTTACACGTGGGACTGGAGTGGCAGGCGGGACTGGAATTACAGGCGGGACTGGAGCTACACACAGGACTGGAGTTACAGGTGGGACAGGATATACACACAGGAGTGGCGTTACACTCAGAACTGGAGTTACACACAGGACTGGAATTACACACAGGATTGGAGCTACACACAGGACTGGAATTACAGGCGGGACTGTAGTTATACACAGGAGTGGAGTTACACACAGAACTGGAGTTACACACAGGGCTGGAGTTACAGACAGGACTGTAGTTACACACGGGACTGGAGTTTCACACAGCACTGGAGTTACAGGCGGGACTGGAGTTACACGCAGGACTGGAGTTACACACGGGACTGGAGATACATGCGGGACTGGAGTTACGCACAGGATTGTAGATACAGGCGGATCTGGAGTTAAGCACAGGACTGGAGTTACATGCGGGACTGGAGTTACACACAGGACTGGATTTACAGGCGGGACTGGTGTCACACACAGGACTGGAGTTACACACTGGACTGGAGTTACACGCAGGACTGGAGTTACACGCAGGACTGGAGTTAAACACAAGACTGGAGTCACAGGCAGGATTGGGGTTACACACAGGACTGGAGTTACATGCGGGACTGGAGCTACACATGGGACTGGAGTTACACACAGGACTAGAGTTACACAAAGGGCTGGAGTTACAGGCCGCATTGGAGTTACACACAGGGCTGGAGTTACACAGATGTCTCGTGTTACAGGAGGGATTGGAATTACACGCTGGACTGGAGGTACACACTGGACTGTAGTTACAGACAGGACTGGATCTACACGCAGGACTGGAGTTACACACAGGACTGGAGTTAAAGACAGGACGTGAGTTATACACGTAACTGTTGTTAAACGCAGGACTGGAGTTATACACAGGACTGGAGTTACACGCAGGACTGAAGTTACACGCAGGACTGGAGTTACTCACAGGACTGGAGTTACACACAGGACTGGAGTTATACACAGGACTGGAGTTACAGGCGGGAATGGAGTTACACACGGCTGGAGTTACAGGCGGGAATGGAGTTACACACAGGGCTGGAGTTACATGTGGGACTGGAGTTAAAAGTGGGACTGGAGTTACACACAGGGCTGGAGTTACACATAGGACTGGAGTTACACACAGGACTGGAGTTACACATAGGACTGGAGTTATGCACAGGACTGGAGTTACAAGCAGGACTGGAGTTACACACGGGACTGGAGTTACACACAGGGCTGGAGGTACATATGGGACTGGTGATACACACACTGCTGGAGTTATACACAGGACTGGAGTTACACACAGGACTGGAGTTACATACAGTGCTGGAGTTGCACAAAGGGCTGGAGCTACACACAGGTCTGGAGTTACACAAAAGGACTGGAGTTACAAGCAGGACTGGTGTAACACAAAGGGCTGGAGTTACACACAGGACAGGAGTTACACACAGGACTTGAGTTACAGGCAGGACTGGAGTCACACACAGGTCTGGAGTTACACACAGGAGTGGAGTTACACACACGACTGGATTTACACACAGGACTGGAGTTACACACAGGAATGGAGTTACACACAGTACTGGCGTTACACACAGGGCTGGAGTTACACACAGGACTGGAGTTACACACAGGAATGGAGTTACAGACAGGGCTGGAGTTACACACAGGGTCAGAGTTACACACAGGACTGGAGTTACACACAGTACTGGAATTACATACGGGACTGGAGTTACACACAGGACTGGAGTTACAGGCGGGACTGGAGTTATATACAGGACTGGAGTTACAGGCGGGACTGGATTTACACACAGGACTGGAGTTACACAGAGGACTGGAGTTACAGACAGGACTGGAGTTACACACAAGGCTGGAGTTACACACAGGACTGGAGTTACATACAGGACTGGAGTTACATACAGGACTGGAGTTACACACAGGACTGGATTTACACACAGGATTGGAGTTTCAGACAGGACTGGAATTACACACAGGGCTGGTATTACACACAGGACTGGAGTTACACACAGGACTGGAGTTACAGACAGGAATGGAGTTACACACAAGGCTGGAGTTACACATGGGACTGGAGTTACATACAGGACTGGAGTTACATACAGGACTGGTGTTACACACAGGACCGGATTTACACACAGGATTGGAGTTTCAGACAGGACTGGAATTACACACAGGGCTGGTATTACACACAGGACTGGAGTTACACAGAGGGCGGGAGTTAAACACAGGAGTGGAGTTACAGGCGTGTCTGGAGTTACACATGAGACTGGATTTACACACAGGACTGGAGTTACACACAGGACTGGAGTTACACTCGGGACTGGAGTTACACACAGGACTGGAGTTACACACAGGACTGGAGTTATACACAGGACTGGAGTTACAGGCGGGACTGGAGTTACACACAGGGCTCGAGTTACAGGCAGGACTGGAGTTACACACAGGACTGGAGTTACATGCGGGACTGGAGTTCAAAATGGGACTGGAGTTACACACAGGGCTGGAGTTACACATAGGACTGGAGTTACACACAGGACTGGAGTTACACACAGGACTGGAGTTACACACAGGACTGGAGATACACACAGGACTGGAGTTATACACAGGACTGGAGATACATACGGGAGTGGCGTTACACACAGGGCTGGAGTTACACACCGGACTGGAGTTACACCCAGGACTGGAGTTACACACGGGACTGGAGTTACACACAGGGCTGGAGTTACATGTGGGACTGGTGATACACACACTGCTGGAGTTATACACAGGACTGGAGTTACAGAGAGGACTAGAGTTACACACATTGCTGGAGTTACACACAGGACTGGAGTTACACACAGGGCTGGAAATACACACAGGACTGGAGTTACAGGTGGGCTTGGTGTTACACACAGGGCTGGAGTTACAGGCGGGACTGGAGTTACAGGCGGGACTGGAGTTAAACACAGGGCTTGAGATATACAGAGGACTGGAGTTACACACAGGGCAGGAGTTACACGTAGGACTAGAGTTACACACAGCGCTGGAGTTACACAGAGGACTGGAGTTACACACAGGGCTGGAGTTACACGTAGGGCTGGAGTTATACGCAGGACTGGAGTTACACACAGTGCTGGAGCTACACACAAGACTGGAGTTACATTCACGACTGGAGTTACACACAGGGCTGGAGTTACACATAGGACTGGAGTTACACACAGGGCTGGAGCTAAACACAGGACTGGAGTTAAACACAGGACTGGAGTTACACACAGGGCTGGAGTTACACGCCGGACTGGAGTTACAGGTGGGACTGGAGTTACACACAGGACTGGAGTTACAGGTGGGGCTGGAGTTACAGGCAAGACTGGAGTTACACACAGGACTGGAGTTACTCGCAGGACTGGAGTTACATGCAGGACTGGGATTACACACGTGACTGGAGTTACAGGTGGGACTGGAGTTACAGGCGGGACTGGAGTTACACACGGGTCTGGAGTTACAGGCGGGACTGGAGTTACAGGCGGGACTGGAGTTAGCCACAAGACTGGAGTTACACACAAGACTGGAGATACACATGGAACTGGAGTTAAACACAGCGCTGGAGTAAGAGGCGGGACAGGAGTTACACACAGGACTTGCGTTACACACAGGACTGGAGTTACACACAGGACTGGAATTACACACAGGGTTGGAGCTACACACAGGACTGGAATTACAGGCGGGACTGGAGTAATACACAGGAGTGGAGTTTCACACAGGACTGGAGTTACACACAGGGCTGGAGTTACAGACAGGACTGTAGTTACACGCAGGACTGGAGTTACACACGGGACTGGAGTTACACACAGGACTGGAGTTACAGACAGGACTGGAGATACACAGAGTGCTTGACTTGCACGCAGGGCTGGAATTACATGTGGGCCTGGAGTTACACACAGGACTGGAGTTACAGGCTGAACTGGAGTTACACACAGGACTGGAGTTACACACTGGACTGGAGTTACACGCAGGACTGGAGTTAAACACAAGACTGGAGTCACAGGCAGGATTGGGGTTACACACAGGACTGGAGTTACATGCGGGACTCGAGCTACACATGGGACTGGAGTTACACACAGGACTAGAGTTACACAAAGGGCTGGAGTTACCGGCCGCATTGGAGTTACACACAGGGCTGGAGTTACACAGATGTCCCGTGTTACAGGCGGGATTGGAATTACACGCAGGACTGGAGGTACACACTGGACTGTAGTTACAGACAGGACTGGATCTACACGCAGGACTGGAGTTACACACAGGAGTGGAGTTAAAGACAGGACGTGAGTTATACACGTAAATGTTGTTAAACGTAGGACTGGAGTTATACACAGGACTGGAGTTACACGCAGGACTGAAGTTACACGCAGGACTGGAGTTACTCGCAGGACTGGAGTTACACACAGGGCTGGAGTTACACACAGGACTGGAGTTACACAAAAGGACTGGAGTTACAAGCAGGACTGGAGTAACACAAAGGGCTGGAGTTACACACAGGACTGGAGTTATACACAGGACTGGAGTTACAGGCGGGAATGGAGTTACACACGGCTGGAGTTACAGGCGGGAATGGAGTTACACACAGGGCTGGAGTTACATGCGGGACTGGAGTTAAAAATGGGACTGGAGTTACACACAGGGCTGGAGTTACACATAGGACTGGAGTTACACACAGGACTGGAGTTACACATAGGACTGGAGTTACACACAGGACTGGAGTTACAAGCAGGACTGGAGTTACACACGGAACTGGAGTTACACACAGGGCTGGAGTTACATATGGGACTGGTGATACACACACTGCTGGAGTTATACACAGGACTGGAGTTACACACAGAACTGGAGTTACATACAGTGCTGGAGTTGCACAAAGGGCTGGAGCTACACACAGGTCTGGAGTTACACAAAAGGACTGGAGTTACAAGCAGGACTGGTGTAACACAAAGGGCTGGAGTTATACACAGGACAGGAGTTACACACAGGACTTGAGTTACAGACAGGACTGGAGTCACACACAGGTCTGGAGTTACACACAGGAGTGGAGTTACACACACGACTGGATTTACACACAGGACTGGAGTTACACACAGGACTGGAGTTACACACAGTACTGGCGGTACACACAGGGCTGGAGTTACACACAGGACTGGAGTTACACACAGGAATGGAGTTACAGACAGGGCTGGAGTTACACACAAGGTCGGAGTTACACACAGGACTGGAGTTACACACAGTACTGGAATTACATACGGGACTGGATTTACACACAGGACTGGAGTTACAGGCGGGACTGGAGTTACACACAGGACTGGAGTTACAGGCGGGACTGGATTTACACACAGGACTGGAGTGACACACAGGACTGGAGTTACAGACAGGACTGGAGTTACACACAAGGCTGGAGTTACACACGGGACTGGAGTTACATACAGGACTGGAGTTACATACAGGACTGGAGTTACACACAGGACTGGATTTACACACAGGATTGGAGTTTCAGACAGGACTGGAATTACACACAGGGCTGGTATTACACACAGGACTGGAGTTACACAGAGGGCAGGAGTTACACACAGGAGTGGAGTTACAGGCGTGTCTGGAGTTACACATGAGACTGGATTTACACACAGGACTGGAGTTACACACAGGACTGGAGTTACACTCGGGGCTGGAGTTACACACAGGACTGGAGTTACACACAGGACTGGAGTTACACACAGGACTGGAGTTATACACAGGACAGGAGTTACAGGCGGGACTGGAGTTACACACAGGGCTCGAGTTACAGGCAGGACTGGAGTTACACACAGGACTGGAGTTACATGCGGGACTGGAGTTCAAAATGGGACTGGAGTTACACACAGGGCTGGAGTTACACATAGGACTGGAGTTACACACAGGACTGGAGTTACACACAGGACTGGAGTTACACACAGGACTGGAGATACACACAGGACTGGAATTATACACAGGACTGGAGATACATACGGGAGTGGCGTTACACAGAGGGCTGGAGTTACACACCGGACTGGAGTTACACCCAGGACTGGAGTTACACACGGGACTGGAGTTTCACACAGGGCTGGAGTTACATGTGGGACTGGTGATACACACACTGCTGGAGTTATACACAGGACTGGAGTTACACACAGGACTGGAGTTACACACAGTGCTGGAGTTACACACAGAACTGGAGTTACACACAGGGCTGGAAATACACACAGGACTGGAGTTACAGGTGGGCTTGGTGTTACACACAGGGCTGGAGTTACAGGCGGGACTGGAGTTACAGGTGGGACTGGAGTTAAACACAGGGCTTGAGATATACAGAGGACTGGAGTTACACACAGGGCAGGAGTTACACGTAGGACTAGAGTTACACACAGTGCTGGATTTACACAGAGGACTGGAGTTACACACAGGGCTGGAGTTACACGTAGGGCTGGAGTTATACGCAGGACTGGAGTTACACACAGTGCTGGAGCTACACACAAGACTGGAGTTACATTCACGACTGGAGTTACACACAGGGCTGGAGTTACACATAGGACTGGATTTACACACAGGGCTGGAGCTAAACACAGGACTGGAGTTAAACATAGGACTGGAGTTACACACAGGGCTGGAGTTACACGCCGGACTGGAGTTACAGGTGGGACTGGAGTTACACACAGGACTGGAGTTACAGGTGGGGCTGGAGTTACAGGCAAGACTGGAGTTACACACAGGACTGGAGTTACTCGCAGGACTGGAGTTACATGCAGGACTGGGATTACACACGTGACTGGAGTTACAGGTGGGACTGGAGTTACAGGCGGGACTGGAGTTACACACGGGTCTGGAGTTACAGGCGGGACTGGAGTTACAGGCGGGACTGGAGTTAGACACAAGACTGGAGTTACACACAGGACTGGAGATACACATGGGACTGGAGTTAAACACAGCGCTGGAGTTAGATGCGGGACAGGAGTTACACACAGGACTTGCGTTACACACAGGACTGGAGTTACACACAGGACTGGAATTACACACAGGATTGGAGCTACACACAGGACTGGAATTGCAGGCGTGACTGGAGTAATACACAGGAGTGGAGTTTCACACAGGACTGGAGTTGCACACAGGGCTGGAGTTACAGACAGGACTGTAGTTGCACGCAGGACTGGAGTTACACACGGGACTGGAGTTACACACAGGACTGGAGTTACAGACAGGACTGGAGATACACAGAGTGCTAGACTTGCACACAGGGCTGGAATTACATGTGGGCCTGGAGTTACACACAGGACTGGACTTACAGGCTGAACTGGAGTTACACACAGGACTGGAGTTACACACTGGACTGCAGTTACAGAGAGGATTAGATTTACACACAGGGCTGGAATTTCACACAGGACTGGAGTTACAAGCAGGACTGGAGTAACACAAAGGGCTGGAGTTACACACAGGACAGGAGTTGCACACAGGACTGGAGTTACACGCAGGACTGGGGTTACTCGCAGGACTGGAGTTACACACAGGGCTGGAGTTACAGAGAGGACTAGATTTACACACAGGGCTGGAGTTTCACACAGTACTGGAGTTACAAGCAGGACTGGTGTAACACAAAGGGCTGGAGTTACACACAGGACAGGAGTTACACACAGGGCTGGAGTTACAGACAGGACTGGAGTCACACACAGAGCTGGAGTTACAGACAGACAGTAGTTACACACAGGACTGGAGTTACAAACAGCACTGGAGTTACAGGCGGGACTGGAGTTACACACAGGATTGGAGTTACACACACTGCTGAAGTTACAGACAGGATTGGAGTTACACACAGGACTGGAGTTACACAGAGGGCTAGACTTTCGGAACAGGGCTGGAATTACATGCGGGACTGGAGTTACACACAGGTCTGGAGTTACAGGTGGGATTGGAGTAACACACATGACTGGAGTTACACACAGGACGGGAGTTACACACAGGACTGGAGTTACACACAGGGCTGGAGTTACATGCGGGACTGGAGTTACACACAGGATTGTAGATACAGGTGGAACTGGAGTTAATCACAGGACTGGAGTTACATGCAGGACTCGAGTTACACACAGGACTGGAGTTACAGGCGGGACTGGTGTCACACACAGGACTGGAGTTACACACTGGACTGGAGTTACACGCAGGACTGGAGTTACACGCAGGACTGGAGTTAAACACAGGACTGGAGTTAAACACAGGACTGGAGATACATGCGGGACTGGAGTTACACACAGGATTGTAGATACAGGCGGAACTGGAGTTAAAAACAGGACTGGAGTTACATGCGGGACTGGAGTTACACACAGGACTGGAGTTACAGTTGGGACTGGTGTCACACACAGGACTGGAGTTACACAATGGACTGGAGTTACACGCAGGACTGGAGTTACACGCAGGACTGGAGTTAAACACAGGACTGGAGTTACAGGTAGGATTGGGGTTACACACGGGACTGGAGTTACATGCGGGACTGGAGCTACACATCGGACTGGAGTTACACACAGGACTAGAGTTACACAAAGGGCTGGATTTACAGGCGGGATTGGAGTTACACACAGGGCTGGAGTTACACAGATGTCTGGTGTTACAGGCGGGATTGGAATTACACGTAGGACTGGAGTTACACACTGGACTGTAGTTACAGACAGGACTGGATCTACACGCAGGACTGGAGTTACACACAGGACTGGAGTTAAAAACAGGACGTGAGTTATACACGTAACTGTTGTTACACGTAGGACTGGAGTTATTCACAGGACTGGAGTTACACGCAAGACTGAATTTACACGCAGGACTGGAGTTACTCGCAGGACTGGAGTTACACACAGGGCTGGAGTTACACACACGACTGGAGTTACACAAAAGGACTGGAGTTACAAGCAGGACTGGAGTAACACAAAGGGCTGGAGTTACACACAGGAAAGGAGTTACACACAGGAGTGGAGTTACACACAGGACTGGAGTCACACACAGGGCTGGAGATACACACAGGAGAGGAGTTACACACACGACTGGAGTTACACACAGGACTGGAGTTACACACAGGACAGGAGTTACAGACAGGAGTGGAGTTACACACAGGGTTGGAGTTACACACAGGACTGCAGTTACACACAGGACTGGAGTTACAGACAGGGCTGGAGTTACACACAAGCCCGGAGTTACACACAGGACGGGAGTTACACACAGGTCTGGAATTACATACAGGACTGGAGTTACACACAGGACTGGAGTTACAGGCGGTACTGGAGATACACACAGGACTGGAGTTACACAGACGACTGGTGTTACACACAGGACCGGAGTTACAGGCGGGACTGGAGTTACACACAGGACTGGAGTTACACGTGGGACTGGAGTGACAGCCGGGACTGGAATTAGAGGCGGGATTGTAGGTATACAGAGGAGTGGACTTACACACAGGACTGGAGTTACACACAGGGCTGGAGTTACAGGCGGGACTGGAGTTACACGCAGGACTGGAGTTACACACAGGACTGGAGTTAAATTCAGGACTGGAGTTACATACAGGACTGGAGTTACACACAGGACTGGATTTACACACAGGACTGGAGTTTCAGACAGGAATGGTGTTACACACAGAGCTGGAGTTACACACAGGACTGGTGTTACACACAGGACGTGAGCTACACACAGAACTGGAGTTACAGGCATGTCTGGAGTTACACATGGGACTGGAGTTACACACAGGACTGGAGTTACACACAGGACTGGAGCTGCACATGGGACTGGAGTTACACACAGGGCTGGAGTTACATGCGGGACTGGAGTTAAAAATGGGACTGGAGTTACACACAGGGCTGGAGTTACACATAGGACTGCAGTTACACACAGGACTGGAGTTACACATAGGACTGGAGTTACACACAGGACTGGAGTTACACACAGGACTGGAGTTACAAACAGGACTGGAGTTACACACGGGACTGGAGTTACACATAGGGCTGGAGTTACATGTGGGACTGGTGATACACACACTGCTGGAGTTATACACAGGACTGGAGTTACACACAGGACTGGAGTTACATACAGTGCTGGAGTTACACAAAGGGCTGGAGCTACACACAGGTCTGGAGTTACACAAAAGGACTGGAGTTACAAGCAGGACTGGTGTAACACAAAGGGCTGGAGTTACACACAGGACAGGAGTTACACACAGGACTGGAGTTACAGACAGGACTGGAGTCACACACAGGTCTGGAGTTACACACAGGAGTGGAGTTACACACACGACTGGATTTACACACAGGACTGGAGTTACACACAGGACTGGAGTTACACACAGGACTGGAGTTACACACTGGGCTGGAGTTACACACAGGACTGGAGTAACACACAGGAATGGAGTTACAGACAGGGCTGGAGTTACACACAAGGCCGGAGTTACACACAGGACTGGAGTTACACACAGGACTGGAATTACATACGGGACTGGAGTTACACACAGGACTGGAGTTACAGGCGGGTCTGGAGTTACACACAGGACTGGAGTTACACAGATGTCTGGTGTTACAGGCGGGATTGGAATTACACGCATGACAGGAGTTACACACTGGACTGTAGTTACAGACAGGACTGGATCTACATGCAGGACTGGAGTTACACACAGGACTGGAGTTAAAGACAGGACGTGAGTTATACACGTAACTGTTGTTACACGTAGGACTGGAGTTATTCACAGGACTGGAGTTACACGCAGGACTGAAGTTACACGCTGGACTGGAGTTACTCGCAGGACTGGAGTTACACACAGGGCTGGAGTTACACACAGGACTGGAGTTACACAAAAGGGCTGGAGTTACAAGCAGGACTGGAGTAACACAAAGGGCTGGAGTTACACACAGGAAAGGAGTTACACACAGGACTGGAGTTACACACAGGACTGGAGTCACACACAGGGCTGGAGATACACACAGGAGTGGAGTTACACGCACGACTGGAGTTACACACAGGACTGGAGTTACACACAGGACAGGAGTTACACACAGGTCTGGAATTACATACAGGACTGGAGTTACACACAGGACTGGAGTTACAGGCGGTACTGGAGATACACACAGGACTGGAGTTACACAGACGACTGGTGTTACACACAGGACCGGAGTTGCAGGCAGGACTGGAGTTACACACAGGACTGGAGTTACACGTGGGACTGGAGTGACAGCCGGGACTGGAATTACAGGCGGGATTGTAGGTATACAGAGGAGTGGACTTACACACAGGACTGGAGTTACACCCAGGGCTGGAGTTACACACGGGACTGGAGTTAAATTCAGGACTGGAGTTACATACAGGACTGGAGTTACACACAGGACTGGATTTACACACAGGACTGGAGTTTCAGACAGGAATGGTGTTACACACAGGGCTGGAGTTACACACAGGACTGGTGTTACACACAGGATGGGAGTTACACACAGGACTGGAGTTACAGGCATGTCTGGAGTTACACATGGGACTGGAGTAACACACAGGACTGGAGTTACACACAGGACTGGAGGTGCACACGGGACTGGAGTTACACAGAGGACTGGAGTTACACACAGGACTGGAGTTATGCACAGGACTGGAGTTACAGGCGGGACTGGAGTTACACACAGGGCTGGAGTTACATGCGGGACTGGAGTTAAAAATGGGACTGGAGTTACACACAGGGCTGGAGTTACACATAGGACTGGAGTTGCACACATGAGTGGAGTTACACACAGGACTGGAGTTACACACAGGACTGGAGTTACACACAGGGCTGGAGATACATGCGGGACTGGAGTTACACACAGGATTGTAGATACAGGTGGAACTGGAGTTAAACACAGGACTGGAGTTACATGTGGGACTGGAGATACACACAGGACTGGAGTTACAGGCGGGACTGGTGTCACACACAGGACTGGAGTTACACACTGGACTGGAGTTACACGCAGGACTGGACTTACACACAGGACTGGAGTTAAACACAGGACTGGAGTTAAACACAGGACTGGAGATACATGCGGGACTGGAGTTACACACAGGATTGTAGATACAGGCGGAACTGGAGTTAAACACAGGACTGGAGTTACATGTGGGACTGGAGTTGCACACAGGACTGGAGTTACAGTTGGGACTGGTGTCACACACAGGACTGGAGTTACACAATGGACTGGAGTTACACGCAGGACTGGAGTTACACGCAGGACTGGAGTTAAACACAGGACTGGAGTTACAGGTAGGATTGGGGTTACACACGGGACTGGAGTTACATGCGGGACTGGAGCTACACATCGGACTGGAGTTACACACAGGACTAGAGTTGCACAAAGGGCTGGAGTTACAGGCGGGATTGGAGTTACACACAGGGCTGGAGTTACACAGGTGTCTGGTGTTACAGGCGGGATTGGAATTACACGCAGGACTGGAGTTACACACTGGACTGTAGTTACAGACAGGACTGGATCTACATGCAGGACTGGAGTTACACACAGGACTGGAGTTAAAGACAGGACGTGAGTTATAGACGTAACTGTTGTTACACGTAGGACTGGAGTTATTCACAGGACTGGAGTTACACGCAGGACTGAAGTTACACACAGGACTGGAGTTACACAAAAGGACTGGAGTTACAAGCAGGACTGGAGTAACACAAAGGGCTGGAGTTACACACAGGAAAGGAGTTACACACAGGACTGGAGTTACACACAGGACTGGAGTCACACACAGGGCTGGAGATACACACAGGAGTGGATTTACACACACGATTGGAGTTACACACAGGACTGGAGTTACACACAGGACAGGAGTTACAGACAGGAGTGGAGTTACACACAGGGTTGGAGTTACACACAGGACTGCAGTTACACACAGGACTGCAGTTACAGACAGGGCTGGAGTTACACACAAGCCCGGAGTTACACACAGGACGGGAGTTACACACAGGTCTGGAATTACATACAGGACTGGAGTTACACACAGGACTGGAGTTACAGGCGGTACTGGAGATACACACAGGACTGGAGTTACACAGATGACTGGTGTTACACACAGGACCGGAGTTACAGGCATGACTGGAGCTCCACACAGGACTGGAGTTACACGTGAGACTGGAGTGACAGCCGGGACTGGAATTACAGGCGGGATTGTAGGTATACAGAGGAGTGGACTTACACACAGGACTGGAGTTACACACAGGGCTGGAGTTACAGGCAGGACTGGGGTTACACGCAGGACTGGAGTTACACATGGGACTGGAGTTAAATTCAGGACTGGAGGTACATACAGGACTGGAGTTACACACAGGACTGGATTTACACACAGGACTGGATTTTCAGACAGGAATGGTGTTACACACAGGGCTGGAGTTACACAGAGGACTGGTGTTACACACAGGACGGGAGTTACACACAGGACTGGAGGTACAGGCATGTCTGGAGTTACACATGGGACTGGAGTTACACACAGGACTGGAGTTACACACAGGACTGGAGATGCACACGGGACTGGAGTTACACAGAGGACTGGAGTTACACACAGGACTGGAGTTATACACAGGACTGGAGTTACAGGCGGGACTGGAGTTACACACAGGGCTGGAGTTACATGCGGGACTGGAGTTAAAAATGGGACTGGAGTTATACACAGGGCTGGAGTTACACATAGGACTGGAGTTACACACAGGACTGGAGTTACACATAGGACTGGAGTTACACACAGGACGGGAGTTACAAACAGGACTGGAATTACACATGGGACTGGAGTTACACACAGGGCTGGAGTTACATGTGGGACTGGTGATACACACACTGCTGGAGTTATACACAGGACTGGAGTTACACACAGGACTGGAGTTACATACAGTGCTGGAATTACACAAAGGGCTGGAGCTACACACAGGTCTGGAGTTACACAAAAGGACTGGAGTTACACGCAGGACTGGTGTAACTCAAATAGTTGGAGTTACACACAGGACAGGAGTTACACACAGGACTGGAGTTACAGACAGGACTGGAGTCACACACAGGTCTGGAGTTACACACAGGAGTGGAGTTACACACACGACTGGATTTACACACAGGACTGGAGTTACACACAGGACTGGAGTTACACACAGGACTGGAGTTACACACAGGGCTGGAGTTACACACAGGACTGGAGTTACACACAGGAATGGAGTTACAGACAGGGCTGGAGTTACACACAAGGCTGGAGTTACACACAGGACTGGAGTTACACACAGGACTGGAATTACATACGGGACTGGAGTTACACACAGGACTGGAGTTACAGGCGGGTCTGGAGTTACACACAGGACTGGAGTTGCAGGCGGGACTGGATTTACACACAGGACTGGAGATACACACAGGACTGGAATTACACGTGGGACTGGAGTGACAGGCGGGACTGGAATTACCGGCGGGACTGCAGGTATACACAG
Source organism: Somniosus microcephalus (assembly GCF_052327205.1). Lineage (NCBI taxonomy): Eukaryota > Metazoa > Chordata > Chondrichthyes > Squaliformes > Somniosidae > Somniosus > Somniosus microcephalus. Next base: position 60,186,425 of record NC_140999.1, on the reverse strand, counting down.
GAGTGGACTTACACATAGGAGTGGAGTTACACACAGGGCTGGAGTTAGAGGCGGGGCTTGAGTTACACGCAGGACTGGAGTTACACACGGGACTGGAGTTACATACAGGTCTGGAGTTACATACAGGACTGGAGTTACACACAGCCCTGGATTTACACACAGGATTGGAGTTTCAGACAGGACTGGAATTACACACAGGGCTGGTATTACACACAGGACTGGAGTTACACAGAGGACGGGAGTTACACACAGGAGTGGAGTTACAGGCGTGTCTGGAGTTACACATGAGACTGGTTTTACACACAGGACTGGAGTTACTCACAGGACTGGAGTTACACACGGGACTGGAGTTACACACAGGACTGGAGTTACACACAGGACTGGAATTCTACACAGGACTGGAGTTACATACAGTGCTGGAGTTGCACAAAGGGCTGGTGCTACACACAGGTCTGGAGTTACACAAAAGGACTGGAGGTACAAGCAGCACTGGTGTAACACAAAGGGCTGGAGTTACACACAGGACAGGAGTTACACACAGGACTTGAGTTACAGACAGGACTGGAGTCACACACAGATCTGGAGTTACACACAGGAGTGGAGTTACACACACGACTGTACTTACACACAGGACTGGAGTTACACACAGGACTGGAGTTACACACAGTACTGGCGTTACACACAGGGCTGGAGTTACACACAGGACTGGATTTACACACAGGAATGGAGTTACAGACAGGGCTGGAGTTACACACAAGGTCGGAGTTACACACAGGACTGGAGTTACAGACAGGACTGGAATTACATACGGGACTGGAGTTACACACAGGACTGGAGTTACAGGCGGGACTGGAGTTACACACAGGACTGGAGTTACAGGCGGGACTGGATTTACACACAGGACTGGAGTTACACACAGGACTGGAGTTACAGACAGGACTGGAGTTACACACAAGGCTGGAGTTACACACAGGTCTGAAGTTACACAGTGGACTGGTGTTACACACAGGACCGGAGTTACAGGCGGGACTGGAGTTACACGCAGGACTGGAGTTACACGTGGGACTGGAGTGACAGGCGGGACTGGAATTACAGGCGGGACTGTAGGTATACACAGGAGTGAACTTACACATAGGACTGGAGTTACACACAGGGCTGGAGTTAGAGGCGGGACTTGAGTTACACGCAGGACTGGAGTTACACACGGGACTGGAGTTACATACAGGACTGGAGTTACACACAGGACAGGATTTACACACAGATTGGAGTTTCAGACAGGACTGGAATTACACACAGGGCTGGTATTACACACAGGACTGGAGTTACACAGAGGACGGGAGTTACACACAGGAGTGGAGTTACAGGCATGTCTGGAGTTACACATGAGACTGGATTTACACACAGGACTGGAGTTACACACAGGACTGGAGTTACACTCGGGACTGGAGTTACACACAGGACTGGAGTTACACACAGGACTGGAGTTATACACAGGACTGGAGTTACACACAGGGCTCGAGTTACAGGCAGGACTGGAATTACACACAGGACTGGAGTTACATGCGGGACTGGAGTTAAAAATGGGACTGGAGTTACACACAGGGCTGGAGTTACACATAGGACTGGAGTTACACACAGGACTGGAGTTACACACAGGACTGGAGTTACACACAGGACTGGAGATACACACAGGACTGGAGTTATACACAGGACTGGAGATACATACGGGAGTGGCGTTACACACAGGACTGGAGTTACACACAGGACTGGAGTTACACACAGTGCTGGAGTTACACACAGGACTCGAGTTACACACAGGGCTGGAAACACACACAGGACTGGAGTTACAGGTGGGCTTGGTGTTACACACAGGGCTGGAGTTACAGGCGGGACTGGAGTTACAGGCGGGACTGGAGTTAAACACAGGGCTTGAGTTATACAGAGGACTGGAGTTACACACAGGGCAGGAGTTACTTGTAGGACTAGAGTTACACACAGTGCTGGAGTTACACAGAGGACTGGAGTTACACACAGGGCTGGAGTTACACGTAGGACTGGAGTTATACGCAGGACTGGAGTTACACACAGTGCTGGAGCTACACACAAGACTGGAGTTACATTCACGACTGGAGTTACACACAGGGCTGGAGTTACACATAGGACTGGAGTTTAACACAGGGCTGGAGCTAAACACAGGACTGGAGTTACACGCCGGACTGGAGTTACAAGTGGGACTGGAGTTACACACAGGACTGGAGTTACAGGTGGGGCTGGAGTTACAGGCAAGGCTGGAGTTACACACAGGACTGGAGTTACTCGCAGGACTGGAGTTACATGCAGGACTGGGATTACACACGGGACTGGAGTTACAGGTGGGACTGGAGTTACAGGCGGGACTGAAGTTACAGGCGGGACTGGAGTTACACACAGGACTGGAGTTACACACAGAACTGGAGTTACAGTTGGGACTGGAGTTACAGACAGGACTGGAGTTACACACGGGTCTGGAGTTACAGGTGGGACTGGAGTTACAGGCGGGACTGGAGTTACACACAATACTGGAGTTACACACAGGACTGGAGATACACATGGGACTGGAGTTAAACACAGCGCTGGAGTTAGAGGCGGGACAGGAGTTACACACAGTACTTGCATTACACACAGGACTGGAGTTACTCACAGGACTGGAATTACACACAGGATTGGAGCTACACACAGGACTGGAATTACAGGCGGGACTGGAGTTATACACAGGAGTGGAGTTACACACAGGACTGGAGTTACACACAGGGCTGGAGTTACAGACAGGACTGTAGTTACACACAGGACTGGAGTTTCGCACAGCACTGGAGTTACAGACGGGACTGGAGTTACATGCAGGACTGGAGTTACACACGGGACTGGAGTTGCACACAGGGCTGGAGTTACAGACAGGACTGTAGTTGCACGCAGGACTGGAGTTACACACGGGACTGGAGTTACACACAGGACTGGAGTTACAGACAGGACTGGAGATACACAGAGTGCTAGACTTGCACACAGGGCTGGAATTACATGTGGGCCTGGAGTTACACACAGGAATGGACTTACAGGCTGAACTGGAGTTACACACAGGACTGGAGTTACACACTGGACTGCAGTTACAGAGAGGATTAGATTTACACACAGGGCTGGAATTTCACACAGGACTGGAGTTACAAGCAGGACTGGAGTAACACAAAGGGCTGGAGTTACACACAGGACAGGAGTTGCACACAGGACTGGAGTTACACGCAGGACTGGGGTTACTCGCAGGACTGGAGTTACACACAGGGCTGGAGTTACAGAGAGGACTAGATTTACACACAGGGCTGGAGTTTCACACAGTACTGGAGTTACAAGCAGGACTGGTGTAACACAAAGGGCTGGAGTTACACACAGGACAGGAGTTACACACAGGGCTGGAGTTACAGACAGGACTGGAGTCACACACAGAGCTGGAGTTACAGACAGACAGTAGTTACACACAGGACTGGAGTTACAAACAGCACTGGAGTTACAGGCGGGACTGGAGTTACACACAGGACTGGAGTTACACACACTGCTGAAGTTACAGACAGGACTGGAGTTACACACAGGACTGGAGTTACACAGAGGGCTAGACTTTCGGAACAGGGCTGGAATTACATGCGGGACTGGAGTTACACACAGGTCTGGAGTTACAGGTGGGATTGGAGTAACACACATGACTGGAGTTACACACAGGACTGGAGTTACACACAGGACTGGAGTTACACACAGGGCTGAAGTTACATGCGGGACTGGAGTTACACACAGGATTGTAGATACAGGTGGAACTGGAGTTAATCACAGGACTGGAGTTACATGCAGGACTCGAGTTACACACAGGACTGGAGTTACAGGCGGGACTGGTGTCACACACAGGACTGGAGTTACACACTGGACTGGAGTTACACGCAGGACTGGAGTTACACGCAGGACTGGAGTTAAACACAGGACTGGAGTTAAACACAGGACTGGAGATACATGCGGGACTGGAGTTACACACAGGATTGTAGATACAGGCGGAACTGGAGTTAAAAACAGGACTGGAGTTACATGCGGGACTGGAGTTACACACAGGACTGGAGTTACAGTTGGGACTGGTGTCACACACAGGACTGGAGTTACACAATGGACTGGAGTTACACGCAGGACTGGAGTTACACGCAGGACTGGAGTTAAACACAGGACTGGAGTTACAGGTAGGATTGGGGTTACACACGGGACTGGAGTTACATGCGGGACTGGAGCTACACATGGGACTGGAGTTACACACAGGACTAGAGTTACACAAAGGGCTGGATTTACAGGCGGGATTGGAGTTACACACAGGGCTGGAGTTACACAGATGTCTGGTGTTACAGGCGGGATTGGAATTACACGTAGGACTGGAGTTACACACTGGACTGTAGTTACAGACAGGACTGGATCTACACGCAGGACTGGAGTTACACACAGGACTGGAGTTAAAAACAGGACGTGAGTTATACACGTAACTGTTGTTACACGTAGGACTGGAGTTATTCACAGGACTGGAGTTACACGCAGGACTGAATTTACACGCAGGACTGGAGTTACTCGCAGGACTGGAGTTACACACAGGGCTGGAGTTACACACAGGACTGGAGTTACACAAAAGGACTGGAGTTACAAGCAGGACTGGAGTAACACAAAGGGCTGGAGTTACACACAGGAAAGGAGTTACACACAGGACTGGAGTTACACACAGGACTGGAGTCACACACAGGGCTGGAGATACACACAGGAGTGGAGTGACACACATGACTGGAGTTACACACAGGACTGGAGTTACACACAGGACAGGAGTTACAGACAGGAGTGGAGTTACACACAGGGTTGGAGTTACACACAGGACTGCAGTTACACACAGGACTGGAGTTACAGACAGGGCTGGAGTTACACACAAGCCCGGAGTTACACACAGGACGGGAGTTACACACAGGTCTGGAATTACATACAGGACTGGAGTTACACACAGGACTGGAGTTACAGGCGGTACTGGAGATACACACAGGACTGGAGTTACACAGACGACTGGTGTTACACACAGGACCGGAGTTACAGGCGGGACTGGAGTTACACACAGGACTGGAGTTACACGTGGGACTGGAGTGACAGCCGGGACTGGAATTAGAGGTGGGATTGTAGGTATACAGAGGAGTGGACTTACACACAGGACTGGAGTTACACACAGGGCTGGAGTTACAGGCGGGACTGGAGTTACACGCAGGACTGGAGTTACACACGGGACTGGAGTTAAATTCAGGACTGGAGTTACATACAGGACTGGAGTTACACACAGGACTGGACTTACACACAGGACTGGAGTTTCAGACAGGAATGGTGTTACACACAGAGCTGGAGTTACACACAGGACTGGTGTTACACACAGGACGTGAGCTACACACAGAACTGGAGTTACAGGCATGTCTGGAGTTACACATGGGACTGGAGTTACACACAGGACTGGAGTTACACACAGGACTGGAGCTGCACATGGGACTGGAGTTACACACAGGGCTGGAGTTACATGCGGGACTGGAGTTAAAAATGGGACTGGAGTTACACACAGGGCTGGAGTTACACATAGGACTGCAGTTACACACAGGACTGGAGTTACACATAGGACTGGAGTTACACACAGGACTGGAGTTACAAACAGGACTGGAGTTACACACGGGACTGGAGTTACACATAGGGCTGGAGTTACATGTGGGACTGGTGATACACACACTGCTGGAGTTATACACAGGACTGGAGTTACACACAGGACTGGAGTTACACATAGGACTGGAGTTGCACACATGAGTGGAGTTACACACAGGACTGGATTTACACACAGGACTGGAGTTACACACAGGGCTGGAGATACATGCGGGACTGGAGTTACACACAGGATTGTAGATACAGGTGGAACTGGAGTTAAACACAGGACTGGAGTTACATGTGGGACTGGAGTTACACACAGGACTGGAGTTACAGGCGGGACTGGTGTCACACACAGGACTGGAGTTACACACTGGACTGGAGTTACACGCAGGACTGGACTTACACGCAGGACTGGAGTTAAACACAGGACTGGAGTTAAACACAGGACTGGAGATACATGCGGGACTGGAGTTACACACAGGATTGTAGATACAGGCGGAACTGGAGGTAAACACAGGACTGGAGTTACATGTGGGACTGGAGTTGCACACAGGACTGGAGTTACAGTTGGGACTGGTGTCACACACAGGACTGGAGTTACACAATGGACTGGAGTTACACGCAGGACTGGAGTTACACGCAGGACTGGAGTTAAACACAGGACTGGAGTTACAGGTAGGATTGGGGTTACACACGGAACTGGAGTTACATGCGGGACTGGAGCTACACATCGGACTGGAGTTACACACAGGACTAGAGTTGCACAAAGGGCTGGAGTTACAGGCGGGATTGGAGTTACACACAGGGCTGGAGTTACACAGGTGTCTGGTGTTACAGGCGGGATTGGAATTACACGCAGGACTGGAGTTACACACTGGACTGTAGTTACAGACAGGACTGGATCTACATGCAGGACTGGAGTTACACACAGGACTGGAGTTAAAGACAGGACGTGAGTTATAGACGTAACTGTTGTTACACGTAGGACTGGAGTTATTCACAGGACTGGAGTTACACGCAGGACTGAAGTTACACACAGGACTGGAGTTACACAAAAGGACTGGAGTTACAAGCAGGACTGGAGTAACACAAAGGGCTGGAGTTACACACAGGAAAGGAGTTACACACAGGACTGGAGTTACACACAGGACTGGAGTCACACACAGGGCTGGAGATACACACAGGAGTGGATTTACACACACGATTGGAGTTACACACAGGACTGGAGTTACACACAGGACAGGAGTTACAGACAGGAGTGGAGTTACACACAGGGTTGGAGTTACACACAGGACTGCAGTTACACACAGGACTGCAGTTACAGACAGGGCTGGAGTTACACACAAGCCCAGAGTTACACACAGGACGGGTGTTACACACAGGTCTGGAATTACATACAGGACTGGAGTTACACACAGGACTGGAGTTACAGGCGGTACTGGAGATACACACAGGACTGGAGTTACACAGATGACTGGTGTTACACACAGGACCGGAGTTACAGGCATGACTGGAGCTCCACACAGGACTGGAGTTACACGTGAGACTGGAGTGACAGCCGGGACTGGAATTACAGGCGGGATTGTAGGTATACAGAGGAGTGGACTTACACACAGGACTGGAGTTACACACAGGGCTGGAGTTACAGGCGGGACTGGGGTTACACGCAGGACTGGACTTACACACGGGACTGGAGTTAAATTCAGGACTGGAGTTACATACAGGACTGGAGTTACACACAGGACTGGATTTACACACAGGACTGGAGTTTCAGACAGGAATGGTGTTACACACAGGGCTGGAGTTACACAGAGGACTGGTGTTACACACAGGACGGGAGTTACACACAGGACTGGAGTTACAGGCATGTCTGGAGTTACACATGGGACTGGAGTTACACACAGGACTGGAGTTACACACAGGACTGGAGATGCACACGGGACTAGAGTTACACAGAGGACTGGAGTTACACACAGGACTGGAGTTATACACAGAGGACTGGAGTTACACACAGGACTGGAGTTACACACAGGGCTGGAGTTACATGCGGGACTGGAGTTAAAAATGGGACTGGAGTTACACACAGGGCTGGAGTTACACATAGGACTGCAGTTACACACAGGACTGGAGTTACACATAGGACTGGAGTTACACACAGGACTGGAGTTACAAACAGGACTGGAGTTACACACGGGACTGGAGTTACACATAGGGCTGGAGTTACATGTGGGACTGGTGATACACACACTGCTGGAGTTATACACAGGACTGGAGTTACACACAGGACTGGAGTTACATACAGTGCTGGAGTTACACAAAGGGCTGGAGCTACACACAGGTCTGGAGTTACACAAAAGGACTGGAGTTACAAGCAGGACTGGTGTAACACAAAGGGCTGGAGTTACACACAGGACAGGAGTTACACACAGGACTGGAGTTACAGACAGGACTGGAGTCACACACAGGTCTGGAGTTACACACAGGAGTGGAGTTACACACACGACTGGATTTACACACAGGACTGGAGTTACACACAGGACTGGAGTTACACACAGGACTGGAGTTACACACTGGGCTGGAGTTACACACAGGACTGGAGTAACACACAGGAATGGAGTTACAGACAGGGCTGGAGTTACACACAAGGCCGGAGTTACACACAGGACTGGAGTTACACACAGGACTGGAATTACATACGGGACTGGAGTTACACACAGGACTGGAGTTACAGGCGGGTCTGGAGTTACACACAGGACTGGAGTTACACAGATGTCTGGTGTTACAGGCGGGATTGGAATTACACGCATGACAGGAGTTACACACTGGACTGTAGTTACAGACAGGACTGGATCTACATGCAGGACTGGAGTTACACACAGGACTGGAGTTAAAGACAGGACGTGAGTTATACACGTAACTGTTGTTACACGTAGGACTGGAGTTATTCACAGGACTGGAGTTACACGCAGGACTGAAGTTACACGCTGGACTGGAGTTACTCGCAGGACTGGAGTTACACACAGGGCTGGAGTTACACACAGGACTGGAGTTACACAAAAGGGCTGGAGTTACAAGCAGGACTGGAGTAACACAAAGGGCTGGAGTTACACACAGGAAAGGAGTTACACACAGGACTGGAGTTACACACAGGACTGGAGTCACACACAGGGCTGGAGATACACACAGGAGTGGAGTTACACGCACGACTGGAGTTACACACAGGACTGGAGTTACACACAGGACAGGAGTTACACACAGGTCTGGAATTACATACAGGACTGGAGTTACACACAGGACTGGAGTTACAGGCGGTACTGGAGATACACACAGGACTGGAGTTACACAGACGACTGGTGTTACACACAGGACTGGAGTTGCAGGCAGGACTGGAGTTACACACAGGACTGGAGTTACACGTGGGACTGGAGTGACAGCCGGGACTGGAATTACAGGCGGGATTGTAGGTATACAGAGGAGTGGACTTACACACAGGACTGGAGTTACACACAGGGCTGGAGTTACACTTGGGACTGGAGTTAAATTCAGGACTGGAGTTACATACAGGACTGGAGTTACACACAGGACTGGATTTACACACAGGACTGGAGTTTCAGACAGGAATGGTGTTACACACAGGGCTGGAGTTACACACAGGACTGGTGTTACACACAGGATGGGAGTTACACACAGGAATGGAGTTACAGGCATGTCTGGAGTTACACATGGGACTGGAGTAACACACAGGACTGGAGTTACACACAGGACTGGAGGTGCACACGGGACTGGAGTTACACAGAGGACTGGAGTTACACACAGGACTGGAGTTATGCACAGGACTGGAGTTACAGGCGGGAATGGAGTTACACACAGGGCTGGAGTTACATGCGGGACTGGAGTTAAAAATGGGACTGGAGTTACACACAGGGCTGGAGTTACACATAGGACTGGAGTTGCACACATGAGTGGAGTTACACACAGGACTGGAGTTACACACAGGACTGGAGTTACACACAGGGCTGGAGATACATGCGGGACTGGAGTTACACACAGGATTGTAGATACAGGTGGAACTGGAGTTAAACACAGGACTGGAGTTACATGTGGGACTGGAGTTACACACAGGACTGGAGTTACAGGCGGGACTGGTGTCACACACAGGACTGGAGTTACACACTGGACTGGAGTTACACGCAGGACTGGACTTACACGCAGGACTGGAGTTAAACACAGGACTGGAGTTAAACACAGGACTGGAGATACATGCGGGACTGGAGTTACACACAGGATTGTAGATACAGGTGGAACTGGAGTTAAACACAGGACTGGAGTTACATGTGGGACTGGAGTTGCACACAGGACTGGAGTTACAGTTGGGACTGGTGTTAAACACAGGACTGGAGTTACATGTAGGATTGGGGTTACACACGGGACTGGAGTTACATGCGGGACTGGAGCTACACATCGGACTGGAGTTACACACAGGACTAGAGTTGCACAAAGGGCTGGAGTTACAGGCGGGATTGGAGTTACACACAGGGCTGGAGTTACACAGGTGTCTGGTGTTACAGGCGGGATTGGAATTACACGCAGGACTGGAGTTACACACTGGACTGTAGTTACAGACAGGACTGGATCTACATGCAGGACTGGAGTTACACACAGGACTGGAGTTAAAGACAGGACGTGAGTTATAGACGTAACTGTTGTTACACGTAGGACTGGAGTTATTCACAGGACTGGAGTTACACGCAGGACTGAAGTTACACACAGGACTGGAGTTACACAAAAGGACTGGAGTTACAAGCAGGACTGGAGTAACACAAAGGGCTGGAGTTACACACAGGAAAGGAGTTACACACAGGACTGGAGTTACACACAGGACTGGAGTCACACACAGGGCTGGAGATACACACAGGAGTGGATTTACACACACGATTGGAGTTACACACAGGACTGGAGTTACACACAGGACAGGAGTTACAGACAGGAGTGGAGTTACACACAGGGTTGGAGTTACACACAGGACTGCAGTTACACACAGGACTGCAGTTACAGACAGGGCTGGAGTTACACACAAGCCCAGAGTTACACACAGGACGGGTGTTACACACAGGTCTGGAATTACATACAGGACTGGAGTTACACACAGGACTGGAGTTACAGGCGGTACTGGAGATACACACAGGAATGGAGTTACACAGATGACTGGTGTTACACACAGGACCGGAGTTACAGGCATGACTGGAGCTCCACACAGGACTGGAGTTACACGTGAGACTGGAGTGACAGCCGGGACTGGAATTACAGGCGGGATTGTAGGTATACAGAGGAGTGGACTTACACACAGGACTGGAGTTACACACAGGGCTGGAGTTACAGGCGGGACTGGGGTTACACGCAGGACTGGACTTACACACGGGACTGGAGTTAAATTCAAGACTGGAGTTACATACAGGACTGGAGTTACACACAGGACTGGATTTACACACAGGACTGGAGTTTCAGACAGGAATGGTGTTACACACAGGGCTGGAGTTACACAGAGGACTGGTGTTACACACAGGACGGGAGTTACACACAGGACTGGAGTTACAGGCATGTCTGGAGTTACACATGGGACTGGAGTTACACACAGGACTGGAGTTACACACAGGACTGGAGATGCACACGGGACTGGAGTTACACAGAGGACTGGAGTTACACACAGGACTGGAGTTATACACAGAGGACTGGAGTTACACACAGGACTGGAGTTACACACAGGGCTGGAGTTACATGCGGGACTGGAGTTAAAAATGGGACTGGAGTTACACACAGGGCTGGAGTTACACATAGGACTGCAGTTACACACAGGACTGGAGTTACACATAGGACTGGAGTTACACACAGGACTGGAGTTACAAACAGGACTGGAGTTACACACGGGACTGGAGTTACACATAGGGCTGGAGTTACATGTGGGACTGGTGATACACACACTGCTGGAGTTATACACAGGACTGGAGTTACACACAGGACTGGAGTTACATACAGTGCTGGAGTTACACAAAGGGCTGGAGCTACACACAGGTCTGGAGTTACACAAAAGGACTGGAGTTACAAGCAGGACTGGTGTAACACAAAGGGCTGGAGTTACACACAGGACAGGAGTTACACACAGGACTGGAGTTACAGACAGGACTGGAGTCACACACAGGTCTGGAGTTACACACAGGAGTGGAGTTACACACACGACTGGATTTACACACAGGACTGGAGTTACACACAGGACTGGAGTTACACACAGGACTGGAGTTACACACTGGGCTGGAGTTACACACAGGACTGGAGTAACACACAGGAATGGAGTTACAGACAGGGCTGGAGTTACACACAAGGCCGGAGTTACACACAGGACTGGAGTTACACACAGGACTGGAATTACATACGGGACTGGAGTTACACACAGGACTGGAGTTACAGGCGGGTCTGGAGTTACACACAGGACTGGAGTTACACAGATGTCTGGTGTTACAGGCGGGATTGGAATTACACGCATGACAGGAGTTACACACTGGACTGTAGTTACAGACAGGACTGGATCTACATGCAGGACTGGAGTTACACACAGGACTGGAGTTAAAGACAGGACGTGAGTTATACACGTAACTGTTGTTACACGTAGGACTGGAGTTATTCACAGGACTGGAGTTACACGCAGGACTGAAGTTACACGCTGGACTGGAGTTACTCGCAGGACTGGAGTTACACACAGGGCTGGAGTTACACACAGGACTGGAGTTACACAAAAGGGCTGGAGTTACAAGCAGGACTGGAGTAACACAAAGGGCTGGAGTTACACACAGGAAAGGAGTTACACACAGGACTGGAGTTACACACAGGACTGGAGTCACACACAGGGCTGGAGATACACACAGGAGTGGAGTTACACGCACGACTGGAGTTACACACAGGACTGGAGTTACACACAGGACAGGAGTTACACACAGGTCTGGAATTACATACAGGACTGGAGTTACACACAGGACTGGAGTTACAGGCGGTACTGGAGATACACACAGGACTGGAGTTACACAGACGACTGGTGTTACACACAGGACTGGAGTTGCAGGCAGGACTGGAGTTACACACAGGACTGGAGTTACACGTGGGACTGGAGTGACAGCCGGGACTGGAATTACAGGCGGGATTGTAGGTATACAGAGGAGTGGACTTACACACAGGACTGGAGTTACACACAGGGCTGGAGTTACACATGGGACTGGAGTTAAATTCAGGACTGGAGTTACATACAGGACTGGAGTTACACACAGGACTGGATTTACACACAGGACTGGAGTTTCAGACAGGAATGGTGTTACACACAGGGCTGGAGTTACACACAGGACTGGTGTTACACACAGGATGGGAGTTACACACAGGAATGGAGTTACAGGCATGTCTGGAGTTACACATGGGACTGGAGTAACACACAGGACTGGAGTTACACACAGGACTGGAGGTGCACACGGGACTGGAGTTACACAGAGGACTGGAGTTACACACAGGACTGGAGTTATGCACAGGACTGGAGTTACAGGCGGGAATGGAGTTACACACAGGGCTGGAGTTACATGCGGGACTGGAGTTAAAAATGGGACTGGAGTTACACACAGGGCTGGAGTTACACATAGGACTGGAGTTGCACACATGAGTGGAGTTACACACAGGACTGGAGTTACACACAGGACTGGAGTTACACACAGGGCTGGAGATACATGCGGGACTGGAGTTACACACAGGATTGTAGATACAGGTGGAACTGGAGTTAAACACAGGACTGGAGTTACATGTGGGACTGGAGTTACACACAGGACTGGAGTTACAGGCGGGACTGGTGTCACACACAGGACTGGAGTTACACACTGGACTGGAGTTACACGCAGGACTGGACTTACACGCAGGACTGAAGTTAAACACAGGACTGGAGTTAAACACAGGACTGGAGATACATGCGGGACTGGAGTTACACACAGGATTGTAGATACAGGCGGAACTGGAGTTAAACACAGGACTGGAGTTACATGTGGGACTGGAGTTGCACACAGGACTGGAGTTACAGTTGGGACTGGTGTTAAACACAGGACTGGAGTTACATGTAGGATTGGGGTTACACACGGGACTGGAGTTACATGCGGGACTGGAGCTACACATCGGACTGGAGTTACACACAGGACTAGAGTTGCACAAAGGGCTGGAGTTACAGGCGGGATTGGAGTTACACACAGGGCTGGAGTTACACAGGTGTCTGGTGTTACAGGCGGGATTGGAATTACACGCAGGACTGGAGTTACACACTGGACTGTAGTTACAGACAGGACTTGATCTACATGCAGGACTGGAGTTACACACAGGACTGGAGTTAAAGACAGGACGTGAGTTATAGACGTAACTGTTGTTACACGTAGGACTGGAGTTATTCACAGGACTGGAGTTACACGCAGGACTGAAGTTACACACAGGACTGGAGTTACACAAAAGGACTGGAGTTACAAGCAGGACTGGAGTAACACAAAGGGCTGGAGTTACACACAGGAAAGGAGTTACACACAGGACTGGAGTTACACACAGGACTGGAGTCACACACAGGGCTGGAGATACACACAGGAGTGGATTTACACACACGATTGGAGTTACACACAGGACTGGAGTTACACACAGGACAGGAGTTACAGACAGGAGTGGAGTTACACACAGGGTTGGAGTTACACACAGGACTGCAGTTACACACAGGACTGCAGTTACAGACAGGGCTGGAGTTACACACAAGCCCGGAGTTACACACAGGACGGGTGTTACACACAGGTCTGGAATTACATACAGGACTGGAGTTACACACAGGACTGGAGTTACAGGCGGTACTGGAGATACACACAGGACTGGAGTTACACAGATGACTGGTGTTACACACAGGACCGGAGTTACAGGCATGACTGGAGCTCCACACAGGACTGGAGTTACACGTGAGACTGGAGTGACAGCCGGGACTGGAATTACAGGCGGGATTGTAGGTATACAGAGGAGTGGACTTACACACAGGACTGGAGTTACACACAGGGCTGGAGTTACAGGCGGGACTGGGGTTACACGCAGGACTGGAGTTACACACGGGACTGGAGTTAAATTCAGGACTGGAGTTACATACAGGACTGGAGTTACACACAGGACTGGATTTACACACAGGACTGGAGTTTCAGACAGGAATGGTGTTACACACAGGGCTGGAGTTACACAGAGGACTGGTGTTACACACAGGATGGGAGTTACACACAGGACTGGAGTTACAGGCATGTCTGGAGTTACACATGGGACTGGAGTTACACACAGGACTGGAGTTACACACAGGACTGGAGATGCACACGGGACTGGAGTTACACAGAGGACTGGAGTTACACACAGGACTGGAGTTATACACAGGACTGGAGTTACAGGCGGGACTGGAGTTACACACAGGGCTGGAGTTACATGCGGGACTGGAGTTAAAAATGGGACTGGAGTTATACACAGGGCTGGAGTTACACATAGGACTGGAGTTACACACAGGACTGGAGTTACACATAGGACTGAGTTACACACAGGACGGGAGTTACAAACAGGACTGGAATTACACATGGGACTGGAGTTACACACAGGGCTGGAGTTACATGTGGGACTGGTGATACACACACTGCTGGAGTTATACACAGGACTGGAGTTACACACAGGACTGGATTTACATACAGTGCTGGAATTACACAAAGGGCTGGAGCTACACACAGGTCTGGAGTTACACAAAAGGACTGGAGTTACACGCAGGACTGGTGTAACTCAAATAGTTGGAGTTACACACAGGACAGGAGTTACACACAGGACTGGAGTTACAGACAGGACTGGAGTCACACACAGGTCTGGAGTTACACACAGGAGTGGAGTTACACACACGACTGGATTTACACACAGGACTGGAGTTACACACAGGACTGGAGTTACACACAGGACTGGAGTTACACACAGGGCTGGAGTTACACACAGGACTGGAGTTACACACAGGAATGGAGTTACAGACAGGGCTGGAGTTACACACAAGGCCGGAGTTACACACAGGACTGGAGTTACACACAGGACTGGAATTACATACGGGACTGGAGTTACACACAGGACTGGAGTTACAGGCGGGTCTGGAGTTACACACAGGACTGGAGTTACAGGCGGGACTGGATTTACACACAGGACTGGAGATACACACAGGACTGGAATTACACGTGGGACTGGAGTGACAGGCGGGACTGGAATTACCGGCGGGACTGTAGGTATACACAGGAGTGGACTTACACATAGGAGTGGAGTTACACACAGGGCTGGAGTTAGAGGCGGGGCTTGAGTTACACGCAGGACTGGAGTTACACACGGGACTGGAGTTACATACAGGTCTGGAGTTACATACAGGACTGGAGTTACACACAGCCCTGGATTTACACACAGGATTGGAGTTTCAGACAGGACTGGAATTACACACAGGGCTGGTATTACACACAGGACTGGAGTTACACAGAAGACGGGAGTTACACACAGGAGTGGAGTTACAGGCGTGTCTGGAGTTACACATGAGACTGGTTTTACACACAGGACTGGAGTTACTCACAGGACTGGAGTTACACACGGGACTGGAGTTACACACAGGACTGGAGTTACACACAGGACTGGAATTCTACACAGGACTGGAGTTACATACAGTGCTGGAGTTGCACAAAGGGCTGGTGCTACACACAGGTCTGGAGTTACACAAAAGCACTGGAGGTACAAGCAGCACTGGTGTAACACAAAGGGCTGGAGTTACACACAGGACAGGAGTTACACACAGGACTTGAGTTACAGACAGGACTGGAGTCACACACAGATCTGGAGTTACACACAGGAGTGGAGTTACACACACGACTGTACTTACACACAGGACTGGAGTTACACACAGGACTGGAGTTACACACAGTACTGGCGTTACACACAGGGCTGGAGTTACACACAGGACTGGAGTTACACACAGGAATGGAGTTACAGACAGGGCTGGAGTTACACACAAGGTCGGAGTTACACACAGGACTGGAGTTACACACAGGACTGGAATTACATACGGGACTGGAGTTACACACAGGACTGGAGTTACAGGCGGGACTGGAGTTACACACAGGACTGGAGTTACAGGCGGGACTGGATTTACACACAGGACTGGAGTTACACACAGGACTGGAGTTACATACAGGACTGGAGTTACACACAAGGCTGGAGTTACACACAGGTCTGAAGTTACACAGTGGACTGGTGTTACACACAGGACCGGAGTTACAGGCAGGACTGGAGTTACACGCAGGACTGGAGTTACACGTGGGACTGGAGTGACAGGCGGGACTGGAATTACAGGCGGGACTGTAGGTATACACAGGAGTGAACTTACACATAGGACTGGAGTTACACACAGGGCTGGAGTTAGAGGCGGGACTTGAGTTGCACGCAGGACTGGAGTTACACACGGGACTGGAGTTACATACAGGACTGGAGTTACACACAGGACAGGATTTACACACAGATTGGAGTTTCAGACAGGACTGGAATTACACACAGGGCTGGTATTACACACAGGACTGGAGTTACACAGAGGACGGGAGTTACACACAGGAGTGGAGTTACAGGCGTGTCTGGAGTTACACATGAGACTGGATTTACACACAGGACTGGAGTTACACACAGGACTGGAGTTACACTCGGGACTGGAGTTACACACAGGACTGGAGTTACACACAGGACTGGAGTTATACACAGGACTGGAGTTACACACAGGGCTCGAGTTACAGGCAGGACTGGAATTACACACAGGACTGGAGTTACATGCGGGACTGGAGTTAAAAATGGGACTGGAGTTACACACAGGGCTGGAGTTACACATAGGACTGGAGTTACACACAGGACTGGAGTTACACACAGGACTGGAGTTACACACAGGACTGGAGATACACACAGGACTGGAGTTATACACAGGACTGGAGATACATACGGGAGTGGCGTTACACACAGGACTGGAGTTACACACAGGACTGGAGTTACACACAGTGCTGGAGTTACACACAGGACTCGAGTTACACACAGGGCTGGAAACACACACAGGACTGGAGTTACAGGTGGGCTTGGTGTTACACACAGGGCTGGAGTTACAGGCGGGACTGGAGTTACAGGCGGGACTGGAGTTAAACACAGGGCTTGAGTTATACAGAGGACTGGAGTTACACACAGGGCAGGAGTTACTTGTAGGACTAGAGTTACACACAGTGCTGGAGTTACACAGAGGACTGGAGTTACACACAGGGCTGGAGTTACACGTAGGACTGGAGTTATACGCAGGACTGGAGTTACACACAGTGCTGGAGCTACACACAAGACTGGAGTTACATTCACGACTGGAGTTACACACAGGGCTGGAGTTACACATAGGACTGGAGTTTAACACAGGGCTGGAGCTAAACACAGGACTGGAGTTACACACCGGACTGGAGTTACAAGTGGGACTGGAGTTCCACACAGGACTGGAGTTACAGGTGGGGCTGGAGTTACAGGCAAGGCTGGAGTTACATACAGGATTGGAGTTACTCGCAGGACTGGAGTTACATGCAGGACTGGGATTACACACGGGACTGGAGTTACAGGTGGGACTGGAGTTACAGGCGTGACTGAAGTTACAGGCGGGACTGGAGTTACACACAGGACTGGAGTTACACACAGAACTGGAGTTACAGGTGGGACTGGAGTTACAGACAGGACTGGAGTTACACACGGGTCTGGAGTTACAGGTGGGACTGGAGTTACAGGCGGGACTGGAGTTACACACAATACTGGAGTTACACACAGGACTGGAGATACACATGGGACTGGAGTTAAACACAGCGCTGGAGTTAGAGGCGGGACAGGAGTTACACACAGTACTTGCATTACACACAGGACTGGAGTTACTCACAGGACTGGAATTACACACAGGATTGGAGCTACACACAGGACTGGAATTACAGGCGGGACTGGAGTTATACACAGGAGTGGAGTTACACACAGGACTGGAGTTACACACAGGGCTGGAGTTACAGACAGGACTGTAGTTACACACAGGACTGGAGTTTCACACAGCACTGGAGTTACAGACGGGACTGGAGTTACACGCAGGACTGGAGTTACACACGGGACTGGAGTTACACACAGGACTGGAGTTACAGACAGGACTGGAGATACACAGAGTGCTAGACTTGCACACAGGGCTGGAATTACATGTGGGCCTGGAGTTAGACACAGGACTGGACTTACAGGCTGAACTGGAGTTACACACAGGACTGAAGTTACACACTGGACTGTCGTTACAGAGAGGATTAGATTTACACACAGGGCTGGAATTTCACACAGGACTGGAGTTACAAGCAGGACTGGAGTAACACAAAGGGCTGGAGTTACACACAGGACAGGAGTTGCACACAGGACTGGAGTTACACGCAGGACTGGGGTTACTCGCAGGACTGGAGTTACACACAGGGCTGGAGTTACAGAGAGGACTAGATTTACACACGGGGCTGGAGTTTCACACAGTACTGGAGTTACAAGCAGGACTGGAGTCACACACAGAGCTGGAGTTACAGACAGGACTGTAGTTACACACAGGACTGGAGTTACAAACAGCACTGGAGTTACAGGTGGGACTGGAGTTACACACAGGACTGGAGTTACACACACTGCTGGAGTTACACACAGGACTGGAGTTACACACAGGACTGGAGTTACACAGAGGGCTAGACTTTCGGAACAGGGCTGGAATTACATGCGGGACTGGAGTTACACACAGGTCTGGAGTTACAGGTGGGACTGGAGTTGCACACATGACTGGAGTTACACACAGGACTGGAGTTACACACAGGACTGGAGTTACACACAGGGCTGGAGATACATGCAGGACTGGAGTTACACACAGGATTGTAGATACAGGTGGAACTGGAGTTAAACACAGGACTGGAGTTACATGCGGGACTGGAGTTACACACAGGACTGGAGTTACAGGCGGGACTGGTGTCACACACAGGACTGGAGTTACACACTGGACTGGAGTTACACGCAGGACTGGACTTACACGCAGGACTGGAGTTAAACACAGGACTGGAGTTAAACACAGGACTGGAGATACATGCGGGACTGGAGTTACACACAGGATTGTAGATACAGGCGGAACTGGAGTTAAACACAGGACTGGAGTTACATGCGGGACTGGAGTTGCACACAGGACTGGAGTTACAGTTGGGACTGGTGTCACACACAGGACTGGAGTTACACAATGGACTGGAGTTACACGCAGGACTGGAGTTACACGCTGGACTGGAGTTAAAGACAGGACTGGAGTTACAGGTAGGATTGGGGTTACACACGGGACTGGAGTTACATGCGGGACTGGAGCTACACATGGGACTGGAGTTACACACAGGACTAGAGTTACACAAAGGGCTGGAGTTACAGGCGGGATTGGAGTTACACACAGGGCTGGAGTTACACAGATGTCTGGTGTTACAGGCGGGATTGGAATTACACGCAGGACTGGAGTTACACACTGGACTGTAGTTACGGACAGGACTGGATCTACATGCAGGACTGGAGTTACACACAGGACTGGAGTTAAAGACAGGATGTGAGTTATACACGTAACTGTTGTTACACGTAGGACTGGAGTTATTCACAGGACTGGAGTTACACACAGGGCTGGAGTTACACACAGGACTGGAGTTACACAAAAGGACTGGAGTTACAAGCAGGACTGGAGTAACACAAAGGGCTGGAGTTACACACAGGAAAGGAGTTACACACAGGACTGGAGTTACACACAGGACTGGAGTCACACACAGGACTGGAGTCACACACAGGGCTGGAGATACACACAGGAGTGGAGTTACACGCACGACTGGAGTTACACACAGGACTGGAGTTACACACAGGACAGGAGTTACAGATAGGAGTGGAGTTACACACAGGGTTGGAGTTACACACAGGACTGCAGTTACACACAGGACTGGAGTTACAGACAGGGCTGGAGTTACACACAAGCCCGGAGTTACACACAGGACAGGAGTTACACACAGGTCTGGAATTACATACAGGACTGGAGTTACACACAGGACTGGAGTTACAGGCGGTACTGGAGATACACACAGGACTGGAGTTACACAGACGACTGGTGTTACACACAGGACCGGAGTTACAATCAGGACTGGAGTTACACACAGGACTGGAGTTACACGTGGGACTGGAGTGACAGCCGGGACTGGAATTACAGGCGGGATTGTAGGTATACAGAGGAGTGGACTTACACACAGGACTGGAGTTACACACAGGGCTGGAGTTACAGGCGGGATTGGAGTTACACGCAGGACTGGAGTTACACACGGGACTGGAGTTAAATTCAGGACTGGAGTTACATACAGGACTGGAGTTACACACAGGACTGGATTTACACACAGGACTGGAGTTTCAGACAGGAATGGTGTTACACACAGGGCTGGAGTTACACACGGAACTGGTGTTACACACAGGACGGGAGTTACACACAGGACTGGAGTTACAGGCATGTCTGGAGTTACACATGGGACTGGAGTAACACACAGGACTGGAGTTACACACAGGACTGGAGGTGCACACGGGACTGGAGTTACACAGAGGACTGGAGTTACACACAGGACTGGAGTTATACACAGGACTGGAGTTACAGGCGGGACTGGAGTTACACACAGGGCTGGAGTTACATGCGGGACTGGAGTTAAAAATGGGACTGGAGTTACACACAGGGCTGGAGTTACACATAGGACTGGAGTTGCACACATGACTGGAGTTACACACAGGACTGGAGTTACACACAGGACTGGAGTTACACACAGGGCTGGAGATACATGCGGGACTGGAGTTACAAACAGGATTGTAGATACAGGTGGAACTGGAGTTAAACACAGGACTGGAGTTACATTTGGGACTGGAGTTACACACAGGACTGGAGTTACAGGCGGGACTGGTGTCACACACAGGACTGGAGTTACACACTGGACTGGAGTTACACGCAGGACTGGACTTACACGCAGGACTGGAGTTAAACACAGGACTGGAGTTAAACACAGGACTGGAGTTACACGTGGGACTGGAGTGACAGCCGGGACTGGAATTACAGGCGGGATTGTAGGTATACAGAGGAGTGGACTTACACACAGGACTGGAGTTACACACAGGGCTGGAGTTACAGGTGGGACTGGGGTTACACGCAGGACTGGAGTTACACACGGGACTGGAGTTAAATTCAGGACTGGAGTTACATACAGGACTGGAGTTACACACAGGACTGGATTTACACACAGGACTGGAGTTTCAGACAGGAATGGTGTTACACACAGGGCTGGAGTTACACACAGGACTGGTGTTACACACAGGACGGGAGTTACACACAGGACTGGAGTTACAGGCTTGTCTGGAGTTACACATGGGACTGGAGTTACACACAGGACTGGAGTTACACACAGGACTGGAGATGCACACGGGACTGGAGTTACACAGAGGACTGGAGTTACACACAGGACTGGAGTTATACACAGGACTAGAGTTACAGGCGGGACTGGAGTTACACACAGGGCTGGAGTTACATGCGGGACTGGAGTTAAAAATGGGACTGGAGTTACACACAGGGCTGGAGTTACACATAGGACTGGAGTTACACACAGGACTGGAGTTACACATAGGACTGGAGTTACACACAGGACAGGAGTTACAAACAGGACTGGAATTACACATGGGACTGGAGTTACACACAGGGCTGGAGTTACATGTGGGACTGGTGATACACACACTGCTGGAGTTATACACAGGACTGGAGTTACACACAGGACTGGAGTTACATACAGTGCTGGAGTTACACACAGGACTGGAGTTACACACTGGACTGGAGTTACACGCAGGACTGGACTTACACGCAGGACTGGAGTTAAACACAGGACTGGAGTTAAACACAGGACTGGAGATACATGCGGGACTGGAGTTACACACAGGATTGTAGATACAGGCGGAACTGGAGTTAAACACAGGACTGGAGTTACATGCGGGACTGGAGTTGCACACAGGACTGGAGTTACAGTTGGGACTGGTGTCACACACAGGACTGGAGTTACACAATGGACTGGAGTTACACGCAGGACTGGAGTTACACGCAGGACTGGAGTTAAAGACAGGACTGGAGTTACAGGTAGGATTGGGGTTACACACGGGACTGGAGTTACATGCGGGACTGGAGCTACACATGGGACTGGAGTTACACACAGGACTAGAGTTACACAAAGGGCTGGAGTTACAGGCGGGATTGGAGTTACACACAGGACTGGAGTTACACACTGGACTGGAGTTACACGCAGGACTGGACTTACACGCAGGACTGGAGTTAAACACAGGACTGGAGTTAAACACAGGACTGGAGTTACACGTGGGACTGGAGTGACAGCCGGGACTGGAATTACAGGCGGGATTGTAGGTATACAGAGGAGTGGACTTACACACAGGACTGGAGTTACACACAGGGCTGGAGTTACAGGTGGGACTGGGGTTACACGCAGGACTGGAGTTACACACGTGACTGGAGTTAAATTCAGGACTGGAGTTACATACAGGACTGGAGTTACACACAGGACTGGATTTACACACAGGACTGGAGTTTCAGACAGGAATGGTGTTACACACAGGGCTGGAGTTACACACAGGACTGGTGTTACACACAGGACGGGAGTTACACACAGGACTGGAGTTACAGGCTTGTCTGGAGTTACACATGGGACTGGAGTTACACACAGGACTGGAGTTACACACAGGACTGGAGATGCACACGGGACTGGAGTTACACAGAGGACTGGAGTTACACACAGGACTGGAGTTATACACAGGACTGGAGTTACAGGCAGGACTGGAGTTACACACAGGACTGGAGATGCACACGGGACTGGAGTTACACGCAGGACTGGAGTTAAAGACAGGACTGGAGTTACAGGTAGGATTGGGGTTACACACGGGACTGGAGTTACATGTGGGACTGGAGCTACACATGGGACTGGAGTTACACACAGGACTAGAGTTACACAAAGGGCTGGTGTTACAGGCGGGATTGGAGTTACACACAGGGCTGGAGTTACACAGATGTCTGGTGTTACAGGCTGGTTTGGAATTACACGCAGGACTGGAGTTACACACTGGACTGTAGTTACGGACAGGACTGGATCTACATGCAGGACTGGAGTTACACACAGGACTGGAGTTAAAGACAGGATGTGAGTTATACACGTAACTGTTGTTACACGTGGGACTGGAGTTATTCACAGGACTGGAGTTACACGCAGGACTGAAGTTACACGCTGGACTGGAATTACTCGCAGGACTGGAGTTACACACAGGGCTGGAGTTACACGCATGACTGGAGTTACACACAGGACTGGAGTTACACACAGGACAGGAGTTACAAATAGGAGTGGAGTTACACACAGGGTTGGAGTTACACACAGGACTGCAGTTACACACAGGACTGGAGTTACAGACAGGGCTGGAGTTACACACAGGTCTGGAATTACATACAGGACTGGAGTTACACACAGGACTGGAGTTACAGGTGGTACTGGAGATACACACAGGACTGGAGTTACACAGACGACTGGTGTTACACACAGGACCAGAGTTACAGTCAGGACTGGAGTTACACACAGGACTGGAGTTACACGTGGGACTGGAGTGACAGCCGGGACTGGAATTACAGGCGGGATTGTAGGTATACAGAGGAGTGGACTTACACATAGGACTGGAGTTACACACAGGGCTGGAGTTAGAGGCGGGACTTGAGTTACACGCAGGACTGGACTTACACACGGGAGTGGAGTTACATACAGGACTGGAGTTACACACAGGACTGGATTTACACACAGAATTGGAGTTTCAGACAGGACTGGAATTACACACAGGGCTGGTATTACACACAGGACTGGAGTTACACAGAGGACGGGAGTTACACACAGGAGTGGAGTTACAGGCATGCCTGGAGTTACACATGAGACTGGATTTACACACAGGACTGGAGTTACACACAGGACTGGATTTACACACGGGACTGGAGTTACACACAGGACTGGAGTTACACACAGCACTGGAGTTATACACAGGACTGGAGTTACAGGCGGGACTGGTGTTACACACAGGACTGGAGTTACATGCGGGACTGGAGTTAAAAATGGGACTGGAGTTACACACAGGGCTGGAGTTACACATAGGACTGGAGTTACACACAGGACTGGAGTTACACACAGGACTGGAGTTATACACAGGACTGGAGATACATACGGGAGTGGCGTTACACACAGGGCTGGAGCTACACACCGGAGTGGTGTTACACCCAGGACTGGAGTTACACACGGGACTGGAGTTACACACAGGGCTGGAGTTACATGTGGGACTGGTGATACACACACTGCTGGAATTATACACAGGACTGGAGTTACACACAGGACTGGAGTTACACACAGTGCTGGAGTTACACACAGGACTGGAGTTACACACAGGGCTGGAAATACACACAGGACTGGAGTTACAGGTGGGCTTGGTTTTACACACAGGGCTGGAGTTACAGGTGGGACTGGTGTTACAGGCGGGACTGGAGTTAAACACAGGGCTTGAGTTATACAGAGGACTGGAATTACACACAGGGCAGGAGTTACACATAGGACTAGAGTTACACACAGCGCTGGAGTTACACAGAGGACTGGAGTTAGACACAGGGCTGGAGTTACATGTAGGACTGGAGTTATATGCAGGAGTGGAGTTACACACAGTGCTGGAGCTACACACAAGACTGGAGTTACACACAGCACTGGAGTTACACACAGGGCTGGAGTTACACATAGGACTGGAGTTACACACAGGGCTGGAGTTACACGCCGGACTGGAGTTACACAAAAGGACTGGAGTTACACACAGGACTGGAGTTACAGGTGGGGCTGGAGTTACAGGCGAGACTGGAGTTACACACAGGACTGGAGTTACTCGCAAGACTTCAGTTACATGCAGGACTGAGATTACACATGGGACTGGAGTTACATGTGGAACTGGAGTTACAGGCAGTACTGAAGTTACAGGCGGGACTGGAGTTACACACAGGACTGGATTTACATACAGAACTGGAGTTACAGGTGGAACTGGAGTTACAGACAGGACTGGAGTTACACACGGGACTGGAGTTACAGGTGGGACTGGAGTTACAGGCGGGACTGGAGTTACACACAGGCCTGGAGTTACACACAGGGCTGGAGTTACACACAAGGCTGGAGTTACACACAGGACTGAAGTTACACAGACGACTGGTGTTACAGTTGGGACTGGAGTTACACACGGGACTGGAGTTACACGTGGGACTGGAATGACAGGCGGGACTGGAATTACAGGCGGGACTGGCATTACAGGTGGGACTGGAGTTACAAACAGGACTGGTGTTACACACAGGACTTGCGTTACACACAGGACTGGAGTTACACACAGGACTGGAATTACACACAGGACTGGAGCTACACACAGGACTGGAGTTACAGGCGGAACTGGATTTATACACAGGAGTGGAGTTACACACAGGACTGGAGTGACACACAGGCCTGGAGCTACAGAAAGGACTGGAGTTAAACACAGGACTGGAGTTACAGTCTGGACGTGAGATTTACACGTAACTGGTGTTACATGTAGGACTGGAGTTATACACAGGACTGTAGTTACATGCAGGGCTGAAGTTACACTCAGGACTGGAGTTACTCGCAGGATTGGAGTTACTCACAGGGCTGGAGTTACACACAGTACTGGAGTTACACACAGGGCTGGAGTTACACACAGGACAGGAGTTACACACAGGACTGGAGTTACAGATAGGACTGGAGTCACACACCGGGCTGGAGTTACACACAGGACTGGAATTACACACAGGACTGGAGCTACACACAGGACTGGATTTACAGGTGGGACTGGAGTTATACACAGGTGTGGAGTTACACACAGGACTGGAGTTACACACAGGGCTGGAGTTACAGACAGGACTGGAATCACACACAGGACTAGAGTTACACAAAGGGCTGGAGTTACAGGCGGGATTGGAGTTACACACAGGACTGGAGTTACACACTGGACTGGAGTTACAGACAGGACTGGGTCTACACGCAGGACTGGAGTTACACACAGGACTGGAGTTACGGACAGGTCGTGAGTTATACACGTAACTGGTGTTACATGTAGGACTGGAGTTATACACAGGACTGGAGTTACATGCAGGACTGAAGTTACACGCAGGACTGGAGTTACTCGCAGGACTGGAGTTACACACAGGGCTGGAGTTACACACAGGACTGGAGTTACACACAGGGCTGGATTTACAGAGAGGACTAGATTTACGCACAGGGCTGGAGTTTCACACAGGACTGGAGATACAAGCAGGACTGGAGTAACACAAAGGGCTGGAGTTACACACAGGGCAGGAGTTACACACAGGACTGGAGTTACAGACAGGACTGGAGTCACACACAGGGCTGGAGTTACACAAAGGACTGGAGTTACACACAGGACTGGAGTTACACACAGGACTGGAGTTACACACAGCACTGGAGTTACAGACAGGACTGGAGTTACACACACGGCTGGAGTTACACACAGGACTGGAGTTACACACAGGACTGGAGTTACACACAGGACTGGAGTTACATACAAGACTGGAGTTACACACAGGACTGGAGTTACAGGTGGGACTGGAGTTACACACAGGACTGGAGTTACAGACAGGACTGGAGTTACACACAAGGCTGGAGTTACACAAAGGACCGAAGTTACACAGAGGACTGGTGTTACACACAGGACCGGATTTACAGGCGGGACTGCAGTTACACACGGGACTGGAGTTACACGTGGGACTGGAGTGGCAGACGGCACTGAAATTACAGGCTGGACTGGAGTTACACACAGGACTGGAGTTACACACAGTGTAGTGTCCGTGTGTTGAAAAAGACACTGAAGACAGGAGTTGGTTCATAGGTATTTACTGAGCAAAGTCTGGCGGGGGGGGGGGGGTGGTTTCTAAAGGATATACACAATACACAGGCTTATATAGCCCAAGTGGCAATTACCGGCATTACGCACACCTGGGGCTCTTAAAGGCACATACACCACAATTCCTCCCCTTTTTGCTAACCAGTACATCATATTTTAAGTAATTATTAATTACATGTCATATGCAAAATAATATACATTGCTGTCATTAATTAATTATAAGTTAGTCTCTCAGGTGGCTTCCTGACTCGGTCCGGATAACGCCTCGGGGGTGTAGTAGTTTCTGGTGGTGTAGTAGGTTCTCCTGGCAAGGCTGATTCGGCTTGAATGCCAGTGTCGGGTTCATCGGGTTCCAGTATCACCGGATCGGAGGTAGATATGGGTATCTCTACTTCATCGTTAGATGTATAGAGTGGTGGTGTAGGTTGTTACTTTTCAGATGACTTTATGATTTGGTCAGCATGGCGCCTTATTATGCTTTCTCCGATGTCCACGGTATACATCAGCGGTCCTAGTCTTGTGCAGATAGTTCCAGGCTGCCATTTCTCGGTACGGTAGTCCCGGGCCAAAACTTGTTGACCTATCTGTAAGGTTCTAGTTGGCCTTTCATTCATTCCTTGAAACTGCCGGTTCTCCACGTCCCGTCTGATGTTGGGCTTGACCAAATCCAGCTGGCATCTTAGGTTTCTATTGAAGAACATCATGGCGGGAGTTTGGTTGGTAACCATATGTGTTGCATTCCTGTATGCGAATAAGAAGTTATCCACCTTGTGCTGAAGTTTTATGTCTTCATTACCCATGGCCTTTATGGCCTTCTTGAAGGTCTGGACAAACCTTTCAGCCAATCCATTGGTGGCGGGATGGTATGGGGCGGACGTGTAGTGCTTAACCCCATTGTTTTTTAAGAACTTTATGAATTCTTCGGACACAAATTGCGGTCCATTATCAGAACAGGTCTGTTCCGGCAGCCCATTCCTGGCAAATATGGTCCTTAATACTGTGATGGTTTTTTCCGTGGTGGTGGA
This sequence comes from Somniosus microcephalus, assembly GCF_052327205.1. Classification (NCBI taxonomy): domain Eukaryota; kingdom Metazoa; phylum Chordata; class Chondrichthyes; order Squaliformes; family Somniosidae; genus Somniosus; species Somniosus microcephalus. The sequence continues at coordinate 60,157,527 of NC_140999.1, read as the reverse complement.
GGACATCTTTATTACCTCCGACCACTTGGAGTGTGCATCAACCGTGATTAAGAACATTGAGTCCATTAATGGACCAGCAAAGTCGATGTGTACCCTTTGCCAGGGAGACGAGGGCCACTCCCATGGATGTAGAGGGGCTTGTGGTGGAGCGTTTTGGACCTTCTGGCATCCTAGGCAGCTCTTGGTCATTTCGTCGATGTCTCCATCGATACCTAGCCACCATCCAAATGCCCTGGCTAGGTTCTTCATTTTCACTCCACCCAGATGCCCCTCGTGATGCTCCTTTAGCACTTTATCCTGGAGTTTGGGTGGAATCACCACTCTGGATCCACACATCAAGGTTCCTCGGCACACTGACAGCTGTTCTCTTCTTTGCGAGAATGCTGGCAACAGTGGTTTGCCATGTGCTGGCCATCCCTTCACTGTTAAATCGTAGACCCGTGAAAGAGTCGGGTCATTTCTCGTTTCCCTTTCAATGGCAGAATTTGTTACTGGTAGACATTCCACTATGGTAGAGTGGAACATCTCCATTGGCAACGGTAGGCGCGATAAACCGTCAGCATTCCCATGCTGCTTTGAACCTTTGTATTCTATGTTGTATTGGTGTGCCCCTAGAAAAAGGGACCACCGCTGTAGCCTTTGTGCTGTCATAATGGGAACACCCTTTTTAGGGTTGAATATAGAGATGAGGGGTTGATGGTCAGTCAACAAGGTAAATTTTTGTCCGTGTAGGTAATGGTTGAATTTCTTTACTCCCCATACCAGGCTGAGTGCTTCCCTGTCGATTTGGGCATAGTTACGCTCAGCTGAGTTCAATGAGCGTGATGCAAAAGCTATCGGCCGTTCCGAGCCATCAGGGAATTTATGCGATAATACTGCTCCTATGCCGTAAGGGGATGCATCGCATGCCAGTCTGATTGGCAGTGATGGGTTGTAATGAGCCAAAACTTCTTTGGATGTGATTAAGTCTTTGCATTTATGGAAGGCATTTTTGCAGTCTTCGTTCCATTTCCAAATTACTCCTGTTTGTAGCAGTTCATTAAGAGGGTGTAGAAGAGTTGATAAGTTCGGTAAAAATTTATGATAGTAATTTATTAATCCCAGGAACAACCTTAATTGTGAAACATTTTCAGGTGCTGGGGCTTTTATGACCACCTCAATTTTTTCAGGTGACTTATGCAACCCTTCCTTATTTATTATGTGGCCACTATATGATATTTGATTTCGGAAAAATTCGCACTTGGGGCGATTTGCTCGTAGGCCCTGTTCTCTCAGCCTAGTGAGCACCTGCTCTAAATTGGCAAGGTGCTCGTTGTCGTTTTCTCCTGTTACAAGGATGTCGTCTAGGTAGCATTGAGTCCCCGGAATCCCTTGGAGGACTTGCTCCATAGCTCTTTGCCAGATAGCTGGAGCGGATGCTACTCCGAAAACCAGTCGATTGTACTGGTGCAGACCTTTGTGTGTATTTATCGCGAGATATTTTTTAGAGGCCTCTTCAACCTCCATCTGTAGATATGCCTGTGCCAAGTCAATTTTGGTGAAACGTTTCCCTCCGGATAGTGAGGCGAAAATATCTTCTATCCTCGGAAGAGGATACTGTACCGTGTGAAGGACCGGGTTTACAGTCACCTTGAAGTCTCCACAGATGCGAATTTTTCTCTGTTCTTCAGATCCATCACCGTTCAATGCTTTCTTCATGACTGGGATGATGGGTGTTGCCCACTCGCTCCAATCTATTTTAGATAATACGCCTGCCTTTTCCAAATTCTCCAGCTCTGCCTCGACTGCTGGACGAATTGCGTATGGCACCGGTCTTGCCTTAAAAAACTTGGGAATTGCTGCATCTTCCACTTTTATTGAGGCGGTGATGCCTTTCAAGGTTCCTAGTTTCTCTTGAAATACTTCCTTGGCGTTGGCCAAGATGTCTTTCAATCGTTCAGGTATGACGTCATCATCATTTTTTTCCTTACTGGTCACCGTCAGTGCCTGAATGGAGTGCCAGTCTAAACGTATTTTTCTGATCCATTCACGTCCCAACAGCGGTGGACCACCATCTTGTAGAACGTATAAATACAACTTCTGTATTTCCTTGCTGTTGTATACAACGGGCACCCTTATTTTTCCTTTGGGGTATACTTTCTGCCCCGTATATGTTTTCAAGATAATGGATGTGTCTTTTAAAGGTATATGCGGAAATAGCCGCTCGTAATCCCGTCGATTTATGACGGTCAGAGCTGATCCTGTATCTAGCTCCATTTTAACTGGGGACCCTGCTATTGTGAGGGTAACCCAAATGGTCTGGTAATCTTCTTTGGCAATTACATTATGTAATTTGAGAGAGCTTAGTCTCTTGTTCCCGGAGTCGCTATCGCTCTTCTGGTCTTCGGAGCTACTGTCCGTCATCATTTGTACCTTTCTGTGCTTTTCCTTATTGATTCTTTTCCCGTTAGTGGATTTATTATTTTCAGATCGGCACACACGTGGAATGTGTCCCATCTTTCCGCATCGCCTGCATGCTTTTTCCTTGAACCAGCAGTCCCTCTGGTCATGGGTGGATCTGCCGCAGCGATAACATCTCTCGAAACCCCGTGTCATTTCATGGGTGCCAAAGTCCGGTGGCCTTTGCTGTATCTTTGCAGCTCCTATTGCACTGAAAGCCTTGTCCAGTGTTAAATCTTTCTCAGAAGATACCTTTCTTTGTATTTCTACACTTAGGGGATCGCAGATGAATTTGTCTCACAGAGAATCTGCCAGTCCTGCCTCGAATTGGCAGTGTAGGGTATCAACAATCTCCTCAAAATTCTTGTTCATCGGTTCGGCTGGAGTGATTAAGTTTCGTAACAGCTTGTATGTCTTTGCGCCCATTAGATCCAGAAGCACTGAAGCTTTTTTTTCATCTTCTATTCCATTTGCGGTGCAATATACCTCCACTCCTTCCACATATGTGGTTCAATCCTCTATCTCGTTATCAAAAACATCAATATTGCCAAAATTAGGCTCTCTTTCACTATCAAAAGCATCAATATTGCCAGACTTAGGCATTTCAGAAAAGATATGGCGCTTCCTGCGCTTTTTTTTTCTTTTCTGTAGCAAGATATGGCGCTTCCCGCGCTTTCCCACCGCTGACAACGCTGTTTACTGCGGTTTCCGTTCTCTTTACTTTTTTTAAATTTACTATTGGAGACTCATTCCTGCCGGAGGTCTGAACGCTGACCTGCTTGCCGCGCTGGCCGTCTCCCGAGTGCTCCCTCCCAGTCCGTTATTGCTTGCCTCCGATTTCGCTGCCTGTCTCAGCTGTAGAGCCCGCTGCTGCAGCCCCAGCCTGACGCCCAGGAAGGATTAGTGCAGTACCTGCCACCAGCTTGGCCAGCTGGTGAAACCACAGCTTCTCTCACTTCCTTGAGTCTTCTGGACGCCGGAGGAATCGATGTCCTTGAGGTGCTGCCGAATTGCCGGGAAGTCCGTTTCCACTTCGTCGCCACTCTAGTGTCCGTGTGTTGATAAAGACACTGAAGACAGGAGTTGGTTCATAGGTATTTACTAAGCAAAGTCAGGGGGGGCCGTTTCTAAAGGATATACACAATACACAGGCTTATATAGCCCAAGTGGCAATTACCGGCATTACGCAGAGCTGGGGCTCTTAAAGGCACATACACCACACACAGGACTGGAGTTACACACAGGACTGCAGTTACACACGGGACTGGATTTAAACACAGGGCTGGAGTTACAGGTGGGACAGGAGATACACACAGGACTGGTGTTACACACAGGACTGGAGTTACACACAGGGCTGGAAATACACACAGGATTGGAGCTACACACAGGACTGGAGTTACAGGCGGGACTGGAGTTATACACAGGAGTGGAGTTACACACAGGACTGGAGTTACACACAGGGCTGGAGTTACAGACAGGACTGTAGTTACACACAGGGCTGGAGTTACACACAGCACTGGAGTTACAGGCGGGACTGGAGTTACACACAGGACTGGAGTTACACACGGGACTGGAGTTACACACAGGACTGGAGTTACAGGCAGGACTGGGGTTACACACAGGGCTGGAGTTACACACAGGGCTGGAGTTACAGGCGGGACTGGAGTTACACACAGGGCTGGAGTTACAGGCGGGACTGGAGTTACGCATGGGAGTGGAGTTAAACACAGGAATGGAGTTACAGGCGGGACTGGAGTTAAACACAAGACTGGAGTTACAGGCGGGACCGGAGTCACACACAGGACTGGAGTTACACACTGGACTGGATTTACATGCAGGACTGGCGTTACACACAGGACTGGAGTTACAGGCAGAACTGGAGTTACACACAGGACTGGAGTTACTCGCAGGAGTGGAGTTACACACGTAACTGGAGTTACAGGCAGGACTGGAGTTACACACAGGACTGGAGTTACACGCAGGACTGGAGTTACTCACAGGACTGGAGTTACACACAGGGCTGGAGTTACACACAGGGCTGGAGTTACAGGCGGGACTGGAGTTACACACAGGGCTGGAGTTACAGGCGGGACTGGAGTTACGCATGGGAGTGGAGTTAAACACAGGAATGGAGTTACAGGCGGGACTGGAGTTAAACACAAGACTGGAGTTACAGGCGGGACCGGAGTCACACACAGGACTGGAGTTACACACTGGACTGGATTTACATGCAGGACTGGCGTTACACACAGGACTGGAGTTACAGGCAGAACTGGAGTTACACACAGGACTGGAGTTACTCGCAGGACTGGAGTTACACACGGGACTGGAGTTACTCGCAGGACGGGAGTTACACACGGGACTGGAGTTACACACAGGACTGGAGTTACAGGTAGGACTGGAGTTACACACAGAACTGGAGTTACTCACAGGACTGGAGTTACACACAGGACTGGATTTACATGCGGGACTGGAGTTACACACAGGACTGGAGTTACACACGTAACTGGAGTTACACGCAGGACTGGAGTAAAGCACAGGACTCAAGTTATACACAGGGCTGGAGTTACACACAGGACTGGAGTTACAAACAGGACTGGAGTTACACACAGGGCTGGATTTAGACACAGGGCTGGAGTTACACACAGGACTGGAGTTACACAAAGGGCTGCAGTTACAGGCGGGACTGGAGTTACACACCGGACTGGAGTGACACACAGGGCTGGAGTCACAGGCAGGACTGGAGCTACACACAGGACGGGAGTTACACGCAGGACTGGAGTTACATGCAGGACTGGAGTTACACACAGGACTGGAGTTACACACAGGACTGGAGATACAGACAGGATTTGAGTTACACACAGGGCTGGAGTTACAGACAGGATTGGAGTTACACAAAGGGCTGGAGTTACACACAGGACTGGAGTTACAGGCGGGACTGGAGTTACACACAGGACTGGAGTTACAAACAGAACTGGAGTTACACGAGGGAATGGAGTTACACGCCGGACCGGAGTTGCACACAGACTAGTGTTACACACAGGACTGGAGTTACACACAGGACTGGAGTTACACACGGGACTGGAGGTACACACAGAGCTGGAGTTACAGGCGGGACCGGAGTTACACAGAGGGCTGGAGTTAAATGTGTGACTGGAGTTACACACTGGACTGGAGTTACACACAGGAGTTACAGGCGGGACTGGAGTTACACACGGGACTGGAGTTACACACAGGACTGGAGTTACACACAGGTGTTACAGGCGGGACTGGAGTTACACACAGGACTGGAGTTACACACAGGACTGGAGTTACACACAGGATTGGAGTTACAGGCGGGACTGGTGTTCCACACAGGGCTGGCGTTACATGTGGGACTGGTGATACACACACTGCTGGAGTTATACACAGGACTGGAGTTACACATAGGACTGGAGTTACACACAGTGCTGGAGTTACACACAGGACTGGAGTTACACACATGGTTGGAATTACACACAGGACTGGAGTTACAGATGGGCTTGGTGTTGCACACAGGGCTGGAGTTACAGGCGGGACTGGAGTTACAGGCGGGACTGGAGTTACACACAGGGCTGGAGTTACACACAGGACTGGAGTTACACACAGGACTGGAGTTACACACAGGACTGGAGTTACACACAGCGCTGGAGTTACACAGAGGACTGGAGTTACACACAGGGCTGGAGTTACACACAGGGCTGGACTTACACGTAGGACTGGAGTTATACGCAGGACTGGAGTTACACACAGTGCTGGAGTTACACACAGGACTAGAGTTACACATAGGGCTGGAGCTAAACACAGGACTGGAGTTAAACACGGGACTGGAGTTACGCACAGGGCTGGAGTTACACGCAGGACTGGAGTTACAGGTGGGACTGGAGATACACACAGGACTGGAGTTAAAGGTGGGAATGGAGTTACAGGCAAGAGTGGAGTTACACACAGGACTGGAGTTACTCACAGGACTGGAGTTACATGCAGGACTGGGATTACACACGGGACTGGAGTTACAGTTGGGACTGGAGTTACAGGCGGGACTGAAGTTACAGGTGGGACTGGAGTTACACACAGGACTGGAGTTACACACAGAACTGGAGTTACAGGTGGGACTCGAGTTACAGACAGGACTGGAGTTACACACGGGACTGGAATTACAGGTGGGACTGGAGTTACAGGCGGGACTGGAGTTACACACAGGGCTGGAGTTACACACAAGGCTGGAGTTACACACAGGTCTGGAGTTACACACAGGACTGGAATTAAACACAGGGCTGGAGTTACAGGTGGGACAGGAGATACACACAGGACTGTAGTTACACACAGCACTGGAGTTACAGGCGGGACTGGAGTTACACGCAGGACTGGAGTTAAAGACAGGACTGGAGATACACAGAGGGCTAGACTTGCACACAAAGGGCTGGAATTACATGCAGGGCTGGAGTTACACACAGGACTGGAGTTACAGGCGGAACTGGTGTTACACACAGGACTGGTTTTACATGTGGGACTGGAGTTACACACAGGACTGGAGCTACAGGCGGGACTGGTGTCACACACTGGACTGGAGTTACACACTGGACTGGAGTTACACACAGGACTGGAGTTACACGCAGGACTGGAGTTAAACACAGGACTGGAGTTACAGGCAGGACTGGGGTTACACACAGGACTGGATTTACATGCGGGATAGGAGGTACACACAGGACTGGATTTACACACAGGAGTGGAGTTACACACATAACTGGAGTTACACGCAGGACTGGAGTTACACACTGGACTGTAGTTACAGACAGGACTGGATCTACACGCAGGACTGGAGTTACACACAAGGACTGGAGTTACACACAGGACTGGAGTTACACACAATACTGGAGTTACAGTCAGGACTGGAGTTAAACACAGGACTGGAGATAAACACGGGAGTGGCGTTGCACACAGGGCTGGAGTTACAACCAGGACTGGAGTTACACACAGGACTGGAGTTACACACGGGACTGGAGTTACACACAGGGCTGGAGTTACATGTGGGACTGGTGATACACACACTGCTGGAGTTATACACAGGACTGGAGTTTCACACGGGACTGGAGTTACACACAGTGCTGGAGTTACACACAGGACTGGAGTTACACACATGGTTGGAATTACACACAGGACTGGAGTTACAGGTGGGCTTGGTGTTACACACAAGGCTCGAGTTACAGGCGGGACTGGAGTTACAGGCGGGACTGGAGTTACACACAGGGCTGGAGTTACACACAGGACTGGAGTTACACACAGGACTGGAGTTACACACAGGACTGGAATTACACACAGCGCTGGAGTTACACACAGGACTGGAGTTACACACAGGACTGGAGTTACACACAGCGCTGGAGTTACACAGAGGACTGGAGTTACACACAGGGCTGGAGTAACACGTAGGACTGTAGTTATACGCAGGACTGGAGTTACACACAGTGCTGGAGCTACACCCAAGACTGGCGTTACACACAGGACTGGAGTTACACTCATTGCTGGAGTTACACACAGGACTGGAGTCACACACAGGGCTGGAGTTACACGCAGTACTGGAGTTACAGCTGGGACTGCCGATGCACACAGGACTGGAGTTACAGGTGGGACTGGAGTTACAGGCGAGACTGGAGTTACACACAGGACTGGAGTTACTCGCAGGACTGGAGTTACATGCAGGACTGGGATTACACACGGGACTGGAGTTACAGGTGGGACTGGAGTTACAGGCAGGACTGATGTTACAGGCAGGACTGGAGTTACACGCAGGACTGGAGTTACACACAGAACTGGTGTTACAGGTGGGACTGGAGTTACAGACAGGACTGGAGTTACACACGGGACTGGAGTTACAGGTGGGAATGGAGTTACAGGCGGGACTGGAGTTACACACATGGCTGGAGATACACGCTAGGCTGGAGTTACACACAGGACTGGAGTTACACACGGGACTGGAATTAAACACAGGGCTGGAGTTACAGGTGGGACAGGAGATACACACAGGACTGGTGTTACACACAGGACTGGAGTTACACACAGGACTGGAATTACACACAGGATTGGAGCTACATACAGGATTGGAGTTACAGGCGGGACTGGAGTTATACACAGGAGTGGAGTTACACACAGGACTGGAGTTACACACAGGGCTGGAGTTACAGACAGGACTGTAATTACACACAGGACTGGAGTTACACATGGGACTGGAGTTACACACATGACTGGAGGCACAGACAGGACTGGGGATACACAGAGGGCTAGACTTGCACACAAAGGGCTGGAATTACAAGCGGGGCTGGAGTTCCACACAGGACTGGAGTTACAGGCGGAACTGGTGTTACACACAGGACTGGATTTACATGCGGGACTGGAGTTACACACAGGACTGGAGTTACAGGCGGGACTGGTGTCACACACTGGACTGGAGCTACACACTGGACTGGAGTTATATGCAGGACTGGAGTTACACGCAGGACTGGAGTTAAACACAGGACTGGAGTTACAGGCAGGACTGGGGTTACACACAGGACTGGAGTTACATGCGGGATTGGAGATACACACAGGACTGGATTTACACACAGGAGTGGAGTTACACACATAACTGGAGTTACAGGCAGGACTGGAGTTACACACAGGACTGGAGTTACACACAGGACTGGAGTTACTCGCAGGACTGGAGTTACACACAGGGCTGGAGTTACACACAGGGCTGGAGTTACAGGCGGGACTGGAGTTACACACAGGACTGGAGTCACAGGCGGGACTGGAGTTACACATGGGAGTGGAGTTAAACACAAGACTGGAGTTTCAGGCAGGACCAGAATTACACACAGGACTGGAGTTACACACTGGACTGGAGTTACACGCAGGACTGGCGTTACACACAGGACTGGAGTTACAGGCAGGACTGGAGTTACACACAGGACTGGAGTTACACGCAGGACTGGAGTTACACACAGGACTGGAGTTACACACAGGACTGGAGTTACAGTTATGAATGGAGTTAGACACAGAACTGGAGTTACTCGCAGGACTGGAGTTACACACAGGGCTGGAGATACATTCGGGACTGGAGTTACACACAGGACTGGAGTTACACACATAACTGGAGCTAGACGCAGGACTGGAGTTACGCACAGGACTCAAGTTATACACAGGACTGGAGTTACACACAGGACTGGAGTTACAAACAGGACTGGAGTTACACACAGGGCTGGATTTAGACACAGGGCTGGAGTTACACACAGGAATGGAGTTACACAAAGGGCTGCAGTTACAGGCGGGACTGGAGTTACACACTGGACTGGAGTTACACACAGGGCTGGAGTCACAGGCGGGACTGGAGCTACACACAGGACAGGAGTTACACGCAGGACTGGAGTTACACGCAGGACTGGAGTTACACACAGACTGGAGTTACACACAGGATTGGAGATACAGACAGGATTTGAGTTACTCACAGGACTGGAGTTACACACAGGGCTGGAGTTACAGACAGGATTGGAGATACACAAAGGGCTGGAGTTACACACAGGACTGGAGTTACAGGCGGGACTGGAGTTATACACAGGACGGGAGTTACAGACAGAACTGGAGTTACACGAGGGAATGGAGTTACACGCAGGACCGGAGTTACACACAGACTGGAGTTACACACAGGACTGGAATTACACACAGGACTGGAGTTACACACGGGACTGGAGGTACACACAGGGCTGGAGTTACAGGCGGGACTGGAGTTAAACACAAGACTGGAGTTACAGGCGGGACCGGCGTTACACACAGGACTGGAGTTACACACTGGACTGGATTTACACGCAGGACTGGCGTTACACACAGGACTGGAGTTACAGGCAGGACTGGAGTTACACACAGGACTGGAGTTACTCGCAGGACTGGAGTTACACACAGGACTGGAGTTACACACAGGACTGGAGTTACAGGTAGGACTGGAGTTACACACAGAACTGGAGTTACTCGCAGGACTGGAGTTACACACAGGACTGGAGTTACATGCGGGACTGGAGTTACACACAGGACTGGAGTTACACACATAACTGGAACTATACACAGGACTGGAGTTATACATAGGACTGGAGTTACAAACAGGACTGGAGTTACACACAGGGCTGGATTTAGACACAGGGCTGGAGTTACACACAGGACTGGAGTTACACAAAGGGCTGCAGTTACAGGCGGGACTGGAGTTACACACCGGACTGGAGTGACACACAGGGCTGGAGTCACAGGCGGGACTGGAGCTACACACAGGACGGGAGTTACACGCATGACTGGAGTTACATGCAGGACTGGAGTTACACACAGGACTGGAGTTACACACAGGACTGGAGATACAGACAGGATTTGAGTTGCACACAGGGCTGGAGCTACAGACAGGATTGGAGTTACACAAAGGGCTGGAGTTACACACAGTACTGGAGTTACAGGCGGGACTGGAGTTACACACAGGACTGGAGTTACAGACATAACTGGAGTTACACGAGGGAATGGAGTTACATGCAGGACCGGAGTTACACACAGTCTGGATTAACACACAGGACTGGAGTTACACACAGGACTGGAGTTACACACGGGACTGGAGGTACACACAGGGCTGGAGTTACAGGCGTGACCGGAGTTACACAGAGGGCTGGAGTTAAATGTGGGACTGGAGTTACACACAGGACTGGAGTTACACACAGGAGTTACAGGCGGGACTTGAGTTACACACAGGACTGGAGTTACACACAGGACTGGAGTTACACACAGGACTGGAGTTACACACAGGACTGGAGTTACAGGCGGGACTGGTGTTGCACACAGGGCTGGATTTACAGGTGGGACTGGAGTTACACACAGGGCTGGAGTTACATGCAGGACTGGAGCTACACATGAGACTGGAGTTACACAGGAGTAGAGTTACACAAAGGGCTGGAGTTACAGGCGGGATTGGAGTTACACACAGGGCTGCAGTTACAGAGATGTCTGGTGTTACAGACTGGACTGAAGTTACACGCATAACTGGAGTTACACACTGGACTGTAGTTACAGACAGGACTAGATCTACACGCAGGACTGGAGTTACACACAGGACTGGAGTTACACACAGGACTGGAGTTACACACAGGGCTGGAGTTACAGACAGGACTGGAGTTAAACACAGGACTGGAGATAAACACGGGAGTGGCATTTCAAACAGGACTGGAGTTACACACAGGACTGGAGTTACACACAGGACTTCAGTTACACACGGGACTGGAGTTACACACAGGGCTGGAGTTACATGTGGGACTGGTGATACACAGACTGCTGGAGTTATACACAGGACTGGAGTTACACACAGGACTGCAGTTACACACAGTGCTGGAGTCACACACAGGACTGGAGTTACACACATGGTTGGAATTACACACAGGACTGGAGTTACAGGTGGGCTTGGTGTTACACACAGGGCTGGTGTTACAGGCGGGACTGGAGTTACAGGCGGGACTGGAGTTACACACAGGGCTGGAGTTACACACAGGGCTGGAGTTACACACAGGACTGGAGTTACACACAGGACTGGAGTTACACGTAGGACTGGAGTTATACACAGGACTGGAGTTACACACAGTGCTGGAGCTACACACAAGACTGGAGTTACACACAGGACTTGAGTTACACACAGTGCTGGAGTTACATACAGTGCTGGAGTTACACACAGGGCTGGAGCTAAACACAGCACTGGCGTTAAACACGGGACTGGAGTTACACACAGGGCTGGAGTTACACGCAGGACTGGAGTTACAGGTGGGACTGGAGATACACACAGGACTGGAGTTACAGGTGGGACTGGAGTTACAGGCGAGACTGGAATTACACACAGGACTGGAGTTACTCGCAAGCCTGGAGTTACATGCAGGACTGGGATTACACACGGGACTGGAGTTACAGGTGGGACCAGAGTTACAGGCGGGACTGAAGTTACTGGCGGGAGTGGAGTTACACACAGGACTGGAGTTACACACAGAACTGGAGTTACAGGTAGGACTGGAGTTACAGACAGGGCTGGAGTTACACACGGGACTGGAGTTACACACGGGACTGGAGTTACAGGTGGGACTGGAGTTACAGGCGGGACTGGAGTTACACACAGGGCTGGAGTTACACACAGGACTGGAGTTACACACGGGACTGGAATTAAACACAGGGCTGGAGCTACAGGTGGGACAGGAGATACACACAAGTCTGGTGTTACACACAGGACTGGAGTTACACACAGGACTGGAATTACACTCAGGATTGGAGCTACATACAGGACTGGAGTTACAGGCGGGAGTGGAGTTATACACAGGAGGGGAGTTACACACAGGACTGGAGTTACACACAGGGCTGGAGTTACAGACAGGACTGTCGTTACACACAGGACTGGAGTTACATGCGGGGTTGGAGTTACTAACAGGACTGGTTTTACAAGCGGAACTGGTGTTACACACAGGACTGGATTTACATACAGGACTGGAGTTACACACAGGACTGGAGTTACAGGCGGGACTGGTGTCACACACTGGACTGGAGTTACACACTGGACTGGTGTTACACGCAGGACTGGAGTTACATGCAGGACTGGAGTTAAACACATGACTGCAGTTACAGGCAGGACTGAGGTTACACACAGGACTGGAGTTACATGCGGGATTGGAGGTACACACAGGACTGGATTTACACACAGGAGTGGAGTTACACACATAACTGGAGTTACAGGCAGGACTGGAGTTACACACAGGGCTGGAGTTACAGGCAGGACTGCGGCTACACACAGGGCTGGAGTCACAGGCGGGACTGGAGTTACACATGGAAGTGGAGTTAAACACAAGACTGGAGTTTCAGGCGGGACCAGAGTTACACACAGGACTGGAGTTACACACTGGACTGGAGTTACACGCAGGACTGGCGTTACACACAGGACTGGAGTTACAGGCAGGACTGGAGTTACACACAGCACTGGAGTTACTCGCAGGACTGGAGTTACACACAGGACTGGAGTTAAACGCAGGACTGGAGTTACAGGTAGGACTGGAGTTAGACACAGAACTGGAGTTACACGCAGGACAGGCGTTACACACAGGACTGGAGTTACAGGCAGGACTGGTGTTACAGGCAGGACTGGAGTTACACACTGGACTGGAGTTACACGCAGGACAGGCGTTACACACAGGACTGGAGTTACAGGCAGGACTGGTGTCACACACTGGAATGGAGCTACACACTGGACTGGAGTTAAACGCAGGACTGGAGTTACAGGCAGGACTGGAGTTACACACTGGACTGGAGTTACACGCAGGACAGGCGTTACACACAGGACTGGAGTTACAGGCAGGACTGGTGTCACACACTGGACTGGAGCTACACACTGGACTGGAGTTAAACGCAGGACTGGAGTTACAGGCAGGACTGGGGTTGCACACAGGACTGGAGTTGCATGCGGGATTGGAGATACACACAGGACTGGATTTACACACAGGAGTGGAGTTACACACATAACTGGAGTTACAGGCAGGACTGGAGTTACACACAGGACTGGAGTTACACACAGGACTGGAGTTACTCGCAGGACTGGAGTTACACACAGGGCTGGAGTTACACACAGGGCTGGAGTTACAGGCGGGACTGGAGTTACACACAGGACTGGAGTCACAGGTGGGACTGGAGTTACACATGGGAGTGGAGTTAAACACAAGACTGGAGTTTCAGGCAGGACCAGAATTACACACCGGACTGGAGTTACACACTGGACTGGAGTTACACGCAGGACTGGCGTTACACACAGGACTGGAGTTACAGGCAGGACTGGAGTTACACACAGGACTGAGGTTACACACAGGACTGGAGTTACATGCGGGATTGGAGTTACACGCAGGACTGGCGTTACACACAGGACTGGAGTTACAGGCAGGACTGGAGTTACACACAGGACTGGAGTTACTCGCAGGACTGGAGTTACACACAGGACTGGAGTTACACACAGGACTGGAGTTACAGTTATGAATGGAGTTAGACACAGAACTGGAGTTACTCGCAGGACTGGAGTTACACACAGGGCTGGGGATACATTCGGGACTGGAGTTACACACAGGACTGGAGTTACACACGTAACTGGAGCTAGACGCAGGACTGGAGTTACGCACAGGACTCAAGTTATACACAGGACTGGAGTTACACACAGGACTGGAGTTACAAACAGGACTGGAGTTACACACAGGGCTGGATTTAGACACAGGGCTGGAGTTACACACAGGAATGGAGTTACACAAAGGGCTGCAGTTACAGGCGGGACTGGAGTTACACACTGGACTGGAGTTACACACAGGGCTGGAGTCACAGGCGGGACTGGAGCTACACACAGGACTGGAGTTACACGCAGGACTGGAGTTACACGCAGGACTGGAGTTACACACAGACTGGAGTTACACACAGGATTGGAGATACAGACAGGATTTGAGTTACTCACAGGACTGGAGTTACACACAGGGCTGGAGTTACAGACAGGATTGGAGATACACAAAGGGCTGGAGTTACACACAGGACTGGAGTTACAGGCGGGACTGGAGTTATACACAGGACGGGAGTTACAGACAGAACTGGAGTTACATGAGGGAATGGAGTTACACGCAGGACCGGAGTTACACACAGACTGGAGTTACACACAGGACTGGAATTACACACAGGACTGGAGTTACACACGGGACTGGAGGTACACACAGGGCTGGAGTTACAGGTGGGACTGGAGTTAAACACAAGACTGGAGTTACAGGCGGGACCGGCGTTACACACAGGACTGGAGTTACACACTGGACTGGATTTACACACAGGACTGGCGTTACACACAGGACTGGAGTTACAGGCAGGACTGGAGTTACACACAGGACTGGAGTTACTCGGAGGACTGGAGTTACACACAGGACTGGAGTTACACACAGGACTGGAGTTACAGGTAGGTCTGGAGTTACACACAGAACTGGAGTTACTCGCAGGACTGGAGTTACACACAGGACTGGAGTTACACGCGGGACTGGAGTTACACACAGGACTGGAGTTACACACGTAACTGGAACTATGCACAGGACTGGAGTTATACACAGGGCTGGAGTTACAAACAGGACTGGAGTTACACACAGGGCTGGATTTAGACACAGGGCTGGAGTTACACACAGGACTGGAGTTACACACAGGGCTGGAGTCACAGGCGGGACTGGAGCTACACACAGGACGGGAGTTACACGCATGACTGGAGTTACATGCAGGACTGGAGTTACACACAGGACTGGACTTACACACAGGACTGGAGATACAGACAGGATTTGAGTTGCACACAGGGCTGGAGCTACAGACAGGATTGGAGTTACACAAAGGGCTGGAGTTACACACAGTACTGGAGTTACAGGCGGGACTGGAGTTACACACAGGACTGGAATTACAGACAGAACTGGAGTTACACGAGGGAACGGAGTTACATGCAGGACCGGAGTTACACACAGTCTGGATTAACACACAGGACTGGAGTTACACACAGGACTGGAGTTACACACGGGACTGGAGGTACACACAGGGCTGGAGTTACAGGCGTGACTGGAGTTACACAGAGGGCTGGAGTTAAATGTGGGACTGGAGTTACACACAGGACTGGAGTTACACACAGGACTGGAGTTACAGTTATGAATGGAGTTAGACACAGAACTGGAGTTACTCGCAGGACTGGAGTTACACACAGGGCTGGGGATACATTCGGGACTGGAGTTACACACAGGACTGGAGTTACACACGTAACTGGAGCTAGACGCAGGACTGGAGTTACGCACAGGACTCAAGTTATACACAGGACTGGAGTTACACACAGGACTGGAGTTACAAACAGGACTGGAGTTACACACAGGGCTGGATTTAGACACAGGGCTGGAGTTACACACAGGAATGGAGTTACACAAAGGGCTGCAGTTACAGGCGGGACTGGAGTTACACACTGGACTGGAGTTACACACAGGGCTGGAGTCACAGGCGGGACTGGAGCTACACACAGGACTGGAGTTACACGCAGGACTGGAGTTACACGCAGGACTGGAGTTACACACAGGATTGGAGATACAGACAGGATTTGAGTTACTCACAGGACTGGAGTTACACACAGGGCTGGAGTTACAGACAGGATTGGAGATACACAAAGGGCTGGAGTTACACACAGGACTGGAGTTACAGGCGGGACTGGAGTTATACACAGGACGGGAGTTACAGACAGAACTGGAGTTACATGAGGGAATGGAGTTACACGCAGGACCGGAGTTACACACAGACTGGAGTTACACACAGGACTGGAATTACACACAGGACTGGAGTTACACACGGGACTGGAGGTACACACAGGGCTGGAGTTACAGGTGGGACTGGAGTTAAACACAAGGACTGGAGTTACAGGCGGGACCGGCGTTACACACAGGACTGGAGTTACACACTGGACTGGATTTACACACAGGACTGGCGTTACACACAGGACTGGAGTTACAGGCAGGACTGGAGTTACACACAGGACTGGAGTTACTCGGAGGACTGGAGTTACACACAGGACTGGAGTTACACACAGGACTGGAGTTACAGGTAGGACTGGAGTTACACACAGAACTGGAGTTACTCGCAGGACTGGAGTTACACACAGGACTGGAGTTACACGCGGGACTGGAGTTACACACAGGACTGGAGTTACACACGTAACTGGAACTATACACAGGACTGGAGTTATACACAGGGCTGGAGTTACAAACAGGACTGGAGTTACACACAGGGCTGGATTTAGACACAGGGCTGGAGTTACACACAGGACTGGAGTTACACACAGGGCTGGAGTCACAGGCGGGACTGGAGCTACACACAGGACGGGAGTTACACGCATGACTGGAGTTACATGCAGGACTGGAGTTACACACAGGACTGGACTTACACACAGGACTGGAGATACAGACAGGATTTGAGTTGCACACAGGGCTGGAGCTACAGACAGGATTGGAGTTACACAAAGGGCTGGAGTTACACACAGTACTGGAGTTACAGGCGGGACTGGAGTTACACACAGGACTGGAATTACAGACAGAACTGGAGTTACACGAGGGAATGGAGTTACATGCAGGACCGGAGTTACACACAGTCTGGATTAACACACAGGACTGGAGTTACACACAGGACTGGAGTTACACACGGGACTGGAGGTACACACAGGGCTGGAGTTACAGGCGTGACTGGAGTTACACAGAGGGCTGGAGTTAAATGTGGGACTGGAGTTACACACAGGACTGGAGTTACACACAGGAGTTCCAGGCGGGACTTGAGTTGCACACAGGACTGGAGTTACACACAGGACTGGAGTTACACACAGGACTGGAGTTACACACAGGACTGGAGCTACAGGCGGGACTGGTGTTACACACAGAGCTGGATTTACAGGTGGGACTGGAGTTACACACAGGGCTGGAGTTACATGCAGGACTGGAGCTACACATGAGACTGGAGTTACACAGGAGTAGAGTTACACAAAGGGCTGGAGTTACAGGCGGGATTGGAGTTACACACAGGGCTGCAGTTACAGAGATTTCTGGTGTTACAGACAGGACTGGAGTTACACGCATAACTGGAGTTACACACTGGACTGTAGTTACAGACAGGACTGGATCTACACGCAGGACTGGAGTTACACACAGGACTGGAGTTACACACAGGACTGGAGTTACACACAGGGCTGGAGTTACAGACAGGACTGGAGTTAAACACAGGACTGGAGATAAACACGGGAGTGGCATTGCAAACAGGGCTGGAGTTACACACAGGACTGGAGTTACACAGAGGACTTCAGTTACACACGGGACTGGAGTTACACACAGGGCTGGAGTTACATGTGGGACTGGTGATACACAGACTGCTGGAGTTATACACAGGACTGGAGTTACACACAGGACTGGAGTTACACACAGTGCTGGAGTTACACACAGGACTGGAGTTACACACATGGTTGGAATTACACACAGGACTGGAGTTACAGGTGGGCTTGGTGTTACACACAGGGCTGGAGTTACAGGCGGGACTGGAGTTACAGGCGGGACTGGAGTTACACACAGGGCTGGAGTTACACACAGGGCTGGTGTTACACACAGGACTGGAGTTACACACAGGACTGGAGTTACACGTAGGACTGGAGTTATACACAGGACTGGAGTTACACACAGTGCTGGAGCTACACACAAGACTGGAGTTACACACAGGACTGGAGTTACACACAGTGCTGGAGTTACACACAGTGCTGGAGTTACACACAGGGCTGGAGCTAAACACAGGACTGGCGTTAAACACGGGACTGGAGTTACACACAAGGCTGGAGTTACACGCAGGACTGGAGTTACAGGTGGGACTGGAGATACACACAGGACTGGAGTTACAGGTGGGACTGGAGTTACAGGCGAGACTGGAATTACACACAGGACTGGAGTTACTCGCAAGCCTGGAGTTACATGCAGGACTGGGATTACACACGGGACTGGAGTTACAGGTGGGACTAGAGTTACAGGCGGGACTGAAGTTACTGGCGGGAGTGGAGTTTCACACAGGACAGGAGTTACACGCAGGACTGGAGTTACACACAGACTGGAGTTACACACAGGATTGGAGATACAGACAGGATTTGAGTTACTCACAGGACTGGAGTTACACACAGGGCTGGAGTTACAGACAGGATTGGAGATACACAAAGGGCTGGAGTTACACACAGGACTGGAGTTACAGGCGGGACTGGAGTTATACACAGGACGGGAGTTACAGACAGAACTGGAGTTACATGAGGGAATGGAGTTACACGCAGGACCGGAGTTACACACAGACTGGAGTTACACACAGGACTGGAATTACACACAGGACTGGAGTTACACACGGGACTGGAGGTACACACAGGGCTGGAGTTACAGGTGGGACTGGAGTTAAACACAAGACTGGAGTTACAGGCGGGACCGGCGTTACACACA
This sequence comes from Somniosus microcephalus, assembly GCF_052327205.1. NCBI lineage: Eukaryota > Metazoa > Chordata > Chondrichthyes > Squaliformes > Somniosidae > Somniosus > Somniosus microcephalus. The sequence continues at coordinate 60,138,016 of NC_140999.1, read as the reverse complement.
GGACTGGAGTTACACACTGGACTGGATTTACACACAGGACTGGCGTTACACACAGGACTGGAGTTACAGGCAGGACTGGAGTTACACACAGGACTGGAGTTACTCGGAGGACTGGAGTTACACACAGGACTGGAGTTACACACAGGACTGGAGTTACAGGTAGGACTGGAGTTACACACAGAACTGGAGTTACTCGCAGGACTGGAGTTACACACAGGACTGGAGTTACACGCGGGACTGGAGTTACACACAGGACTGGATTTACACACGTAACTGGAACTATACACAGGACTGGAGTTATACACAGGGCTGGAGTTACAAACAGGACTGGAGTTACACACAGGGCTGGATTTAGACACAGGGCTGGAGTTACACACAGGACTGGAGTTACACACAGGGCTGGAGTCACAGGCGGGACTGGAGCTACACACAGGACGGGAGTTACACGCATGACTGGAGTTACATGCAGGACTGGAGTTACACACAGGACTGGACTTACACACAGGACTGGAGATACAGACAGGATTTGAGTTGCACACAGGGCTGGAGCTACAGACAGGATTGGAGTTACACAAAGGGCTGGAGTTACACACGGTACTGGAGTTACAGGCGGGACTGGAGTTACACACAGGACTGGAATTACAGACAGAACTGGAGTTACACGAGGGAATGGAGTTACATGCAGGACCGGAGTTACACACAGTCTGGATTAACACACAGGACTGGAGTTACACACAGGACTGGAGTTACACACGGGACTGGAGGTACACACAGGGCTGGAGTTACAGGCGTGACTGGAGTTACACAGAGGGCTGGAGTTAAATGTGGGACTGGAGTTACAGACAGGACTGGAGTTACACACAGGAGTTCCAGGCGGGACTTGAGTTGCACACAGGACTGGAGTTACACACAGGACTGGAGTTACACACAGGACTGGAGTTACACACAGGACTGGAGCTACAGGCGGGACTGGTGTTACACACAGAGCTGGATTTACAGGTGGGACTGGAGTTACACACAGGGCTGGAGATACATGCAGGACTGGAGCTACACATGAGACTGTAGTTACACAGGAGTAGAGTTACACAAAGGGCTGGAGTTACAGGCGGGATTGGAGTTACACACAGGGCTGCAGTTACAGAGATTTCTGGTGTTACAGACAGGACTGGAGTTACACGCATAACTGGAGTTACACACTGGACTGTAGTTACAGACAGGACTGGATCTACACGCAGGACTGGAGTTACACACAGGACTGGAGTTACACACAGGACTGGAGTTACACACAGGGCTGGAGTTACAGACAGGACTGGAGTTAAACACAGGACTGGAGATAAACACGGGAGTGGCATTGCAAACAGGGCTGGAGTTACACACAGGACTGGAGTTACACAGAGGACTTCAGTTACACACGGGACTGGAGTTACACACAGGGCTGGAGTTACATGTGGGACTGGTGATACACAGACTGCTGGAGTTATACACAGGACTGGAGTTACACACAGGACTGGAGTTACACACAGTGCTGGAGTTACACACAGGACTGGAGTTACACACATGGTTGGAATTACACACAGGACTGGAGTTACAGGTGGGCTTGGTGTTACACACAGGGCTGGAGTTACAGGCGGGACTGGAGTTACAGGCGGGACTGGAGTTACACACAGGGCTGGAGTTACACACAGGGCTGGAGTTACACACAGGACTGGAGTTACACACAGGACTGGAGTTACACGTAGGACTGGAGTTATACACAGGACTGGAGTTACACACAGTGCTGGAGCTACACACAAGACTGGAGTTACACACAGGACTGGAGTTACACACAGTGCTGGAGTTACACACAGTGCTGGAGTTACACACAGGGCTGGAGCTAAACACAGGACTGGCGTTAAACACGGGACTGGAGTTACACACAGGGCTGGAGTTACACGCAGGACTGGAGTTACAGGTGGGACTGGAGATACACACAGGACTGGAGTTACAGGTGGGACTGGAGTTACAGGCGAGACTGGAATTACACACAGGACTGGAGTTACTCGCAAGCCTGGAGTTACATGCAGGACTGGGATTACACACGGGACTGGAGTTACAGGTGGGACTAGAGTTACAGGCGGGACTGAAGTTACTGGCGGGAGTGGAGTTTCACACAGGACTGGAGTTACACACAGAACTGGAGTTACAGGTGGGACTGGAATTACAGACAGGGCTGGAGTTACACACGGGACTGGAGTTACAGGTGGGACTGGAGTTACAGGCGGGACTGGAGTTACACACAGGGCTGGAGTTACACACAGGACTGGAGTTACACACGGGACTGGAATTAAACACAGGGCTGGAGCTACAGGTGGGACAGGAGATACACACAAGTCTGGTGTTACACACAGGACTGGAGTTACACACAGGACTGGAATTACACTCAGGATTGGAGCTACATACAGGACTGGAGTTACAGGCGGGAGTGGAGTTATGCACAGGAGGGGAGTTACACACAGGACTGGAGTTACACACAGGGCTGGAGTTACAGACAGGACTGTCGTTACACACAGGACTGGAGTTACATGCGGGGCTGGAGTTACTAACAGGACTGGTTTTACAGGCGGAACTGGTGTTACACACAGGACTGGATTTACATACAGGACTGGAGTTACACACAGGACTGGAGTTACAGGCGGGACTGGTGTCACACACTGGACTGGAGTTACACACAGGACTGGTGTTACACGCAGGACTGGAGTTACATGCAGGACTGGAGTTAAACACAGGACTGCAGTTACAGGCAGGACTGAGGTTACACACAGGACTGGAGTTACATGCGGGATTGGAGGTACATACAGGACTGGATTTACACACAGGAGTGGAGTTACACACATAACTGGAGTTACAGGCAGGACTGCAGCTACACACAGGGCTGGAGTCACAGGCGGGACTGGAGTTACACATGGGAGTGGAGTTAAACACAAGACTGGAGTTTCAGGCGGGACCAGAGTTACACACAGGACTGGAGTTACACACTGGACTGGAGTTACACGCAGGACTGGCGTTACACACAGGACTGGAGTTACAGGCAGGACTGGAGTTACACACAGCACTGGAGTTACTCGCAGGACTGGAGTTACACACAGGACTGGAGTTACACACAGGACTGGAGTTACAGGTAGGACTGGAGTTAGACACAGAACTGAAGTTACTCGCAGGACTGGAGTTACACACAGGACTGGAGTTACACACAGGCCTGGAGTTACACACAGGCCTGGAGTTACACACTTAACTGGAGCTAGACGCAGGACTGGAGTTACACATGGGGCTGGAGTTACACACATGACTGGAGTTACACATGGGACTGGGGTTACACACAGGACTGGAGTAACACACAGCATGGGATTTACACACAGGACTGGAGTTACAGACGGGACTGGAGTTACTTGCAGGACTGGAGTTACAGTGGAGTTATACACGAGGCTGGAGTTACATGCAGGGCTGGATTAACACACAGGACTGGAGTTACTCACAGGGCTGGAGTTAGAGGTGGGACTGGAGTTACAGGCGGGACTGGAGTTACAGAGAAGGCTGGAGTTGAAAACGGGACTGGAGTTACACACAGGACAGGATTTACAGACAGGACTGGAGTTACAGGCGGGACTGGAGTTACACACAGGACTGGAGTTACACGCAGGACTGGAGTTCCACATGGGACTGGCGTTACACACAGGATTGGAGTTACACAGAAGACTGGAGTTACAGACAGGACTGGATTTACAGGCAGCACTGGAGGTACAGGCGGGACTGGAGTTACAGACTGGGCTGGAGTTACACACGGGACTGGAGTTACACACATGACGGGAGTTACACATGGGACTGGAGTTACAGACAGGACTGGAGTTACAGGTGGGACTGGAGTTATAGGCGGGACTGGAGTTACACACAGGACTGGAGTTACACGCAGGACTGGGTTTACGCACAGGACTGGAGTAACACACAGGACTGGAGTTACACACAGGACTGGAGTTACACACAGGACTGGACCTACACACAGGACTGGAGTTACACACAGGACTGGAGTTACACATAGGGCTGGAGTTACAGGCATGACTGGAGTAACACACAGGACTGGAGTTACACACAGGACTGGAGTTACACACAGGACTGGAGTTACAGACAGGACTGGAGTTACACACAAGGCTGGAGTTACACACAGGACTGGAGTTACACACAAGACTGGAGATACAGGCGGGACTGGAGTTACACACATGACCGGAGTTACAGGCAGGACTGGAGTTACACACAGGACTGGAGTTACAGACAGGACTGGAGTTACACACAAGGCTGGATTTACACACAGGACTGGAGTTACACACAGGACTGGAGTTACACACAAGACTGGCGATACAGGCGGGACTGGAGTTACACACAGGACCGGAGTTACTGGCGGGACTGGAGTTACACACAGGAGTGGAATTACAGACAGGACTGGAGTTACACACAAAGCTGGAGTTACACACAGGACTGGATTTACACACAGGCCTGGAGTTACACACAGGACTGTAGTTACGCACAGGACTGGACTTACAGGCGGGACTGGAGTTACAGGCAGGACTGGAGTTACACACAGGGCTGGAGTTACACACAGGACTGGAGTTACACACAGGACTAGAGTTACACAGAGCTCTGGAGTTACACACAGGACTGGCGTTACAGGCAGGACTGGAGTTACACATGGGACTGGAGTAACACACAGGACTGGAGTTACACACATGACTGGATTGACACACAGGACTGGTGTTACAGGCGGGACTGGAGTTACACGCAGGACTGGAGTTACAGGCGGGACTGGAGATACACACAGGGCTGGAGTTACACGCAGGACTGGATTTACATACAGGACTGGAGTTACACACAGGACTGGAGTTAGAGGCGAGACTGGTGTCACACACTGGACTGGAGTTACACACTGGACTGGTGTTACACGCAGGACTGGAGTTACATGAAGGACTGGAGTTAAACACAGGACTGGAGTTACAGGCAGGACTGAGGTTACACACAGGACTGGAGTTACATGCGGGATTGGAGTTACACGCAGGACTGGCGTTACACACAGGACTGGAGTTACAGGCAGGACTGGAGTTACACACAGGACTGGAGTTACTCGCAGGACTGGAGTTACACACAGGACTGGAGTTACACACAGGACTGGAGTTACAGTTATGAATGGAGTTAGACACAGAACTGGAGTTACTCGCAGGACTGGAGTTACACACAGGGCTGGAGATACATTCGGGACTGGAGTTACACACAGGACTGGAGTTACACACTTAACTGGAGCTAGACGCAGGACTGGAGTTACGCACAGGACTCAAGTTATACACAGGACTGGAGTTACACACAGGACTGGAGTTACAAACAGGACTGGAGTTACACACAGGGCTGGATTTAGACACAGGGCTGGAGTTACACACAGGAATGGAGTTACACAAAGGGCTGCAGTTACAGGCGGGACTGGAGTTACACACTGGACTGGAGTTACACACAGGGCTGGAGTCACAGGCGGGACTGGAGCTACACACAGGACTGGAGTTACACGCAGGACTGGAGTTACACGCAGGACTGGAGTTACACACAGACTGGAGTTACACACAGGATTGGAGATACAGACAGGATTTGAGTTACTCACAGGACTGGAGTTACACACAGGGCTGGAGTTACAGACAGGATTGGAGATACACAAAGGGCTGGAGTTACACACAGGACTGGAGTTACAGGCGGGACTGGAGTTATACACAGGACGGGAGTTACAGACAGAACTGGAATTACACGAGGGAATGGAGTTACACGCAGGACCGGAGTTACACACAGACTGGAGTTACACACAGGACTGGAATTACACACAGGACTGGAGTTACACACGGGACTGGAGGTACACACAGGGCTGGAGTTACAGGCGGGACTGGAGTTAAACACAAGACTGGAGTTACAGGTGGGACCGGCGTTACACACAGGACTGGAGTTACACACTGGACTGGATTTACACGCAGGACTGGCGTTACACACAGGACTGGAGTTACTCGCAGGACTGGAGTTACAGGTAGGACTGGAGTTACACACAGAACTGGAGTTACTCGCAGGACTGGAGTTACACACAGGACTGGAGTTACACACGGGACTGGAGTTACACACAGGACTGGAGTTACACACGTAACTGGAACTATACACAGGACTGGAGTTATACACAGGGCTGGAGTTACAAACAGGACTGGAGTTACACACAGGGCTGGATTTAGACACAGGGCTGGAGTTACACACAGGACTGGAGTTACACACAGGGCTGGAGTCACAGGCGGGACTGGAGCTACACACAGGACAGGAGTTGCACGCATGACTGGAGTTACATGCAGGACTGGAGTTACACACAGGACTGGAGTTACACACAGGACTGGAGATACAGACAGGATTTGAATTGCACACAGGGCTGGAGCTGCAGACAGGATTGGAGTTACACAAAGGGCTGGAGTTACACACAGTACTGGAGTTACAGGCGGGACTGGAGTTACACACAGGACTGGAGTTACACGAGGGAATGGAGTTACATGCAGGACTGGAGTTACACACAGTCTGGATTAACACACAGGACTGGAGTTACACACAGGACTGGAGTTACACACGGGACTGGAGGTACACACAGGGCTGGAGTTACAGGCATGACCGGAGTTACACAGAGGGCTGGAGTTAAATGTGGGACTGGAGTTACACACAGGACTGGAGTTACACACAGGAGTTACAGGCGGGACTTGAGTTACACACAGGACTGGAGTTACACACAGGACTGGAGTTACACACAGGACTGGAGTTACACACAGGACTGGAGTTACAGGCGGGACTGGTGTTACACACAGGGCTGGATTTAAAGGTGGGACTGGAGTTACACACAGGGCTGGAGTTACATGCAGGACTGGAGCTACACATGAGACTGGAGTTACACAGGAGTAGAGTTACACAAAGGGCTGGAGTTACAGGCGGGATTGGAGTTACACACAGGGCTGCAGTTACAGAGATGTCTGGTGTTACAGACAGGACTGGAGTTACACGCATAACTGGAGTTACACACTGGACTGTAGTTACAGACAGGACTGGATCTACACGCAGGACTGGAGTTACACACAGGACTGGAGTTACACACAGGACTGGAGTTACACACAGGGCTGGAGTTACAGACAGGACTGGAGTTAAACACAGGACTGGAGATAAACACGGGAGTGGCATTGCAAACAGGGCTGGAGTTACACACAGGACTGGAGTTACACACAGGACTTCAGTTACACACGGGACTGGAGTTACACACAGGGCTGGAGTTACATGTGGGACTGGTGATACACAGACTGCTGGAGTTATACACAGGACTGGAGTTACACACAGGACTGGAGTTACACACAGTGCTGGAGTTGCACACAGGACTGGAGTTACACACATGGTTGGAATTACACACAGGACTGGAGTTACAGGTGGGCTTGGTGTTACACACAGGGCTGGTGTTACAGGCGGGACTGGAGTTACAGGCGGGACTGGAGTTACACACAGGGCTGGAGTTACACACAGGGCTGGAGTTACACACAGGACTGGAGTTACACACAGGACTGGAGTTACATGTAGGACTGGAGTTATACACAGGACTGGAGTTACACACAGTGCTGGAGCTACACACAAGACTGGAGTTACACACAGGACTGGAGTTACACACAGTGCTGGAGTTACACACAGTGCTGGAGTTACACACAGGGCTGGAGCTAAACACAGGACTGGCGTTAAACACGGGACTGGAGTTACACACGGGACTGGAGTTACACACAGGGCTGGAGTTACACGCAGGACTGGAGTTACAGGTGGGACTGGAGATACACACAGGACTGGAGTTACAGGTGGGACTGGAGTTACAGGCGAGACTGGAATTACACACAGGACTGGAGTTACTCGCAAGCCTGGAGTTACATGCAGGACTGGGATTACACACGGGACTGGAGTTACAGGTGGGACTAGAGTTACAGGCGGGACTGAAGTTACTGGCGGGAGTGGAGTTACACACAGGACTGGAGTTACACACAGAACTGGAGTTACAGGTGGGACTGGAGTTACAGACAGGGCTGGAGTTACACACGGGACTGGAGTTACAGGTGGGACTGGAGTTACAGGCGGGACTGGAGTTACACACAGGGCTGGAGTTACACACAGGACTGGAGTTACACACGGGACTGGAATTAAACACAGGGCTGGAGCTACAGGTGGGACAGGAGATACACACAAGTCTGGTGTTACACACAGGACTGGAGTTACACACAGGACTGGAATTACACTCAGGATTGGAGCTACATACAGGACTGGAGTTACAGGCGGGAGTGGAGTTATGCACAGGAGGGGAGTTACACACAGGACTGGAGTTACACACAGGGCTGGAGTTACAGACAGGACTGTCGTTACACACAGGACTGGAGTTACATGCGGGGCTGGAGTTACTAACAGGATTGGTTTTACAGTCGGAACTGGTGTTACACACAGGACTGGATTTACATACAGGACTGGAGTTACACACAGGACTGGAGTTACAGGCGGGACTGGTGCCACACACTGGACTGGAGTTACACACAGGACTGGTGTTACACGCAGGACTGGAGTTACATGCAGGACTGGAGTTAAACACAGGACTGCAGTTACAGGCAGGACTGAGGTTACACACAGGACTGGAGTTACATGCGGGATTGGAGGTACATACAGGACTGGATTTACACACAGGAGTGGAGTTACACACATAACTGGAGTTACAGGCAGTACTGGAGTTACACACAGGGCTGGAGTTACAGGCAGGACTGCAGCTACACACAGGGCTGGAGTCACAGGTGGGACTGGAGTTACACATGGGAGTGGAGTTAAACACAAGACTGGAGTTTCAGGCGGGACCAGAGTTACACACAGGACTGGAGTTACACACTGGACTGGAGTTACACGCAGGACTGGCGTTACACACAGGACTGGAGTTACAGGCAGGACTGGAGTTACACACAGCACTGGAGTTACTCGCAGGACTGGAGTTACACACAGGACTGGAGTTACACACAGGCCTGGAGTTACACACAGGCCTGGAGTTACACACTTAACTGGAGCTAGACGCAGGACTGGAGTTACACATGGGACTGGAGTTTCACACATGACTGGAGTTACACATGGGACTGGGGTTACACACAGGACTGGAGTAACACACAGCATGGGATCTACACACAGGACTGGAGTTACAGACGGGACTGGAGTTACTTGCAGGACTGGAGTTACAGGCGAGACTGGAGTTATACACGAGGCTGGAGTTACATGCAGGGCTGGATTAACACACAGGACTGGAGTTACTCACAGGGCTGGAGTTAAAGGTGGGACTGGAGTTACAGGCGGGACTGGAGTTACAGAGAAGGCTGGAGTTGAAAACGGGACTGGAGTTACACACAGGACAGGATTTACAGACAGGACTGGAGTTACAGGCGGGACTGGAGTTACACACAGGACTGGAGTTACACGCAGGACTGGAGTTCCACACGGGACTGGCGTTACACACAGGATTGGAGTTACACAGAGGACTGGAGTTACAGACAGGACTGGTGTGACAGACAGAGCTGGAGTTACATGTGGGACTGGAGTAACACACAGGACTGGAGTTACACACATGACTGGATTGACACACAGGACTGGTGTTACAGGCGGGACTGGAGTTACACGCAGGACTGGAGTTACAGGCGGGACTGGAGATACACACAGGGCTGGAGTTACACGCAGGACTGGATTTACATACAGGACTGGAGTTACACACAGGACTGGAGTTACAGGCGAGACTGGTGTCACACACTGGACTGGAGTTACACACTGGACTGGTGTTACACGCAGGACTGGAGTTACATGCAGGACTGGAGTTAAACACAGGACTGGAGTTACAGGCAGGACTGAGGTTACACACAGGACTGGAGTTACATGCGGGATTGGAGTTACACGCAGGACTGGCGTTACACACAGGACTGGAGTTACAGGCAGGACTGGAGTTACACACAGGACTGGAGTTACTCGCAGGACTGGAGTTACACACAGGACTGGAGTTACACACAGGACTGGAGTTACAGTTATGAATGGAGTTAGACACAGAACTGGAGTTACTCGCAGGACTGGAGTTACACACAGGGCTGGAGATACATTCGGGACTGGAGTTACACACAGGACTGGAGTTACACACGTAACTGGAGCTAGACGCAGGACTGGAGTTACGCACAGGACTCAAGTTATACACAGGACTGGAGTTACACACAGGACTGGAGTTACAAACAGGACTGGAGTTACACACAGGGCTGGATTTAGACACAGGGCTGGAGTTACACACAGGAATGGAGTTACACAAAGGGCTGCAGTTACAGGCGGGACTGGAGTTACACACTGGACTGGAGTTACACACAGGGCTGGAGTCACAGGCGGGACTGGAGCTACACACAGGACTGGAGTTACACGCAGGACTGGAGTTACATGCAGGACTGGAGTTACACACAGACTGGAGTTACACACAGGATTGGAGATACAGACAGGATTTGAGTTACTCACAGGACTGGAGTTACACACAGGGCTGGAGTTACAGACAGGATTGGAGATACACAAAGGGCTGGAGTTACACACAGGACTGGAGTTACAGGCGGGACTGGAGTTATACACAGGACGGGAGCTACAGACAGAACTGGAGTTACACGAGGGAATGGAGTTACACGCAGGACCGGAGTTACACACAGACTGGAGTTACACACAGGACTGGAATTACACACAGGACTGGAGTTACACACGGGACTGGAGGTACACACAGGGCTGGAGTTACAGGTGGGACTGGAGTTAAACACAAGACTGGAGTTACAGGCGGGACCGGCGTTACACACAGGACTGGAGTTACACACTGGACTGGATTTACACGCAGGACTGGCGTTACACACAGGACTGGAGTTACTCGCAGGACTGGAGTTACACACAGGACTGGAGTTACACACAGGACTGGAGTTACAGGTAGGAATGGAGTTACACACAGAACTGGAGTTACTCGCAGGACTGGAGTTACACACAGGACTGGAGTTACACACGGGACTGGAGTTACACACAGGACTGGAGTTACACACGTAACTGGAACTATACACAGGACTGGAGTTATACACAGGGCTGGAGTTACAAACAGGACTGGAGTTACACACAGGGCTGGATTTAGACACAGGGCTGGAGTTACACACAGGACTGGAGTTACACACAGGGCTGGGTTCACAGGCGGGACTGGAGCTACACACAGGACGGGAGTTGCACGCATGACTGGAGTTACATGCAGGACTGGAGTTACACACAGGACTGGAGTTACACACAGGACTGGAGATACAGACAGGATTTGAATTGCACACAGGGCTGGAGCTGCAGACAGGATTGGAGTTACACAAAGGGCTGGAGATACACACAGTACTGGAGTTACAGGCGGGACTGGAGTTACACACAGGACTGGAGTTACAGACAGAACTGGAGTTACACGAGGGAATGGAGTTACATGCAGGACCGGAGTTACACACAGTCTGGATTAACACACAGGACTGGAGTTACACACAGGACTGGAGTTACACACGGGACTGGAGGTACACACAGGGCTGGAGTTACAGGCGTGACTGGAGTTACACAGAGGGCTGGAGTTAAATGTGGGACTGGAGTTACACACAGGACTGGAGTTACACACAGGAGTTACAGGCGGGACTTGAGTTACACACAGGACTGGAGTTACACACAGGACTGGAGTTACACACAGGACTGGAGTTACACACAGGACTGGAGTTACAGGCGGGACTGGTGTTACACACAGGGCTGGATTTAAAGGTGGGACAGGAGTTACACACAGGGCTGGAGTTACATGCAGGACTGGAGCTACACATGAGACTGGAGTTACACAGGAGTAGAGTTACACAAAGGGCTGGAGTTACAGGCGGGATTGGAGTTACACACAGGGCTGCAGTTACAGAGATGTCTGGTGTTACAGACAGGACTGGAGTTACACGCATAACTGGAGTTACACACTGGACTGTAGTTACAGACAGGACTAGATCTACACGCAGGACTGGAGTTACACACAGGACTGGAGTTACACACAGGACTGGAGTTACACACAGGGCTGGAGTTACAGACAGGACTGGAGTTAAACACAGGACTGGAGATAAACACGGGAGTGGCATTGCAAACAGGGCTGGAGTTACACACAGGACTGGAGTTACACACAGGACTTCAGTTACACACGGGACTGGAGTTACACACAGGGCTGGAGTTACATGTGGGACTGGTGATACACAGACTGCTGGAGTTATACACAGGACTGGAGTTACACACAGGACTGGAGTTACACACAGTGCTGGAGTTACACACAGGACTGGAGTTACACACATGGTTGGAATTACACACAGGACTGGAGTTACAGGTGGGCTTGGTGTTACACACAGGGCTGGAGTTACAGGCGGGACTGGAGTTACAGGCGGGACTGGAGTTACACACAGGGCTGGAGTTACACACAGGGCTGGAGTTACACACAGGACTGGAGTTACACACAGGACTGGAGTTACACGTAGGACTGGAGTTATACACAGGACTGGAGTTACACACAGTGCTGGAGCTACACACAAGACTGGAGTTACACACAGGACTGGGGTTACACACAGTGCTGGAGTTACACACAGTGCTGGAGTTACACACAGGGCTGGAGCTAAACACAGGACTGGCGTTAAACACGGGACTGGAGTTACACACAGGGCTGGAGTTACACGCAGGACTGGAGTTACAGGTGGGACTGGAGATACACACAGGACTGGAGTTACAGGTGGGACTGGAGTTACAGGCGAGACTGGAATTACACACAGGACTGGAGTTACTCGCAAGCCTGGAGTTACATGCAGGACTGGGATTACACACGGGACTGGAGTTACAGGTGGGACTAGAGTTACAGGCGGGACTGAAGTTACTGGCGGGAGTGGAGTTACACACAGGACTGGAGTTACACACAGAACTGGAGTTACAGGTGGGACTGGAGTTACAGACAGGGCTGGAGTTACACACGGGACTGGAGTTACATGTGGGACTGGAGTTACAGGCGGGACTGGAGTTACACACAGGGCTGGAGTTACACACAGGACTGGAGTTACACACGGGACTGGAATTAAACACAGGGCTGGAGCTACAGGTGGGACAGGAGATACACACAAGTCTGGTGTTACACACAGGACTGGAGTTACACACAGGACTGGAATTACACTCAGGATTGGAGCTACATACAGGACTGGAGTTACAGGCGGGAGTGGAGTTATGCACAGGAGGGGAGTTACACACAGGACTGGAGTTACACACAGGGCTGGAGTTACAGACAGGACTGTCGTTACACACAGGACTGGAGTTACATGCGGGGCTGGAGTTACTAACAGGATTGGTTTTACAGTCGGAACTGGTGTTACACACAGGACTGGATTTACATACAGGACTGGAGTTACACACAGGACTGGAGTTACAGGCGGGACTGGTGTCACACACTGGACTGGAGTTACACACAGGACTGGTGTTACACGCAGGACTGGAGTTACATGCAGGACTGGAGTTAAACACAGGACTGCAGTTACAGGCAGGACTGAGGTTACACACAGGACTGGAGTTACATGCGGGATTGGAGGTACATACAGGACTGGATTTACACACAGGAGTGGAGTTACACACATAACTGGAGTTACAGGCAGTACTGGAGTTACACACAGGGCTGGAGTTACAGGCAGGACTGCAGCTACACACAGGGCTGGAGTCACAGGCGGGACTGGAGTTACACATGGGAGTGGAGTTAAACACAAGACTGGAGTTTCAGGTGGGACCAGAGTTACACACAGGACTGGAGTTACACACAGGACTGGAGTTACACACTGGACTGGAGTTACACGCAGGACTGGCGTTACACACAGGACTGGAGTTACAGGCAGGACTGGAGTTACACACAGCACTGGAGTTACTCGCAGGACTGGAGTTACACACAGGACTGGAGTTACACACAGGACTGGAGTTACAGGTAGGACTGGAGTTAGACACAGAACTGGAGTTACTCGCAGGACTGGAGTTACACACAGGACTGGAGTTACACACAGGCCTGGAGTTACACACAGGCCTGGAGTTACACACTTAACTGGAGCTAGACGCAGGACTGGAGTTACACATGGGACTGGAGTTACACACATGACTGGAGTTACACATGGGACTGGGGTTACACACAGGACTGGAGTAACACACAGCATGGGGTTTACACACAGGACTGGAGTTACAGACGGGACTGGAGTTACTTGCAGGACTGGAGTTACAGGCGAGACTGGAGTTATACACGAGGCTGGAGTTACATGCAGGGCTGGATTAACACACAGGACTGGAGTTACTCACAGGGCTGGAGTTAGAGGTGGGACTGGAGTTACAGGCGGGACTGGAGTTACAGAGAAGGCTGGAGTTGAAAACGGGACTGGAGTTACACACAGGACAGGATTTACAGACAGGACTGGAGTTACAGGCGGGACTGGAGTTACACACAGGACTGGAGTTACACGCAGGACTGGAGTTCCACACGGGACTGGCGTTACACACAGGATTGGAGTTACACAGAGGACTGGAGTTACAGACAGGACTGGTGTGACAGACAGAGCTGGAGTTACATGTGGGACTGGAGTAACACACAGGACTGGAGTTACACACATGACTGGATTGACACACAGGACTGGTGTTACAGGCGGGACTGGAGTTACACGCAGGACTGGAGTTACAGGCGGGACTGGAGATACACACAGGGCTGGAGTTACACGCAGGACTGGATTTACATACAGGACTGGAGTTACACACAGGACTGGAGTTACAGGCGAGACTGGTGTCACACACTGGACTGGAGTTACACACTGGACTGGTGTTACACGCAGGACTGGAGTTACTCACAGGGCTGGAGTTAGAGGTGGGACTGGAGTTACAGGCGGGACTGGAGTTACAGAGAAGGCTGGAGTTGAAAACGGGACTGGAGTTACACACAGGACAGGATTTACAGACAGGACTGGAGTTACAGGCGGGACTGGAGTTACACACAGGACTGGAGTTACACGCAGGACTGGAGTTCCACACGGGACTGGCGTTACACACAGGATTGGAGTTACACAGAGGACTGGAGTTACAGACAGGACTGGTGTGACAGACAGAGCTGGAGTTACATGTGGGACTGGAGTAACACACAGGACTGGAGTTACACACATGACTGGATTGACACACAGGACTGGTGTTACAGGCGGGACTGGAGTTACACGCAGGACTGGAGTTACAGGCGGGACTGGAGATACACACAGGGCTGGAGTTACATGCAGGACTGGATTTACATACAGGACTGGAGTTACACACAGGACTGGAGTTACAGGCGAGACTGGTGTCACACACTGGACTGGAGTTACACACTGGACTGGTGTTACACGCAGGACTGGAGTTACACGCAGGACTGGAGTTAAACACAGGACTGGAGTTACAGGCAGGACTGAGGTTACACACAGGACTGGAGTTACATGCGGGATTGGAGTTACACGCAGGACTGGCGTTACACACAGGACTGGAGTTACACACAGGACTGGAGTTACAGTTATGAATGGAGTTAGACACAGAACTGGAGTTACTCGCAGGACTGGAGTTACACACAGGGCTGGAGATACATTCAGGACTGGAGTTACACACAGGACTGGAGTTACACATGTAACTGGAGCTAGACGCAGGACTGGAGTTACGCACAGGACTCAAGTTATACACAGGACTGGAGTTACACACAGGACTGGAGTTACAAACAGGACTGGAGTTACACACAGGGCTGGATTTAGACACAGGGCTGGAGTTACACACAGGAATGGAGTTACACAAAGGGCTGCAGTTACAGGCGGGACTGGAGTTACACACTGGACTGGAGTTACACACAGGGCTGGAGTCACAGGCGGGACTGGAGCTACACACAGGACTGGAGTTACACGCAGGACTGGAGTTACATGCAGGACTGGAGTTACACACAGACTGGAGTTACACACAGGATTGGAGATACAGACAGGATTTGAGTTACTCACAGGACTGGAGTTACACACAGGGCTGGAGTTACAGACAGGATTGGAGATACACAAAGGGCTGGAGTTACACACAGGACTGGAGTTACAGGCGGGACTGGAGTTATACACAGGACGGGAGTTACAGACAGAACTGGAGTTACACGAGGGAATGGAGTTACACGCAGGACCGGAGTTACACACAGACTGGAGTTACACACAGGACTGGAATTACACACAGGACTGGAGTTACACACGGGACTGGAGGTACACACAGGGCTGGAGTTACAGGTGGGACTGGAGTTAAACACAAGACTGGAGTTACAGGCGGGACCGGCGTTACACACAGGACTGGAGTTACACACTGGACTGGATTTACACGCAGGACTGGCGTTACACACAGGACTGGAGTTACTCGCAGGACTGGAGTTACACACAGGACTGGAGTTACACACAGGACTGGAGTTACAGGTAGGAATGGAGTTACACACAGAACTGGAGTTACTCGCAGGACTGGAGTTACACACAGGACTGGAGTTACACACGGGACTGGAGTTACACACAGGACTGGAGTTACACACGTAACTGGAACTATACACAGGACTGGAGTTATACACAGGGCTGGAGTTACAAACAGGACTGGAGTTACACACAGGGCTGGATTTAGACACAGGGCTGGAGTTACACACAGGACTGGAGTTACACACAGGGCTGGGTTCACAGGCGGGACTGGAGCTACACACAGGACGGGAGTTGCACGCATGACTGGAGTTACATGCAGGACTGGAGTTACACACAGGACTGGAGTTACACACAGGACTGGAGATACAGACAGGATTTGAATTGCACACAGGGCTGGAGCTGCAGACAGGATTGGAGTTACACAAAGGGCTGGAGATACACACAGTACTGGAGTTACAGGCGGGACTGGAGTTACACACAGGACTGGAGTTACAGACAGAACTGGAGTTACACGAGGGAATGGAGTTACATGCAGGACCGGAGTTACACACAGTCTGGATTAACACACAGGACTGGAGTTACACACAGGACTGGAGTTACACACGGGACTGGAGGTACACACAGGGCTGGAGTTACAGGCGTGACCGGAGTTTCACAGAGGGCTGGAGTTAAATGTGGGACTGGAGTTACACACAGGACTGGAGTTACACACAGGAGTTACAGGCGGGACTTGAGTTACACACAGGACTGGAGTTACACACAGGACTGGAGTTACACACAGGACTGGAGTTACACACAGGACTGGAGTTACAGGCGGGACTGGTGTTACACACAGGGCTGGATTTAAAGGTGGGACAGGAGTTACACACAGGGCTGGAGTTACATGCAGGACTGGAGCTACACATGAGACTGGAGTTACACAGGATTAGAGTTACACAAAGGGCTGGAGTTACAGGTGGGATTGGAGTTACACACAGGGCTGCAGTTACAGAGATGTCTGGTGTTACAGACAGGACTGGAGTTACACGCATAACTGGAGTTACACACTGGACTGTAGTTACAGACAGGACTGGATCTACACGCAGGACTGGAGTTACACACAGGACTGGAGTTACACACATAACTGGAGTTACAGGCAGTACTGGAGTTACACACAGGGCTGGAGTTACAGGCAGGACTGCAGCTACGCACAGGGCTGGAGTCACAGGCGGGACTGGAGTTACACATGGGAGTGGAGTTAAACACAAGACTGGAGTTTCAGGTGGGACCAGAGTTACACACAGGACTGGAGTTACACACTGGACTGGAGTTACACGCAGGACTGGCGTTACACACAGGACTGGAGTTACAGGCAGGACTGGAGTTACACACAGCACTGGAGTTACTCGCAGGACTGGAGTTACACACAGGACTGGAGTTACACACAGGACTGGAGTTACAGGTAGGACTGGAGTTAGACACAGAACTGGAGTTACTCGCAGGACTGGAGTTACACACAGGACTGGAGTTACACACAGGCCTGGAGTTACACACAGGCCTGGAGTTACACACTTAACTGGAGCTAGACGCAGGACTGGAGTTACACATGGGACTGGAGTTACACACATGACTGGAGTTACACATGGGACTGGGGTTACACACAGGACTGGAGTAACACACAGCATGGGGTTGACACACAGGACTGGAGTTACAGACGGGACTGGAGTTACTTGCAGGACTGGAGTTACAGGCGAGACTGGAGTTATACACGAGGCTGGAGTTACATGCAGGGCTGGATTAACACACAGGACTGGAGTTACTCACAGGGCTGGAGTTAGAGGTGGGACTGGAGTTACAGGCGGGACTGGAGTTACAGAGAAGGCTGGAGTTGAAAACGGGACTGGAGTTACACACAGGACAGGATTTACAGACAGGACTGGAGTTACAGGCGGGACTGGAGTTACACACAGGACTGGAGTTACACGCAGGACTGGAGTTCCACACGGGACTGGCGTTACACACAGGATTGGAGTTACACAGAGGACTGGAGTTACAGACAGGACTGGTGTGACAGACAGAGCTGGAGTTACATGTGGGACTGGAGGTACACACAGGACTGGAGTTACACACAGGACTGGAGTAACAGACAGGACTTGATTTACAGGCAGCACTGGAGGTACAGGCGGGACTGGAGTTACAGACTGGGCTGGAGTTACACACGGGACTGGAGTTACACACATGACGGGAGTTACACATGGGACTGGAGTTACAGACAGGACTGGAGTTACAGGTGGGACTGGAGTTATAGGTGGGACTGGAGTTACACACAGGACTGGAGTTACACGCAGGACTGGGTTTACGCACAGGACTGGAGTAACACACAGGACTGGAGTTACACACAGGACTGGAGTTACACACAGGACTGGACCTACACACAGGACTGGAGTTACACACAGGACTGGAGTTACACATAGGGCTGGAGTTACAGGCATGACTGGAGTAACACACAGGACTGGAGTTACACACAGGACTGGAGTTGCACACAGGACTGGAGTTACAGGCGGGACTGGAGTTACACGCAGGACTGGAGTTACAGGCGGGACTGGAGATACACACAGGGCTGGAGTTACACGCAGGACTGGATTTACATACAGGACTGGAGTTACACACAGGACTGGAGTTACAGGCGAGACTGGTGTCACACACTGGACTGGAGTTACACACTGGACTGGTGTTACACGCAGGACTGGAGTTACATGCAGGACTGGAGTTAAACACAGGACTGGAGTTACAGGCAGGACTGAGGTTACACACAGGACTGGAGTTACATGCGGGATTGAAGGTACACACAGGACTGGATTTACACACAGGAGTGGAGTTACACACATAACTGGAGTTACAGGCAGGACTGGAGTTACACACAGGGCTGGAGTTACATGCAGGACTGGAGTTACTCGCAGGACTGGATTTACACACAGGGCTGGAGTTACACACAGGGCTGGAGTTCCAGGCAGGACTGGAGTTACACGCAGGACTGGGTTTACGCACAGGACTGGAGTAACACACAGGACTGGAGTTACACACAGGACTGGAGTTACACACAGGACTGGAGCTACACACAGGTCTGGAGTTACACACAGGACTGGAGTTACACACAGGGCTGGAGTTACAGGCATGACTGGAGTAACACACAGTTCTGGAGTTACACACAGGACTGGAGTTACACACAGGACTGGAGTTACAGACAGGACTGGAGTTACACACAAGTCTGGAGTTACACACAGGACTGGAGTTACACACAGGACTGGAGTTACACACAAGACTGGAGATACAGGCGGGACTGGAGTTACACACAGAACCGGAGTTACTGGCGGGACTGGAGTTACACACAGGACTGGAATTACAGACAGGACTGGAGTTACACACAAAGCTGGAGTTACACACAGGACTTGATTTACACACAGGCCTGGAGTTACACACAGGACTGTAGTTACGCACAGGACTGGACTTACAGGCGGGACTGGAGTTACAGGCAGGACTGGAGTTACACACAGGGCTGGAGTTACACACAGGACTGGAGTTACACACAGGACTAGAGTTACACACAGCTCTGGAGTTACACACAAGACTGGCGTTACAGGCAGGACTGGAGTTACACATGGGACTGGAGTAACACACAGGACTGGAGTTACACACAGGACTGGATTGACACACAGGACTGGAGTTACAGACGGGACTGGAGTTACACGCAGGACTGGAGTTACAGGCGGGACTGGAGATACACACAGGGTTGGAGTTACACGCAGGACTGGATTTACATACAGGACTGGAGTTACACACTGGGCTGGAGTTACAGGCGGGACTGGAGTTACAGGCGGGACTGGAGTTGCAGACAGGACTGGAGTTACACACGGGACTGCAGTTACTCATCAGGACTGGAGTTACAGGCGGTGTAATGTATATACCTTTAAGGAGGGAACTTTTTTTTACAGCTCATGTATGCTGCAGTGCCGGCAGTAACTACACCTGTATATAGTACTGAGTAGTAATCTGTACAGGTCAGTTCCAGAGTGAGCCACATTGAGTAAACACCTGTTGTACCGTTCCCCTGCGGTCTTGTGTCTTATTGCTCTTGGACACAACATTGGCGACGAGACAAATTCGATCCTATCTGCAACTCTGCATCACCTCCCAGGGATTCATTCCTGGAGACCAGTAGATTGGAGGTCAAGGCCAGCGACATGGGCGTCGACCACGGGCAACCGCCCAGTCATCCAGCAGAGACTCAAGAATTGCGGGGGAGGCTGTTGAGAGCCATGCTTGGCTTTCCAGTCGCGGTGGTCCAGCGAAATGGGCTGGCAACAGATAGTGCGCAGACCCTTCCCGAACAGCGGCGGGCTGGAGCCCGACCGAACGGCACAGCAAAGGGCCGAGCAGCGTCGACGCGGGAGAGAGAGAGAGGGCAGAGCGCACAGGGCGCAGCCGGTGTTCAGGGGCCGAGCAGCGTCATAGAGTCATAGAGTCATAGGCCTAGAAATTGGGTTCTGGTCTTGCCAGGGCTGTAGCGCCAGAAAGTTTGCGCCAGCGGTAATGCGGCAGCGCCCGACGAAAATTCGGGTGCGCCGGGCCCAGACGGCGGCGGGCGCTAAAACCCTCCTTTAGCGCCTCAAAACGGGCGTGAACTTGGGTTTCCCGGCGCTAATCCCCCGCTGCCGCACCCGTTGCGGTGCGGCAGGCGGGGGAACTGCAGGCCTCCTCCTCCTGTTAAGGAGGAGCTGCCTGCAGCCGACAACTGTCCGGTGGATTGACCCGACATCTGAGCCCGGCACCTCGGGGAAGTGCCGGGCTCGCATGAGACACTGATCAGGGCCGCGGGGGGGGAATGCAGGAGTCCGGGAAGGGAGGTGCGGGCAGGCGGCCGCCGGGAACGCGGCTGGCCGCCGCTCCACCTTTATGCACCGGCGCACACTGGGGGAAGACTCTGTTGCCAGAGTCTTAGTTGCGCCTGCCACGGGCGAGGCAGGCGCAACTGAATTTCGGCTTGGGGCCGGGTTACCACGGCAACCGGGACACTGCGCACACCGATGACGTCATCGGTGCCGGCGCAGCGCTACCGGTCTACCGCCGCGGAAGGGCCCCAGGCAATTTAGGAACCGGCGCCAATTGCAGCGCTAGGCCCTCTAGCGCCGCAAAATCGGTGCTAAGGGCACTGAATTTCTAGGCCATAGAGTTTTACAGCACAGAAAGAGGCCCTTCGGCCCATCGTGTCTGCGCCGTCCATCAATCCCTGTCCATCGAGGAGAGGGAGAGAGACGCGCAGAAACCCACGAGGCACCGCCATTGCCACGAGGACCACCGAGAGCGGCGTTGACAGCAGCGCAGGAGAAGCGCGCGAAACCTACAGGGCGCCGCCATTGCCACGAGGACCGCCGAGAGCGGCGTTGGCAGCAGCGGGGGAGGAAGGAAAGCGCAGGAGACGCCATTTTAAACCACACCCAAAATGCCGAAGAGTGGCAGTATCACCGCATTTGACAATGAAATCGAAGATTGGACTACATATGTCGAACGAATAGAGGTATACTGCAAGGCAAATGAGGTGTCAGATGACAAGAAAGCACCGGTATTGTTAAATTTAATGGGTGCAAAGACATATGGCTTATTATGATATCTAGTAACCCCAGCGAAGCCAGTGGAAAAGAGTTTTGGAGACATAGTGACGATACTACAGGAACATTTAAACCCCACACCGCTGCTGATAGCAGAAAGATTCAAGTTTCACAAACGGAACCAACATAAGGATGAAAGCAATGCTGAATATTTAACAGAACTGCGCAAACTATCAAAACTCTGCCAGTTTGGAACGGGACTGGCAGATACCTTAAGGGACAAGTTTGTGTGTGGGCTTCAAAGTGAAGGAACCCAGAAATGGTTTTTATCTGAAAAGGACCTTACACTGGACAAGGCTTTCAGCATTGCGGTATCATATGAAGCAGCAGCACGGGCCGCTGCAGAGATACAACAGAGACCGTAAGAATATGGCACAAACAAAATGTCATACAGAACAGAGAAGTGCTATCGCTGCGGCAGAACAACACACGACCACAATGATTGCTGGTTCAAAGACAAAGTGTGCAGACAGTGTGGAAAAGTAGGACACATAGCACGAGTCTGCAGGCCGGGAAAGAAAACCAGCAATAAGAAATCTCCAAAAGAAAAGTACAAGAATGTACATAAGGTGACGGAGAATAGTTCAGATGAACAAAAGAGTGATACCGACTCCGAAAACAGGGAGCTGAGTTGTCTGAAACTACATAATGTGATCAAAACGGAGGATCACCGAACCATTTGGGTCACTCTCAAGATAGCAGGAGTCCAGGTAAAAATAGAATTGGACACAGGATCAGCCCTAACAGTCATAAACCGACGGGACTACGAGTGGCTATTCTCACACATACCCTTGAGAGACACAAAAATTATTTTGAAGACGTACACGGGGCAAAAAGTCTACCCCAAAGGAAAAATAAGGGTGACCGTTATATATAACGGTAAGGAAACACCAAAACTAGACCTGTATGTATTGCAAGATGGAGGATCACCATTACTGAGACGTGAATGGATCCGGAAAATACAGCTGGATTGGCATTCCATACAAGCTCTGACTGTGGCTGCCAAAAAGGATAACGACATCACACCTGGGCGACTGTCAAAGATCCTAACCGACGTGCAAGAAGTGTTCCAGCAAGGACTCGGAACACTAAAAGGCATGACAGCAGCAATTAAAATCGAAGAAAACGAAAGCCCAAAATTTTTTAAGGCCGGACCGGTACCTTATGCGATCCGCCCAGCCATCGAAGCAGAGCTGGAGAGTTTGGAACATTCAGGAGTACTGTCCAAGGTAGACTGGAGCGAGTGGGCTACACCCATCATCCCTGTGATGAAAAAGTTGTTGAGCAGCACGCCTGGGGAACCAAGGAAGGTTCGCATCTGTGGGAACTTTAAGGTAACAGTGAACCCAGTCCTTCACACCGTACAATATCCACTTCCGCGGATTGAAGATATTTTCGCCTCGCTATCTGGAGGGAAACGCTTCACTAAGATTGATCTGGCCCAGGTGTATCTACAAATGGAGGTAGAAGAAGCATCAAAAAAATACCTCACATTCAACACCCATAAAGGTCTCTACCAATACAACTGGCTGGTATTCGGGGTAGCATCAGCTCCGGCTATTTGGCAAAGAGCAATGGAACAAGTCCTGCAAGGGATCCCAGGGACCCAGTGTTATTTGGACGACATCCTGGTCACGGGCAAAAATGACAGTGATCACCTCGCCAGCCTGGAGCAGGTGCTCACTAGATTGAAGGAATATGGGCTCCAAGCTAACCGCCCCAAATGCGAGTTTTAAAAAAAACAGATCTCGTATTGTGGCCACGTTATCGATAAAGAGGGGTTACATAAGTCCCCAGAAAAGATTGAGGCAGTAGTCAAGGCTCCAGCACCGGAAAACGTGTCACAACTGAGGTCGTTCCTCGGGCTGGTAAACTACTACCATAAGTTCTTGCCAAATTTGTCTACAATACTACACCCACTGAACACCCCACTGCAAACTGGGGTGCCATGGAAGTGGAGTGACGAATGTAAATGAACTTTGCAGAAGAACAAAACACTAATCACATCGAAAGAGGTACTGGCCCATTTCAACCCAGCACTACCAATTCGGTTGGCGTGTGATGCGTCACCCTACGGCATTGGAGCGGTGCTGTCGCACAAATTCTCGGACGGCTCAGAGAGGCCAATAGCCTTTGCGTCACGATCACTAACCTCAGCCGAGCGTAATTACGCCCAGATTGACAGGGAGGCCCTCAGCCTAGTGTGGGGAGTGAAAAAGTTCAATCACTATCTGCACGGGCAGAAATTCGCTTTGCTGACTGACCACCAGTCTCTTGTCTCCATTTTTAATCCGAAGAAGGGCGTTCCGGTGATGACTGCGCAACAACTACAAAGATGGTCACTCTTTCTAGGGGCGCACCACTATGAGATTGAATATAAGGGCACGAAACAGCACGGAAATGCTGATGGGCTATCACACCTGCCACTGCCTACTGCGGAGGAAGCACAGGCAGTGGATCCTGTCGAAATATTTCATTCAACTATAGTTGAATACCTACTGGTAACTAACGCTCGTATAGAACAGGAGACCCGAAATGACCCGACACTGTCTCGGGTATGTGATTTGACGGTGAAGGGATGGCCAGCACATGGCGACTCACTGTTGCCAGCATTCTCGACAAGAAGAGAACAGCTGTCAGTGTGTCGGGGGACCTTGATGTGTGGATCCCGAGTGGTAATTCCACCCAAGTTAAGGGATAGAGTGCTCAATGAGCTTCATGAGGGTCATCTGGGAGGGGTAAAAATGAAAAGCCTTGCCAGGGCTTATGTGTGGTGGCCGGGAATCGATAAACAAATCGAGGACCTGACCAAGAGCTGTTCAGGATGCCAGAAGGTCCAAAATGCACCACCACATGCCCCTCTACACCCATGGGAGTGGCCCTCATCTCCATGGCAACGGGTGCATATTGATTTTACTGGTCCATTCATGGACTCAATGTTTTTAATAGCCGTGGATGCGCACTCGAAATGGCCTGAGGTCATCAAAATGTCCTCCACCACCACGGAGAAAACTATTGCAGTCCTACGGACCATTTTTGCCAGGAATGGTTTGCAGAACAGATTTGCTCCGATAACGGACCACAGTTTGTGTCTGAAGAGTTCCGGAGGTTTATGAAGAAGAATGGGGTAAGGCATTACACATCCGCCCCGTATCATCCAGCCACAAATGGATTGGCTGAGAGGTTCGTACAAACCTTTAAGAAGGCAATAAAATACAATGACAACATTCCGCTGCAGCATAAGGTGGACAATTTCCTGTTTGCCTACCGGAATGCGACACATGCAGTCACCAACCAGGCCCCGGCCATGATGTTCTTTAACCGAAGGTTAAGATCTCGCCTGGATTTGCTCAGACCAAACGTACGAAGAGATGTTGAAAGTAAGCAATTCCAGCACATCCATGAGAAGCCAACAAGGAGCTTCAATGTAGGGCAACCAGTCTTGGCCCGCGATTACCGAACAGAAAAATGGCAGCCAGGAATGATATGCACACGGCAGGGCCCACTAATGTACACAGTGGACATTGGGGAGAACATCGTGAGACGCCATGCTGACCAGATCCTAGAGTCACAGGAACAAGTCAACCCCATGTCTCGCCCATACGTACCTGGTGAGGAACCCAACGTACAGGTCACATCTACCCCAGAAACAGTAGCATCGGAAGCTGATGACCCAACCGACGACAGGGTGCCAGAATCGCCTCCGCACCAAGAGCGAGACACTCGGGAAAGGCGCTATCCAGAAAGGATCAGGAAGCCTCCCCAAAGACTGAATATATAAATGGACTATTTTCAGCTAACGTTGTATGTTAAAGTGTTAATTGTAATTAGTTTGATATTTAATTGTTAAATGAGTGTTATGGTACTGTTAATCTAAAAGGGGAGGAATTGTAATGTATATACCTTTAAGGGGGGAACTACTTTTTACAGCTCATGTATACTGCAGTACCGGCAGTAGCCACGCCTGTATATAGCACTGAGTAGTAATCTGTACAGTTCAGTTCCAAAGTGAGCCATGTTGAGTAAACACCTGTTGTATTGTTCCCCTGCGGACTTGTGTCTTATTAGTCTTGGACACAACAGGCGGGACTGGAGTTAGACGCAGGACTGGAGTTACACACAGGACTGGAGTTACATGCAGGACTGCATTTACGCACAGGACTGGAGTAACACACATGACTGGAGTTACAGGCGGGACTGGAGTTACACACAGGGCTGGAGTTACAGGCGGGACTGGAGTTACACACAGGACTGGAGTTACATGCAGGACTGGATTTACACACAGGACTGGAGTTACACATAGGACTGAAGTTACAGGCGGTACTGGAATTACACATGGGACTGGAGTTACACACAGGACTGGAGTTACACTCAGGACTGGAGTTACAGACAGGACTGGTTACACGCAGGGCTGGAGTTACAGACAGGATTGGAGTTACAGCCAGGACTGGAGTTACACGCAGGACTGGAGTTTCACATGGGACTGGAGTTACACATAGGACTGGAGTTACACACAGGACTGGAGTTACACACAGGACTGGTGTTACACACGGGACTGGAGTTACACACGGGACTGGAGTTACACACAGGATTGGAGTTACACACAGGACTGGAGTTACACATGGGGCTGGAGTTACACACATGACTGGAGTTACACACAGGTCTGGAGTTACAGACAGGACTGGAGTTACAGACAGGACTAGAATTACAGGCGGGACTGGAGTTACACACAGGACTGGAGTTACAGGCGGGACTGGAGTTACACACAGGACTGGAGTTACATGCAGGAAAGGAGCTACACACAGGACTGGAGTTACACTCAGGGCTGGAGTTACACACAGAACTGGAGTTACACTCAGGGCTGGAGTTACACACAGAACTGGAGTTACACACAGGGCTGGAGTTACAGGCAGGACTGGAGTTAAAGGCGGGACTGGAGTTACACACAGGACTGGATTTACAGGCGGGACTGGAGTTACACACAGGTCTTGAGTTACAGGCGGGACTGGAGTTATACACAGGACTGGAGTTACAGGCAGGACTGGAGTTACAAACAGGACTGGAGTTACAGGTAGGACTGGAGTTACAGACAGGGCTGGAGTTACAAACAGGGACTGGAGTTACACACAGAGCTGGAGTTACACACAGGACTGGAGTTACACACAGGACTGGAGTTACACAGAGGACTGGAGTTACACACAGGACTGGAGTTACACACAGGGCTGGAGTTAAACACAGGGCTGGAGTTACAGACAGGACTGGAGGTACACACAAGACTGGAGTTTCACACAGGACTAGAGTTACACACAGGACTGGAGTAACAGACAGGACTGGAGTTACACACAGGACTGGAGTTACACACAGGGCTGGAGTTACACACAGGGCTGGAGTTACACACAGGACTGGAAATACAGGCAGGACTGGAGTTACACACAGGACTGGAGTTACACACAGGACTGGAGTTACACACAGGAATGGAGTTACACACAGGACTGGAGTTACAGGCGGGACTGGAGTTAAACACAGGGCTGGAGATACACACGGGGCTGGTGTTACAGGCGGGACTGGAGTTACACACAGGGCTGGAGATACAGGTGGGAATGGAGTTACACACAGGACTGGAGTTCCACACAGGACTGTAGTTACAGACAGGATTGGAGTTACACACGGGACTGGAGTTACAGGCTGGACTTGAGTTACAGGCAGGACTGGAGGTATACACATGACTGGAGTTAAACACAGGACTGGAGTTACACACAGGACTGGAGTTACATGCAGGACTGGAGTTATACACAGGACTAGAGTTACACACGGGACTGGAGTTACACACAGGACTGGAGTTACACACAGGACTGGAGTTACACGCAGGACTGGAGTTACAGTCGGGACTGGAGTTACACACAGGACTGGATTTACAGACAGGACTGGAGTTACAGGCGGGACTGGAGTTACAGGCGGGCCTGGAGTTACACAGAGGACTGGAGTTACACACAGGACTAGATTTACACACGGGACTGGAGTTACACACGGGACTGGAATTACACGTGGGACTGGAGTTACACACAGGACTGGAGTTACAAGCAGGACTGGAGTTACTCACAGGACTGGAGTTACAGGCAGGACTGGAGTTATACGTGGTACTGGAGTTACACGCAGGACGGGAGTTACACACAGGACTGGAGTTACAGGCGGGACTGGAGTTCCACACAGGACTGGAGTTACACGCAGTACTGGAGTTACAGGCGGGACTGGAGTTACACACAGGACTGGAATTACACACGGGACTGGAGTTACACACAGGACGAGTTACACACAGGGCTGGGGTTACACACAGGACTGGAGTTACAGGTGGGACTGGAGTTACACACAGAGCTGGAGTTACACACAGGACTGGAGTAACACACAGGGCTGGAGTTACATACAGAACTGGAGTTACACACAGGGCTGGCATTACAGGCGGGGCTGGAGTTACACATAGGGCTGGAGTTACACACAGTACTGGAGTTACACACAACGCTGGAGTTACAGACAGGACTGGAGTTGCACACAGGGCTGGAGTTACAGGCAGGACTGGAGCTACAGGCGGGACTGGATTTACAGGCGGGACTGGAGTTATACACAGTACTGGAGTTACACACAGGAGTGGAGTTACACGCAGGACTGGAGTTACACACAGGATTGGAGTTACACACAGGACTAGAGTTACACATGGGACTGGAGTTACACACAGGACTGGAGTTACACACAGGACTGGAGTTACACACAGGTCTGGAGTTACAAGCGGGACTGGAGATACACACAGGACTGGATTTACAGACAGGACTGGAGATACAGGCGGGACTGGAGTTAAAGACAGGACTGGAGTTACACACAGGACTGGAGTTACACACAGGACTGGATTTACACAGAGGACTGGAGTCACACACAAGACTGGAGCTACACACAGGACTGGAGTTACACACAGGACTGGAGTTACACACAGGACTGGAGTTACACACGGGACTGGAGTTACACACGGGACTAGAGTTACTCACAGGACTGGAGTTACACGCAGGACTGTAGTTACACACAGGACTGGAGTTACACACAGGACTGGAGTGTCAGACAGGACCGGAGTTTCAGGCAGGACTGGAGTTACAGGCGGGACTGGAGTTATAGACAGGGCTGGAGTTACACACAGGACTGGAGTTACACACAGGTCTGGAGTTACAGGTGGGACTGGAGTTACACACAGGGCTGGACTTACACACTGGACTGGAGTTACACACAGGGCTGGAGTTACACACAGGACTGGAGTTACACACGGGACTGGAGTTACAGGCAGGACTGGAGTTACACACAGGGCTGGAGTTACAGGCAGGACTGGATCTACAGGCGGGACTGGAGTTACAGGCAGGACTGGAGTTACACACAGGACTGGAGTTACACACAGGACTGGAGTTACAGACAGGATTGGAGTTACACACAGGACTTCAGTTAGTCACAGGACCGAAGTTACACACAGGACTGGAGTTACACACGTGACTGGAGTTACACACGGGACTGGAGTTACAGGCGGGACTGGAGTTATACACATGACTGGAGTTACACACAGTACTGGAGTTAAACACAGGACTGGAGTTACACACAGGACTGGAGTTACACACAGGGCTAGAGTTACACACAGGACTGGAGTTACACACAGGACTGGAGTTACACACAGGACTGGAGTTACATGCAGGACTGGAGTTACAGGTGGGACTGGAGTTACACACAGGACTGAATTTACAGACAGGACTGGAGTTACAGGCGGGACTGGAGTTACACACAGGACTGGAGTTACACACAGGACTGGAGTTACACAGAGGACTGGAGTCACACACAAGACTGGAGCTACACACAGGACTGGAGTTACACACAGGACTGGAGTTACACACAGGACTGGAGTTACACACGGGACTGGAGTTATACGTGGGACTGGATTTACACACAGGACTGGAGTTACACGCAGGACTGGAGTTACACACAGGACTGGAATTACACACAGGACTGGAATTACAGGCAGGACTGGAGTTACACACAGAACTGGAGTTACACGCAGGACTGGAGTTACAGGTGGGACTGGAGGTACACACAGGACTGGAGTTACACACAGGACTGGAGTTACACAGAGGACTGGAGTCACACACAAGACTGGAGCTACACACAGGACTGGAGTTACACACAGGACTGGAGTTACACACAGGACTGGAGTTACACACGGGACTGGAGTTATACGTGGGACTGGATTTACACACAGGACTGGAGTTACACGCAGGACTGGAGTTACACACAGGACTGGAGTTACACACAGGACTGAAGTTACACACAGGACTGGAGTTGCAGGCAGGCCTGGAGTTACACGTGGGACTGGAGTTTCACACAGGGCTGGAGTTACACACAGGACTGGAGTTACAGGCAAGACTGGAGTTAGACGCAGGACTGGAGTTACACGCAGGACTGGAATTACACACAGGACTGGAATTACAGGCAGGACTGGAGTTACACACAGAACTGGAGTTACACGCAGGACTGGAGTTACAGGTGGGACTGGAGGTACACACAGGACTGGAGTTACTCGCAGGACTGGAGTTACACACCAGACTGAAGTTAAACAAAGGGCTGGAGTTACACACAGGACTGGAGTTACACCCAGGACTGGATTTATACACAGGACTGGAGTTACACACAGGACTGAAGTTACACACAGGTCTGGAGTTACAGACAGGACTGGAGTTACACGCAGGACTGGAGTTACACACAGGACTGAAGTTACACACAGGACTGGAGTTACACACAGGACTGAAGTTACACACAGGTCTGGAGTTACAGACAGGACTGGAGTTACACGCAGGACTGGAGTTACACACAGGACTGAAGTTACACACAGGGCTGGAATTACACACAGGACTGAATTTACAGGCGGGACTGGAGTTACACACAGGGCTGGAGTTACAGGCCAGTTTCATTCTCTTCAGTAACAACCCAACTATTGAACCAGTTTGGTTGATGTGACAATCCGACAGCCTTCATCATTGTTTTCTTGGTCTCAGCTCTCAAATGAGCAAATTAATTGGGATGAGTTTGCTGTGGTAGATTTTGACTGATGACCTGTGGATTTCTATCCCAACACCATTACAACCACTCTAATGTACACCATAGATGATGTTTTTTGCAGTGTAAGTGGCGTGTATAGATGGATATTACATTATTTCAGATTGTGATTGGCAAAAAATGAAATAAGGGTTTGCAAAATAGTTTTGTGTGAGGACTTTGCTCCTTTAAGTTCATGTCAGAAAAATCAGTTTCAGTTTCTGACCTGACCATGTTCTATACTCAATAAATTAGCTGCCAGTAAAAGAGGAAGGTCATCATGGGATCCATTTACTACAAGTTAACCGTCGTTTTACTGTAACACTGTCGAGCTCGACATGTCACTGGTGTCAGGACCAGCGTCACTGCGGTGTGGTACGGGTGCGGCCCTTTAGCCGCAGGTTTTGACACTCAGCTGCAATATTGAGCAAAGCTGTGCACATTGGGCAAGTCCCAATGATTCGATTTTCAGTTGCGTAAAGTCACAACATTTCTTGACTCCAAAATCATGAACAGGGTCAAATGTGGGAGGTGTGTGTCACCTGGGCTGGTGTGGAATGGCTGGCTGGAACTAGCTGCTCGTTGGGCTGGGGAATGAGTAACTCCACAGTGAGACCTTCAGAGATGGGGGAGGAAATGACCGACAAAAAGAAACAAGTGGGCTGGTCTATATCCAAATATAACTGAAGCTTCGAGTTAGAAAGAAAGACTTGCATTTCTATAGCGCCTTTCATGACTTCAAGACGTTCCAAAGCACTTTACAGCCAATGAAGTACTTTTGAAGTGTAGTCACTGTTGTAATGTAGGAAATGCGGCAGCTAATTTGCGCACAGCAAGCTCCCACAAACAGCAATGTGATAATGACCAGATAACACAGCATCTGTGGAGAGAGAAACAGAGTTAACGTTTCATGTTCTGACGAGAGCTCAGTTTGGTGAAATCAGTGGAATGTGCTCATTAACTCAGGGCAGGGAAGGCTCTTGTGGTGTGGGTGGAATTCCCAGTAATTTTCAGGTGGGAAAATTTAAAAGGATGCGGCCACTTAAAGGAAAGGGGCTACATAAGGGAGCAAACTTCCTTCGGGCCTTATAAAGAGGGTTTGTGGGGCTGTGGAATGTACCACCAGAGTTTAAAGAAGCTGTTTGCAGGAATAGGTAAGATAGATGAAGGAAAGGGGAATAAAGGACAGGCACATCAAGCTCGGATTACTGTTCATGTGGAGGATAAACACCAACACCGAGTGGGGTAGCTGAACGGCCTCTTTCCAATGTTTCTATGTAATAAAGGCTCAATATAATTTTAAAAATATTTATCAGCCCTTCCTAAGGCTGTGCGGGCGTATCCAAAAAACTTTCAAAATTCCTCTCATTATCCGCTCATTTGCATCGAGTGGGGGCGGGTTCATTGTGTGTGCGGGCGGGCCATCCTACAGTTGAGTGATGTGATGATTGACCAATCCTACAGTTCAGTGACCTGACGGTTGACCAATCGGTGCGCGTGTGGGCGGGCCTTATCATTCTGAACCTCTCAGGGGGCGGGGCTCGGGAGATCGGGCCTCGTAAGATCGGGCCTTGGGAGGGCGGGGGGCAGGGCTCGGGACATCGGGGGGCGGGGCTCCGGACATCGGGAGATCGGGGGGCGGGACATCGGGAGATCGGCGGGGGCGGGGCTCCAGACATCAGGAGATCGGGGGGCGGGACATCGGGAGATCGGCGGGCGGGGCTGGGGGACTCCCCCCCTCCCCCTCCTTCCCCCTTCCCCCCTCTCCCCCTCCTTCCCCCCCATCACTGGCAGAGGGGAGAGGGTCTGCTGGCTCCCCCCTCCCTTTCTCCCCCCTCCTTACCCCTCCCCTCCCCTCCCCCCCTCCCCCCTCCCCCTCCTCTCCCCCTCCCCCTCCTCTCCCCCTCCCCTCCTCTCCCTCCCCTCCCCTCCTCCCCCCCTTCTCCCCTTCCTCCCCCCTCCCTCCTCCTCCCCCCCTCCTCCTCCCCTCCCCCTCCCCACTCCCCCGCTCCTCCCCCCCTCCTCCCCCCTCCACCCCCCTCCTCCTCCCCCCTCCACCCCCTCCTCCTCCCCCCTCCTCCTCCCCTCCTCCTCCCCCCCTCCTCCCCCTCCACCTCCCTCCTCCCTCCCACTCCTCCTCCCCCCACTCCTCCTCCCCCCACCCTCCTCCACCCCCTCCCCCTCCTCCCCTCCCCCCTTCCGCCCCTCCGCCTTCCCCCCCTTCCCCCCTCCTTCCCCCTCCACTCCCTTCCCCCTCCCCTTTCCCCCCTTCCCCCCACCTTCCCCCCCGTCGTGCTCTCTCTTCCCCCGTCGCTCTCTCTCTTCCCCCCAGTCGCGCTCTCTCTTCCCCCCAGTCGCGCACTCACTTCCCCCCAGTCGCTCTCTCTCTCTCTCTCTTCCAACAACAACATGCCCTCAAAAATCCCTCGGCACCGCTGGGCACTTCAGCTAGTTTAATAATACAAGGGAATCTGACCTTAGAATCCACAAGCCCTTGACTCCCTCAGAGGAGGTCACTGTGGACAACCTCACCTATAAAACCATGGAGGAAATAGGAGAATGTGAAGCTGCAGGCCTCTCCAAGCTCAGGGCTAACACCAGCCTGCTCTCAGATCTTGTCCCCCTTCACGCTCACTGGCGTACAGACATACATCACACAAAGTATATTACAAGGCCGGCTCTGTGTGAAGGTATCGTTTGCAGCCAGTGTACTAACACTCATTCCTTCGCTGTTATGTCTTGGCCTGGAGGAGTAGCTTGCCCGTGGCCCAGAACAAGACAGCTCCTCACAGCAACCTGTTTCCCTCTCATCAATGTTTGCCAGCATCAGCACAGCTACACAGCTTTTTGAGGGTTGCCATCGGGCAAATCACGGTGCAAAGGTGAGGTGAACCAGGTGATGGTGGCAGAGCAGGAGCCTATTGGAAGGACAGCCACAAAGCCTCTGTCTTGTTTTACACACTTTGTACAAAAATAATAAATTGCAGGACAATGGAGTATTACAGTTTAACTCTTTTATGAAGCATTAGGTCTGATGAACTTACTCATACAGCACAGTGGGGAAAAAGATGGAGTTAGGACCCTTAGCCTGGGTCTTCTAAACAATAGCAGTCCTTACAGATGCCTGCAGGCCTATGACAACTCAGCATGTGATCACATGTGAATATAATAGGTATTCCTTACAGATGCCTGCGGGCCAGTGATAAATCAATATGCAAATGTTACATCCCCTTTCTTTTAAAAGAAAAATGTTATGCATTACTTTTAAACCTTTCTTCTACCTAATGTTCTCGGTAGCATAAACATATAAGTAAACTCAGCATTTAACTAGCGCTGAAAACATCTCAACGTTTCAATAACGATGTACAGTTTTTTTTCAGGGCAGCGATCCGCCTACACCCTTTGACAGTTCACAAGTCAAGGATAACTCTAGGCTTGACCTCTCATCCCAACCTTGTGTAGTATGGAACTGAGCATGCTCCTGAATCGGTCAACACATCAGGTTCAAGTTTAGGTTCAGGTAAGTATGATATGTTTTGTGTATTGCTCTGTTCATCACACTTTGTTGAACTGATCCTCTCGTCGGAATGACGGTGTTGTTCCTTGGTGTTCAGGAGGTGCCTGCGATTGCAGCGGTACACCTGTCCTTCTGGGGTGTGGACGTGATACGATCGCTCAGTGTCAGCTGGCTGGATGACGACTGCTGGCTTCCAGTAGACATGCTCCTGGATTCTGACTGATTCTCCATTGTGCAGCGGCGGCAGTAGTCTAGCTGACCTGTCATAGTATCTCTTTTGGTGTTGCTGTCTCTGTACACGTTTTGCATGCACTTGCTTGCAGCTGACGACCTCTGGCTGCAGCTGCTGGTTGGTGCTTGGAAGGATTGAGCGAAGTCTGTGGCTCATCAACAGCTGTGCTGGTGACTTGAAGTTGTCAACCGGAGTGTTGCGGTACTCAAGGAGACTGATGTAGGGGTCTCTTTTGTCCGCTTTGGCATTGTCCATGAGTGTTTTTGCAATCTGGACAGTTTTTTCAGCAAGGCCATTACTTTGAGGGTAATGTGGGCTTGATGTGACATGTGTGAAATCCCATGCCTTGGCAAACGACTCGAACTCTTTTGATTTGTATTGGGGGCCATTGTCTGAGACTAAAGTCTCTACAATGCCATGCCTGGCAAAGGCTGCCTTTAGCTTGTGGATCACAGCTGCAGATGTGGTGCTGTGAAGCTTGTCCAGTTCAAAAAATCTGCTGTAGTAATCAACAGTCACTATGTAGTCCATGTTGTTCCATGTGAACAGATCCGTTGCCGCAGCCTGCCAGGGCCTGTCTGGGACACAGTGAGGTATCATGGGCTCTTTGACATTTGATGGGCGGCGTTCTAGACAAATAGAACATTTTCCGACAATGTCCTCAATGTGTTTGCACATTCCGGGCCAAAACATAGGCCCCGATTTTCTGGCAGCCGTTGGGCGGCTTTTCATGCGGCCAGGAGCCGAAAATCGCTGAAAAAGTGGGTCACGACCCCCCCCGCCTGATTCCCTGCCCCGTCTGACTTTCGGACCGCCGTTTCTCTCCGACCCGAATCAGTCCCACCCACCGCTGGCGGGACTGGCCGTCGGAATACTAATTACCACTTATTTCCATGTTTAAGCCGATTTTCAGGGGCTGTTGCGATTTTGTGGGGTTCCCCATGCTAAACACGCCTGCGGGGAACCCCGCTGATGAAACCTGGCGTGAAGCTTGCCGGCTTGCTTGCTGTCAGCTGCAGGGCATTCGGGAAAGCTGCGATTTAAAGGGACAGCATTTGTTTGGTGAAGGACCTTGTTGCTGCAGGCTTGGGGCTACTTCTTCAAGGCTTAGGCACAGCTCTGGAAGGTTGGAGCCTCACACACTTCTCCAATGCGATCTCCTGGGAAGCCCCTCTCGCCACCCTCACTCAGCGCTTCCTCAGCGGAGGCATCTACGAGAAGCATGGGACGCCTTGTTTTCCTTCCCTTCTTGCCATTAGAGGATCTCCAGCAGCAGAGGCGGCAGCAGCAGAACCAGGAACAGCAGGATGAGCACCAGGAGCACCAGGCTGCTGCTCACTCACCTGAAGCTGCACAGGCCAGAAGGGGCCAGCACTTGGAAGTGGCTTGAGAGCACCTTGCTGTGCTTTAGGGGGCCATGGGGACCCGTTTCTGCACTGGCAGTCCTACTCAGAAGGACTTCCATGAAGGTCTGGTTTCTCTGTTCAATAGATGGCCAATGCTGCTCAAGAGATGTCATTCTCTTATGAGCACTCACCATGTTTTCCGTACCCTGGTGAGTTATCCCCTCCATGGAGGTTGCCAACCTTTCCATGGTGATGCGTTCATGCGCCAATGACTCCACAAAGGCTCTGCTCATGGTCGCTATGGACTCCTCCATTCGCTCCACACTCGCAGCGACCCTGGAGACAAAACCTGCCAGAGACTCCTGCATCTGTGCATGGAGATTCATCACCTCTTCTCTTGCGGATGGACCCAGAGGCAGAGGGTCGACATGCAGCGCAGCTGAGCTGAGCTGGCAGAGTCCTGCGCCCTCCGACGAGGACTCTCCACTGCTGTCCCTGTCTCCAGAATCTGCTGAGGCTCACTTGTGAGCTGTGAAGCACCAGGTGACAACACTACTCTATGTCCTGAAGGTCCCCCCGAGGTGTGAGTGTCTGCGCTGGTGCTGGGTGCGCTTACTTCTGCTGACGCTGTGCCCTCAGAGGTTGGAGCTTCCTCTGAGGAGTCTGGCTGCACAGCCTCTTCCTCCTCCACAGTGGGGACGGGGGCTCTGGATGGTCCTGTGGGGGAGTAGAGGAAGGAGTTAGAGATGTGATGCCAAGGTTACATGCACATTCGAGTTGACATCTGCTGACACCTGCATCCATGCAGCCTTGGTCTCAGTGGGAGGCCTCTTCCTGCCTGACCTAGGGAAGAGGACCTCCCTGTGGGCCCTAACCCCATCCAATAACGCCTGCAGTGAAGCTTCGTCGAATTTGGAGGCAGCTCGGGGTCTGGCACTGGCCATAGCTGCTGCAGGCTCCTCTGCCATCCTGTATGGTTCGTTTGGAAGCCTTCAGAGGATGCAGTGCTTGCTATGGACCTTGAAAGCACCACGAATGATGACACCATACTGTGGGGCTTTCTGACTAGAAATGGACAATTAGCAAGGCTGCCCACATGCTGGAAATTAATTGGCCACTTGAGGGAAAATTGCATGGAGCTGGCTAACCATTTTTATGTGTGTCAGAACCCCACATTCGGGGGAATCCAACCATTTCCCACACAAGCCACAAAATCGGGCCCATAATGTCACGTGCTCTTTGTTTGCATTTTTCCATGCCCATATGTCCAGCGTGAATTTTTGTCAACATCTCTTCTCTGAGACTGGTAGGAATGATGATTTTCTCCCCTTTGAAGATGATTCTGTTGATTTGTGACAGTTTGTCTCTGTGGTTCCAGAATTCAGATATGCTCTGAGGGCATTTCCTCCTTTCCTCAGGCCATCCTTCATGTATGACTTTGCTCAGCAGTGTGAGTTGTGCATCTTTCTCTGTTCCTGCTCAGATCTCCTTTAGTTTTGAGTCACTCACAGGTAAGCTGTTGTACACCATGTGCACCTGCACATCCATGCCTTCACTGAGGCTGCTGTCCTGGTAGCTAAGAGACTTTCTGGAGAGCGTGTCTGCGACAGGAATGCCTTTGCCTGGACGGTGAATGATTGTGAAGTCGTACTTCTGTAGCTGAAGGATCATTCTCTGTAGCCTTGGTGGGGCTGCGGCTAGTGGTTTCCTCATGATTGACTCGAGGGGCTTGTGGTCGGATTCCACAATGACTTGTCGGCCATAGACGTACTGGTGGAAATGCTTACATCCAAACAGAATTGCATATAGCTCTTTCTCGATTTGAGCATAGTTGATTTCACTGTCTGTGAGAGATCTGGAAGCGTAGCCGATGGGCTTTCCTCCTTGCAGTAATACTGCACCTAGTCCGTACTTTGACGCATCCACTTGTAGTCTGAGCTCTTTGTTGGGGTCGAAGTAGGCAAGAACTGGTCCAGGCTCTCTGGTGATTAGGTCTTTCATTTTCTGAAATGCTGTGTCATGTTGTTTGTCCCACAGGAACTCATTGGATTGTTTGAGCAACTGACGCATGGGTGCGTTGATTTCGGAGAGGCTCGGGGCAAACTTGGCTAAGTAGTTAACCATGCCTAGTACTGTCTCTAGCTCTGCGCGGTTCTTCGGCTGCTCCATCTTCTTGATGGCGGAGATTTTCTCTGGATCCGGCTTAATGCCATCAGTTGAGAGGCGATGCCCGAAATAACTGATCTCGGTGGATCCGATTATGCTTTTCTCAGGGTTGAGCTGAATACTTTCTCCCGTGATCTTTGTAGCATCGCACGGAGGTTCCTGTCATGTTCCTCTCTATTCCTGCCATAGATGAGGATGTTATCTACGATTGCGACTACTCCATCGAGGCCTTCATAGGTTTTGTCGATCTTCCGCTGGAATTCATCCTGAGCCGAGATAAGACCAAATGGTAAACGCAGAAATCGGTAGCGGCCAAATGGTGTGTTGAACGTTGTTAGCTTAGATGACTCTTCCGTGAGCTTGATAGTCCAGTATCCTGATCGTGCGCCCATTACACTGAAGTAACGTGCTCCCACTAGCTTGGGTGTGATGTCATCTAGTGTTGGTAGAGGGTAGTGCGGGCATTTGATAGCCTTGTTCAAATCTCTGGGGTCGAGACAGACTCTGAGCTTGCCTGTACGTGGTTTCTCGACCACTACTAACGCGTTGACCCACTCTGTCAGTTCTGTTTCCCAGATGATGATTTCTGTATTCTCCATGCTCCGCAGCTCCTCCTTCAGGTGACTACATAGAGCAAGGGGTATCCTTCTCGGTGGGCAAACCACAGGGGTTGCTGCTGGGTCAAGGTGAATAGTGCATTCACCTGGGAATAGTCCAATTCCTTTGAAAACGTCAGCAAACTCCTCCATGACTGTCTGCTTCTCAACTGCTGCTGTCAATGATAGCACTAGCTTGACGAGGTCCATGTCTAAACATGCCTTTAGACCTAGCACTGGAGGTGCTCGAGTTTCAACAATGTAAAAGTCCAACATCACGTTGCTTTCTTTGTACTTGCATTTCATCACGCATGTGCCTTTTACAATAAGCTGCTCACCCCCATAGCTGGTCAGTCTGCATGAGGTGGGCTGTAGCTCACACTCATCCTTCTAGCTGTGATACTCACTCAGAGGAATTACGTTAACCTGAGCTCCAGTGTCTAGTTTAAACTTAAGCTCTTTGCCCTGTTTTCCTATCTCAATATCGGCAAAGGCTTGCTCAGTCTCTGAAATCTGTTTTTTCTGTGACACAGAATCAATAAACAGTTCCTCTGAATTTGGCTCTCTATCTGGCATTTGGCTGTCACTCACTGTGTGTACTGTTTTTCCAAAAACAGTCCTGCAAACTTTAGCAAAGTGGTTCCGTTTACCACATTTAGCACATTGCCTTCCTTTGGCAGGGCATTGCTCCTTTTTCCTGTGCATCTGGTTTCCACAATATCCACAGTTTTTGAAGTGTTTTATGTCTGTGTCGCTCATTTTTAGAACTCTCTCTGTTCTTTCTGTTCTGAAACATGCTCTCTGGGCGGTGTTCTTTGGTGTGTGTCTATTAACTGCGTGCACTTTCTGTTCACATGAGCTGCTCGTGGCGCCAGTTATGGTTTTCAACTGTGCTTGGGCTATCTCGTGCGATCTAGCTATGTCCATATCTTGGTCCAGCGTTAGCCTGGGCCCAACATTCAAAAGTTTCTCTCTCACTTTAGCTGAATGTATTCCAAACACGATGCAGTCTCTGACCATCTCATCTTTATCTTCTGCATATTCACAGTCTTTTACCAATAGTTTTAACTCAGTCACGAACTGTTCAAACGACTCACTAGCTCCTTGTACTTTCTCCTGAAACTTGTACCTAGCGAATATCGTATTTGTCTTGGGCATCACATATGATTCAAAACGGTCAAAATAACTTTTCAGTACCTTTGCTTCATCCGCGGTGAGAGACCATGTGTTAAAAATGTCTCTCCCTTTTTCTCCGATCCACAGGAGTAGGTAGCTGCATCTTTCTTCCTCCCCTTTGCTTTTCAGCGGACCCGAGAATATCAACTCCACGTGTTGCTTGAACTTGCGCCATTCCCCAGCTAATTTCAAAAATTCCCAATTCATTCGAGGTAAGGGAGCTCCAACGATGTCCATTTCAAATTCCTGTTCTGACACCATGTCTTGTTTTGCACACTTTGTACAAAAATAATAACTTGCAGGACAACGGAGTATTACAGTTTAACTCTTTTATGAAGCATTAGGTCTGATGAACTTACTCATACAGCACAGTGGGGAAATAGATGGAGTTAGGACCCCTAGACTTGGTCTTCTAAACAATAGCAGTCCTTACAGATGCCTGCAGGCCAATGACAACTCAGCATGTGATCACACGTGGCTATAATAGGTATTCCTTACAGATGCCTGCGGGCCAATGATAAATCAATATGCAAATGTTACAGCAAGCCCTTGACTCCCTCAGAGGAGGTCACCGTGGACAACCTCGCCTATAAAACCATGGAGGAAATAGGAGAATGTGAAGCTGCAGGCCTCGCCAAGCTCAGGGCTAACACCAGCCTGCTCTCAGGCCTTGTCCCCCTTCACACTCACTGGTGTACAGACATACTTCACACAAAGTATATTGCAAGGCCGGCTCTGTGTGAAGGTATCGTTTGCAGCCAGCGTACTAACACTCATTCCTTCGCTGTTATGTCTTGGCCTGGAGGAGTAGCTTGCCCGTGGCCCAGAAGAAGACAGCTCCTCACAGCAACCTGTTTCTCTCTCATCAGTGTTTGCCAGCATCAGCACAGCTACACAGCTTTTTGAGGGTTGCCATCGGGCGAATCACGGTGCAAAGGTGAGGTGAACCAGGTGATGGTGGCAGAGCAGGAGCCTGTTGGAAGGATGCCCACAAAGCCTCCACAAATGACCTTTGCCATTTCTCAAATGCAACAGTGGGGTGAAATTGGGCAGCGTGAGATGAAAGTGCTGGCTATGCTTAGCAGTGCATCAGTCACCTGTTTTATACATACGTGCCTAGCACATTGACTGGTAAACAAGTGCTAGTCTGGAATGAGCTGGAGGCAGAAACGTTAAGGACTGTGATGAGCTTGACTGCCACTGGAGGTGCTGTGTCTAGTTTTCAAGTTGGCTCCAAATGTCCTTGCAGAAAATAGGGAAGCTCTGCAACTGGCTCTTTCCTGACCTGGAGCCTACGGAGGCAGTTGTCCTCAGCCATTGGCAGGTAGATGTGCCAAAGCCTGCAGATGTGGTTGGTGGCATAATGTGTCCTGTGCAGTTAAGGTGTCCATTAATATTCTTGACATGCATTCTTCCATCTTGTTCCATGGCAACCGTGAGATACCGTAGCTGGGGCACATCCAAACCAAACCCGTTATTAACGGTACCTCCAGCTTCCGCCAGGCACAGGATCACACGGCCGGTGGGAAGGTCCCACCCTTGTGTCTACCTGCCTTTCTTCCGCCATATTCCCAGGTCACGGGAGCCTTCTCCGCTTTGCCATATTTTATATGCTTCACTCCCCCTCTGCTATTCTGCTGTAACCATTTACACCTCCTCTGGACCCATCTTTTCTTTCTTTACTTGTCCCATTACCATCATCCCTTTTGTCATTTAATCTCTCCTGCCTTCCCCGCCCCCCTTCCCTGACTCTGTTCTTGCTTAAAACCTTTTACATCTGTTACATTGTTCAGTTCTGAAGAAAGGTCATCGACCTGAAACGTTAACTCTGTTTCTCTCTCTACAGATGCTGCCTGACCTGCTGAGTATTTCCTGCATTTTCTGTTTATATTTCCGATTCCAGC
This sequence comes from Somniosus microcephalus, assembly GCF_052327205.1. NCBI lineage: Eukaryota > Metazoa > Chordata > Chondrichthyes > Squaliformes > Somniosidae > Somniosus > Somniosus microcephalus. The sequence goes on along the minus strand of NC_140999.1, from coordinate 60,095,722 downwards.
ATCTGCAGTATTTTGCCTTTTGTATCATCTCCTTTCGCCTTACACCATTATCCCTTTTGTCATTAAATCACTCCTGCCCTCAATCCTATCACAAATCTTCCCTTTTGTTCCCTTCCTGCCCCCCTTTTCCTTGGCTCTGTTCTTGCTTAAAAGCTGTTCATCTCTAACATCTTCCAGTTCTGATGCAAGGTCATCGACCTGAAACGTTAACTCTGTTTCTCTGTCTACAGATGCTGCCTGACCTGCTGAGTATTTCCTGCATTTTCTGGTTTTATGACAGGGCTCTGCAGCTTGTCCCCAGGTAACTGTGTCTCTCTGAGCTCAAGAAGGTTGGCGATGGAAGAGCTCCTCTTCTTGTACTCTCGTTTTACATCTCTTCCTGCCCTGGAGTCTGTAAATGCTTTACTTACAGTCTGCTTTCTGTGACCAGTAACAGACTATATTTTTCACAATGTTTAATAATGAGTAAATAAAAGTTATTCCAGAAATACATTTTATTAACAAAAATCAGAGCAAAAATCAGCTAAAAATAACAGTACAGAAAAGGCCCCGAAAACTCACAGGAAATCCTGGCCCCCTTTAAAAAAGGAACATTGTCCAAGGAGCTCTCCTCGTGCCCATTCACGTCAGAGGGGCCGTCTCTCGGATGAGACGTTAAACCAAGGCCCGTTTTCCCTCTCAGGTGGACGTAAAAGATTCCAAAGCACTATCCTGGCCAATATTTATCCCTCAATCAACATCACTAAAACAGATCATTTAGTCATGATCACATTGCTGTTTGTGGGAGCTTGCTGTGCACAATTTGGCTGCCGCATTTCCTACATTACAACAGTGACTACACTATGAAAGTACTTCATTGGCTGTAAAGTGCTTTGGGACGTCCTGAGATTATGAAAGGTTCTGTATAAATTCAAGTCTTTCTTTCTTTAACATACTTTTTGAAAGCAAAAAGTGTACTCTGGTACATTTTATTTTTCTATGCACTATTGGGACTTAATGAGGCAATGAAACAAAATGGAGCCGGCTGGACAATTGTGGACTGAAGGAACTGGGAAAAAAGGTGCTCAGGCTCTCCCATTGCATTATGGTGCAGCAGGCCAACAGGCCGCTGAACAGACCTCAGGATTCAGCATCCCATACTGTGGGATGTTGCCATCATTGACCTAATTATGACAGCATTAGCATTTCCTATCCATCGTAGGCACTAGGAATGGCAGCTGATTAACACGGTAATCTACCATAGTATCTCTGGTCTGATTCTGTAGCCAGAAGCTGCCTGAATTTGGGAATCAATACAACAGCTGCTGACAGTTGCTTCATTTCACACGATTGAACTGTTTGCTCCATCGGTCTCTCCCTTATGAGCAGCTCACATCTCCTACAGTATAAATCCTTCGGGGGCAGCGAGGGAACTATCTGGTGGGAACGCATTATCCTAAAATGCTGCCTCACTCTCCTTTCCTCCATCCTCTCTGGCCCCTTCTCTCCTGTGATTACAGCAGACAAGGAAAGGAATCCTGAAAAGCCTTAACTTGCTACCACATGGAGTAGTTGAGGCCAATAACATAGATGCATTTAAGGGGAAGCTAGATAAGTACATGAGGGAGAAAAGAATAGAAAGATATGTTGATAGGGTGAGATGAAGAGGGGTGGGAGGAGGCTCCTGTATATTGCTTTTGTTATAATTTATAGAACACTACATAAGAACATAAGAATTAGGAGCAGCAGCAGGACATACGGCCCCGCGAGCCCGCTCCGCAATTCAATAAGATCATTGTAGTGTCCGAGTATAAATAATACACGGACTGCAGGCGAACAATAATAACAGGTATTTACTGAACAGAGGGTAACTTAAGACTGAAGTACAGAAGCCTGCTATGGCTTTATATACAGGGGTGGTCACTGCCGGTACTGCAGTATAGAATCAGTTCTTCTCTTAAAGGTACATACACAACAATTCCTCCCCTTTTAGATAAACAGTACATAACATTCATTTAACAACTAAATAATAATTAATTACAATTACAATTTTCTCTGTACTATATACATCAACTGAAATAATCATTTATAAGTTCAGTCTTTGAGGAGGCTTCCTGATCCTGACTGGATATCGCCTTTCTCGAGTATCCTGTTCTTGCGGCGGAGTTGATTCTGGCTCATTGTCATTGGTTGGTTCGTCAGCTTCCAATACCACTGCTTCTGAGGTAGACGCAATCTGTACTTCGGGTTGATTACCAGGTGCACCTGCTTGTGGTATGGGTTTGGCTTGTTCCTGTGACTCTAGAATCTGGTCAGCATGGCGTCTCACGATGCTCTCTCCAACGTCCACTGTGTTCATTAGTGGTCCCTGCTGTGTGCCTATTGTTCCTGGCTGCCATTTTTCTGTTCGGTAGTCGCGGGCCAAGACTGGTTGCCCTATCAAGAAGCTCCTGGTTGGCTTCTCATTTATGTGCTGGAATTGCTTATCCTCAACATCTCGTCTTATGTTTGGTTTGAGCAAATCCAGGCGACATCTTAGCCTTCGGTTGAAGAGCATTATGGCTGGAGCTTGGTTGGTGACTGCATGTGTCGCATTCCGGTAAGCAAACAAGAACTTATCCACCTTGTGTTGTAGTGGTATGTCGTCATTATGCATTGCCTTTATTGCCTTTTTAAAGGTCTGAACAAGCCTCTCAGCCAATCCATTTGTGGCTGGATGATATGGAGCAGATATGTAATGTTTCACCCCATTACTCCTCAGAAACCTCCGGAAATCCTCAGACACAAACTGTGGCCCATTGTCGGAGCAAATCTGTTCTGGCAAGCCATTCCTGGCGAAGATGGTCCGTAGGACTGCAATAGTTTTCTCCGTGGTGGTGGAGGACATTTTGATGACCTCTGGCCATTTCGAATGGGCGTCCACAGCGATTAGGAACATTGAGTCCATAAATGGACCAGCAAAATCAATGTGTACCCATTGCCATGGAGATGAGGGCCACTCCCAAGAATGTAGCGGGGCCTGTGGTGGAGCGTTTTGGACCTTCTGGCATCCTGTGCATCTCTTGGTCATATCCTCAATTTCTTTATCGATTCCCGGCCACCACACAAACACCCTGGCTAGGCTCTTCATTTTTACCCCTCCCAGATGACCCTCATGAAGCTCATTGAGCACTCTATCTCTCAACTTGGGTGGAATTACCACTCGGGATCCACACATCAAGGTCCCCCGGCACACTGACAGCTGTTCTCTCCTTGGCGAGAATGCTGGCAACAGTGAGTCGCCATGTGCTGGCCATCCCTTCACCGTCAAATCATAGACCCGAGAGAGTGTCGGGTCATTTCGGGTTTCCTTCTCTATACTTGAGTTTGTAACAGGTAGACATTCGACTATGGTCGCATGGAATATCTCCACAGGGTCCACTGCAGGTGCTTCCTCCACCATAGGCAACGGTAGGCGCGACGGCCCATCAGCATTTCCATGCTGTTTTGTACCCCTGTATTCTATGTCGTACTGATGTGCCCCTAGAAAAAGTGACCATCTTTGCAGCCGTTGCGCCGTCATCACCGGAACGCCCTTCTTTGGGTTAAAAATGGAGACCAGGGGCTGATGATCAGTCAGTAGGGTGAATTTCTGCCCGTGCAGATAGTGATTGAACTTCTTCACCCCCCACACCAGGCTGAGGGCCTCCCTGTCAATCTGGGCGTGGTTACGCTCGTCTGAGGTTAATGAGTGCGACGCAAAGGCTGGTGGCCTCTCTGAACCGTCAAGGAATTTGTGTGGCAGCACCGCTCCGATGCCGTAGGGAGACGCATCACATGCTAACCGAATCGGTAGTGTTGGATTGTAGTGGGCCAATACTTCTTTTGAAGTGATTAGGCATTTACATTTCTGAAACGCACGCTTACACTCATCACTCCATTTCCATGTTACTCCAGTTTGCAGTAGGGCGTTCAGTGGGTGCAGAATTGTAGATAAATTCGGCAAGAACTTATGGTCGTAGTTCACCAACCCGAGGAACGACCTCAGTTGTGACACATTTTCCGGTGCTGGAGCCTTGACTACAGCCTCAATCTTGTCCGGCGACTTATGCAACCCTTCCTCATCAATCATGTGGCCACAATACGAGATTAGTCTCCTGAAGAACTCGCATTTGGGGCGGTTGGCTCGTAGCCCATATTCCTGTAATCTCGTGAGCACCTGCTCCAGGTTGGCAAGGTGTTCACTGTCATTTTCGCCCGTAACCAGGATGTCGTCCAAATAACACTGGGTCCCCGGGATCCCTTGCAGGACTTGTTCCATCACCCTCTGCCAAATAGCCGGGGCTGATGCTACCCCGAATACCAGTCAATTGTACTGGTAAAGGCCTTTGTGAGTGTTTATCGTGAGGTATTTCCTAGATGCTTCTTCCACCTCGATTTGTAGATACGCTTGAGCCAGATCAATCTTTGTAAAGCGTTTCCCTCCAGATAGTGAGGCGAAAATATCTTCTATCCGTGGAATTGGATATTGTACTGTGTGCAGGACTGGGTTCACAGTTGCCTTGAAGTCCCCACAGATGCGAACCTTCTTCAGTTCCCCAGGCATGCTGCTCAATGATTTCTTCATTACAGGAACGATGGGTGTGGCCCACTCACTCCAGTCCACCTTGGACAGCACACCTGAACGCTCCAGACTCTCCAGCTCTGCTTCAATGGCTGGGTGGGTCGCGTAAGGTACCGGTCTGGCCTTAACAAATTTTGGGTTTGCGTTATCTTCAATCTTGATCGTTGCCGTTACTCCTTTTAGAGTCCCAAGTCCTTGTTGGAACACCTCTTTCGCGTCAGTTAGAATTTGTGACAGTCGACCAGGTGTGACGTCATCATCCTTTTTATCAGTCACAGTTAGCGCCTGAATGGAATGCCAATCCAATTGCATTTTTCGGATCCATTCACGTCCCAATAATGGTGGTCCTCCATCTGGTAGTATATATAGGTACAGTTTCTGTGTTTCCTTGCCGTTGTATTCAACTGGCACCCTTATTTTTCCTCTGGGGTAGGCTTTTTGCCCCGTGTATGTCTTCAATACAATGGACGTGTCCTTCAAGGGTATGTGTGAGAATAGCCGCTCATAGTCTCGTCAATTCATGACAGTTAGGGCTGATCCTGTGTCCAATTCCATCTTTACTGGGGACCCTGCTATCATGAGGGTGACCCAAATGGTTCGGTGATCCTCCTTTGCGATCACGTTGTGTAACTTTAGACAACTTAGTCTTTTGCTCCCGGAGACCTTATCACTCTCCTGATCTTCCGAACTACTGTCTGTCAATTTCTTTACTTTCTTGTACTTTTCCTTAGTAGTTCTTGTAGTGTTGGTTTTCTTTCCCGACCTGCAAACTCTTGCTATGGGTCCCATTTTCCCACATTGCCTGCATACTTTGTCCTTAAACCAGCAGTCCTTCTGATCATGGGTTGTTCTGCCGCAGTGATAGCACTTTTCTGCTCCATACGCCATTTTGTTAGCGCTGTATTCTTGTGGTTTCTGTTGTATTTCCGCAGCTCCCCGTGCTGCTGCTTTGTAGGATACTGCCACGCTGAAAGCCTGTTCTAGCGTCAGGTCCTTTTCCGAAAGTAGTCGTTTCTGGGTTCCTTCACTCTGGAGCCCACAGACAAACCTATCCCATAAGGTGTCTGCCAGTCCTGCTCCGAACTGGCAGTGCTTCGATAACTTGCGTAATTCCGTAAGATAGTCAGCATTGCTCTCATCTTTGTGCTGGTTTCTTTTATGGAACTTGAATCTTTCTGCTATCAGCAGCGGTGTAGGGTTTAGGTGTTCCTGTAAGATATTAACAATCTCTTCAAAACTTTACTCCATTGGTTTAGCTGGGGTAATTAAATTCCGCAATAGGCCGTACGTACTCGCGCCCATCAAATTTAATAATACCGACGTCTTCTTTCCATCGGCCACCTCATTTGCCTCGCTGTACACTTCAATTCTTTTCACATACGTGGTCCAGTCTTCTACCTCATTGTCGAAAGCAGTGATACTGCCACTTTTCGGCATCTTGGGTGATTTAAAATGGCACCTCCCGCGCTTTTTCTTCTTCACCAATGGATTAAAATGGCGCCTCCCGTGCTTTTCCTTCTTCCCCAATGGAATAAAATGGCGCCTCCCGTGCTTTTCCTTCTTCCCCTTGCTGCCACGCTGCTCCTAGCATTCTGCAGGGTAATGGCGGCGAACCGTGGCTTCGGCGCATCTCAATTTTCCTTCCCCTTGTTTTATTTTTGCTACGCTGCCCGGTTCTTGAGCACCGACCGCGCCCTGTGTGCTCCACCCTCTCTCTCTCTCTTTTCCTCCCGACGACGCTGCACGGCCCCTTTGCAGAGCCGCTCGATCGAGCTCGAGCCCGCCGCAGTCCGGAAGGGTCAGCGCACTACCTGCTACCAGCACGATTTGCTGGAACACCTTGACTGGGGAGCCAAGCCCAGCTCTCCACAGCCTCTCCTGCAACTCTCCGAACTCCGATGGATCCTTGGGCGGTTGCCCGCGGTCGACACCTGTTGTTCTGACTTCGACCTCCAAGAAGCTTCTTCTCAGGGAAAGATCCCCGTGAGGTGATGCAGTACTGCAGGTGAGTTCGAACCTGTTCGTCGCCAGTGTAGTGTCCGAGTATCAATAATACACGGACTGCAGGAGAACAATAATAACAGGTATTTACTGAACAGAGGGTACTCTTTTGTTTGTACCAAAAAAAAACCAAATTGACTGTAAACAAAAGTTCAACTAAAACTTAACAAATCAAATTAAAATGTGGTTATCCGGGTTGATGATGCACTCCAGTCCCCGCGGCGCCCACCGGTCACGGAAATACTCAAGCGCACCGGCGGACACCGCGTGCTCCATCTCCAGGGCCACCCGGGCGCGAACATGGCCGCGGAAGAGAGGCAGGCAATCCGGCTGGACGACCCCCTCGACCGCCCGCTGCCTGGACCAATTGATGGCTCTTTTAGCCAGGCCCAGGAGCAGGCCCACAAGGAGGCCCTCCAACCTATCCGCTCCCCTCCGCACCGGGTGACCATAGATCAAGAGCGTGGGACTGAAGTGCAACCAAAAATTGAGGCGCAGCCCCTTCAAGTAATGAAAGAGGGGCTGCAACATCTCACATTCTATATAAATGTGAAACACGGACTCCTCCAGGCCGCAAAAAATGCAGGCGGCCTGGGAGTCCGTGAACCTACTTAAAACCTCATTGCACGGGACCGCTCCGTGCAACACCCTCCAGGCCAAGTCCCCGATGGAACAAGGGAGGACTCCCGCGTAGAGAGCCCTCCATTGGGGACCTCCGCCACCGCCGGTCAGCAAGACGCCACGCCAAGGCGTGTCCGGACGGTAGACTAAGATGGCAAAGTGGAGAGTGTGCAGGAGCAGCCCGTACAGGAAACCCCTCCGCGCGGAATGAAAAGGCACGGAGGGTATTTCCTCGAGACGGCTCAAGTTGTGAGGCGCCGGTTTCCGAGGGGAGTTTCGGGGCCGGGCGCCGATGAGGAATTCCGTCCGAACGGGGGTAAGCTCGGACGGGATCGCCCCACGTGCTTCAGCCGCCTCGATACACCTAGTGGAGTTGGGGCCCAGTGCCGCTTTTACCGATTCGATGGTTTCGACCGCGAGCCGGACGTTGGCCCAGGACAGGCGCCGCGCCAGCTCCTCCGGCGCCATCCAGCCCGCTCCTCTGCCATCGAGCAGGTCCCCGACTCTGGTCACCTTGCCAGCCACAGCCCTACACTCCGCCAGCCGCCCGAACCCGTGTTCGTGGAGGTGCGGATTCCTGAGCAGCGGCTCCCGAAGGAGAGCCGCCGCTTCTGACGGGGGAGAGCTCCGCCTGGAAGCGATGTAGTTCCAAACCCATAGTAGTTCCTGGTAGAAGACAGGCAGCTCCCGCAGGCTGGCACGCCTGCTGCCCACTTTCGCAAACAGGAGCTGCATGTCGCAATTGAGGCCGTGCAGCTGGCGGAAGAAAAACGTCGCCAGCGCACACCATCTCAGAGGATTCCCGACGTACAGGTATCTCTGCAGCGTCTGAAGACGGAAAGTCGCAGCCTGGGTGTGAAGGCACACCAGCGCCTGACCGCCCTCCCTAAGCGGGAGACACAGAACCGCGGCAGAGACCCAGTGCTTCCTTTTGTCCCAGAAGAAGTCGATGAGCTTCTTCTGAATCTTGGCGACAAACGCAGGGGGAGGGATCAAAGTGACCAACCGGTACCACAACATGGCGGCCACCAGCTGGTTTATGACCAGCGCTCGACCCCTGTAGGACAACACTCGGAGCAGTCCTGTCCAGCGTCCTAGGCGAGCGGTGACTTTGGCCTCCAGCTCTTGCCAGTTTGCCGGCCAGGCGTCCTCGGCAGGGCTAAGGTAGACTCCCAAATAGAGGAGGTGCGTGGTGCTCCAGGCGAAAGGCCTGAACTCCTCCGGCAGGGAGTCCACCCGCCACTGACCCACCAGGACTCCGGAACATTTCTCCCAGTTGATCTTGGCGGAGGATGCGTCCGAGTAAATCTGCTGGCATTCCCGCATCCTCCGCAAGTCAGCGGGATCCGTGACCGTGAGGAGCACGTCATCGGCGTAAGCCGAGAGGACCACCTCCACGCCCGGCCCTTGCAGAGCCAGTCCCGTCAACCTCTTCCGCAAGAGGCGCAGGAAAGGCTCCACGCAAATGGCATATAACTGACCGGACATGGGGCATCCCTGACGCACCCTGCTCCCGAAGCGAAGGGGCGCCGTCAAGGACCCGTTAACTTTAATCAGACACTCCGCGGCGGCGTACAGAAGTCGGATCCGGGCGACAAATGCGTCCCGAACCCGAATGCGCGCAGAGTCCCGAAGAGATACTCATGATCCACCCTGTCGAACGCCTTCTCCTGATCCAGGGAAAGGAAGGCAACCGACAGACCAGCCCTCTGGGAGTGGTGGACCAGGTCCCGGACCAGATGGATGTTATCGTGGATGGTCCGGCCCGGGACAGTGTAGGACTGGTCGGGGTGGATCATGTGGGCCAGCACGGTGCCAAGGCGAGCAGACATGGCCCTGGCAAAGATTTTATAGTCCGTGCTGAGGAGGGAGACCGGGCGCCAGTTCTTAAGGAGGCGGAGATCGCCCTTCTTAGGCAGCAGGACAATGACCGCCCTGCGCCAAGAGAGGGGCATCTCCCCGGTCGCCAAACTTTCCCCCAGGACCCGCGCGTAGTCGCCCCCCAAGACGTCCCAGAATGCCCTGTGGAACTCGACGGTCAGCCCGTCCAGCCCCGGGGACTTTCCCCTAGAGAGCTGGCAGAGGGCGCCGGTCAGCTCCGCCAGGCTTAGCGGAGCGTCCAATTTTTCGGCGCCCTCCGGGCCGACCTTCGGCAGGTCCTCCCACAAAACTCTGCACGCATCTTTGCTGGACGGATCCGGAGAGAACAGAGCCCCGTAATAGGCGCGGGTCTCCGCGCTGATTCCCTCCGGATCCGAGACCAGAGATCCGTCGTCGGCCAGCAGCCCCAAGAGCTGCTTACGGACCCCCCGTCTTTTTTCCAGCGAGTAGAAGAAGGGGGAGCCGCGGTCCAGGTCCCGCAGGAGCTGGATCCGCGACCTCACGTATGCGCCTCGGGACCCGACGAGCTGCAGGTCCTTCAGCGCGCCCTTCTTCTCTTCGTACACCTTCCGCAGGGCCGGGTCCTCGACAACCTGACCGAGACGGGACTCCAGGTCGAGCACCTCCTTCTCCAACCGCCCGACCCGGGCCTCCCGCCTCTTGGTCGACCCCTTCGCGTACTCCTGACAGAAGAGACGGATGTGAGCCTTGCCCACATCCCACCATAGCCTCAAGGAGGGGAAGCCCCCCTGCTTCCTTCTCCAGTCGGCCCAGAATCGACGAAACGAATCCCAGAACCGTGTGTCCTCCAGCAGCAGGTTGTTAAAATGCCAGTACGCGGACCCCCCCCCGCGCGTGCAGCGGAGCGAGCTCCGCCCACACCAGGTGGTGGTCCGTGCATGGCACCGGCCGCATGGAAGCTGCCGGAATGCAGGAGACGTACGCCCGGGAAATGTAAAGGCGGTCGATTCTGGACCTTCCTCCCCCAGGCCTCACGCTAGTGAAGGCGCTGGAGTCGGAATGGAGATTTCGCCAGACGTCCACCAAGTCGAAGGACCCAACCAGGTCCCTCAACTTCTCCATCGCCGCCGGGCTTCGCGGGGGACCCGAACGGTCCCTCGCCTCGAGGGTGCAGTTAAAATCCCCCCCGAGGATGACGCACTCGCCCACGTCGATGGAGCCCAAGAGAGCGGACATTTCTTCGAAGAAGCGCACTTGCTGCGCACTGGTCTGAGGGGCATACACGTTCACTAGATGGAGCGGCACGCCCCCCAGGCGAACAGTGACCTGGAGCAAGCGGCCCGGCACGTGCTCCTTGTGGTAAACCACGTTCACTATCGTATCACTGTTAGTAGTTAGCACTGTTCACCACTGTTCGTTATAACTGTATCACTGACCACTATTGTATCACGGTACGAGGTCGCCTCTTGCCACACTGCTATACCTGGGATGACCACTGCCGACTCCGCCTTGGCTCCACCCACCAGGCCAGGTATAAAGGTGAGCGACTGGCTGGTATTCCTCCTGCTTGGATCGGATCACCCACGAGAGTGGGCTCTGTTATTTAGTCAATAAAAACCTTTAGTCACCTTCGTAACTCTTCGCCTTTTATTGGAGGAATTGATAGGTATATCAATTTTATTGACTAAATTTAATGATGTCCGACAACGAGTCACAACCGGCGGAGGAGTCACCAGCGCAGCTCCCAGGAGCACAGCCACACCAGCCAGCTTGGCTGCGAGCCCTCAGACCGCCGTACCTGGACCTGAACCCACGAGCAGCAAACTCAGCCGCAGACTTTAAACACTGGCTGGTCTGCTTCGAATCATACCTGAGAGAATCCAGCGTCCCTCAGGCATCTAAACTAAGTGTCCTGCAGGCACAACTGAGCCCGAGAGTATACACTCTCATCGAGGACATGACTACCTACGAGACCGCCATCAACCTGCTGAAACAGAAGTACCGGACCCCGGTAAACTACATGTACGCTAGGCACCTCCTAAGATCACGGCCGCAACAGCCAGGAGAATCAGTAGCCGAATTCTCACAGGCGCTATATGCACTCGCCAGGAACTGTGACTTTAAATCGGTGTCGGCAGCCGAAAATACCGAAGATAATATCCGCGACGCATTCCTGAAAGGCCTACGGTCCGAGTACTCACGGCAAAGACTGCTGGAAGCTAAAGACCTCAGCATGGAAAAAGCTGAAGCCCTCGCTATCTCCCTGGAAGTGGCCCACCAAGATCAGGAAGCATTCACCAGGTACTGCTCGCGACCCTGGGACTCGGGCCCGACCCCTACCACAGCACCCTTCCCAGCGCCGCCCCCGGGACCTACCTCTGCGTCGGCGTCCCGGACCCGACCGGCCCCGCCACCCCCGGCACCGGCCCCGACATCGGGCATCCGCGATCGGGCCGCCGGCTGTTTTTTTTGTGGCCAGGAGAAGCACCCGAGGTCGCGCTGCCCAGCCAAGAACTCCATATGCAAAACCTGCCTGAAGAAAGGCCACTTCTCCAAGGCCTGCAGGAGCGGATCCTCAGCGGCCAGCAGTGCCGCATGCGAACTATGGGGGCGGCCATCTTCGTTTAGGGCAACTGAGGCCAGCATCCCCACACATGAGTCATGGGGGCGGCCATCTTTGTTTAGGGCAACTGAGGCCAGCATCCCCACACATGAGTCATGGGGGCGGCCATCTTTGACTAAGGCAACCGACCCCAATAGTGCCTCATGTGAGCTACGGGGGCAGCCATCTTCTCCGTCATTTTGCCCTACCTCGTGGGAGACGCCATTTTACTCACCACGCCCGACCGCCTCGCCCGCAGATGACAACGACTCGCTCAGCTACACACTAGCTTCCGTCACCCTGGACCAAGCCCGCCCGCACCATCTGTCCAAGTCAATGATGGACATCAAAGTGAACGGCCACGCCACGACCTGCCTGTTCGACAGCAGAAGCACGGAGAGCTTCATCCACCCAGACACGGTGAGCCACTACTCCCTCTCTGTCCTACCAACGCACAGCCAAATCTCGATGGCATCGAGGTCCCACGCCACGGACATCAGCGGCTACTGTGTCGTGACCCTGTCGGTTAAGGGCACGGAGTATAAAAACTTTAAACTCCTCGTCCTCCCCCATCTCTGCGCTGCCGTCCTACTAGGGCTGGACTTCCAATCCCACCTCCAAAGCGTAACCCTAGCATACGGTGGACCCCTCCCCCCACTCACAGTCAACAACCAGCAAACGTTAAACCGCCCACCGCGTAACACCTGCAGCCTCTCCACCCTCAAGGTCCCGCCACCCTCTCTGTTTGCTTACCTTACCCCTGACTGCAAACCCGTCGCTACCAAGAGCAGGCGGTATAGCGCCGGGGACAGAGCCTTCATTAGCTCTGAGGTGCGGCGCCTCCTGAAAGAGGGCATTATCGAGGGGAGCAGCAGCCCCTGGCGTGCCCAGGTCGTAGTCGTAAAGACCGGCGATAAAAACCGCCTGGTCATCGACTACAGCCAGACCATAAACAGATATACCCAGCTGGACGCATACCCCCTCCCCCGCATATCTGACATGGTCAATCAGATTGCACAGTATAAAGTATTCTCGACCATCGACCTGAAGTCGGCCTACCACCAACTCCCTATCCACCCTGAGGACCGCCAGTATACCGCCTTCGAGGCGAATGGGCGCCTATACCACATCCTTAGGGTCCCCTTCGGTGTCACTAATGGGGTCTCGGTCTTCCAAAGGGAGATGGACCAGATGGTTGACCAGAACGAACTGCAGGCTACATTCCCCTATCTAGATAACGTCACTATCTGCGGCCGCGACCGGCAGGAACATGACGCGAATCTGGAGAAATTCCTCCGTACGGCCCAACGGCTGAACCTCACCTACAATAAGGAGAAATGCGTGTTTAACACCACGCGCCTTGCCATCCTCGGCTGCGTAGTGGAGAACGGAATCATCGGCCCCGACCCAGAAAGAATGCGCCCCCTCATGGAGCTACCCCTCCCCCACTGCCCTAAAGCACTTAGGAGAACCCTGGGGCTTTTCGCCTACTATGCCCAATGGGTACCCAATTACGCGGACAAAGCCAGACCCCTCCTGAAAGCCATTTCCTTCCCCCTCACGGAGGAGGTGTGCGCGGCCTTCTCCCTCATTAAGGGAGACATAGCCAAGGCCACGATGCACGCAGTGGACGAGTCCATCCCCTTCCAGGTGGAGAGCGACGCATCCGACTTCGCCTTAGCCGCCACCCTAAACCAGGAGGGGAGGCCAGTGGCCTTCTTCTCAGGGACCCTACAGGGCCCCGAGATCCGACATTCGTCGGTCGAGAAAGAGGCCCAGGCGATCGTGGAGGCAGTACGGCGCTGGAGGCACTACCTGGCAGGCAAACGATTTACCCTCCTCACCGACCAGCGTTCGGTGGCTTTCATGTTTAATAACAAGCTGAAGGGCAAAATCAAGAATGACAAGATTTTGAGATGGAGAATCGAGCTCTCCACCTACGATTATGAGATCTTGTACCGGCCAGGCAAGCTGAACGAATCCCCTGATGCCCTTTCACGAATGACATGCGCCAGCGCGCATATCGATAGGCTTCAGACCCTCCACGACCAGCTCTGCCACCCCGGAGTCACCAGACTCTACCATTTCATTAAGGCCCGCAACCTGACCTACTCCATCGAGGAGGTCAGGACCATGACCAGGAACTGCCAGACCTGTGCGGAGTGCAAACCGCACTTCTATAGGCCGGACCGAGCAAGCCTGATCAAGGCCACCCGCCCCTTCGAGCGCCTGAGCATCGACTTTAAGGGGCCCCTCCCGTCCTCTGACCGTAATGTGTACTTCCTCAACATCGTTGATGAGTACTCCCGTTTCCCCTTTGCCTTCCCCTGCCCCGACATGACCAGTAGCAGGGTCATTAAGTGCCTGAATGCCCTCTTCGCCTTGTTCGGGTTCCCGAACTATATACACAGCGACCGGGGCTCCTCCTTCATGAGCGAGGAACTCCGGCAATACCTCCTAGAGAGAGGTATTGCAGCAAGCAGGACCACCAGCTACAACCCCAGAGGTAACGGTCAGGTGGAAAGAGAGAACGCGACGGTATGGAAGGCCGTCCTCTTAGCCTTAAAGTCTAAGGGCCTCCCAACCTCCCGCTGGCAAGAAGTCCTCCCGACAGCGCTGCACTCCATCCGGTCATTACTTTGCACGGCCACTAACACCACCCCCCATGAACGAATGTTCGTTTTCCCCAGGAAGTCGACTACGGGAACCACTCTATCAACCTGGCTGACCGCCCCGGGGCCGGTCTGGCTGCGGAAACACGTGAGGGCCCATAAAACGGACCCCCTGGTCGAGAGGGTGAACCTCCTGCACGCCAACCCCCAGTACGCCTACGTGGCGTACCCAGACGGGCGGGAGGACACTGTCTCCCTACGAGACCTCGCACCCTCAGCCGATCCGGAAACACCGCCACCACCCCCCCCAACCTCAGCCAAGGTAGACGGCATGCCGGAACCCCACGAGCCCTCGCCGACCACGCAAACACCAGCATCAACACCGGATAAGGCACCAGCACCGGATAAGGCAACACCACCGCTGCGGCGATCGGAGAGGCTTACGAAGCCTCCGGACAGACTGACCTACCAGAATTGGTAGTACACTTCACCCCGCCGGACTTAATTCTAAACAAGGGGTGAATGTGGTAAACCACGTTCACTATCGTATCACTGTTAGTAGTTAGCACTGTTCACCACTGTTCGTTATAACTGTATCACTGACCACTATTGTATCACGGTACGAGGTCACCTCTTGCCACACTGCTATACCTGGGATGACCGCTGCCGACTCCGCCTTGGCTCCACCCACCAGGCCAGGTATAAAGGTGAGCGACTGGCTGGTATTCCTCCTGCTTGGATCGGATCACCCACGAGAGTGGGCTCTGTTATTTAGTCAATAAAAACCTTTAGTCACCTTCGTAACTCTTCGCCTTTTATTGGAGGAATTGATAGGTATATCACTCCTTGACCCCCAAGATCTCCGGCTGAAAATGCGGGGCCAGCAAGATAGCCACCCCGCTGGAATTGTTGGAGAGGTGACTCATGCTGACCCCTCCTTGCCATTCCAGGAGCCACGTGGCTTCGTCTCCCGGAACGGTGTGGGTTTCTTGCAGGAAGCACACCGCATACTTCCCGTCCCGAAGGACCGAGAAGTTATTGAATCTGTGGCGCGCCTCCCTGCTGCCGTTGATATTGAGGCTGGCTATGGTTATCTTCATGTCAGAAGCATAGTGCAACCTCTACCTACACCTAACGGGGGGAGGAAGCGCAGCCGCTGGTCAGCCGCCACCTCCTCAGCAGCCCAGTGAGAAACGTTGTGAGCCGACGCAGCTCGAGCGGGTTCACACCCTCGTCCGCGCCCATGATCTTAACGGCGGCGCGGACGGAATCGATGAGCAGCGCCAGCTCCGACCACCTGTCGAGGGCCAGCCGGACCTTATTGCGCTGACCCAGGCACGTGGCCATAAAATCCCGGAGTTCCCTTACGAGAATGAGGGGAGACTCGGCAAGGGGCACGAGGTCATCCATCGCCTCGTCGGCGCTGGAGTCCGAATCGTCCTCCGTGCCCATCACCGAGTCCCCATCCTCCTCCAGGGGGTCGTCACCAGCGGCCGACCCGTCCGCCGCGCAGTGCGAAGTGAACGGCTCGGCCACGCCAGCCAGCCCCGCCTCCGCCCGGATCCCACCCCCAGGATCGGCGGCAGAGGATTTCTCCCTGGGCTCCTCTAGGGGTGCTGGGCCAGAAGACGGCGGCGGTTCAGAGCCCTCAGACGCCGGAACGACCGGAGAAACCGGGGAGAGAACAATTCCCAGCTCCTCCAGTACGTCCGGCACCAGAGACGCAGCCAGGGGGCCATCCTCCTCCCCGCCACCAACCTCCGACCCAGCGGATGGGGGGTTTTGAATTAAAAGCTCTACCAGGACGAGCATCCCCTGGGAGATGTCCGGGTCGCAATGGGCGAGCTCATTATCCTCGAGCTCGCCCGACCCAGACCCCAGGCCGCCCGACCCAGCGAGGGGTAATGGCACCGATAGAAAGTCAATTTCAATTACCGCCGCGGGTGGTTCCGCGACCCCCCCCATGGGCAGGGTCTCGTCCCCATCCCCGGGAGGCATGCGCCGGGCAGACACATCTGCCTCAGCCTCCCGAGGGACAGGCGACCCCTGCCGATCGCTGGTGATGACGACAGCGGGGGGGGGGGCGCAGCACCCGCGGCGGGTGACGACTCCCCCTGCTCGGAGGGACCTTCCTCCTCCCGGTCCTCCTCCTCTTCCAGGGGGTCGCGCCTTCTTTTTAGCATGGAGGGAGCGAGGGAGACCTCCATGTCTGCAAAGGCCTCCTCCTCAGCTCCCTCCGGCGGAGCAGGTTTGTCGGATTCCTCGGGTCCAAGCCCGGCCGCAGGTATCGGCGTTACCGCTGCGGCGGTTGCGGCCACAGGCTCGGGCACGAGGCCCCTCCCGCTCGCGTCTGCCTCGATTAACTCCGCGAGGAGCGCGGGTGTAAGGGGCTCAAGGGGCAAGGGCTGGCCATCCACGGGGGGACCCGCCCTAAGGTGTTTATTTTTCCACCGCGCCTTCTTTCCGGCCGGACACGCTCCCTCCCCCCCGCCGGAGGCCTTGGTGGCATCGGCCCCCGACGTCGACCGCGCATCAGACGTTCCCAACGCGCGGGCAGATCCGGTGGGAGGAGCGTCGGCGGCGCCAGCCTTGGCTGCACGAGATGATCCGGCGGCCTTGGAGGCGGGGCAGTTTTTCCGGATGTGCCCCACCTCCTTGCAGGCGTGGCACCGCACACCGTCCGATGTCCAGAAGACGCGATAGGCGGTCCCCTCGTGGTGGACGACGAATGCCCCGTCAGTGTCCTCCTCCCGCGCCAGCTGGATGAACAGCTGGCGCCAGAAGGAGAAGACGTGGCGAAGGCTGGCCTCCCGGAAGCCGAGCGGGATGGGTGTGATCCCCGACCTCACCTCCCCAAGTTGACGTAGATGGGAAAGGAGGAGCTCACCAGGAACATAGGGCGGGACGTTCGAAATAACCACCCTCTGCACAGTGGCCTCGAGGGGGTCCACCGGCAGGAAGGTCCCGCCCACGGTGAGCCCCTTGGTGACAGCCAGGGACACCGCCCGCTCCGACCCCAGGAAGAACACAGCCTTCCCATACATTTTTGAGGCCGCTACAATGGCTGAGGGGCCGACAACCCCAGCCATGGCTTTAACGCAAGCCTCAATAGTCATAGTGGGGTGAGTGTAGCTCTTCACCCCAAGCTTTTTTGTCATCAGCCTAAAAGGTGACGGGGCCGCAGAAGCAGCGGGAGCAGCTGTGGCTGTGGCTGCCACTCCCGCATACGTCTTGGCTGGCCCCGTCACCGGCGAAGATGCAGTCGCCATTCTGGGGCGGTATTATAAAGGGCTACACTCACCCCAAGTCACAGGCCTGAAGATGGAAATTGCCTCAGGTATTTTTTTGGTTCTCTACCGAGCAGAGGGAGCTGTTTAAAATGAAGGCACACCTCTCCCCTTATTGCCTGAGATTGGGAGAGGGGCCTTCTCCCCTCTGCTCAATAGGCAATTAATTAATAAAGTAAACTGAGGTGCCTTAGAAAAAGAGGCAGAGAGAGACAAAGAGAGAGAGAGAGAGAGGGGGGGTGGGAAGGAGGGAAGCCGCAAAGGCAGGGTCGCCACTCAGGATGGCGGGTGGGTGGGTGTTGGCAGGGGTGCACTCTCCTGATGGAAATTTAAAGTCTCTGACAGTGGTGTTCTTCTGGCAGGGGGAGAAGATGTCTTCACCTGGGAAGCTGGAGATGCCCAGGCTCAGTCCTGCACCAGGTCTTAATGATGTAATTAATGGAATTAACCACTTAACCTAGGCAGCTCCAGCTGGCCCAGGTCAGGCAATAGAAGGGATGCTTAATTAGTGGTGTGTGTGGCCTAGTTTTTAACAAGAACCACACACACACACACAGCCACCCCTTGATGTTCCGGCCTTGTTTCTTCTTTTCTCCCCCCACCTAAAATACAAAGTCTTTGGGAGAGTGCCCCAAATAACACCCACCTGTAGATATTTTGAAGATGATATTTCTCCCTCCTTCCGAACAGTTGGTGTTGGTTGATAGTGGTTTCTCTCCCCTCTCTCCTCCTGAAGTGGAGGCCAATTTGGGGAGGCAGTGATAGGAAAGGCCTCTCCCCTGGTTGATGTTATTGCAGGCCTCCTTTCTCCTTCTCCTCCTCTGTCCTCTCTCTCTAGGCACCCCAGCTGCTTTGATGATGGTGGAGGTGGTGGTGGTGGTCCAGCGTTCTCCTCCTCTGCCTGGTCAGGGGACCACCACTTTAGTCCACTCTCCAAAGTCTGGCTGATCCCTCTGCTCGTGCTTGCAGCTGCATAGCCAGCAATGCTGTACAAACTGAACAGAGGGTAACTTAAGACTGAAGTACAGAAGCCTGCTATGGCTTTATATACAGGGGTGGGCACTGCTGGTACTGCAGTATAGAATCAGTTCTTCTCTTAAAGGTACATACACAACAATCATGGCTGACCTTCGACCGCAACTCCACCTTCCCGCCCAATCCCCAGATCACTTGATTCCTCTAGAGTCCAAAAATCTATCATCTCAGCCTTGAATCTACTCAAAGACTGAGCATCCACAGCCATTTGGGGCAGAGAATTCCAAAGATTCACAACCCACTGAGAGAAGAAATTCCGCCTCACCTTAGTCCTAAAAGGCCAACCCCTTATCCTGAGACCCCTAGTTCTAGACTCTCCAGCCAGGGGAAATAACCTCTCAGCATTCACCTTGTCAATCCCCCTCAGAATCTTATATGTTTCAATGCGATTGTAAAGTCCGCGCCTCAATAATACACGGACTTCGGGAGAACAGTTTAACAGGTACTTTACTGAACAAGAGGCAGCTTGAAACTGAAACTACAGAAGCCTGCTAGGGCTTTTTATACAGGCTCTGGAGCCCGCAGACAAACTTATCCCGTAAGGTGTCTGCCAGTCCTGCTCCGAACTGGCAGTGCTTCGGTAACTTGCGTAGTTCCATAAGATAGTCAGCATTGCTCTCATCTTTGTGCTGGTTTCTTTTATGGAACTTGAATCTTTCTGCTATCAGCAGTGGTGTAGGGCTTAGGTGTTCCTGTAAGATATGAACAATCTCCTCAAAACTTTTCTCCATTGGTTTAGCTGGGGTAATTAAATTCCGCAATAGGCCGTACGTACTCGCACCCATCAGATTTAATAATACCGACGCCCTCTTTCCATCAGCCACCTCATTTGCCTTGCAGTACACTTCAATTCTTTCTACATACGTGGTCCAGTCTTCTACCTCGTTGTCGAAAGCAGTGATACTGCCACTTTTCGGCATCTTGGGCGATTTAAAATGGCGCCTCCCGCGCTTTTGCTTCTTCCCCAATGGAATAAAATGGCGCCTCCCGCGCTTTTGCTTCTTCCCCAACGGGATAAAATGGCGCCTCCCGCGCTTTTGCTTCTCCCCCTTACTGCCACGCTGCTCCTAGCGTTCTACGGGGTAATGGCGGCGACCTGCAGCTTCGGTGCGTCTCGCTTTCCTTCCCCCCCATTTGGTTTCTCTCCGCTGTCCTGTTCTCGAGCACCGACCGTGCCCTGTGCGCTCCACCCTCTCTCTCTTGTTTTCTTTTCCCAGCGACGCTGCGCGGCCCGTTTCGTAGAGCCGCTCGATCGAGCTTGAGCCCGCCGCAGTCCGGAAGGGTCAGCGTGCTACCTGCTACCAGTACGATTCGCTGGAACCACAGTCTCTCCCGCAATTCTCCAAACACCAATGGATTCTTTGGGCGGTTGCCCTCGGTCGACGCCCGTTGCTCAGACTACGGCCTTCCAGGACCTTCCTTTCAGGCGAGATCCCCGTAAGATGATGCCACACTGCAGGTGAGTTCGAACTTACTCGTCGCCACTGTAAAGTCCGCGCCTCAATAATACACGGACTTCGGGAGAACAGTTTAACAGGTACTTCACTGAACAAGAGGCAGCTTGAAACTGAAACTACAGAAGCCTGCTAGGGCCTTTTATACAGGGGTGGTCACTGCCGGTACTGCAGTCTAAGACCAGTTATTCCCTTAAAGGTACACACACAACAGCGATCACCTCTCATTCTTCTAAACTCTGGAGCGTATAGACCCAATCTACTCAATCTCTCCTCATATGACAACCCCCTCATCCCAGGGATCAATCTAGTGAACCTTCGTTGCACCGTCTCTAAGGCAAGTATATCCTTTCTTAAATAAGGAGACCAAAATGGTGCACAGTACTCCAGGATGATAGCAAAATACTGCGGATGCTGGAAATCCGAAATAACAACAGAAAATGCTGGAAAAACTCAGCAGGCCAGGCAACATCCGTGGAGAGAGAAATAGAGTCAACGTTTCAAGTCAAACTCTTTGTTAAGACTGGAAAGGCACAGGAAATGAAATAGATTGAGAGGCCAGGCTGGGAGAGAACAAAAGAGAAGAGACATTAAGAGGCATTCAAAACTAGACGAGATGGTGATAAGACTAGCGGAGACAAAAGACGGCTGTAGATTAGGTGCGAAATGTGCTGGCATGTGCTGGCCCTCACACCTGCCCCTCCCTCCCAGAACCACGATAGGGTTCCCCGTGTCCTCACCTTTCACCCCACCAGCCTCCACATTCAACAGATCATCCTCCGACATTTCCGCCACCTCCAAAGTGATCCCACCACCAAACACATCTTCCCCATCCCTCCCCTTTCAGCATTCTGTAGGGACCGCTCCCTCCGGGACACCCTAGTCCACTCCTCTATCACCCCCAGCACCCCTTCCCCTTCGCCCGGCACCTTCCCTTGCAAGCGCAGGAGATGCAACACATGCCCTTATACCTCCCCCCTTCCCACTGTCCAGGGGCCCAAACACCCTTCTAGGTGAAACAGCGATTTACTTGTACTTCTTGCAATCTAGTATACTGTATTCACTGCTCACGATGCGGTCTCCTCTACATTGGGGAGACCAAACACAGATTGGGTGACCGCTTTGCGGAACACCTCCGTTCAGTCCGTAAGAGTGACCCTGAGCTTCTGGTCGCCTGTCATTTTAATTCACCGCCCCATTCCCACTCGGACCTCACCGTCCTTGGCCTCTTGCATTGTTCCACAGAAGCTCAACGTAAACTCGAGGAACAGCACCTCATCTCCCAATTAGGCACTTTACAGCCTTCCGGACTCAATATCGAGTTCAACAATTTCAGATCATAACCTCGGCCCCCATTACATTTTTACTTATTTTTTATCCACATCTTTGTTTTGGCCCTCCCCCCGCACCCCCCCCTTTCCTTTTATTTTCTCTCTCCCACATGGCAGCTGTCTCTCATTCTGCCAGTACATTTCACACCTAATCTGAGCCGTCCTTTGTCTCCACTAGTCCGATCACCATCTCATCTCGTTTTGAATACCTCTTAATGTGTCTTCACTTCTCTTTTGTTCTCTCCCAGCCTGGCCTCTCAATCTATTTCATTTCCTGTGCCTTTCCAGTCTTGACAAAGAGTTTGACTCGAAACGTTGACTCTATTTCTCTCTCCACGGATGTTGCCTGGCCTGCTGAGTTTTTCCAGCATTTTCTGTTGTTATTTCACAGTACTCTAGGTGTGGCCTCACCAGAGCCCTGTACAATTGAAGTAAGACTTCCTTACTCTTATACTCCAACCCTCGAGCAATAAAGGCCAACTTCCCTCTGCTGGTGGACTCTTCACCATACAGATTATGACATTATAGAGTAGTACTGCCCTCTGCTGGCAGAGTCTTCACCATGCAGATTATGACATTATAGAGCAGTACGGCCCTCTGCTGGCAGAGTCTTCACCATGCAGATTATGACATTTTAGAGCAGTACTGCCCTCTGCTGGTGGACTCTTCACCATGCAGATTATGACATTATAGAGCAGTACTGCCCTCTGCTGGTGGACTCTGCATCGCGTAATTAAAGCGCGGCCATCAGCCATTACTCCATAAACACAAATAAAAAAAACCTCGCATTTATAGGGCACAGTATCCTATTCTCAGGACATGTCAAACTGCTTCACATACAATGAATTACTTTTGAAAAGTATTATTTAGGGAAACGCAGCAGCCAATTTACCATCAGATAAGTCTCACAAACTGCAATGAAATGAATGACCAGTTAAGCTGTTTTTGGTGCATTGGTTGAGGGAAGAATGTTGACCAGGACACCAGGAGAACTCTAATACAAAAAGAAAATACTGCAGATGCTGGAAATCTGAAATAAAAACTGAAAATGCTGGAGATACTCAGCAGATCAGGCAGCATCTGTGAAGAGCGAAACAGAGTTAACATTTCAGGTCGATGACCTTTTGTCAGAACTGGAAAAAAGCAGGAAATGGAACAGATCTTTAAGCAAGTGTAGGGGCTGGGAAATGGGGGAGGGGATCCATTTGCTTCCTGTCCATCACCGATATCATGTGATAGGATAGAAGGCGGAAGAGGTTAAGAGATATTCAAGGCAAAAGGGGATGTTAATGGGACAGGCTAAGAAACAAAGGATGGCTCTAGATGAAGAGTAAATTGCACTGGCAGAATGAAAGACAGCTGCCATGTGGGGGAGAAGAACAGAAGGCACAAACAAACATAGAAACATAGAAGATAGGAGCAGGAGTAGGCCATTCGGCCCCTCGAGCCTGCTCCGTCATTTAATGAGATCACGGCTGATCATCCAAATTCAGTACCCTGTCCCTGCCTTCTCCCCATATCCCTTGATCCCTTCAGCCTTAAGAAATATATCTAACTCCTTCTTGAATATATTTAATGAATAGGCCTCAACTGCCTTCTGTGGTAGAGAATTCCACAGGTTCACCACTCTCTGGGTGAAGAAATTCCTCTTCATCTCTGTTCTAAATGGCTTACCCCTTATCTTTAGACTGTGACCCCTGGTTCTGGACTCCCCCACCATCGGGAACATCCATCCTGCATCTAGTCTGTCTAGTCCTGTTAGAATTTTATAAGTTTCAATGAGATTAAAAAGTGTGGATAAAAAAGATATATATGATAGGGGCCAGGTTATGATCTGAAATTGTTGAACTCTATGTTGAGTCCAGAAGGCTGTAAAGTGCCTAATCGAAAGATGAGGTACTGTTCCTCGAGCTTACGCTGAGCTTACATGGAGCAATGCAAGAGGCTGAGAACGGTGAGGTCTGAGTGGGAATGGAGCGGTGAATTAAAGTGACAGGCGACCGGAGGCTCGGGGTCCCCCTTACGGACTGAACGGAAGTGTTCCGCAAAGCGGTCACCCAATCTGCGTTTGGTCTCCCCAATGTAGAGGAGACCACATCGTGAGCAGCAAATACAGTATACTAAATTGCAAGAAGTGCAAGTAAATTGCTGTTTCACCTGGAAGGGGTGTTTGGGGCCCTGGACAGTGGGAAGGGGGGAGGTATAAGGGCATGTGTTGCATCTCCTGTGCTTGCACGGGAAGGTGCCGTGGGAAGGGGAAGGGGTGTTGGGGGTGATAGAGGAGTGGACCAGGGTGTCGCGGAGGGAGCGGTCCCTACAGAATGCTGAAAGGGGAGGTGAGGGGAAGATGCATTTGGTGGTGGGATCACGCTGGGGGTGGCGGAAATGGCGGAGGATGATCCGTTGAATGTGGAGGCTGGTGGGGTGAAAGGTGAGGACAAGGGGAACTCTATCGTGGTTCCGGGAGGGAGGGGAAGGGGTGAGGGCAGAAGTCCGGGAGATAGAATGGACACGGTCAAGGGCCGTGTCAACCACAGTAGAGGGGAATCCTCGGTTGAGGAAAAAGGAAGACATGTCGGAAGCACTGGTATGGAAGGTGGCATCGTCAGAGCAGATGCGGCGGAGATGGAGAAACTGGGAGAATGGAATAGCATCCTTACAGGAGGCAGGGTGGGAGGAAGTGTAGTCCAGGTAGCTGTGGGAGTCAGTGGGCTTGTAGTGAATGTTTGTCAATAACCTATCCCCAGAGATGGAGATGGAGAAGTCGAGGAAGGGAAGGGAAGGGTTGAAGATGGACCATGTGAAGGTGAGGGAAGGGTGAAAATTGGAAGCAAAGTGAATGAAATTATCTAGCTCAGGGCGAGAGCAGGAAACGGCACCGATACAGTCATCAATGTACCGGAAAAAGAGGTGAGGGAGGGGACCTGAGTAGGACTGGAACAAAGAGTGTTCCACAATTCCCACGAAAAGGCAGGCATAGTTAGGACCCATGCGGGTATCCATAGCAACACCTTTGATTTGGAGGAAATGAGTGGAGTCAAAGGAGAAGTTGTTCAATGTGATAAAAGTTCAGCCAGGTGGAGGAGGGTAGTGGTGGATGGGGACTGGTTGGGCCTCTGTTCAAGGAAGAAGCGGAACACCCTCAGGCCATCCTGGTGGGGGATGGAGGTGTAGAGAGATTGGACGTCCATCGTGAAAAGGAGGCGGTTGTGGCCAGGAAACTGGAAACTGTTAAAGTGGCGGAGGGTATCAGAAGAGTCGCGGATGTAGGTGGGAAGAGACTGGACAAGGGGAAAAAAAATAGAGTCGAGATAGGAAGAGATAAGTTCCGTGGGGCAAGAACAGGCTGAAACGATGGGCCTACCAGGGCAGTCCTGTTTGTGGATCTTGGGAAGGAGGTAGAAGCGGGCTGTGCAGGGTTGGGGAACTATGAGGTTGGCAGCCATGGGGGGAAGATCTCCAGAGGAGATGAGGTTAGTGACAGTCTTGGAAACGGTGGCTTGATGTTCGGTGGTGGGGTCATGGTCCAGGTGGAGGTAGGAGGAGGTGTCGGGGAGTTGGCGTTCAGCTTTTGCTAGGTAGAGGTTGGTTCGCCAAACAACAACAGCACCACCCTTGTCAGCAGGTTTAATGACAATGTCGCGGTTGGATCTGAGAGAATGGAGCGCTGCAAGTTCAGAGGGAGGTAGGTTGGAGTGAGTGAGGGGAGCAGAGAAATGGAGACGGCCGATGTCACGCCGGCAGTTTGCAATGAAAAGATCTAGAGGGGGTAAGAGGCCAGAGGGAGGGGTCCAGGTAGAACGAGAATTCTGAAAGCGGGAGAAAGGGTCAGCCATGCGGGGGGAAGACTCCTGGCCAAAGAAATGGGCACGGTGATGAAGGCGGCGGAAAAAGAGCTCAGCATCGTGCCGAGCTCGAAATTCATTGAGGGGATGAAGCTCAGGCCTTTGCTAAGGACTGATCATTCGGGGTCAGAGAGGGGAAGGTCAGAGGGGATAGTGAAAACGCGGCAGGGGGTGAGATTGGGAGAAGGGATGGGGTCAGAGGAAAGTGAAGGGGAAGACGGTTCCGGAGGGGTGTTGGTGTCCAAGAGTTGTTGAAGTTTGCGATTCACACTTTTTGTTTCTGCCTTCTGTTCTTCTCTCCCACATGGCAGCTGTCTTTCATTCTGCCAGCGCAATTCACACTTCATCTAGAGCCATCCTTTGTTCTTTAACCTGTCCCATTACCATCTCCTTTTGCCTTGAATATCTCTTAATGCCTCTTAACTTCTCCTGCCTTCTATCCTATCACAGACCTTCTCTTTTGTTCTTTCATCCCCTCCCCCATTTCCCAGCTCTTACACGTGCTTAAAAATCTGTTCCATTTCCTGCTTTTTTCCAGCTCTGATGAAAGGTCATCGACCGGAAACGTTAACTGTTTCTCTCTTCACAGATGCTGCCTGACCTGCTGAGTATCTCTAGCATTTTCTGTTTTTATACCAGGAGAACTTCTCTGCACTTTTTTGAAAAGTGTGATGGGATCTTTTACGATCACCTGAGGGGGAAGACGGGGCTCTTTAAAGTCAATATGAAAAGGGGAGCAGGGCTTTGGGTTTATAACTCATCCAACTGACATTACAGCACTGACCAAATCCTGGAGTGGGGCTTGAACCCAAAATGTTCTGACCCAGAGTGGAAGTTGTTCTATAAACTTACCAGCTGCATAGCATAGCATCTACCACTAGCTGACAACATTTCTCTAAAAATGACATTATTTCCATGCTGCAGAGTCCACCAGCAGAGGGCAGTATTGCTCTATAATGTAAATAAGAATATAAAAAATAGGAACAGGAGTAGGCCATTCGGCCGCTCGAGACTGCTCCGCCATTCAATAAGATCATGGCTGATCTTCAACCTCAACTTCACTTTCCTGCCCAATCTCCATATCCCTTGATTTCCCGAAAAATCTATCTCAGCCTTGAATATACTCAACGACTCAGCATCCACAGCCATTTGGGGTAGAGAATTCCAAAGATTAACAACCCCCTGAGTAAAGAAATTCCTCCTCATCTCAGTCTTAAATTTCTTTATTTCTTTTAAATGGCCGACCCCTTATCCTGAGACTATGCCCTCTAGTTTTAGACTCTCCAGGCAGGGGAAACAACCTCAGCATCGATCCTCTCAATTTTCTTCAGAAGCTTATATGTTTCAATGAGATCACCTCTCATTCTTCTAATATATTAGCATGGATAAAGGATTGGTTAATGGACAGAAAACAGACTAAGGATAAACGGGTCATTTTCCGGTTGGCAGGCTGCAACTAGTGGGGTGCTACAAGGATCAGTGCTTGGGCCTCAACTATTTACAATCTAAATTAATGACCTAGATGAAGGGACCGAGTGCAATGTAGCCAAGTTTGCTGATGATACAAGGCTGGGTGGGAAAGTAAGCTGTGAGGAGGACACAAAGAGGCTGCAAAGGGATATAGATAGACTAAGTGAGTGGGCAATAAGGTGGCAGATGGAGTATAATGTGGGGAAATGTGAGGTTGTTCACTTTGGTAGGAAGAATAGAAAAACAGAATATTTTTAAAATATTGAGAAACTATTAAATATTGGTGTTCAGAGAGATTTAGGTGTCCTCGGACAGGAAACACAGAGAGTTAGCATGCAGGTACAGCAAGCAATTAGGAAGGCAAATGGCTTGTTGGCCTTTATTGCAAGGGGGTTGGAGTACAAGAGTGAGGAAGTCTTAGTACAATCATACACGGCTTTGGTGAGACCACACCAGAAGTACTGTGCACAGTTTGGTTCTCCTTATCTGAGGAAGGACATACATGCCTTAGAGGCAGCGCAATGAAGGTTCACTAGATTGATTCCTGGGATGGGAGGATTTTTCCTATGAGGAGAGATTGAGTAGATTGGGCCTATACTCTCCGGAGTTTAGAAGAATGAGAGCTGATCTCAGTGAAACATAGAAGATTCTGAGGGGGATTGACTGGGTAGATGCTGAGAGGTTGTTTCCCTTGGCTGGAGTGTCTAGAACTAGAGGACATAGTCTCAGGATAAGGGGTAGGCCATTTAAGACTGAGATGAGGAGGAATTTCTTCACTCAGAGGGTTGTGAATCTTTGGAATTCTCTACCTGAAAGGTCTGTGGATGCTGAGTCATTGAGTATATTCAAGACAGAGATAGATAAATTTTTAGGCTCTAGTGGAATCAAGGGATATGGGGATCGAAAGTGGAATTGAGGTCGAAGATCATCCATGATTTTATTGAATGGAGGAGCAGGCTCGAGGGGCCGTATAGCCTACTCCTGCTCTTAATTCTTATGTTCTTATGGTATGTCCTATCACACTGGCAGGACTGACCCACCAGAGGTGGGGGTACAGTGGTATACAGTTGGGAGGGAGTGGCCCTGGGAGTCCTCAACATTCACTCCAGACCCCATTAAATCTTATGGCATCAGGTCAAACATGGGCAAGGAAACCTCCTGCTGATCAATATTCCCTCTAATTTTCTTTCGCGCCACATGGCCCCTTTAAAGGGATGCGCAGGCCATTCAAAATACCGCGGTGTGCGTTTTTTTTGGAAAGTCAGCAAGCCGGCTGCGTGAGATCCCTGGAACACTGCGTGGCCACGCAGTCACGCAGCTTGCAGGGAACACTGCTGCTGATTACCGCCTCCTGCCCTTCCTCAGCTAGTGAATCAGTACTCCTCCATGTTGGACACCATTTAGAAGAATCACTGAGGCTCAGTCTCCTGCCTTGATGGTAATGGTAGAGTGAGGGATATGCCGGGCCATGAGGTGACCGATTACAGTGGAATACAATTCTGCTGCTGCCGATGGCCCACAGCGCCTCATGGATGCCCAATTTTGAGTTGCAAAATCTGTTGTTATTCTATCCCATTTAGCTTGGCATATCCCTCACTCTACCAATACCATCAAGCCTGGCGACCAACCCCGGTTCAATGAGGAGTGTAGAAGAGCATGTCAGGAGCATCACTAGGTGTACCTGAAAATGAGGTGTCAACCTGGTGAAGCTACAACACAGGACTACATGCATGCTAAACAGCAGAAGCAGCATGCTATAGACAGAGCTAAGTAATCCCACAACCAATGAATCAGATCAAAGCTCTGTAGTCCTACCACATCCAGCCGAGATTGGTGGTCAACAATTAAATAACCAAAGGGAGGAGGAGGCTCCAAAACATTCCATTCCTCAATGATGGTGGAGCCCAGTACGTGCGTGCAAAAGGCAAGTCTGAATTGTTCTCAATCATCTTCAGACAGAAGTGCCGAGTGGATGATCCATCTTGGCCTCCTCCTGAGGTTCCCTCCATCACAGATGCCAGTCTTCAGCCAATTCGATTCACTCCACGTATTATCTAGAAACGACTGTGTGCACTGGATACAGCAAAAGCTATGGGCTCCGACAACATGCCGGCTGTAGTGCTGAAGACCAATGCTCCAGAACTAGCCCCTCTATCCAAACAGATCAAGTATAGCTACAGTAAAACTGAAGTCAGTGGGAATCAGGGGAAAAACTCTCCACTGGCTGGAGTCATACCTGGCAGAAAGGAAGATGGTTGTGGTTGTTGGAGGCTAATCTTCTCAGCCCCAGGACATTGCTGCTAGAGTTCCTCAGGGCAGTGTCCTAGGCCCAACCATCTTCCGGTATTTCATCAATGACCTTCTCTCCATCATACAGTCAGAAGTGGGGATGTTTGCTGATGATTGCACAGTGTTCAGTTCCATTTGCAATTCCTCTAATAACGAAGCAGTCCGTGCCCGCATGTAGCAAGATCTGGACAACATCCAGGCTTGGGCTGATAAGTGGCAAGTAACATTTGCGCCACACAAGTGCCAGGCAATGAGTATCTCCAACAAAAGAGAGTCTAAACACCGCCCGTTGACATTCAATGGCATTACCACCGTCGAATCCCACACCATCAACAATCTGGGGGCCAACATTGACCAGAAACTTAACTGGACCAGCCACATAAATACAAGTAGCATCACTACTGACTGAGCTGGCTGAGTCTTGAAGGATATAGCTGCCAGTCTGGGCCTGCGGCAGGTGGTGAGAGAACCAACATGAGGGAAAAACCTACTTGACCTCGTCCTCATCAATCTACCTGCTGCAGATACATCTGTCCATGAGAGTTTGGTAGCAGTGACCACCGCACAGTCTTTGTGGAGACGAAGTCCCGTCTTCACACTGAGGACACCCTCCATCATGTTGTGTGGCACTACCACTGTGCTAAATGGGATAGATTCAGAACAGACCTAGCAGCTTAAAACAGGGCATGCATGATTCGCTGTGGGCCATCAGCAGCAGCAGAATTGTATTCCACCACAATCTGTAACCTCATGGCCCGGCAAATCCCTCACTCCACCATTACCATCAAGCCAGGGGACCAACCCTGGTTCAATGAGGAGTGCAGAAGAGCATGACAGGAGCAGCACCAGGCGTACCTAAAAATGCGGTTCCAACCTGGGGAAGCTGCAACACAGAACTACATGCATGCTAAACAGTGGAAGCAGCTTGTTATAGACATAGCTAAGTGATCCCACAATCAACAGGTCAGATCAAAGCTCTGCAGTCCTGCCACATCCAGTCACGAATGGTGCTGGACAATTAAACAACTAACGGGGGGAGGAGGTGCCATGAATATCCCCATTCTCAATGATGGTGGAGCCCAGCATGCCAGTGCCTCAGGAAGAGGCCGAGTGGATGATCCATCTCGGCCTCCTCCTCGGGTCCCCACCATCACAGAAGCCAGTCTTCAGCCAATTTTATTCACTCCACGTGATATCCAGAAATGACTGAGCGCACTGGATACAGCAAAGGCAATGGGCCATGACAATATCCCGGTTGTTGTGCTAAAGACTTGTGCTCCAGAACTAGCCGCACCTCTAGCCAAGCTGTTCCAGTACAGCTGCAACACTGGCGTCTGTGGAAAAATGTGGTAAACTGTCCAAGTATGTCCTGTCCACAAAAAAAGGACAAATCCAATCCGGCCAATTACCGCCCCATCAATCTACTCTCAATCATCAGCAAAGAGATGGAAGGTGTCGTTGACAGTGCTATAAAGCGGCATTTACTCAGCAATAACCTGATAAATTGATAAAGAAAGGGAAAATAGAATGAGAGTAGACCAGCGAGGGACATAAAAACAGATGGTAAAAGCTTCTATAGGTATGTAAAAAGGAAAGGATTAGCGAAAGTAAATGTGGGTTCCTTAAAGAGTGAGACAGGAGAAATTATAATGGGGAATAAGGAAATGGCAGAGAAATGAAACAAATACTTTGGGCTCAATTTTGCCATTGGGGCGGGCTGGGGACGTGTCAGGTGTTTTTCGAGTCCTGAACCCGACTCCAGTGTGATGTGGGAAAAAAGTGCTATTTTCCCCTAATTGGGCAATTGATTTCCAGCGTGCGGGAACCCCTGGCCCAATTAATCTTTCCATCCTGAAAGTCGCCTCTGATGACATCATCAATGCTGCTGGATTTAAGGCCTGCAAGCAGCCTTGCTTCTTCTGGAGACTGCAATCTTTATGCTGATTGTACTGAGGAATTTATTGTATGAATATGTCCACCAGCAGGCAAAAATGTGCTCCACGATTTGATGAGCCCTCCCTCCAAGCTCTGGTGAAGGGACCAAGAACCAGGAAGAAAAAAGCCACCACAACAAACTAAAGCTGTGTGGCTGCAAGTGGCCCGGGAGGTCAATGACATCTCTATGTTCCACAGAACCTGGCTGCAGTGCAGGAAGAGGTTTCATGACCTTCTCCGCACTGGAAAAGTGAGTATGACTTTCTCATCACCCTCAATCTGATCCCCATCGCCTCTCCTCACCAGCACTCTGCTTTGCCAACCTCTTCCTCCACATCCCACTTGACACTTACATCCCTGCACCCTTACCCATTCCCTCTCTCTCTATGGTCACATTCACTTAACTATTCGACCATGCAGCCCTCACACTCCCTATCACTGTGATGCAATGACAACTTACAACACACAGGGAGGGCCCTTTGTCTCCTTCTAAGCATCTATGCTATGGAATCTCTACACTCACTCCTTCATTCTCACTCAAACTCCACTTGTGTCCCTCATTGCAGGAAAAGAGAGCCCACAATAAGAGGGAAAGAGCAAGGACAGCAGGAGGGCCACCCTCAGTAGCCCAGCTCACTACCTCGGAGGAGGCGGCCCTGGCAATTGCCGGGATCGAGGAGGATTCCCAAGTGGGGGACGGACAGACGGGCGCATCACAGCAAGCTGGTGACAGAATAGTTTGGCATCTCTCTCATTGACATTGCATGAGTCACTGATAATGAATCTGATGCTCAAACAGATTGACTTATGATCATCTGCACTATTCAATGTGCATGTAACCTTGGCCTCACATCTCTAACTCTTTCCTTTACTCCCCCACAGGACCATTGACAGCCCCCGTCCCCACTGTCCAGGAGGAAGAGCCTGAGCTTCCAGACTCCTCAGAGGAAGCTGCAATCACACAGAATCACAGAAAATCCACAGTGCAGATAGAGGTCATTTCGGCCCATCGAGCCTGCACCGACACATATCCCACCCGATCCCCGCAACCCCTACACCAACACATATCCCACCCTATCCCTGCAACCCCACGCATTTAATCCCCCTAACACTAAAGGACAATTTATCATAGCCAATCGACCTAACCTGCACATCTTTGGACTGTGGGAGGAAACCGGAGCACCCGGAGGAAACCCACGCAAACACGGGGAGAATGTGCAAACTCCACACAGACAGTCACCCGAGGCCAGATTTGAACCCGGGTCCCTGGCGCTGTGAGGCAACAGTGCTAACAGCGCTGCGTCAGCAGAATTAAGCGCACACATCACCAGCACAGACACTCACACCTCGGTGGGACCTTCGGGACATAGAGTAGAGTTGTCACCTGGTGTATCACAGCTCACAAGTGAGCATCAGCAGATGGTGGAGACAGGGACAGCAGTGGAGCGTCCTCGTCAGAGGGCGCAGGACGCTCCCAGCTCGGCTCCGCTGCATGTCGACCCTGTGCCTCTGGGTCCATCCAGAAGGAGAGCGGTGCTGGAACTCCAGGAAAAGGTGCAGGGGTCTCTGGCAGGTTTTGTCTCCAGGGTCGCTGTGAGTGTGGAGCGAATGGAGGAGTCCATCGCTAACATGAGCAGAGCCTTTGTGGAGGCGTTGGCGCATGAACGCATCACCACGGAAAGGCAACCTCCAGGGAAAGGATGGCTACCTCCATGGTAAGGCTGGCTACTGTAGAGGAGAGGATGGCTACGGTAGAGGAGAGGATGGCTACGGCCGTGGAGGAGCTTAGTCACCAGGGTATGGAAAACATGGTAATTGTTCAGAACAGACTGACATCTCTTGAGGAGCGATGGTCAGCTATTGAGCAAACAAACCAGACCTTCATGCAAGTCCTCGGGAGTAGGACTTCCAGTACAGAAACGGGTCCTCATGGCCCCCCTGAAGTGTAGCAAGGTGCTGTCAAGCCAATTGCTAGCTCTGAAGTGGGGCTGACCCATGAGAGGGATGTTGGTGGCACGGTGGCATAGTGGTTAGCACTGTTGCCTCACAGCGCCAGGGACCCGGGTTCAAATCCGGCCTCGGGTGACTGTCTGTGTGGAGTTTGCACATTCTCCCCGTGGTTGCGTGGGTTTCCTCCGGGTGCTCCGGTTTCCTCCCACAGTCCAAAGATGTGCTGGTTAGGTTGATTGGCCATGATAAAAATTGGCCCTTAGTGTTAGGGGGGATTAAATACGTGGGGTTATGGGGTTACAGGGATAGGGCTTGGGTGGGATGGCTGTCGGTGTAGGGACCGGGTGCTAGGGTTTGGATGATCAGCCATGATCTCGTTGAATGGCGGAGCAGGCTCGAAGGGCCGAATGGCCTACTCCTGCTCCTATCTTCTATGTTTCTATGTTTCTATACAACAAGTAAGTGGGGGTTCCTCTCCAAGCGCTCACACGACCATGCCACTGCAAAGCCCTCGGTCAGAGCCCCATCAGAGCCCCCACCCAACTGAGATTGGCGTCTCAACCCCTGCACAACCGCAGGAGCAGCAGACTGTTGCCGAGCCCTCACAGGTTCGCAACCCCAGAGGATGCCCACCAAAGGTGTTGAGACAGGAGCAGCAAGAAAGTGAGCAAGGGGCCTCCACATCTGCTGAAGCCACAGGGGAAGGAGCACGTGTAAGAGGAAGATAATGCAGAAGTAGTCACAAGGGTAGTCACTTGGGTGTAATGTTATGTTTAATGTTGAAAAGCCATCAGATGCTTATTGCCATTAAAAATTCTGATGGCAAACTGTTGCAGTTGTGGTGTGTGTCATTTCGCTAATGGGACTTCCACACTGAGGGCTTAGGATGACTTACAATTGTCAGTATGGTGGTCAGAGTGATAGGAATCTGCATGTTCTTGGCCAATGTCGATGGTCTGATAAGAAGGTGCGAGGCAAAAGTGTTTGATTGTGCAGGTTAAGCAAATCTGGCCAAGATGAGTGCGTGCCTTGCATCCCGGGTTGATCCCCCTCTGCAAGCTGTTTGTTGTCGCTCTCCTCCTCCTCCTCCTCCTCCTCATCTGAGGAGGCTATGTGATGAGCCACTTGTTCCTCAGGCATCTGCAAGCCACGATGATGTGCCATGTTGTGAAGTGCACAGCAAACCACAACCATTCTGGAGACCCTGGCTGCTGAATACTGCAGGGCTCCACTGATCTATCAAGGCATCTGAAGTGCATCTTCAGCAAGCCAATGGTTTGCTTGATTATGGATCTGGTGGACATGTGGCTCGAGTTGTAGCGCTCCTCTGCTTCATTGGAAGGGCTCCTCAACGGTGTCATTAGCCACATCTTCAGGGGATAGCCCTTGTCTCCAAGTAGCCATCTGAAAAGTTGGTCTGGCGGACTGAAGAGCGGAGGCACACTAGACTGGCATAGGATGAAGGAGTCATGGCAACTACCAGGGTACTTGGCACAAACATGCAAAATTTCCTACTTGTGGTCACACACCAGCTGTACGTTGAGGGAGTAGAAGTCCTTGCGGTTGACAAAAATACCTGGATTGTGATGGGGTGCCTTCAGGGCCACATGTGTCAGTCAACGACACCCTGAACCCTTGGAAAGCCTGCCAGATTGTCAAACCCAACCGCACGCACAGTTACACTGGCTTGATCCTTGGGGAAATTGATGTGATTGTGCGCGATGGCAAAGAGAGCATCGGTTACCTGCGTGATGCAAGTGTGTGCGGCCGCCTGAGAGACGCCGCTGATGTCTGCTGCTGATCCCTGGAATGAGCGTGAAGCAAAAAAGTTGAGTGCGGTGGTGACTTTGATGGCCACTGGTAAGGGGTGTCCACCCACTCCTCTGGGCTCCAGGTCTTGCTGCAGCAATGCGCAGATGTCACCCACTACCTCTCGCTAAAGTCGGAGCCTCCTTTGGCTCTGCTGCTCAGTCATGTTGAGGTAGCTGATCCTCTGTCTGTAGACCCTGTTTTGGGGGTATCTCCTGTGCCAACGTGCTTCCATGCGCTGGCGCCTTCTGGCCTGTGCAGCTTCAGGTGGGTGAGCAGCAGCTTGGAGCTCCTGCTGTTGCTCCTGCAGTTGGTGCTGCTGTTGGTCAGGGTTCTGCTGCTGCTGCGGCTGGCCTTCATCCAAATCTGATGTCCAGGATGAAAGGAAATAAATAGTTCCCATTCTTCTGATATATACCTCAGTTGAGGAAG
The DNA here is from genome assembly GCF_052327205.1 of Somniosus microcephalus. NCBI lineage: Eukaryota > Metazoa > Chordata > Chondrichthyes > Squaliformes > Somniosidae > Somniosus > Somniosus microcephalus. The sequence continues at coordinate 60,060,625 of NC_140999.1, read as the reverse complement.
CGCTCAGTCAAGGTAGGGAGAGGGGTTTCCCAGGAGGTCACACTGGAGATGGGTGTCAGGCTCCAAACTTCCACAACAATGAGTAGGCCTGCTAAAAGTTCCCCCAGACCTGAGACAACAAAGTACTGCCACCTGCAAATGGCAAATGATGATTGGTGAAAACTCCTTTTTAATGGTGGAGCTGCAGCTGTTAGTAAGCAATCCACTTGTGATGCCGCCAGGATTCACTGGCGTGTTCCAGAGGAGGCGTGTAGCACGTGGGAAAAGTGTTAAAATCAGAAAGGCCTCTCAAAGTGGGATTATAGAGGCAATTAAATGGTTGTTAAGGGCCTTAAGGGCCTATCCCGCCTCTTGGAGGCGGGATGGAAACGGGGTCAGAAAACTCGCATGTGGGAAAATTGCTCGGAAGTGGGATGGAGGCGGGATCGGGCCCGCCCGCCATTTTTTGCGATTTTACCACCTCAGATGCCTCCAATCTCGCCTCCTCGGGCCTGCCAAAATCGAGCCCAAAATTTGTGTATGTCTTCATGGAAGAAGGTGCAAATAACTTCCAGGAAATAGTGGAGAACCAAGGCTCTAGCGAGAATGAGTAACTAAAAGAAATTAGTATTAGTAAAAAAATAGTACTGGAGAAATTAATGGGACTGAAAGCCGATAAATCCGCTGGACCTGATGACCTACATCCTAGGTTTTTGAAAGAGGTGGCTATCAAGATAGTGGTTGTCATTTTCCAAAATTCCATAGATTCTAGGACGGTTCCCATGGATTGGAAGGTAGCAAATGTAACCCCACTATTTAAGAAAGGAGTGAAAGCGAAATTGGGGAATTACAGACCAGCAAGCCTGACATCAATAGTAGGGGAAATGCTAGAATCTATTATTCAGGACGGGGTAACAGGGCACTTAGAAATGTTGGTGTTCAGAGGGATCTGGGTGTCCTTGTACACAAATCACTGAAAGTTAACATGCAGGTACAGCAAGCAATTAGGAAAGCAGATGGTATGTTGGCCTTTATTACAAGAGGATTTGAGTATAAGAGTAAAGATGTCTTACTGCAATCATATAGGGCCTGGTGAGGCCACACCTGGAGTATTGTGTGCAGTTTTGGTCTCCTTTACCAAAGGAAGGATATACTTCCCATAGAGGGAGTGCAACGAAGGTTCAGCAGACTGATTCCTGGGATGGGGGGATTGTCCTATGAGGAGAGATTGAGTAGACTAGGTCTATATTGCCTAGAGTTTAGAAGAATGAGAGGTGATCTCATTGAAACTTACAAAATTCTTACAGGGCTTGTCAGGGTAGATGCAGGGAGGATGTTTCCCCTGCTGGGGAGTCTAGAATCAGGGGCCACAGTCTCAGAATAAGAGATCGGCCATTTAGGACTGAGATGAGGAGAAATGTCTGCACTCAGAGGGTGGTGAACCTTTGGAATTCTCTACCCCAGAGGGCTGTGGAAGCTCAGCCATTAAGTATATTCAAGACAGAGATCGATAGATTTTTGAATATTAAGGGAATCAAGAGATATGGGATAGTGCAGGAAAGTGGAGATGAGGTAGAAGATCAGCCATGATCTTATTGAATGGCGATGCAGGCTCAAAGTGCCAAATGGCCTACTCCTGTTCCTATTTCTTATGTTCTTATGTGTGCGCACACTTCTGGTGTGTGCCGCGCCGGACGCCATCTTGTTGAGGGCGGGTGTTAGGAGCATGCGCCGGAATTATGTAGTGTAGGAAGATCATGACATCAATGGTTGGAATCTGGAACTCACTGCCTGAAAGGGTGGTAGAGGCAGGAACCCTCACAACATTCAAGAAGCATTTGGATGAGCTCTTGAAATGCCATAGCATACAAGGCTACGGACCAAATGCTGGAAAATGGGATTAGATTAGACAAGGCCTGATGGCCGGCGCGGATGCGATGGGCCGAAGGGCCTCTTTCTGTGCTGTATAACTCTATGACTCTATGACTATGACAATCTGTGCCACCATTTTCGTCCTCCAGGCTAGAGCTTACTTCCTGTCTTAACCTCGCACAGCTGAACATGCGTTCAGCAACAGCAAGGAACCCCACCAGCGATATTTAAAGGGATCAGCAGCAATGTTCCCTTTAAGCTATTGGACATGTTGTGGCGGTCCTGCGCAGCCGGTGATCGGCTTTTAAATAGAAAAAGCACGCTTGCGCAGAATTTCAAATGGCCCACCCAGCCTGTTAAAGGGGACGCGCGGACCGAAAAAAATTAGAGGCAACATTGATCAGCAATAACTCTTTGGTTAGTTGGTGATTAATTTCTACTGGCTCTGTTTAAGTTTGTGGAAGTGTTTGGAGCTTTCTAGAGTTGTTTAAAGTTGGCGAGGTGACAGGGAGTTGTGCTGCAAGTGGAGAAGGCCTTGCTTCTGATTTCAAGAGTTCTGATCTGACTACTTGCTCCTAGTCATGGGTGCTTTAGTTGTTATCATACTTGGCCTGCAGCATGACAGGGAGATGGAGCAGAGGCAGCAAAGAAGAGGACAAGCTGCTCGCAGAGGGAGGAAGTGGAGGGGGAGAAGGACTCTCAGCAGGAGGCATTAACCACCTAGGGTCTTCCGAGAGCAATTCTCTTACCTCAGCCTGAGCCAAGAACAGTGTGTGAGGCGACTGAGCGTGTCAGGAAGGGGCAGAAGGTATGGAGTAAAAGGTAAAGTAATAAAAAGGGCAAAAGCAGGAACTAAGTGTCACAAAACATATTTGAAAGTTCTCTATCTGAATGCACGTAGCATTCGTAACAAAATAGATGAGTTAATGGCACAAATAACGACATATGGGTATGATCTTGTGGCCATTACAGAAACATGGCTGCAGGGTGACAATGCCTGGGAATTAAACATACCAGGTTATTTAACGATCAGGAAGGACAGGCAGGAAGGAAGGGGAGGTGGGGTGGCTATGTTAATAAAGGAAGGAATCTCTGTAATACAGAGAAATGATATTGGGTCAAAAGATCAGGATAATGAAACAGTTTGGGTGGAGGTAAGGAATAATAAGGGGAAAAAAACACTAGTGGGCGTAGTCTATAGGCCTCCGAACAGCTGCAACTCTGTTGGACGGAGTATCAATCAGGAAATAGTTGAGGCTTGTAATAAGGGAGCATCTATAATTATGGGGGATTTTAACTATCATATTAATTGGACAAATCAAATTGGGCAGGGCTGCCTTGAGGATGAGTTCATTGAGTGTATTAGGGATGGGTTTCTTGAGCAGTATGTAACTGAACCGACCAGGGGGCAAGCAACCTTAGATCTGGTCCTGTGTAATGAGACAGGATTAATTAAAAATGTCCTAGTAAAGGATCCCCTTGGAATGAGTGACCATAACATGGTTGAATTCCATATTCAATTAGAGGGTGAGAAGGTTGGATCTCAAACAAGCATGCTAAGCTTGAATAAAGGAGACTATGAAGGTATGAGAGCGGGATTGAGTAGAGTGGATTGGGAAAATAGATTAAAGGGTAAGACGATACATGATCAGTGGTGTACATTTAAGGAGTTATTTTACAACTTCCAAAAAATATATTCCACTGAGAAGAAAAGGGTGTAAAAGAAAAGACAGCCATCCGTGGCTAAGTAAAGAAATTAAGGATAGTATTCGACTAAAAACAAGGGCATATAAGGTAGCCAAATCTAATGGGAGGATAGAGGATTGGGAAAACTTTAAAAGACAGCAAAAAATAACAAAAAGATTGATTAAGAAAGGGAAGATAGATTATGAAAGTAAGTTAGCAAAAAATATAAAAACAGATAGTAAGAGTTTTTATAGTTATATAAAAAGAGAAAGGGTGGCTAAAGTAAATGTTGGTCCCTTAGAGGATGAGACCGGGAAATTAATGGTGGGAAATATGGAGATGGCAAAAACACTGAATGAATATTTTGTATCAGTCTTTACAGTAGAAGACACTAAGAATATCCCAACACTGGACAAACAGGGGGCTATGGGGGGGAGGAGCTAAACACGATCAAAATCACTAAGGGAGTGGTACTCGGTAAAATAATGGGACTCAAGGCGGATAAATCACCTGGACCTGATGGCTTACATCCTAGGGTCTTGAAGGAAGTGACGGTAGGGATTGTGGATGCATTGGTAATAATTTTCCAAAACTCCCTGGACTCAGCAAAGGTCCCGGCAGACTGGAAAACTGCTAATGTAACACCCTTATTTAAAAAGGGCAGTAGACAGAAGGCTGGAAATTATAGACCGGTTAGCCAACATCTGTGGTAGGTAAAATATTGGAATCCATTATTAAGGAGACAGTAACAGGACATTTGGATAATCATAATTTAATAGGACAAAGTCAGCATGGTTTTATGAAGGGGAAGTCATGTTTGACAAATTTGCTGGAGTTCTTTGAGGAAGTAACATATAGGGTGGATAACGGGGAACCAGTGGACGTAGTGTATTTAGACTTCCAAAAGGCATTTGACAAGGTGCCACACAAAAGATTATTGCTTAAGATAAAAAATCACGGGATTGGGGGTAATATTCTGGCATGGATTGAGGATTGGCTATCTAACAGAAGGCAGAGAGTTGGGATAAATGGTTCATTCTCGGACTGGCAATCAGTAACTAGTGGTGTTCCACAGGGGTCAGTGCTGGGTCCGCAACTCTTTACAATCTATATTAACGATTTGGAGGAGGGGACCGAGTGTAACATATCAAAGTTTGCAGATGATACTAAGATGGGAGGGAAAGTAATGAGTGAGGAGGACATAAAAAACCTGCAAGGGGACATAGACAGGCTAAGTAAGTGGGCAGAGATTTGGCAGATGGAATACAATACTGGAAAGTGTGAGGTTATGCACTTTGGCAGGAAAAATCGTAGAGCAAGTTATTATCTTAATGGCAAGAAACTGGAAAGTACTGAAGTACAAAGGGATCTGGGGGTCCTGGTGCACGAAACTCAAAAGGTTAGTATGCAGGTACAGCAAGTGATTAAGAAGGCCAATGGAATGTTGGCTTTCACTGCTAGGGGGATAGAATATAAAAATAGGGAGGTATTGCTTCAGTTGTACAAGGTATTGGTGAGACCGCACCTGGAATACTGCATACAGTTTTGGTGTCCATACTTAAGAAAAGACATACTTGCTCTCGAGTCAGTACAAAGAAGATTCACTCGGTTAATCCCGGGGATGAGGGGATGGACATATGAGGAGAGGTTGAGTAGATTGGGACTCTACTCATTGGAGTTCAGAAGAATGAGAGGCGATCTTATTGAAACATATAAGATTGTGAAGGGGTTGGATCGGGTGGATGCAGGGAGGATGTTCCCGATGATGGGTGAAACTAGAACTAGGGGGCATAGTCTTAGAATAAGGGGCTGCTCTTTCAAAACTGAGATGAGGCGGAACTACTTCACTCAGAGGATGGTAGGTCCATGGAATATGCTGCCCCAAAAAGCTGTAGAAGCTACATCATTACATAAATTTTAAACAGAAATAGACAGTTTCCTAGAAGTAAAGGGAATAAAGGGTTATGGGGAGCGGGCAGGAATTTGGACATGAGTCTAGGTTCGGATCGGTCATGGCCCTGTGGGTAGCGGAGCGGGCCCAGGGGCCATGTAGCCTGATCCTGCTCCTATTTCGTGTGTCTAATTCTGTTAGATTCAGGAGATGGTTCTGTGATAGTAGATTGGCGGTTAGGATCAGATCAACCATGATCTTATTGAATGGCGGAGCAGGCTCGCGGGGCCGATTGGCCTACTCCTGCTCTTATTTCTTATGTTCTTTTGTTCTTACAAAGCAGATGCTTACAGAACTCTGCCACCTCTTGCAGCCAGACCTGCAGCCTCACACCAGGGCAAGGACAGCGCTGCCAGTGGCTGTGAAGGTGACCATGGCCCTGAATTTCTTCATGCTGCGACCCTTCCAGGCAGGAGCAGGCGACATCTGTAACATCTCATAGCTCACCATCCACTGCAGCATAAGAGAGGTGACAGACGCTCTTGATACCAGGAGAGGGGATGTCATTGTTTTCTCTTTGACCAGAGCTTCCCCATGGTGCAGGGCTGCACGCATGTGGTTTTGTGGGCGCCGCATCAAAATGCTGAGAAGTACCGCAACTGCAAAGGTTACCACTCGCTGAATGTGCAGTTGGTATGTGACCATGCTCAGCACATCATGATGGTGAATGCCTGGTATCCTGGCAGCAGTCATGATGCTTTTATTCTGCACCAGTCCACTGTTCCCTCAGTCTTTGAGCCACCACGACAAACCAGAGGCTGGCTGATGGGGAAAAGAGCTATCCGCTGACCACCTGGCTCATGACTCGCTGCGCAACCCATCATCATCATCATCGGCGACCACTCGAATTCGAGTATGGTATGTCCTTCATCAGTCATCTACTTGTGGGTCTTCAGATGGCTGTGGAGGCCAATCCGAGATCCGCAGACTCTACTACAGTGTGGGCATGTAAGACTATTGGTAGTGACTGGAGTATGGGTCTTCTTAAGTTGTTGTCTCTCCTTACGGCGCTGGCGTTTATCCTCAGCGGCACGCTGGAGATTCTTTTCATGTAGTGCGGCACCGTTGTGGATGCATTTTCTCCAATTGTCTCTGTCCAGTGCGATTTCCTCCCAGTTATTAATATCGATATGGAACTTTTTAAGGATTACTTTGATGTTATCTTTGTAACGCTTCTTTTGACCACCAGGAGATCTCTGCCCTTCCTTCAACTGGGAGTACAGAACCTGTTTTGGGAGACGTGAGTCTGACATGCGAATGACATGTCCAATCCATCGGAGTTGATGCTGCATGATGAGCGTAGTGATGCTGTAAATATTGGCCTCTTCAAGTATACTCCAGTTGGTACGCTTGTCCTCCCAGCTGACCCTCAAGATTTTGCGTAGAGAGCGTTGGTGGTATTGCTCTAAGGCTTTGAGATGTCTACTGTACGTAGTCCAGGTTTCAGCTCCATATAAAAGGGTGGGAAGGATGATGGCTTTGTATACAAGAATTTTAGTTTAGTTTAGAAAAGGCTGCACTTGCACAACTCAGGCGGTGATGGATTTCAGAATCAATGTCAGTTTTGGAGGATAAATGGCTACCAAGATATGGAAAGGTGTTGACATTTTCAAGGGTGTTATTATCAATCTTTATAGAGGGAGGAGTTGCAAGCTGATTAGGTGATGGCTGGTGGAGCACCTGGGTTTTCTTTATATTCATGGTGAGGCCCAGAAGTTTGTAGGCTCTGGAAAAAGCATTCATGGTGTTTTGTAGATCATGCTCGGAAAGAGCTGTGATGGCGTTATCATCTGCATACTGTAACTCCATAATGGTAGTGATGGAGACTTTGCTCTTGGCCTTAAGCCTGTTGAGATTGAAAAGTCGGCCATCAGTACGGTAAAGGATTTGAATTCCGGTGGGCAGATCATTGCCGATGAGATGGAGGATAACTGAGATGAACACTGCAAAAAGGGTTGGAGCAATGATGCAGCCCTGTTTTACTCCTGTCTCAAATGTAAAAGGCTCTGAAATAGAACCGCTGCTGCTGAGAACTGCTGCGGACATGTTGTCATGTAGCAGCCTCAGAACTAAGATTAATTTATCGGGGCAACCAAGCTTAGACAAGATATGCCATAAAGTCTGGCGGTGGACGGTGTCAAAAGCTTTAGTTAAGTCTATGAAAGCTATGAACAGTGGTTGCTTTTGTTCACGGCATTTCTCCTGTAATTGACGTGCTGTGAAGATCATATCAGCTGTTCCGCTGGATGGTCGGAAACCACACTGCGACTCCGGAAGCACCTCCTCAGATAACGGCAAAAGTCTGTTAGCAAGGACACGGGCAAGCACTTTTCCTGTGGAAGAAAGAAGGGAGATACCTCGGTAGTTACCACACACCGACTTTTCCCCCTTTTTAAAGATAGTAGCAATCAAAGCGTCTCTGAGATCTTGTGGAATTTCTTCCTGCTGCCATATTTTTAGGAGGAAGGCACGTATGTGTGTCAGGAGCTCAGGGCCACCTTTTTTAAGGATTTCTGCTGGAATCCCATCTGAGCCGGCAGCTTTGTTGTTTTTCATGCACCTGATGGCATTCTGCACTTCTACAATGCTTCGGGGTGCCCCCATTTCCTCCCTTTCTGGTCTCTGCGGTAATTGATTGATGGACTCCAGATCTGCGCTACTGTGTCGGTTGAGCAGTTCTTGAAAATGATCCCTCCATCTTGTGTCAATTGCCTCCTTGTCCTTGAGCAGAGTTAAACCGTCCTTAGAGTGTAAGGGGTTTAAGCCACGGTAGCTTGGTCTGAAAACTGCCTTGGTGGCACTGAAGAAGCCTCTGGAGTCCCCAATATCAGCCATACATTGTATTTCTAGGGACTTTTAAGACCACCAGTTGTTCTTCATCTCCCTTATTCTCTGCTGGACATCTGCCTTAACTCTGGCATGAGCCTCTCTTTTGGCTTTGCTGCTGATGTTGTTTTGCCAGGCGCAGAAAGCTTTCCTTTTGCTTTCTATGAGCTGTTCAATTTCTGAGTCGTTCTCATCAAGCCAGTCCTGATGTTTTCTGGACTTGAAACCGAGTATGTTCTGGGGGGTGTTGAGGATAGTGGCTTTCAGCAGTTCCCAATGTTCTCCAGTATCATGTGGGTATTCCTTTGGAAGACTTTGCCTGATGGAATCCTGAAAGCACTGCAGTATGGCAGTGTCCTCAAGACATTCAATGTTTAATTTTGGCCGTAACTGCTTCTTCTGAGCACGTATCTTGGGCTTTAGTTTGAGGGACATAGTTGCTCGGATAAGGCGATGATCTGTCCAGCAGTCATCAGTGCTGAACATGGCCCTAGTGACCAGAACATCATGACGATCCCTTGCCCATACAATGACATAGTCAATGAGATGCCACAATTTTGAGCAGGGGTGCCTCCAGGAGGTTTTGTACTTGTTTTTTTGTCGGAAGAAAGTGTTTGTGATTATGAGGTTGTGCTCAGCACATTTAATGAGAAGAAGTAGTCCGTTTGAGTTGGACTTTCCGATGTCCTCTTTTCCTATGATGCCTTTCCATAGTTGGTAATCCCGACCGACCCTGGCATTGAAGTCCCCAAGAAGAATGACTTTATCGTCTTTTGGGATACCAGACAAGGTTTTATCCAGGTCAGCATAGAAGATCAAAGTGACTCAGAGTTACCACCGTCATCCGCCTGTTCCACCGTTGAGGACTTGGTATGGATCGCACTTCGTCTGGAACCCCCCCCTTGACCTTACCGCCTTGGGTGACCCTGCCAAGAGCTGTGCTCCCGACAGCATCGCTCACAGGTTCATAGGTTCACGCAAGCCTCTCCACCACGACAAGGTGGCGATCCAAGGAAAGGGCTGCGCAACCCACGCACACGTGGACAGCATATAACAAAAGCCAAGCTGCCACATGGAATCTGATAGAATAGACCATTGGTGTCCTTAAACAATGTTCTGCTGCCTGGACCACTGTGGAGGAGCCCTCCAGTACTCACTAGAGCATGTCTCAAGATTCGTCATGGTCTGCTACATTCTCCACAACCTCGCCATCAGGAGGGCACAGCCCTTGCCACCAGACATACGGTGGCCAGCTGAAGAGGAGGAGGAGGAAGAGGAAAAGGAGGAAGTGGAGGAGGAAGAGGAAGAGGAGGAAGTGGAGGAGGAAGAGGAAAAGGAGGAAGTGGAGGAGGAAGAGGAAGAGGAGGAGGAAGAGGAAAAGGAGGAAGCAGAAGGGAGGAAGCAACACAGACAGCCCCTTTGTACCGCCTGGCTGAACTTGTTCTCACATTGAACAACTTCTCCTTTGACTCCACTCACTTCTTCCAAATCAAAGGTGTTGCTATGGGAACCCTCATGGGTCCTAGCTATGCCTGCCTTTTCGTGGGATATGTGGAACATTCTTTGTTCCAGTCCTACTCAGGTCCCCTCCCTCACCTCTTTTTCCGGTACATTAATGATTGTATCGGTGCCGTTTCCTGCTCTCGCCCTGAACTAGATAATTTCATTCACTTTGCTTCCAATTTCCACCCTTCCCTCACATGGTCCATCTCTGACTCTTCCCTTCCCTTCCTCGACTTCTCCGTCTCCATCTCTGGGGATAGGTTATTGACAAACATTCACTACAAGCCCACTGACTCCCACAGCTACCTGGATTACACTTCCTCCCACCCCGTTTCCTGTAAGGGCTCTATTCCATTCTCCCAGTTTCTCCGTCTCCGCCGCATCTGCTCTGACGATGCCACCTTCCATACCAGTGCTTCCGACATGTCTTCCTTTTTCCTCAACCGAGGATTCCCCTCTACTGTGGTTGACATGGCCCTTGACTGTGTCCGTTCTATCTCCCGCACTTCTGCCCTCACCCCTTCCCCGCCCTCCCGGAACCACGATAGAGTTCCCCTTGTCCTCCCCTTTCACCCCACCAGCCTCCACATTCAATGGGTCATCCTCCACCATTTCCGCCACCTCCAGTGTGATCCCACCACCAAACACATCTTCCCCTCACCTCCCCTTTCAGCACTCCGAAGGGACCGCTCCCTCCGCGACACCCTGGTCCACTTCTCTATCACCCCCAACACCCCTTCCCCTTCGCCCGGCACCTCCCCGTGCAAGCACAGGAGATGCAACACATGCCCTCATACCTCCCCCCTTCCCACTGTCCAGGGCCCCAAACACCCTTTCCAGGTGAAACAGCAATTTACTTGTACCCCTTGCAATTTAGTATACTGTTTTCGCTGCTCATGATGCAGTCTCCTCTACATTGGGAAGACCAAATGCAGATTGGGTGACCGCTTTGCGGAACACCTCCATTCAGTCCGTAAGGGGGACCCCGAGCTTCCGGTCGCCTGTCACTTTAATTCTCCGCTCCACTCCCACTCTGACCTCACCGTCCTCGGCCTCTTGCATTGCTCCACAGAAGCTCAGCGTAAGCTCGACGAACAGCACCTCATCTTTCGATTAGGCACTCTGCAGCCTTCTGGACTCAACATAGAGTTCAACAATTTCAGATCATAACCTCGGCCCCTATCATATATATATTTTTTATCCACACTTTTTGTCTGTGTCTTTTTTTCTTCTCTCCCACATGGCAGTTGTCTTCCATTCTGCCAGTACAATTTACACTTCATCTAGAGCCATCCTTTGTTTTTTAACCTGTCCCATTACCATCTCCTTTTGCCTTGAATATCTCTTAATGTCTCTCAATGTCTCTTAACCTCTCCTGCCTTCTATCCTATCACAGACCTTCCCTTTTGTTCTTTCATCCCCTCCCCCCTTTCCCAGCCCCTACACTTGCTTAAAAATCTGTTCCATTTCCTGCTTTTTTCCAGTTCTGACGAAAGGTCAACGACCTCAAACGTTAACTCTGTTTCTCTCTTCACAGATGCTGCCTGACCTGCTGAGTATCTCAGCATTTTCTGTTTTTATCACTGATTGGGAAATGGAAGAAAGTAATAAACTAATTAAATGGGATTGGTTCCTGTCTTTCAGAGTGTTGCTTACAAATCAAATTCCTCTTTTACAAGGATACACTGTCATCTGTGGCTCAGTGGGTAGCACTCTCGAGGTGGGTGGGGCTAGGTGTGAGCTGGGTGCTTGATTACTGCAGGGAGTTGAGTGAGTTTGTAAAAAGTTGGTGGTGTTTCTTTTTCTTTTCAGGTTTTAGGCCCTTTTTGGTACCTAACCAGCAGCCAGGCTGCTGAGGGGCCTGGAGTGCTGGGCACCTCGGAGGGCAATGTTCCCAGGATGAATTTCTTCAAGGGAGAAACTGTCCAGACTTGTACTGTTATAACTGCGGCATGTCTGGACACGTCGCTTGGAGCTGCAAGACAGAGAGCTGTGGGGTGTGTCACACAGGCCCCACCCGCTGTGAGTGTGAAGCAGAAGGAAGCCCCTTGAGTGACGAGGAGATGGGAGAAGGAGAAGGAGCAGGAAGTGTGAGTGGAGCAGCTGGAGGAACGGAGCAGGCGGGGGACACAGCTGGTGAATGGAAGGAAAAAAGAGCGCAGGAAGAGGCAGAAAATTGCAGAGCAGAGAACAGGATGGAGATGATGGAAAACACACCAAGTACGGTGGAAAAGGACAATGACAGCAGAGGGCAGCATGGGTCGAGGGCAGAGTCAAGCTAAAATATATTGGCTTGGCTCTCCCTAAACAATCTGGTGTCCGCGGGGGGAGAGGATGCAGGAGTGGGCTGCGGGGTAAGTGTAAGTATTCCAAAGAAAGACGGGGAGTCAGACATCTCGGGGAGCAGGAGGGGGCAAGACAAGGAGAGGGTGCAAGAGGCAGGAGCATTAAAGGGGCAGCAGGATGGGAGGGGGAGCCAAAGACGCCAGAAGGGAGCAAGATAGGTGCAGATGCGCCATTGTCCCAGAGAGGGAAGAAATGGGGAGCAAGGGCCTGCGGTGGAGATGAGGCCGAAGGGAGTGATGCTGTTGGAGAAACCATGATAGCAGGAAGATTCTCTAAGGGAGATTGTGTATCTGATGGGGAGCAGGGACAGGAGGTTGCAGAAGAGCTCGAGAGTGAGGAGTCAGAGGGGGACAGAGACAAGGAAGTGGGGGGTGAAGTGTCATCATGTGGAAAGGGAAAGGTTAGTGAGGGGCAGAAGGAGGGAGAAGGGGCAGCTTCTTGGCCCAAATCTAATTTAAGGAAGAGGCTGAAATTGCAGGGAAGATTCAAACAGGAGGTGAAAAAGAGTTGGAGGCTGCAGGAGAAAGCAACAGCTGCCCGAAAAGTTGGGAAGGAGCATGAGAGGAAGGAAGGGCCAGAGATTAAATGATGGGGGGGGATTATCAGGTGCACTTCCCTTATTTGGAGCCATGATTACTGATCAATTTTTAAAGTGCAATAAATTAGTATATGTTATGGGAGACAAATTAAACTTCAGGGTTTGATGTTAATATGTGCTGGAGGAATGGCTGTGCAGAGCGGCAGAATGGATTTGTATGATACAATGGAATGATCACAATGTTGTAAATGCTTTTAATGTTCAATAAATAATATATATAAAAAAAGTGGGTCGCACTCTCGCCTCTGAGTCAGAAGGTTGTGGGTTCAAGTCCCACTCCAGGGACTTGAGCACAAAAATCTGGCTGACACTCCAGTGCAGTGCTGCACTGTTGGAGGTGCCGTCGTTCAGATGAGACATTAAACCGAGGCCCCGTCTGCTCTCTTAGGTAGACATAAAAGATCCAATGGCACTATTTTGAAGAAGAGCAGGGGAGTTATCTCCGGTGTCCTGCTCAATAATTATCCCCTCAATCAACACAACAAAAATAGATTATTTGGTCATTATCACATTGCTGTTTGTGGGAGCTTGCTGTGCGTAAATTGGCTGGCGCGTTTCCTACATTACAACAGTGACTACACTCCAAAAGTACATCATTGGCTGTAAAGCGCTTTGAGACTTCTGGGGTCGTGAAAGGCTCTATATAAATGCAAGTCTTTCTTTTTCTTCTTTTACACAGAAACAGTGTTTTGAAATGTAATATTCACACTACTTCCTTTTTTAATTAATTTTTTTCATTTTTGATGAATTTTATGTTTTTTTCGATGTGAGCACTGGATGTCCTTAGAGCTCTGCCAGGACACCAGTAAGGGTGGCCCAGAGTCTTTAAGAGCTACTGATGCCAGATAGCCTGTCCGTTGACCTTGCTGTGCTCTGAATGCATCATGCGCTGTGTGATGGGATTAGCATGATAAAATGGGAGTGAGCTGACCGTGAGTTCCAGCACCGGCCGGCTCTCTGCACTACAGGTAGGTACAGTGCCCAATGTATACAGGAACATTGGTCTAAAATATAATCGTTACATTAGATCCGCTTTTCATTAATTTTTTACGATGAATTTTATATTATCAGGAGGAAGAGTGTCAGCACTGGGAAGGGAAGCTATTTCGGACAGTTTTCACCAAGTGTCAGCATCGAAAGGTTTATCATGGGCCAGATGTGTAGAGTAAATCTCCCTCGACCCAGCTTCAACCTTCACTAAAGATTCCTACTGGACCAGGGTGTCATGAGGACATCCAGTTTCAATGAAAGTTCTCCATGCTGCCTATCTGAGTAGGGAAATGATTTAGTGCTGATTTGTACTGAAGTACGGCTAACTTTCTACACTTGGAACTGACCCAAGCCCTTGTTATTTGGCAACCAATAGAGAGAGTAGGCTGGGCTGGATCCAAACCCAACGCTCTGAGGCAGTGGGGTAGATTTTATAAATGAATGCTCCCGATGCTCCATGGGACAGAGTGCATATTGGGAATTCAGGTGAGGAGGTCAGCACTCCTTGCATGATTGTTGGTTAATGCACCTCTGCATCCGAATTCCCATTGGTGCCCTGACACACAAAGCTCTGGTTTGTGGGACTCTTCGTAATGGGTACAATGGATCCAGTCCATCATTACCGGAGTCTTTTTCACCATCAGGAAAATGGGCCCAGCTCAGTGTTGACATGATGCTTCTCACAGCTTCCAAAGTGGGAATCTGTAGCAAATATAGAAGTGGAAGAGGAGCACTACTGTCATTGCTCAGCAAGGCAGAAACAGCCTTTTCTCAGCTCAATGGATTAGATATAAGATCTGAAGTAATGTCCTCTGTTCCCCATTCATAATGAAAGTGTAGGTGCATTTTTATTATACATAGTAATAGGGAACGGAGGAAATCTTCCACCTATTGTTGAGCCCAGCAATAGCCAGCCCAAAACATCCAGAGCAAAAAGTATTTCTATCCAGTCGACAAACTTGTATTTCTAAAGCACATTTGCTGTAGATAAACAATCCAATGCTTCACTGGTGAGTGAAAATGGACACGGAGCAAAAATGGGGGAGTTAGGAGAGGCGACCAAGAGGATAGTTTGGTTATGAGAAGGCTTTTCAAGTTGGAAAAATGGGAACAGGTGAAGCAGATTTAGAAGGGATTCAGGGCAAATTAATGCTTTAAGGAATAGGGACCCAACATAAGTTGCTGAATATTGGAGTAATGGTCAAACAGAAATTAATGTATAAGAGGATGCAGGTGGTGTAATTTTGGATGAATTGGAATTTATGGAGGTGGAGCTTGGAAAGACAGTGAGGAGAGTGTTGGAGAAATAAGTTCTAGATGTGACAAAAGTGTAGAATAAGGTTTAGGCTGTGGGAATGAGAGGCAGAATAAGCAATGCCGCAGAGTAAGTGGGCTTGGTGCTGCCGAGGATATGGGGCTGGAGGCAAAGGCTAAGGAGGCAATATTGGGATGCATGTGAAGAGACCATGCAAAGAGGAAGGAGAAGCCATTGCTGAAGAAGTACTGGTTACACTGGAGCAAGTAGGATTGGAACCACACAAAGGTAGTTCTGTGGAGGTGGAACTCAGAAGAGAAAGATAGCATCATCAACTGTGTCAAATGCCTTGCAGGGGGCAAAGAGTGATAATGTGCTGTGACCACAGTCATGATGATATTATTAGTGACTTTAGCCAGGGTGTTCTTTGTGCTGTGAGCATGGCAAAAACCAAACTGAAGAGAATCAATGATTTTGGAAGAGTTGAGCACAGAGTTGGGAGGCAACAAAATATTCAATGTCTTAGAGAGAAAATGGATGTTCAAGATAAGGAAGTAGTTGGGGTGAAAATAAATGTTGAGGGTGGGATTTATGAGGTTGGATAGTGGCGGCAGTTTTGAAGGGGAGGTCGATCAGCATTGGAAAGAAAAAGCTAGGTTAAAGTAGGGCCCTTTATCAATACATAATCAAAAATTACACAAGAAACATCTTCTCTGTCTGATCTGCTGAACAGTTAAGACATTGGGCCAGTAATTCCGGTCCCAACGCGTAAGTACGGATGGTGTACTCACACGTGGGCCTGTTGGAAGTGCCGGATTTCATCATGCACAGCGCATGCGCGGGAAACCGGCATTTCCTCCAAGGGGTTCAGAGGTCCAACACGTGCGCGCAGGACTCTGCGCGCACGCGTTGAACTTCCTTCTTTTTGACAGGTTTGCCTGTGTGCAAGGGCCTGAACTTTTTAGACGTATAAAAAGGAGGCGTAAGGATTTGATTCTTGAAGGTAAGTGGTCTATTATTTAAAATTATAACATTTTTTCCCACAGCTTTATTGTTTTTAAGGACTTTACAGTAAGGTAAGTTTATTTTTAGACCCGATTTCTTAAAAAATTATTTTTTTCAAAAATTTGATTAATTGTTTAAAATAGTTTTTTTTAAAGTTATTTATAGTTTATTTAATTATTGGGATGTTTTTAAAAATGTTATTTAAAGTTAAACTAGTCTTTTGGGTGCCCGTACTTTTCATGAGTTTGACAGTTCTTACTATCAAATTCATGAATGAAGTTTCCCCTCCCCTGATTGGCTGCACAGTGCTCACCTGATCCCAGCTGGCACATCACACTAACTACGCCGCTGGATCAGGCAAGCACATCGCGCTGACATCTGAACCGGGCCAGTGATAGGAATTCCAAGCAGGCCCAGGCTTCAGATGTCGGCGCGCCGGGTGAGTGCACATCGGGGGCTTGCACGCGCGGCAAGCCCCCGATCCTAATTTCTGGCCCATTATTCACTAACTGGAGGTGAAAATGAAAATAAAAACAGAATACACTCTCAAAGAAAGGTCACATCTATAATCTGATAGGACTTTTGTAAGAACAGAAATCAAATGTCATTTCAAGGTCTATGTGGAGGACCTGCTTAGACCATGCTCATCTCCATCGTACCTACATAAGCCCAAAATATTGTGGATCTATAATGATCTCACTTTATAGCACTAGTTTCCACATACACACCAATCTACAAAACTAGCAAAAACTGACAAACAGTTTCAAAAAAGCTGATACATCCCCAAAAACTTGTCAACACAAAAGTATATGAAAACAAGTCATTGCACTGAAACTCCACCGACAGTGGGAGGAGGTCGCACGTCAATGTCAGGAGTCTAGCACCCAGGACAGGGCTACAATGTTGGAAGAAGTTCAGGATCTCACCAGAGTTGTCAAGGTAACAATCCTGCTCTCTTACTCTCCCTTACACCTTCACCACCTCCAGCCTCACGACAGACAAGACTCCCCTTCCCCACTACCTTTCATTCTCCTACAATCACTGCAACAAACCACTACACCATCTTCTTCTCACACTTGCACACTCACCAACGCTCACTTCTATGGTTAGTGGTTGATGCAGAAACTATGGCCAGAATTTTCCAGGTGGTAGCGGGCGCGATCGGTGGCGGGTCAGGTTGGAAAGTTGTATTTTTTGACAGCGGGTCGGGAACCCACTGACATCTCGGTCCCACGCGCCTTTCCCACAGGCGCGTCTGTCTTCACGGACCCGACCCAATTTAAACAATTATTACCTTGTTGTCAGACCCTTAAGAATGATTTTAAACTTTAAATTTAAACTTTGTAAATTTCACTGGATTCCCATGCTGCTCGGGAACCACGTCTGTAAGCCTGAGGCGGGGGTTGAGTGGCCATTGCTCCAGCTGATTGGTTGACAGGCTGAAATGTACTATAAAAGCTCCCACATTACAGCTGGTCACTTTCCTCATGCAGAAACTGTTTCTCATTTCATTTG
This sequence comes from Somniosus microcephalus, assembly GCF_052327205.1. Lineage (NCBI taxonomy): Eukaryota > Metazoa > Chordata > Chondrichthyes > Squaliformes > Somniosidae > Somniosus > Somniosus microcephalus. Next base: position 60,043,099 of record NC_140999.1, on the reverse strand, counting down.
CAACACAGATTGAACTTTCTGCAGGCTGCAAGTGTTTCAAGCAAAGTCTCCATCCACTGCCACCTCATTGGAAGAACCTCTCTCACCATTGACAGACTGCTTCTGGAAATTGTACTTCACCTGCCATCTATTCCATCAGCATGGGTACCGTTTATACTGTCTCAGCTTGGTCCTCAGAACCTGACCATGAACAGCCCCAACACCAGCAGCACCAACAACAACACCACCAACCTTCTCCTCAACCACCTGATACTGCACAGGACAGAGGGCATCAGCGCAGGGCTGCACTGCACTGCACCAGAGGCAATACCCCCAGCACAGGGGTATACAGGCAGAGGATGAGCTTCCGCAACATGACTGAGCAGCAGTGGCACAGGAGGCTCAGGCTATTGTACCAGGTCGGCGCAGACATTTGTACATTGCTGGAGTAAGGTGTGCAGCCCAGAGGAGTGGGTGGACACGCCTTACCAGTGGCTGTCAAAGTCACCATTGCTCTCAACTTCTTTGCCTCAGGCTTTTCCAACGATCTGCAGCAGACATTTGTGGCATTTTTTGTAGCCGTCCGTCCACAGATGCGTCACACAGGTCACTGATGCTCTGTTTGACAAGTCAGCCAATTATATGAACTTTGCCACTGATGAATCCGGTGTTACTGAGCGGCCGCTTGGCTTTGCCACTCTGGCTGGCTTCCCACGGGTGCAGAGCATCATCGACCGTTCAAATGTGGCCATCAGGGCACCCCATCATAACCCAGGAGTCTTTGTCAACTGCAAGGGTTTCCACTCCCTCAATGTGCAGCTGGTCTGCAACCATAGGAAGATCATCATGTATGTGTGTACCAAGTTCCCTGGTAGCTGTCATGACTCTTTTGTCCTGCACCAGTCCACCCTCCCTCAGCTCTTCGCACCTCCAAACAGACTTACCGGCTGGCTGCATAGAGACAAGGGCTATCCACTGAAGAGGTGGCTCATGATACGCTTGAGGAATAAAAAATTTTTTTTTTTATTCATTGATGGGATGTGGGCGTCGCTGGTTAGGCCTGCATTTAGTGCCCATCCCTAATTGCCCTTGAGAAAATGGTGATGAGCCGCCTTCTTGAACCGCTGCAGTCCATATGGTGTAGGTACACCCACAATGCTGTTAGGAAGGGAGTTCCAGGATTTTGGCCCAGCGACAGTGAAGGAACAGCGATACAGGTCCAAGTCAGGATGGTGTGTGGCTTGGAGGGGAACTTGTAGGTGGTGATGTTCCCATGCGTCTGCTGCCCTTGTCCTTCTAAGTGGTAGAGGTCGCGGGTTTGGAAGGTGTTGTTGAAGGAGCTTTGGCGAGTTGCTGCAGTGCATCTTGTAGATGGTACACACTGCAGCCACAGTGCGCCGGTGGTGGAGGGAGTGAGTGTTAAAGGTGGTGGATGGAGTGCCAATCAAGCGGGCTGCTTTATCCTGAATGGTGTCAAGCTTCTTGAGTGTTGTTGGAGCTGCACTCATCCAGGCAAGTGGAGAGTATTCCATCACACTCCTGACTTGTGCCTTGTAGATGGTGGAAAGGCTTTGGGGAGTCAGGAGGTGAGACACTCGCCGCAGAATTCCCAGCCTCTGGCCTGCTCTTGTAGCCACAGTATTTATATGGCTGGTCCAGTTCAGTTTCTGATCAATGGTAACCCCCAGGATGTTGATAGTGGGGGATTCAGCGATGGTAGTGCCATTGAATGTCAAGGGGAGATGGTTAGAGCCTCGCTTGTTGGAGATGGTCATTGCCTGGCACTTGTGTGGTGCGACTGTTACTTGCCACTTGTCAGCCCAAGTCTGAATGTTGTCCAGGTCTTGCTGCATATGGACACGGACTGCGTCAGTATCTGATGAGTCTCGAATGGTGCTGAACAGTGTGCAATCATCAGCGAACATCCCCACTTCTGACCTTATGATGGAGGGAAGGTCATTGATGAAACAGCTGAAGATGGTTGGGCCTAGGACACTGCCCTGAGGAACTCCTGCAGTGATGTCATGTGATTGAGATGAATGACCTCCAACAACCACAGCCAACTTCCTTTGTGCTAGGTATGATTCCAACCAATGGAGAGTTTTCCCCATGATTCCCATTGACTTCAGTTTTGCTAGGGCTCCTTGATGCCAGACTCGAACAAATGCTGCCTTGATGTCAAGGGCAGTCACTCTCACCTCACCTCTTGAGTTCAGCTCTTTTGTCCATGTTTGGACCAAGGCTGTAATGAGGTCAGGAGCTGAGTGGCCCTGATCGAACCCAAACTGGGCGTCAGTTAGTAGGTTATTGCTGAGTAAGTGCCGCTTGATAGCACTGTCGATGACACCTTCCATCACTTTGCTGATGATTGAGAGTAGACTGATGGGACGGTAATTGGCCGGGTTGGATTTGTCCTGCTTTTTGTAGACAGGACATACTTGGGCAATTTTCCACATTGCTGGGTAGATGCCAGTGTTGTAGCTGTACTGGAACAAAGGATGCCAAGTACTGAGGCCGAGGAGAGATATAATGAAAGCCACATCTTCACCAGATGTGTCATAGAGCAGACAATAGGCATGCTCAAAATGCACTTTAGATGCCTTGACAGATCTGAAGGAGCCCTTCAGTATGGAGAAGCCAGGGTATCCAGAACTGTCGTGGTCTGTTGCACCCTGCACAACACAACGCAGCAGCGGGGATTAGCGCTGCATGAGGAACAAGGCACAGAGTGCACAGCCTCTTCAGAGGAGGAGCAGAAGGAGTATCAGGTGGAAGACGAGGAGGAGGAAGAGCTGGAGGAACCTCCGGTACAGATGGCACCATCACGCGAGCACATTCCTGCCCATGAGGCCAGGGATGGCCAGATCGAGGCCAGGGATGGCCAGGTCATGGCCAGCTTTACTTAGCTTTACGCAGTACACCCATATGGCTGCCACATGCCTCGCCAGGTTGGTAACACCCCACAGCCAGTCCATAAAGCATTCCTACAATGACCAATCCATTCCTTTCACAGTCACCACCATTGCTGGAGGTAAAGTTAGGTCTGACCCTTCACTCCAACTAACTAAGTCACTTCCCATTGTGCACACAAATTAGTCCAAGACTGGAAAGTTTTGGAAATAAATGCATTTATGGTAAAGATTAAATTAACGGAAACTTCACAATAACATTGAACAAAACACCCAAATAACTACCCTTGTGAATCTACTTGTGTGGTATCATTCTCTTACACGTGCTTCTACGTGGTGCTACCACTATGGTTTCAGCAGAGGAAGAGGCTGTCTCCTCGCTTCCCTACTGCGCCTGCATAGACACTTCTGGCGGATGCCCTCTGGGTTTTGGAGCCTGTGAGGGCCCCACCAAAGTCTGTTCCTCCTTCAACTGTGCAGGGGCAGACTCGGCCATCGCTGTCCGGGGAGGCATCTGGGGCTCTGACTGAGGAGTTGGAGAGGAGCTCCCACTTGCATGTCCCCTCTTATCATTATCCCTCTCATGGGCCACCCGCACTTCCCTGCTAACAAAGAGCTGGAGAGCACCTTGCTGCACATCAGTGGGGCCATCAGGTCCCATGTCTACACTGGCATCCCTCCTAGAGAGGACGTCTATGAGCCTCTGGGATCTATTCTGCATAGGTAACCATCTATCCATCATAGATAGCCATCTATTCTGCATAGACACCATGTGCCCCTGCGACTGGCGTATTAGCTGCTCCATGTAGGTGGCCATCTTATCCATGGAAGAGCCTACAGTCGCCATTGCCTACGACACTGTGGTGCTCATGTTGGAGAAGGACTCCTCCATTCTCTGAACAGTGGCAGTCATTGCGCTTACAAAACCTGTCAGAGCCTCCTGCACTTGTTCCTGCAGCTCCAGGATCACCCTCTTTCTGGATGGCCTATGAGGCTCAGTGTCTGCATGCAGCTGAGCAGAGCTAGGAGAGGTCTGCTCCTCCGACGAGGAGTCTCCACTGCTGTCCCTGTCACCACCATCTGCTCTTGCTCACTTGTCATTTGTGAGACATCAGGTGACAACACTACTCTATGTCATGAGGGACCCACCGAGGTGTGCGTCTCTGCGCTGGTGCTGGGTGGGCTTATGTCAGTTGACGCTATGCCCTCAGAGTCTGGAGGCTCCTCTGAGGAGTCATCTTCGGCTTCCTTCGGGATAATGCTGGGTGGGGGGGCGGTGGTGGTGGGGGTCATTCTTGATGGATCTGTGGGAGAGTAAAGAGATGAGTTACATATGTCTTATATCATTGGGCACAGATAACATTATTCACATAATTATCATTCAGTGGCTGCTGACATCAGCCCCCACATGAGTGACTGATGTATGCCATGTAGCTGTATGAAAAGTGATTCTGTCACCAGGTTGCTGAGATATCCCCCTCTCTCCGTCTCCCACTTCCGGGTGCTCGGACACTCCCGAGGGCTCCAACACAACCTCCTCTGCAGCGGTCAGGATGGCGAGTGATGCCGGTCCTCCACCAGTTCTCTCCCTCTTATTGTGGGCTCTCTTTTCCTGCAAGGAGTGAAAGAAGAGAAGGTTGAGCGAGTGTGATGGAATGAGTGTAAGGAATGGATGGGTTATATGTGTTGAGGGTGACTATGATGGAGTGGGGTGGCAATTTCAAGTGGCCTCCTTGTGTGTTGTTAGTTGGTATGATTGCACTAGGGTGAGGGTGAGTGTGAGGGGTGGCTAGCAAGATGGGGATGTGATAACATAGATAGAGAGAGAGGGATGGGTGGAGGTACAAGGTATGTTGGTGTGATTAATGATGTGCAGGAGTAGGGTAGGGAAGGCAGAGTGGTGGGGATGTGATGAGAGGCACATAACAACATACGAAATAGGGAGCTGGAGTAGGCCATTCAGCCCCTTGAGCCTGCTCCATCATTCAATAAGATCATGGCTGATCTTCTACCTCAACTTCACCTTCCTGCACTATCCCCATATCCCTTAAGTCCCTTTGTACCCGAAAATTTATTGACTTCTGTCTTGAATCTACTCAACGACTGAGCATCCTTAGCACTCTGGGGTAGAGAATTCTAAAGATTAACAACTCCTTGAGTGAAGAAATTTCTCCTCATCTCAGTCCTAAATGTCTTACCCCTTAGTCTGAGACTGTGGACTGTAATGATATCAGCAAATAGTGATGATATTTGTCTGTGTTTGATTACTTATGCCTTACAGCATATTTGTCTGTGTTTTTGATTACTTGTGCCTGACCAGCAGAGGTCATGTGAGAGACAAGCAGTCCAGAGGAGTTTTACTTTCAGTTTCATTCTAGATGCATCACAGCATAGTGTGTTCTGTAAAAAGCTGTAGAAAGTCTTGAACAAGACTTTAGATTAAACAACATTCTCTTTCAGAAATGAGTCTTTATTGAACTCAAAAAGAAATCAAAACATGATGTCAGAAGTGGCTGAAAGAGAAAAAATCTGAAGTTAGCAACTTGATGGGACAGTGAAAGCAGTTGTGGCAAGTAAGCGAAATCAGCTCTCCACATATTAGCAAGCCAGAAGAGAACACTGTTGCTTACCATTAGAGAATAGCTAACGAAGTGAAAAAATGGAAGGTTTACTCCCACCGGCGACGCTTCAATTGACAGGTAATGTGGCTGAAAATTGGAGAAGGTTCAAACAACGTTTAGAGTTGTATTTAGCGGCAATCGGAGCTGACGAGAAAAGTGATAAACAAAAATCGTCCGTGTTCTTACATGTCGTGGGTGATGCAGCGCTGGCGGTATATAATAATTTCATATTTGCTGTTGATGGAGACAAAATGAAGCTAGATAAAATAATGGAACAGTTTGAGGCCTACTGCATACCTAAATGCAACGTGACCTTTGAGAGGCACAAATTTTTCACATGTGTACAGAAAATCGGCGAGACTATTGATCAGTATGTGACTGAACTGAGAAACCGGAGCAAATCATGTGAATTTGGGGGACTCACAGACTCGCTGATAAAAGACAGACTGGTGTGTGGTATTCCAGATAATGGTCTAAGGGAAAGGCTGCTAAGAGAGCAAGATCTAGACCTGGGAAAAGCCATAGCATTGTGTAGGGCTACAGAGACTGTGAAGTTGCAGGCAAAGGAGCTGCTCAGTGACAGTAGCTGCAACGTGGATGCAGTGAGAAAGAACGGATACAAACCGTTTAACAAAGAGAGCGCCAATGTGAAAAAAGAGACGTGGCCAGCAAACGAAAATGAAAGAGACAATCGGAAGTCATGTAGTCGATGCGGTACACAGCATCCACCAAGAAAGTGTCCAGCATATGGTAAAACATGCAATAGATGCAACAAAAACAACCATTATGCCCGTTGCTGTAAGAACCAAGCGCAACAAAGCAAGGTCCATACAGTAGATGAAAGCGAGATAGAGGAATTCAATGTAGATGTTGTGTCTGAAAAAAAAAAGAAAGAGACTGGATGTTGACACTAAAAGTGAATGACATACACATTCCATTTAAATTGGATACTGGAGCACAAGTTAATGTGATATCAGAGACCGATTTTAAGAGACTTAGACCCAGACCAAAGTTACATGGAATACAAGTGAAAGTGACCGGATACTCAGGTACTGATATACCAGTGAAAGGAAAATGCATTGTTAAAGTAACACACAAGGACAGAGAGCACACGCTAGAATTAATCGTGGTGCCAAAGGATGTGCAAGCCATACTAGGGTTAAAAGCCTGTGAGAGACTGAACCTGGTAAAGAGAGTCCTCGTTGTGGAAAGCAAAGGAGAGACAGTCTATGATGAACTCATGAAAGAGTACAAAGACCTATTTAAGGGTCTAGGCTGCATTCCAGGAGAACACACGATCAGAGTAGATAAAAGTATGACACCGGTCATACATCCATGCAGAAAAGTTCCGTTTGCTCTTCAAAAGCAACTGAAGGCAGAGTTGGACAGGATGGAAAGCCTGAACGTGATTCAGAAGATAGATGAGCCAACTGAGTGGGTGAGTTCCCTCATCGTAGTGGACAAAAATAATGGAAAGCTCAGAATTTGCCTGGATCCAAGAGATCTAAACAGAGCAATAAAGAGAGAGCACTTCAAGCTTCCTACACGTGAGGAAATCATGGCACAGTTTGCAAATGCAAAATATTTCAGCAAGTTAGATGCGTCCTCAGGATTTTGGCAGATGAAGCTGGACGAAGCAAGTTCAAGACTGTGCACGTTCAACACTCCATTTGGCAGATACAGATTCCTAAGGTTACCATTTGGCATTGCCTCAGCTCCTGAAGTGTATCACAAGACTATCCATATGATCTATGAGCACCTGGAGGGAGTTGATACATCAATGGATGACATCATAGTATGGGGAACCACGAGAACTGAGCATGACGAGAGACTAAAAAAAGTGCTGGAAGCAACAAGGAAAACAAACCTGAAGCTGAATAGAGAGAAATGCCAGCTCGGGGTGACAGAACTGACATTCGTGGGAGATATCCTTAGCAGTGAGGGCATCAGACCAGATCCCAGAAAGGTGTCCGCCATTGAGAATATGCCAAGGCCACAATGCAAAAAGGACGTGCAGAGGTTTAATGGAATGATCAACTACATGGGTAAATTCATATCCAACCACTCAGAAAAAATAGCACCACTGAGAAGACTAACTGAAAAGAACATAGAATGGGAATGGAATCATGAGCATGAGAAGTCATGGAGCGATCTAAAGAAACTGCTCACAGAGGAACCAGTTCTGAGGTTTTATGACTCAGCGAGACCCATCAAGATATCATCAGATGCATCAAAGAGTGGGCTCGGTGCCGTTCTTCTGCAACAATATGACTACTGGCAACCTATTGCATATGCATCACGCTCAATGACAGACGCGGAGACGTGATATGCTCAAATAGAAAAGGAGCTGCTCAGCATCACATATGCCTGTGAAAGATTTCACCAGTTTGTGGCAGGACAAGCAATCAGTGTAGAGACTGACCATAAGCCCTTGATTGCATTGTTCCAAAAGCCACTGAATAGCTGTCCGCTTAGAATACAAAAAATGATGATCAGGCTGCAACGCTATACACTGAATGTTGCGTACACACCGGGTAAGCTGATGTATACAGCAGACACGTTGTCCAGAGCTGTTGACCCAAGTGAGCCCGCAAACACCACAATGGATGAAAAAGTGAATGCCTACGTGGACATGATCACAAGTGCACTGCCCATAGCAGATGCAAAAATGGAGCTCATAAAGACTGAGACAAACAAAGATGAAACAATGAGACGACTGAGAAAAAGCATCTTGGATGGATGGCCCAACATGAAGCAAGACTGCTCACCTGATATAGCAGAGTACTGGAACTGCAGGGCGGAACTATCAGTGGTCGAAGACATCATCTACAAAGGAAGTAAAATAGTTATCCCAAAGAGTCTGAGAAGAGAGATGCTAAAAAAGATCCATGGAGGACATCTGGGAATTGAAAAGTGTAAGAAAAGAGCACGAGAGGTGATGTACTGGCCACGAATCAACCAAGATGTGACAAATGAGGTGTCAAACTGCACAATATGCATGAAATATCGAGCAAGCAATCCGGTAGAACCACTAAAGCCACACCCAGCACCAGACAGACCTTACCAGAAGGTAGGCGCTGACCTATTCGTATGTCAAGGGAAGGACTATCTTGTCATCACAGACTATTACTCCCTGTATCCAGAGGTTTGTAGACTGTACACCACCACTGCAGAAGCTGTGATAAGAAGTATGAAAGCCATATTCTCCAGACATGGCGTGGCAAGCGAGGTCTTCACAGACAACGGACCCCAGTTTAACAATGCAAATTTCCGACACTTTGCCAAAGAGTGGGACTTTGTCCACACAACGTCAAGTCCTCACTATCCACAGTCCAATGGACTAGTGGAAAAATCGGTCCAGACAGTGAAAAGACTGATGTACAAGGCAAAAGACAGTGGAACTGACTTCTACCAAAGCATGCTTGTATACCGCACAACGCCGCTCGAGTGTGGTATGTCACCAGCCCAACTCCTGATGGGACGTCGGCTAAGGTCAAACCTGCCCATCCCGGAGAACCTCCTGAAAACAAAAGAGGGGGAGAAAGTGAGGAAGTTCAAAGAGCAACAGAAAGAAAAGCAAAAGTACTACTATGACAGAGGAACACAAAACCTACCTGAACTCCACACTGGTGACCAAGTAAGGTTGAAAGACAAAACAAACACATGGACTCAGAAGGGAACTGTCCTGAGTGAAGTTCAACCAAGATCATACACCATTCAGACAGATGAGGGTGCTGTTCTGAGAAGAAATCGTCGAGATCTTCTCATGGGACCAGCCACAGCAGGTCAAGAGACTGATACTGGTGAACAACCTGATCACACAGCTGAGAACCAATCATCTGAGGCAACAACTCAGATTCAAGGACAATCAATCAGAAAATCCTCAAGACACGTGAAGCCTCCTGAGAGACTCATTGAGCAAATTTAAGGACTATTGTTAAAGAAGGAAGTAATGTTATCTTATTCTTTCTTCAAGTTCTAGTGTATTGACATATTTCATGTGAACACACAAAGCAAGGGTAAAAAAACTTGATCATGATAATGATAATGTAAGTTCATTAAATGTTGTTAGTTAAAAGTAAAATACTTTTGTTTTAAGAAAGGGAGATGTAATGATATCAGAAAATAGTGATGATATTTGTCTGTGTTTGATTACTTATGCCTTACAGCATATTTGTCTGTGTTTTTGATTACTTGTGCCTGACCAGCAGAGGTCATGTGAGAGACAAGCAGTCCAGAGGAGTTTTACTTTCAGTTTCATTCTAGATGCATCACAGCATAGTGTGTTCTGTAAAAAGCTGTAGAAAGTCTTGAACAAGACTTTAGATTAAACAACATTCTCTTTCAGAAATGAGTCTTTATTGAACCCAAAAAGAAATCAAAACATGGACCTGTGTTCTAAATTCCTCAGCCAGGGGAAACATTTTCTCAGCATTAAGCCTGTCAAGTCCCTTAAGAATTTTATATGTTTCAATTAGATCATGTAATGTATATACCTTTAAGGAGGGAACTATTTTTTTTACAGCTCATGTATACTGCAGTACCGGCAGTGACCACACCTGTATATAAAACTGAGTAGTAATCTGTACAGATCAGTTCAACTGTGAGCCACGTTGAGTAAACACCTGTTGTACCGTTTCTGCTGCAGTCTGTATCTTATTATACCCAGACACAACATTGACGACGAGGCAAGTTCGAACCTACCTGCAACTCTACATCACCTCCTGGGGATTCGTTCCTGGAGATCAGTGGATTGGAGGTCAAGGCCAGAGACTCGGGCGTCGACCACGGGCAACCACCCAGTCATCCAGCAGAGACTCAAGAATTGCGGGGGAGGCTGTCGAGAGCCAGGCTTGGCTTTCCAGTCGAGGTGGTCCAGCGAAACGGGCTGGCAACAGGTAGTGCGCAGACCCTTCCCGGACAGCGGCGGGCTAGAGCCCGATCGAGCGGCACAGCATAGGGCCGAGCAGTGTCGACGGGGGAGAGAGAGAGAGGGCAGAGCGCACAGGGTGCAGCCGGTGTTCAGGGGCCGAGCAGCGTCAGAGAGAGGGAGAGAGAGACGCGCAGAAACCCGCGAGGCGCCGCCATTGCCACGAGGACCGCCGAGAGCGGCATTGGCAGCAGCACAGGAGAAGCACGCAAAACCTACAGGGCGCCGCCATTGCCACGAGAACCGCCGGGAGCGGCATTGGCAGCAGCGGGGGAGGAAGGAAAACATGGGAGACGCCATTTTAAGCCATTGGGAGACGCCATTTTAAACCACACCCAAAATGCCGAAGAGTGGCAGTATCACCGCATTTGACAATGAAGTCGAAGATTGGACTACATATGTCGAACGAATAGAGGTGTACTGCAAGGCAAATGAGGTGTCAGATGACAAGAAAGCGTCGGTATTGTTAAATTTAATGGGTGCAAAGACGTATGGTTTATTACGAAATCTAGTAACCCCAACGAAGCAAATGGAAAAGAGTTTTGAAGACATAGTAATGATAATAAAGGAACATTTAAACCCCACACCGCTGCTGATAGCAGAAAGATTCAAGTTTCACAAACGGAACCAGCATAAGGATGAAAGCAATGCTGATTATTTAACAGAACTGCACAAACTATCGAAACACTGCCAGTTTGGAGCGGGACTGGCAGATACCTTAAGGGACAAGTTTGTGTGTGGGTTTCAAAGTGAAGGAACCCAGAAACGGCTTTTATCTGAAAAGGACCTTATGCTGGAAAAGGCTTTCAGCATTGCGGTATCATATGAAACAGCAGCACAGGGCTCTGCAGAGATACAACAGAGACCGCAAGAATATGGCACAAACGAAATGTCATATGGAACAGAGAAGTGCTATCGCTGCGGCAGAACAACACATGACCAGAATGATTGCTGGTTCAAAGACAAAGTGTGCAGACAGTGTGGAAAAGTAGGACACATAGCACGAGTCTGCAGGTCGGGAAAGAAAACCAGCAATAAGAAACCTACCAAAGGAGAGTACAAGAAGGTACATAAGATGACGGAGAATAGTTCAGCTGAACAAAAGAGTGATAACGACTCCGAAAGCAGGGAACTGTGTTGTCTGAAACTACATAATGTGATCACAACGGAGGATCACTGAACCATTTGGGTCACTCTCAAGTTAGCAGGAGTCCAGGTAAAGATGGAATTGGACACAGAATCAGCCCTAACAGTCATAAACCGACGGGACTACGAGCGGCTATTCTCACACATACCCTTGAGAGACACAAAAATTATTTTGAAGACGTACACGGGGCAAAAAGTCTACCCCAAAGGAAAAATAAGGGTGACCGTTATATACAACGGTAAGGAAACACCAAAACTAGACCTGTATGTATTGCAAGATGGAGGACCACCATTACTGGGACGTGAATGGATCCGGAAAATACAACTGGATTGGCATTCCATACAGGCACTGACTGTGGCTGACAAAAAGGATGAAGACGTCACACCTGGGCAACTGTCAATGATCCTAACTGACGCGAAAGAAGTGTTCCAGCAAGGACTCGGAACACTAAAAGGCATGACAGCGACGATTAAAATTGAAGAAAACGCAAGCCCAAAATTTTTTAAGGCCAGACCGGTACCTTACCCAGCCGTCGAAGCAGAGCTGGAGAGTCTGGAACGTTCAGGTGTACTGTCCAAGGTAGACTGGAGCGAGTGGGCTACACCCATCGTCCCTGTGATGAAAAAGTCGTTGAGCAGCACGCCTGGGGAACCAAGGAAGGTTCGCATCTGTGGGGACTTTAAGGTAACAGTGAATCCGGTCCTTCACACCGTACAATATCCACTTCCGCGGATTGAAGATATTTTCGCCTCGCTATCTGGAGGGAAATGCTTCACTAAGATTGATCTGGCCCAGGCGTATCTGCAAATGGAGGTAGAAGAAGCATCAAAAAAATACCTCACATTCAACACCCATAAAGGTCTCTACCAATACAACTGGCTGATATTCGGGGTAGCATCAGCTCCGGCTATTTGGCAGAGGGCAATGGAACAAGTCCTGCAAGGGATCCCAGGGACCCAGTGTTATTTGGACGACATCCTGGTCATGGGCGAAAATGACAGTGATCACCTTGCCAACCTGGAGCAGGTGCTCACTAGATTGCAGGAATATGGGCTCCGAGCTAACCGCCCCAAATGCGACTTTTTTAGAAAACAGAACTCGTATTGTGGCCACGTTATCGATAAAGAGGGGTTACATAAGTCCCCAGAGAAGATTGAGGCAGTAGTCAAGGCTCCAGCACCAGAAAATGTGTCACAACTGAGGTCGTTCCTCGGGCTGGTAAACTACTACCATAAGTTCTTGCCAAATTTGTCTACAATACTACACCCACTGAACACCCTACTGCAAACTGGGGTGCCATGGAAGGGGAGTGATGAATGTAGATGAGCTTTCCAGAAGAGCAAAACACTAATCACATCGAAAGAGGTATTGGCCCATCACAACCCGGCATTACCAATTCGGTTGGCATGTCATGCGTCACCCTACGGCATTGGAGCGGCGCTGTCACACAAATTCTCGGACGGCTCAGAGAGGCCAATAGCCTTTGCGTCACGGTCACGAACCTCAGCCGAGCGTAACTACGCCCAGATTGACAGGGAGGCCCTCAGCCTAGTGTGGGGAGTGAAAAAGTTCAATCACTATCTGCACGGGCAGAAATTCACCTTGCTGACTGATCACCAGCCTCTTGTCTCCATTTTTAATCCGAAGAAGGGCGTTCCGGTGATGACTGCGCAACGACTGCAGAAATGGTCACTTTTTCTAGGGCTACACCACTATGAGATTGAATATAAGGGCACGAAACAGCATGGAAATGCTGATGGGCTATCACGCCTGCCACTGCCTACTGTGGAGGAAGCACCAGCAGTGGATCCTGTCGAAATATTCCCTTCGACTGTAATTGAATACCTACCGGTAACTAACGCTTGTATCGAAAAGGAAACCCGAAATGACCCGACACTGTCTCGGGTATATGATTTGACGGCGAAGGGATGGCCAGCACATGGCGACTCACTGTTGCCAGCATTCTCGACAAGGAGAGAACAGCTGTCAGTGTGCCGGGGGACCTTGATGTGTGGATCCCGAGTGGTAATTCCACCCAAGTTAAGGGATAGAGTGCTCAATGAGCTTCATGAGGGTCATCTGGGAGGGGTAAAAATGAAAAGCCTAGCCAGGGCTTATGTGTGGTGGCCGGGAATCGATAAACAAATCGAGGACCTGACCAAGAGCTGCTCAGGATGCCAGAAAGTCCAAAATGCACCACCACAGGCCCCTCTACACACATGGGAGTGGCCTTCATCTCCATGGCAATGGGTGCATATTGATTTTGCTGGTCCATTCATGGACTCAATGGCCTAGAAATTCATTATAGCCACTTTTGGGGCGGTAAAGTCGGGCAGCCGCTAAAGTTTGCGCCCGGCGCAAATTCGAGGCCACTTCGCCGATATTCATTAGCTTCGCCCTAAGAGTTTGCTCGAGCGCTAAAACTGGCGATGCACGGCTCTCTTTAGGCGCTAAGCCGGCGGCCCGGGCGCTAACACCAGAAGTTGGGTGCAGGGCAGGTGCGGCGAGCTGCTGATTGACGGCAGACAATCTGGCTCCGGTGAGCTCTTAAAGGGGGAGGGTGGATTTGTTTGCTTGAAAGGCCGAGTTGTGTTGTTGGGGAGGGCTTCTCTCCATCAGTTTGTTATGTGGTACCGGCACACCGATCTCCTCCTCCTCCTCCTCCTCCTCCTCCTCCTCCATCATCATCATCATCATCATCTTTGTCTCTCACAAAGTGTTGCAAAACGGCTGCCTTTTCTACTGCAGGAGTGCCCTTTAATTTGCGCTCCCCGCGGCCCGCCTTGGCTGTGTACCGTTCCACTTCACAGTCGTTCGGGCCGCCAGGCGCACAATTGGGCGGCGCGAGTGAAGTTCCGGTTCCGGGCGCACAAAGGGCGTTGCACGACGAAATGACATCATGATCTGCGCGCGCAGCTGAGCGCGCGCAAAGACTTCGCGCCGGCGCTAAATGTCTACTGAAGTTGGGGCGAGGCGCAGATCGCGCTGCGCCCGGGCGCTAAGCGCCTAGCGCTCGAGATCTGCTCCTCCTAAGGCGTTAACGGCTGGTGCAGCCAACTGAATTTCTAGGCCAATGTTTTTAATAGCCGTGGATGCGCACTCGAAATGGCCTGAGGTCATCAAAATGTCCTCCACCACCACGGAGAAAACTATTGCAGTCCTACGGACCATTTTTGCCAGGAATGGCTTGCCAGAACAGGTTTGCTCCAACAACGGACCACAGTTTGTGTCCGAAGAGTTCCGGAGGTTTTTGAAAAAGAATGGTGTAAGGCATTACACATCTGCCCCGTATCATCCAGCCACAAATGGATTGGTTGAGAGGTTCGTATAAACCTTTAAGAAGGCAATAAAGGCTATGTACAATGACAACATTCCGCTGCAGCACAAGGTGGACAATTTCCTGTTCGCCTACCGGAATGCGACACATGCAGTCACCAACCAGGCCCCAGCCATGATGTTCTTTAACCGAAGGTTAAGATCGCGCCTGGATTTGCTCAGACCAAATGTACGAAGAGATGTTGAGAGTAAGCAATTCCAGCACATCCATGAGAAGCCAACAAGGAGCTTCAATGTAGGGCAACCAGTCTTGGCCCGCGACTACCGAACAGAAAAATGGCAGCCAGGAGTGATATGCACACGGCAGGGCCCACTAATGTACACAGTGGACGTTGGGGAGAACATCGTGAGACACCATGCTGACCAGATCCTCGAGTCACAGGAACAAGTCAACCCCATGCCTCGCCCATACGTACCTGGTGATGAATCCGACGTACTGGTCGCATCTACCCCAGAAACAGTAGCATCGGAAGCTGATGAACCAACCGACGACAGGGGGCCAGAATCGCCTCCGCACCAAGAGCAAGACACTCGGGAAAGGCGCTATCCAGAAAGGATCAGGAAGCCTCCCCAAAGACTGAATATATAAATAGACTATTTTCAGCTAATGTTGCATGCTAAAAGTGTTAATTGTAATTAGTTTGATATTTAATTGTTAAATTAGTGTTATGGTACTGTTAATCTAAAAGGGGAGGAATTGTAATGTATATACCTTTCAGGAGGGAACTATTTTTTACAGCTCATGTATACTGCAGTACCGGCAGTGACCACACCTGTATATAACACTGAGTAACAATCTGTACAGATCAGTTCAACTGTGAGCCACGTTGAGTAAACACTTGTTGTACCGTTTCTGCTGCAGTCTCTGTCTTATTATACCCAGACACAACAGATCACCTCTCATTTTTCTAAACTCTAGGGAATATAGGCCTAGTCTACTCAATCTCTCCTCAGAGGGCAATCCCCTCATCCCAGGAACCAGTCTAGTGAACCTTTGCCGCACTTCCTCTAAGGCAAGTATGTCTTTCCTTAGGTAAGGCGACCAGAACTGTACACAATACTCCAGGTGTGGCCTCACCAATGCCCTGTATAATTGTAGCGAGACTTCTTTGCTTTTATACTCTGATCCCTTTGTAACAAAAGTTAACATACCATTTGCTTTCCTAATTGCTTGTAGCACCTGCATGTTAACTTTCTGTGGTTCATGTACAAGGACACCAAGGTCTTATGTTCATTAATAAACAGACATTCTTATTATGAACACAGCTAGCTTTTGCTAGACACTTTTATTGAGCACATGTGGACTAGGTACAGTACCTGTAGAGGCTTCCATCTTGACTGCTGCCTTGTGGGTAGCCTAGTGCCTCATGGGTAATGTAGTCTTAATATACATACAGCTGGGTAGTGTAGTCTTATACATACAGCTATATACAGCTCTACGGCTCCACCTAGTGTCCACTATAGAATGACATGTTATTGATCATTACATCCCCCTTTCTTTGAGGTTTAACAAAATCAATATCAATCAACTTTCAAGAAAACAATAAAGATAATATCAGTAACACTTTTGTTAGTGCTCTATAAACATAAACATTTTCAAAACAGTCAACACATTTTCAAAGCTTTACATTGTACTCAAAGATTAAGTCTATCAGGCTTTTTTACTTCACGTGTGGATCTTCTCAACACAGGTAAGTCTGATGTGTCTTCATGAGATTGTTCTGGCGGTGAATGACAAGATGCAGTTGCGGCATTTTCATCAATCTGCTCTTGAATAGTCTCTTGTGTTTTTAGGAGGGAACGGCGGTTCCTCCTGAGAATCTGTCCTTCCTCAGTTCTAACAGTGTATGACCTTGGTCCTACTTCCTCAAGAACTGTAGCTTTCCTGTTCCATGCATCTGGATCCTCAATCCAGACAACATCATCCCTTGTCAATGGTTTTAGAGTTTTGGATGACTTGTCATAGTATGATTTCTGTTTCAGCTTTAACAGTTGAAGTCTCTGTCTCAGTTCCTCACTTTGCTGTTCTTTTGCACAGCAGGGTAGCGTGGTGCGCAACTTGCGACCCATTAGTAGTTCAGCAGGTGAAGAACCACAGTCTAAAGGTGAGGCTCGGTAGCTCAGCAGGGCGAGATAAGGATCAGACTTGCTTTCTGTCACTTTTTTCAGTAGCTGCTTGAGAACTTGAACACCTTTCTCTGCCTTACCATTTGACTGAGCATACAAAGAACTGGATGTGATGTGCTGAAAGTCATAATGTGCTGCAAACTGTTGCCACTCCTTACAGTTGAAGCACGGACCATTGTCGCTAACGGCAATCCTGGGAATTCCATGTCTGGCGAAGATGGATTTCACATGCATTATGACACTGCTTGCTGTGGTGCTTGAGAGCAGCGCCATCTCAGGATAGTTAGAATAGTAGTCAATCACTATTAGATAGTCTTTACCATTTAAATGAAAAAGGTCCATACCAACCTTTTGCCATGGTGCTGTTGGTATGTCAGCTACTATCATTGGTTCCTTTGCTTGTTTGTTTTGGTGTTTCTGACATGTCTCACATTTGCCTATCATGTTCTCAATGTCCTTATTTATGCCAGGCCAATAAACAGTGCCTCTTGCTATCCTTTTGCATTTTTCAATTCCGAGGTGTCCCTCATGAATCCTTTTGAGCATGTCTTGACGTAGAGCCTGTGGAATGACTATTCTGTTCTGTTTTAGTAATAGTCCACTTGCGACACTCAATTCTGACCTTGTGTGAAAATATTTTGGACAGGAACCTTTTGGCCAACCATGATGAATGCTCTCTATTACTGTTTGTAATACTGTATCTTTTACTGTTTCTTCTGCTATTTGCTTTGATTTTGTGTCTGACACGGGCAGTGCAGCAGTGACCATACTCACATGAACATCCACGTCTTCTTCAGTAGAGCTCACATGACTCATTGTGGGTGCTCGGGATAGTGCATCTGCTAACACTATGTATTTGCCTGGGGTGTAGATCAGTTCAAAGTCATATCTTTGCAGCTTCATCATGAGTCGTTGAATCCTTGGAGACATCTCATTCAGGTTTTTTTTAATGATGGCAACCAGAGGGCTGTGGTCTGTCTCAAATGTGAAGGTGGGAAGTCCATATATGTAGCCATGAAACTTTTCTAGTCCAACTACCAAGCCTAGACATTCCTTTTCAATCTGGGCGTATCGACACTCAGTATCAGTCATAGACCTGGAGGCATAGGCAACCGGCTTCCAATCTTTACCCTCTGCTTGTAGCAAGACCGCACCTAGGCCATCTTTTGATGCATCCGTTGACACTTTGATTCTTTTTGTTGGGTCAAAGAAGGTGAGTACAGGTGTGGTTGTCAGCACTGTTTTGAGGTTTATCCACTCTTGTTCATGTCTTTCTGTCCATGCGAACTCATTTGTTTTATGTAGCAGGTCTCGCAGACAGGCTGTCTTGGCTGACAAGTTAGGAATGACCTTTCCAATGAAGTTTATCATCCCCATGATGCGTAGCACTCCTTTTTTGTCAGTGGGTCGGGGCATTTTGAGTATGGCGTTTACTTTTTCCATATCTGGCTCTATTCCTTTACCAGATAGATTATCTCCTAGGAAAGTGACTTCCTGGACACCAAACTGACACTTGGCTTTGTTGAGCTTCAGTCCATTCCGGCGTATGCTCTGTAGCACTTTAGTCAGTCTCTCATTGTGTTCTTTCAGTGTGGAGCCCCAGATGATGATGTCATTAACATAGACCCGAACTCCTTCCAGACCTTCAATTATGTGTTCCATTGCTCGATGAAAGATTTCAGATGCAGATATTATCCTGAAAGGCATTCTGAGGAAGCAATACCTGCCAAATGGTGTGTTGAAGGTACAGTATTTGGTGCGCTCTTCATCCAGTTTTAGTTGCCAAAATCCTTGTGAGGCATCGAGCTTTGTAAAGTATCTGGCACCTGACATTTCACTGGTGATTTCTTCTCGCTTGGGAATCTGGTAGTGTTCACGTTTTAAGTTTGCATTTAAGTCCTTTGGATCCATGCATATTCTTAGATCATTGTTCTTTTTCTTTACACATGCCCAGTCTGTTGGCTCTTCGACTTTCCTGATGACTCCTAGCGTGGTCATTCTGTCCAGTTCATTCTTGAGCCGGTCACGCAGGGGTGCTGGAACTCTTCGTGGAGCATATACCACTGGCTGAGCATCCTCCTTTAGCTGGATCTTGTAAGTGAATAGTAGAACTCCAAATCCTTTGAACACATCCTGGAAATTATTCACTACAGAATCCACCGAGTCATCTGGTCTGCTTATGGCACAGTTTATACGGTGGACTCTCTTGACCAGTTCTAAGTCCTCACAAGCTTTGTCACCCAGTAGTGAATCAAGTCTTTCAGCCACAACAGAAAACATGAGATGATGCACTTTGTCTTTGACTGTCACTTTGAGTCTGCATACACCTAAGCTATCTATTTTCTGTCCATTATAATCCTTCAGTAGTACTGACTTTTTCTGTATTTTGGGCTTTTCTTTCATATTGTTAATGTCACTCATACTGATTAAGTTTGCTTTTGCCCCAGTGTCTAGTTTCAAGGTAACTAATGCTCCATTTACCTGCAGTGGGATCATCCATTTGTCCTCTTTTACTGCATTAACTTTATGTTCAGCATTGTCCATTTCTGAGGGCTGCACATTTTCTGTATCCTTTTTGATATTGTCACATGACACCATTCGTACAAAAAATGCCTCACTTAAATCAGTGTCCTCAATTACATTAACCCGTTGCCCTTTCATAGTTTTTACTTTTGAAAAGCATTGTTTGGCAAAGTGATTCTTTCCATTACACTTTGTGCACATTTTTCCAAATGCTGGGCATTGTCTTAACTGGTGTTTGTAACCACAGCGTTTACAATTAAAAATGTCATCCTCCGATTGCTTTTCATTTCTGTTCTGCCCACGTTTCTTCCCCTTGTAGGACACAGCACCGACAGCAGCATTATCACTCATTACAATCGCATCATTATTGATTTCACTGAAAGTCTTCGCGTGCTTTCGAGCTAGCTCGCTGGCTTGGCATATTTTCACCGCATTCTCCAAATTTAGTTCGGTTTCTCTCAACAGACGTTCCCTGACTTTTTTTTATCATGAATGCCAAACACAATCTGGTCACGAATCATGGATGCTTTGAGCTCAGAGAAATTACATGTCTGTGCTTTCAATTTCAGATCAGTTATAAAGCTATCAAAAGTCTCATTTTGTTGCTGTGTCCGAGAACAGAAGATGTATCTTTCATAGGTCTCATTCTTTTTGGGAGAGCAATGTGCATCAAATTTTTTTTAGCACATCTTCTAATTTTTCTCTGTTCTCCTCTGGATTAAATACAAATGTATTAAATACCTCTATCGCCTGTGGGCCTGCAACCGTAAGCAGCAACGCTATCTTCCTTGTGTCTGGCTTCGTACCGAATCCGATGGCTGCAATGTAGAATTTGAATTGTTGTTTTAGAGTTTGCCAATTGTAGTCGATGTTTCCTGTGAGTTTCAAATGCTCTGGTGGCTTCAAATTCTCCATGTCGCTTTTCACAATTTTCAGCAGATCTTCACCATCCTGGTACCATCTTATGTTCATTAATAAATAGACATTCTTATTATGAACACAGCTAGCTTTTGCTAGACACTTTTATTGAGCACATGTGGACTAGGTACAGTATCTGTAGAGGCTTCCATCTTGACTGCTGCCTTGTGGGTAGCCTAGTGCCTCATGGGTAATGTAGTCTTAATATACATACAACTGGGTAGTGTAGTCTTATACATACAGCTATATACAGCTCTACGGCTCCACCTAGTGTCCACTATAGAATGACATGTTATTGATCATTACACAAGGTACTTCTGAATGCAAACATTACCCAGTTCTCTCACCATTCAAAAAATATTCTGCTTTTTTGATTTTCCTACCAAAGTTGATAACTTCACACTTCCCCACATTGTATTCCATTTGCCATGTTCTTGCCCACTCAGTCAACCTGTCTATATCTCTTTGCAGCCTCTTTGTGTCCTCCTCACAGCTTACTTTCCCACCTAACTTTGTATCATCAGTACCCCGCTAGTTACAGCCTGCCAACCTGAAAAAGTCCCGTTTATTCCTACTCTCTGTTTTCTGTCCGTTAACCAATCCCCAATCCATGCTAATATATTACCCCCAATCCCATGAGTCCTAATTTTGTGTAATAACCTCTTGTGTGGCACCTTATTGAAATACAAATACATTACATCCACTCGTTCCCTCTTATCCATCCTGCTAGTTACATCTTCAAAAAACTCTAACAGATTTGTCAAACAGGATTTCCCTTTCAAAAAGCCATGTTGACTCTGCCTAATCATATTACGATTTTCTAAGTGCCCTGCTACCACGTCCCTAATAATAGATTCTAGCATTTTGCTTATTACTGGTGTCAGGCTAACTGGCCTGTACTTCCCTTTTTTTTCTTCCTCCTTTCTTAAATAGCAGGGTTATGTTTGCTACTTTCCAATCCTTGGGGACTGTTCTAGAATCTAGGGAATTCTGGAAGATTAATACCAATGCATCCACTATCTCTGCAGTTACCTCTTTTAAAGACCCTGGGATACAGGTAGTCAGGTCCTGGGGATTTGTCGCCACTTAGTCCCATTAATTTCTCCAGTACTATGGGGGAGAAATTCAGTATCGCCCCGTTTGGGACGCAATTATCGGCCGGGCGCAAAGTTTAGTGCCTGGCGCTAATTATCGCCTCCGACTGCAAACGTGGCTTTTATCACCCCTGGAGGTGATTGGAGCACTAAATCAGGCGCTACACACCTGTCTTAAGGCGCAAAGGCCGAGGAGCGAGACTCTACTCAGAGCGCTGGTGAAGCGCAGGTGATGTCAGTTAACAATGGAACACAGACACACTGACGCCGGCCAGTTTTTAAAGGGGAGGGTCGATCTTGCTCTCCAGCCACACCCTGTTCATTGCAGCCCTGAATCTCGTCGTGGACAGGCCTGTGCCTACATTTTCCAGCCAAGGACTATGGAGAGGGTGAGAGAACGAGCTCAGCGCTTCAGCGAGCGGGCCTTGGAGGCTCTGGTTGGCGCGGTGGAGTGCAGAAGAGCTATACTGTACCCTGAGAGTGGCAGGAGGCCATTGCTGCGCGACTACAGAAGAGTGTGGAGGGAGGTGGCTCAGCACGTCTCCTTCAGGAGCATGGTGCCCAGGACCCATACTCAATGATGCAAAAAGTTCAACGGCCTCACTTGGGTTGTCAGGGTGAGTGGCTGTTTTTCAATACCTCTCCATCCCTCAATTTCAACCTCACTCTATGGCCAGAGGGTCTTAAAACCCCAATGCCCAACACTCATCCAAGACCTATGACCATTTCATAAAACACACACGCACATTCCACACCTTGCATGCAGTAAGGGCTATTCAACTATGAGAGGCACATCAGGCAAGACCATGGCTGCATACAGTAAGGGCTATTCAACTATGGAAGGCACATCAGGCAAGACCATGGCTGTATATTTACTCAGACGCCATCCTTTTTCTTGCAGGCCAAGCTATCTCATAATAGGAGACAGCAGCAACGGACGGGTGGAGGGCTGCCTCAGCTGCATCCCCTCAGCGATCTTGAGGAGTGCGTCCACAGGATTGTGGCAAGCCTGGAGAGGTCGACCCCATTCGGCACAGCAATGGTAAGATCATCAGCTTTCGCTCCTCTCTCATTCCACTTGTCCCTCACAACACCAGCCTTTTACACTTTCAATCCAACTCACTAAATCGCTCCATTCCTTACTCCCTTACTGCCCCCTGTCCTCAAGCTAAAGCCACTCTAGTGCCTCCCTGCTTTCAGATGGTGATTCACCAGCTGAGGAGACGGGCCCTCAAGCTGGCAGTGGGAGCAAAGCCGCAGGCGAGGAGGAAGAGGAAACCGGAGCCTCAACGCCACCACGTCTTCCCTGGAGGGGAGCAGGGGGGGAAGGGTCTGATGAGGGTGAAGCTCCGGGACCCAGTGGGCTGCAGCAACGCGATGGGGGTATGGAAGCTTGGGGGCCTTCACCCCGGAGGGGGAGTAGGCCAACGAGTCCTGCTGCACTGGACGCAGAGGAGGAGCGGCTCATCGCTGAAATGAACACTCAGGCAGTGGACATGCACACTCAGCTCATAGATGCAGTGGGAAAGGTGCCCGAAAGCATTGGTGCACTGGCAAGGAGTGTGGAGCACTACGCTGCAGCACAGGCGGATGCCACGCAAATGCTTAGTGCTGCAATTCAGTCACTGGCTGCCGTGATCCAATCTCAGACTGCTCTCATGCAGTCTCAGATTGAGGCCACGCAAACACCGACTGCTGCCATCATCGCTGGTTCGGACACATTGCCCCGGGGCTCTCATGGCGCCACAGCAGGCCAGAAATCTGTGCTCCAGCAGATTGCTCCGGATGCTGAGATGCTGCTCCGTGGGAGTGCCAATGTGTCGGTCGAGCAGGGAGGTGCTGTCCTCTCTCAAGATGACAGCATTCCTGCTGCCACCACTGTCACTTCCCCATTGCACTTCCCACCACCTGTAGCCCAGACTGCTGCCACTCATGCAGAGTTGGTGCAGTCTGCAGCCGGGCCCTCCAGGCCCAGAGCTAGTCGAGGGCATCCTTCAAAGGCATCTGTAGTCTCAGGATCTGACATTCAGCAGCCTTCCACCAGCCTTGCTGCAGCCACTGGGGCCCCTTTACAGAGGAGCAGTCGGGCGGGAAGTGGGCAAGTGGGCAAGGGAAGGAGATCACCCACGAAGGGCAAAAAAGTAGGAGGTCTGACGAAATATTGGGAATGTTTTTATTAAAGGCCAAGGTTCGTGTAATAACTTTTGTTTATTCTTTTGGCCATTATCTCCAGGTTGTGAGAACCAGTTATGTTAAGTAATGATTTTTTGTGTTTGTTTCTATTAGTTTGTCCTGAATAAATGACACACACAGAGTTTGTAAAATAAAAAAGTTGTTGTATTGAAAATGTATATGTTTGGCCTTTGGAATCATTGTTGCCTTGGCCGGCTATAGGAGTTGTGGGTTGCTTTCCATCATGTTGCTCTCCATGCCAGGAGCCATTTCCTGAGTAGAGGTCTAGAAGTGGCTTGTTATCAGTCTTTGATGGATGGCCCTTGCAGTTTCAACATCGTGGACCTCCCCCCCGCCTTGGTGCTGCTGCTGATCATCATCCTCCTCTTCCTCCTCCTCTTCCTCCTCCTCCTCCCCCTCCTCCGGTGGTGCACCAAGGCCTGGTGGCATTGGCTGGGGTCCTGAGGATTGCAGCAAACAACTATGAAGAGGGAGACTCGCTCAGGCGACTGCTGCAGGGCTCCTCCTGAGTGGCCTAGACAGCGGAACCGTTGCTTGAGCAAGCCGATCGTCTGCTCAATGATGTTCCTGGTGGCGAGATGGCTCTCATTGTACCGTAGCTCAGCAGGGGTGTTGGGGTTACGGAGCGGTGTCATTAGCCAGGTGCAGAGTGGATACCTCTTGTCCCCGAGGAGCCAACCACTTGGCTGATGCGCTGCCTGGAAAAGCTCTGGCACACCAGTCTGGCGCAGGATGAGAGCATCGTGGCTGCTGCCAGGATAGCGGGCATTGACAGCGAGTATCAGCTGTCTGTGGTTACAGATCAATTGGACATTTAAGGAGTGGAACCCCTTACAGTTTTGGTAAACCTCTGCATTCTCCTGCAGTGCCCGCAATGCTACATGCGTGCAGTCAATGGCACCCTGCACCATGGGGAAACCCACTATTCTCGCAAAGCCCAATGCGCGTTCATGCTGTTTGGCCCAGGTCATGGGGAAAGAGAGGTACTAGCATTTCCTTTTATAGAGGGCATTTTTGACCTGCCGGATACAGCAATGGACCGCGAACTGGGAGATATTGGTGATGTCCTCAGTAGCTGCTTGAAAGAAGCCGGTGGCATAAAAATTCAGAGCCACTGTGACCTTCACTGCCACTGACAGAGACGTCCTGGTCCTCAGTTGAGGCTGCAGATCTGGCTGCAGCAGGTGGCAGTGCTCAGTAGCCACCTCCTTGCTGAAGCGCAGCCTACGCAAACACTGCTCCTCAGATAAATGAATGTAGGAAAATTATTCCCGGAATACCCTGGGATGGTAAGGTGCTGTGCAAAGACCTGTTGGCCCTCCTCTCTCTGGCCATGATTGCCACACTCTCTCTGCGTCACTGATGCCTCCGATTCTGCAGGCACAGGACAATGCCCCGAATCAGTGCAGCCCCCACAGTCTCTTGACAATCGAAGTAATGAAGGTCAAATCCAAAAGAACCTGCAAAGTGATGCTCAATAGCCAAAACTACATCACACGGCATTGACTCTATGCAGAAGTCTCTCTCTCTCTCTCTCTCTCAGAATCTCTCTCTCTGTCAGAATGAGTGGTGCAAAAATGTCTTCCACAAAAAAAGGCAGGAAGAGGGCACCTTTAAATAGCGCCCCCCCCAGCCCCTCACTGACTGTAAAACGTTCCAGTCTCCTTGTCGTTGCTTGCAGCAGGCGGAAAGGAGGGGGGCGTCACTCAATATCCGGTCCGGGGCACCACCGGTGCATTGCACGCTCGACTGACATCACGATCTGCGGGCGCAGGAGATCGGGGCGGTAGAGTTTTGCGCTGCCGCAAAAACTCTGGTCAATTTCGCGAGCGGTGCAAACATCGCCGCGCCCGGGCGCTAGTTGCATTGCGCCCCATTAGTGACCTCTTAGGGCGCTAACGGGAGGCGCTAAGCAACCGAATTTTTCCCCCTATGTCTTTACTTATACTGATTTCATTAAGTTCCTCATTCTCTCTAGACCCTTGGTTCCCCATTATTTCCGAAATGTTTTTTGTGTCTTCTACTGTGAAGACAGATACAAAGTACTTGTTTAATATCTTTGCCATTAAAATTTCTCCTGTCTCTGCCTCTAATTGGCCCACGTTTACTTTCACTAATCTCTTCCTATTTACGTACCTGTAGAAACATTTACAATCTGTTTTTATGTCTCGCTAGTTTACGCTCATATTCTTTTTTCTCTTTCCAGATCAATTTCTTGGTTCTCCTTTGCTGAATTCTAAAATCCTCCCAATCCTCAGGCTTACTACTTTTTTTGACAACATTATAAGCCTCTTCCTTTGATCTAATACTATCTTTAATTTCTCTTGTTAGCCATGGTTGGACCACTTTTCCTGTGGGGTTTTTGTGCCTTAAAGGAATGTATATTTGTTGTAAATTTTGTATTAATTATTTAAATGCTAGCAATTGCTTGTCTACCATCATACCTTTTAATGTAGTTTGCTAATCCACCTTAGCCAACTCGCCCCTCATACCTACGTAGTTGGCTTGGCACAGCAGGATGAAGGTGACTGTGGCTTTGTACTCACCTTTCCTGATCACACAAGATCATTGCGGTGTTTGCAGCACTGCACCCAGGTCCTCCTCACGACGTCCCTGCTGTTCACCTACTCAGCTATCTGGAGCCAGGCTCCTTTGGTTTGCTGGGGCGGTCTCTTCTGACCATCAGGAGGGAAAAGGACCTCCCCCTGCATGCTCCGACTGGATTGGACATGTCAACATGGATTTACAAAGGGTAAATCGTGCTTGACTAATCTACTGGAATTTTTTGAGGATGCAACTGGTAAAATAGATAAGGAAGAACCAGTGGATGTGGTGGATTTGGACTTTCAAAAGGCGTTCGATAAGGTCCCGCATAAGAGATTAGCGTGTAAAGTTAAGGCACATGGGATTGGGGGCAAGGTATTGACTTGGATAAAGAATTGGTTGGCAGACAGAAAGCAAAGAGTTGGAATAAACGGGTCTTTTTCCGAGTGGCAGGCAGTGACTAGTGGGGTACCACAGGGATCGGTCCTTGGACCCCAGCTATTCACAATATATATAAATGATCTAGATGAGGGAACTAGATGTAATATCTCCAAGTTTGCAGACGACACAAAGCTGGGTGGGTGTGTGTGCTGTGAGGAGGATGCCGAGAAACTCCGGTATGATTTGGACAGGTTGGGTGATTGGGCAGAAGCATGGCAGATGCAATATAACGTGGATAAATGTGAGGTAATCCACTTTGGTGTCAAAAACAGGAAGGCAGATTATTATCTGAATGGCAATAGATTGGGAGAAGGGGAAGTGCAATGAGACCTGGGTGTCCTTGTGCACCAGTCGCTGAAGGTAAGCATGCAGGTGCAGCAGGTGGTTAAGAAGGCAAATAGTATGTTGGCCTTTGTAGCGAGAGGGTTTGAGTACAGGAACAAGGATGTCTTGCTGCAGTTGTACAGGGCCTTGGTGAGACCACAGCTTGAGTATTGTGTGCAGTTTTGGTCGCCTTATCTGAGGAAGGATGTTCTTGCCATGGAGGGAGTGCAGCGAAGATTCACCAGGCTGATACCTGGGATGGCAGGAATGACGTATGTGGAGAGATTGGGTCGATTGGGCTTATACTCGCTGGAGTTTAGAAGAATGAGAGGGGATCTCATTGAAACTTATAAAATTCTAAAAGGACTAGACAGACTAGATGCAGGAAGGATGTTCCCGATGGTCGGGGAGTCCAGAACCAGGGGTCACAGTCTAAGGATAAGGGGTAAGCCATTTAGGACAGAGATGAGGAGGAATTTCTTCACCCAGAGAGTGGTGAACCTGTGGAATTCTCTACCACAGAAGGCAGTAGAGGCCAATTCATTAAATATATTCAACAAGGAGTTAGATATATTTCTTAAGGCTAAAGGGATCAAGGGATATGGAGAGAAGGCAGGAACAGGGTACTGAATTTGGATGATCAGCCATGATCTCATTGAATGGCGGAGCAGGCTCGAGGGGCCGAATGGCCTACTCCTGCTCCTATCTTCTATGTTTCTATGTTTATGAATCATCGGTGAACCTGGGTGCAGCCCTCTGCCTCTGTGCAGTCATTTCTGCCGCTGTGTACAGCAGTGGAAACCAATTGCACTAACTGCACTATCCTAGATGAACCTACAAATGCAATGTGGGCATGGTCCCTTTAAATATCCCGGCTGAAAACATGTAATTGATGACGTCACCAGACCCGCTTCATTTAATTGGGCCAGGCAATGCGCAGGGTGGGCTTAACAAGCCCCATTGTCGGAAAGACATTTTGTGGAGTGGGATGGAGGTAGCAACGGGTTCAGGAACCGACATGGTGGCCACCCGCACTGGACCCACCAAGGCAAGGAAAATTCCAGCCTATGTCACTATTCAATATTAAAATGGATAGGTGGATGAAGGAAAAGGAGATAAAGAGATTGGGAACTGGGGATTATGTGATTAGGGTAATATGCTCATGTGGAAGGTAAACATTAACACGGACTGGTTGGGTCAAATGGCCTGTTGTCGTGTTGTAACCTCTGTGTATTTTTTGTATTTCGAAATATTTATCAGTTTATTTGATGCATTTTCCAGTATTTTGTTATCTGCAATGAATAAGAGCATTGCATTTTTTCTCTTCAAAAGGAGGGGGCATTTTCTGACTGAGAGCCGAGGGAAGATTCTATTGGACCAGTGGGGTGCTTGGAGGTGCCAAATTTTCTGACTAGTTGGGACAGGTGGATGCTGGACTGGATCATGTGCCCTCTGGACCTATGTAAATTAGGTGCCCTCCGAGTGACCCTGGAACTCAGATGGGGTCGGTGCTGGAAGGCACTGGCGGGAGTGATCCCGGCAATAACTGCTGGGATTGCGGCCCACTGGATTGCCAACAGATCAACCACACTCCAGCCTTCCCAAGAGTTACCTCAACAGAAAGAAAGTAACACTTGCATTTATATAGCGCCTTTCACGCCCACCAGACGTCTCAAAGCGCTTTACAGCCAATTAAGTACTTTTTTTAAAGTGTAGTAATGTGGGAAATGCAGCAGCCAATTCGCACACAGCAAGCTCCCACAAACAGCAATGTGGTAATAACCAGATAATCTGTTTTTGTTATGTTGCTTGAGGGATAAATATTGGCCAGGACACCAGGGATAACTCCCCTGCTCTTCTTCAAAATAGTGCCATGAGATCTTTTACATCCACTTGAGAAAGCAGACGGGGCCTCGGTTTAATATCTCATCTGAATGACGGCACCTCCGACAGTGCAGCACTCCCTCAGTACTGCACTGGAGTGTCAGCCTAGGTTTTTGTGCTCAAGTCCCTGGAATGGGACTATGAACCCACAACCTTCTGACTCAGAGGTGAAAGTGTTACCCACTGAGCCACAGTCACTCACCTACATCTAACCCTCAAATTTCACAGAGGTACTCTACTTTATCCAGACTCAGTTCACAAAGACACTATTGTTATGTCTGACATTGTGTAGGGGTTGCAAAATTTCCTCTATTTTTCCCTGAAGATTGAAAAGATTTGTCCACATCGTGGACGAAGAATTGGGTGATGTGACTTGTCTACCATGTTTTAAAATGTGCCTACAACTGGAAGAAAGACTGCTCTGAGATGGAAAGAATGTGGACAACACGGGAGGCGAAGAGCTCTTCACACACCTTGAGACAGTACTTTATTAATAAAATCATTCCCTGGAGTTTGGGCAATCACAAAAGGTTTTAAAATGGTCACAGAAAGCATTGACCAAGAACCGTGGGGTTTGGAAAGCCTGTACAGCTTGTAATGTCTGTGTGAAAGACCTGTCAATCAAAACAGGGAGGTTCCCCTTTCTCTTCAGAGGCATGGTTTGTTTATTGACTTAAGCAATTGCCTACTTGAGAACTGACTGCAAGACAATCGATTTGAAACTGCTATGTTGACACAGCCATTCAGAACTACTCAGACACACAATGAGAGACTAAAACCCTGGAATGGACTTTTGAAAGGCTACAGTTTAAGCAATGAATGGGTTTTTAAATCACCCAGCATTGGACTATAGGGCTGTTGCATTCTCTTTTGTTTTAGCCCAGGTGAACTCCGGATGTGGGCGGGATCATTTCGGCTCCATAGTGCAGACACACTACCCAGTCCAACCACTTTGAGTTAGCCAATCACAGCTTTTCTCTTGTGAATTGGAACTTTTTGGGTGCGAATTTTCCAGACAGGCAAACAGCAGAGGGGGGAGGGGGGCTCACAAGGTATATAAGATAGCTGCTGAGAAGCTATCTCTCTCTTTACTTCCTGGGACCAGAGGTGAGCGGGGTGTTCTGACTCCTCGGCAAGGCAACCTAGCAGGAGTTAAGGGGTGGTGATTTAAGGGGATATTGCTAAGATTGTTTAATCAACATTGTAGTCACTTACCCCTCGTTTTTGCCGTCTGCCTTACCCCATTTTAAGCAATTTTACTGTAATTACTGTGTTCGTGTGGGATAGTTTGATATTTTGATTATAGTTTCTTTTAGTTAATAAAACTTGATTTTTCTCTCATCCAAACCACTTGTCCATTTTAATATCATTAATTATAAGTTCCTCCACTCAGAACTGAAGGAGGGGTAGCGATTCGAAACCGCTGTTTGTAAATTGGTTTAGAGTGCAGCAGCAAAAGGCTGCTGACCAGGTGATTACCGTAAACCAGGTAAAAGGTTGGAATTGGTCAGAGCTCAGAGGCAAAGGCGGCTGGCCAGGTAAATTACCATAAACCAGCAAAAAGATGCCCCCCTTACAATTGTGATAGGTACTCGATTGCCTTGGCCTGAGCACATGGAGTTTGATAGTGCTGTTATCATTGTATTGTGTATAGGTATTTGATTGCTTTTGCCTGAGGAAGTGTGTGTGTGTGGCAGCCATTAAAAAAGCAACATGAACTGAACTCTGCTTACGGTCTCTGGATTATCTTTGCAAACGCAACATTTGGCAACAAGGATGGCTGAAATCTCTCTTCCACCACCTCCTCCCTTCCTTGCACTACCAGGTGAGCCCCCGATCCCATGGGTTCGCTGGTTACAGTCCTTTGAAACCTACCTCATTGCTCTTGGACTAGAAACTGTGAGTATGGCTCAGAAAAAGGCACTGTTATCCCATTGCTTGGGAGCGGAGGGCCAGCGTGTTCTTGGGACATTATGCACGGCAGACTCAATTCAAACGTATGATGTGGCTGTGGCTCTGTTAAGCACACACTTCTCTGCCCCACAAAGTGCCCTCCTGTGGCGATTCATTTTTAGACAGCGTCACCAACTTCCCGGCGAGTCGGTGCATCAATACATGACTAATTTGAGGGGATTAGCTAGCTCGTGCAAGTTCAATGTGCTACAAGACGAGATGGTGCGTGATCAACTAATAGAGCACACCAACAATGTGAGAGTGCGTGAAAGACTATTACTCGAGTCCGACGATCTGTCGTTGTCACAGGCAGTTAACATTGCCTTTCAAGTGGAGTCTGCAGCCGAATGTGCAGCGAAACTAGCACACACACCCAGTGACGGCACCCTCGGCCCCGACAGCCCTGACACTGTAATGCTCGTGCAACGGCAGCAACGCGTGCTACCGTGGCAACAGTGTGGAAACTGCAGATCTCGTTCACATGCTACCAGAGCGCAGAATTGCCCCGCGCACGGCCAAGCCTGTCGCAATTGTGGAAAACAAAATCACTTTGCCAAGGTCTGCCGCTCTGCCCCTGTTGCTACAGATGAACACTCTCAGTCCTCAAGCAGTTGGCTGACAATTCACAATGTGAGCTCTGGGCCAGTAGTGGCTTTCAAGTCATGCACAATTAACCTGAATGATGTGTGCATCCCTCTGTTATTGGATACCGGTGCCAGCATCTCACTGCTGAATTTGGACACATTCAAACGCTTTTTCAGCTCCCTGCCACTGCCCTTTGCGGGTATGGTAATTCGAAAATTGGACTAGTAGGCTCAGTCAACCTCACTGTACGCTATGGAACAAAAGTTTTGCCAGATTTTTGTTTTCATGTGGCACGCCAAGGAGCTAACCTGATGGGACTGGATCTTTTCACTGACCTGGGTTTTTCTCTCTTGGACACCGGCGGGTCTGCGATTCTGCACATCGCCTCACCGTGGCACCAAACATGGCCAGCACTCTTCGAGGGTCTGGGCTGCCTGACTGCCTTCACCCACCAGCCCATGGTTGACTCCACCATTACCCCTGTCATTCAGCCACTGCGCCGCATCCCGCTTGCTCTCCGTGACGGGGTCACAGCTGAACTAAAGCAGCTACTGGAAGCTGGCATCATCGAACCAGTTGATGCCTCCCCATGGGTCTCCAACCTGGTGGTCGCAATGAAAAAGTCAGGTGGTCTACGCATCTGTGTCGATCTTCGAACAGTGAATAAGGCCGTAATCCCTGACAAATATCCATGCCCACGTCAGAGGAACTCACAGCGCAGTTCTATGGTTCCATCCTGTTCTCGAAACTGGACCTTCGACAGGGCTATCTACAGGTTCCCCTCCACCCCAGCAGCAGGGACCTCACTGCTTTTGTGACACATGCTGGCATCTTTCGGTAGGCCAGGATGCCATTTGGACTTAGCTCTGCACCCAGCTGCTTCCAAAAGGTGATGTCCTCTGTGCTCGCGGGCATTCCTGGGGTGGCCATCTACCTGGATGACATCGTCGTGCATGGGCCCTCGACTTCCACTCACAACGAACGCCTTCACAGAGTTTTCACAGCTCTAGCAAAACACAAGCTCACACTGAATGGCGAAAAGTGTGTCTTTGCTGTTTCAGAGATCGAATTTGTGGGGTTTCGGTTGTCTGCTGATGGTATATCCCCACTCCAATCAAACGTGGATGCCATTCACAGCATCCCAGAACCCAGCTCTGCAGCACAGGTTGCCTCCTTCCTTGGCATGACTGGGTACTACCTGAAGTTTTTGCCCTAGTACTCAGCCACCACAGCCCCACTGCGCCAGCTCCTGTGAAAGGATGAGCCCTGGGTGTAGTCACAAGCCTGTACGGAAGCTGTTCGCCTCCTCAAATCGCAGCTCACATCGCCTCCAGTGTTGGCTCACTTTGACGTCGCCAGCCCCACCCTCGTCACCTGCGACGCTTCCACTGCAGCTGTGGGGGCGGTGTTATCGCAGATACAGAATGGAGTGGAGAAACCAATCGCCTTTGCCTCCCGAGCCCTTAGCCCCACCGGACAGAAGTACTCAGTAGGCGAGCGTGAGGCGCTGGCGTGCGTCTGGGCATGTGAGCGGTGGCACCTGTACACGTATGGCCGTGCCTTCACCCTGCAAACCGATCACCAGGCTCTCACTGCCCTGCTGTCGACATCCGGCATGGGCCACAGACCACTGCGTCTACACCGCTGGTCTGACCGCCTCCGCCAATACAATTTCAGTCTCCAGTTCACACCAGGACGTGACAATGTTGTTGCAGATCTGCTCTCCCGCACTGTCTCTGCCCCAGCCCCACTCGTCGGGTCTGACCATGTGGAACAGGATATCGTCCAGATGTTGCACATGCCTCTCCAAACCACAGTCTCTCTCCAGGAGCTCAAAGAGGCCTCTGAACAGGATCCGGCCCTCTCCCAGCTGTGCATCTTTATCAGAGATGGCTGGCCTCGCAAGGTGCCTGAGGAACTGTCTGCCTACTCCAGAGTTAAAGAGGAGCTCTCCTGCTGGAATGACTCCTGTGTTGCACGTGGGCTCTGCACTGTGGTCCCAAGTGCCCTTCGTGTGCGTGTTTTATCCATGGCGCATGAGGGCCACTTGGGCATAGTGAAGCTCAAACAACGATGCCGAGACCTAGTGTGGTGGCCGGGTATCGACAGGGAAATTGAGGCCCTGGTCAAGGACTGTGCAGCCTGCCTTGTAAGTGGCAAGACTGGCCACCAAGCTCCTCCACCCCTGCTACCCCTTGCCTGGCCCTCTCAGCCCTGGGAGCACCTGCAGCTGGACGTCTGCGGGGAGATCCATGGTGTCCCCCACCATCAACGGTTCCTAGTGGTGACCTATGACCTGCACTCAAAATGGCCAGAGGTCACTGCCGTGGACTCCGTCAGCTCTCGGGTCATCATTGATATCCTTGAGTCCCTCTTCTCCCGCTGGGGGCATCCAAAGGCCATCACCACAGACAATGGCCCCCAAATGGTCTCTTCAGAACTCTCCTCTTACCTTGAGAGCAAGGGCATCCATCACGTACGCGCTACCACCCCGAGTCAAATGGGGTGGGGTGGAGCGTTTTAACCAGACACTGAAAAATGGCCTCAGAGCACACCTATCCCAGGGGTGTGCGTTCACAAGGCCCTCCTCCACACACTGCTGCACTACAGAGCCTCCCAGCATTCCACTACAGGGGTCTCACCCGCATCCCTCATGCTAGGCCGTGAGCTCATGTTGCCCCTTGGCAGGCTCCGCCCCTCGCTAGCTCAGAGCCCTGCTCCACGAGCTCAAGCCACAGTCGCTAGACAGCAGGAGAAGATGAAACTCCACTTCGACCAGTCGAAGAGGGCCAAGGCGCCCAACATCTCAGTCTCCGATTGGGTCAGAGTCCGCAGGCCTCACCGCAATAATAAGATGGCATCATTCTGGTCCTCCCCTCTCCAAATCAGCCGCCAACTTGGACCAGCCGCTTTCTGCCTCACTGACAGCTCTCGGTGACATGCCAGCCGCCTTCGGAAGGTGCCAGCACCCCCTGATGCGGGATTATATGGACCTAATCCCCAAGCCTTACCCCCAGAGTGGTGGGATGCACATGTGGCTCAGCCAGCCAACCCTCAAGCAGATATTGTGCCTCAGCCTGCTCCTCACCAGTCCTCACTTTGGCCTGCTCTTCACCAGTCCGCACCTCGGCCTGTTCGTACACGTTCTCGCCCTGGCCACTTACAGGACTTTGTCACTACATTTCATGTTTGAAATTCTGTGAGGGGGGAGGAAATGTTATGTCTGACATTGGTGATAGGTGCTCGATTGCCTTGGCCTGAGCACATGGAGTTTGATAGTGCTGTTATCATTGTATTGTGTATAGGTATTCGATTGCTTTTGCCTGGAAGTGTGTGTGTGTGGCAGCCATTAAAAAAGCAACATCAACTGAACTCTGCTTACGGTCTCTGGATTATCTTTGCAAACGCAACAACTATACCCTGTTCAACCACTACCCCCACACTTTCACAGGGACACTCCTTCACTTTCCATCCTCCCAGTTTATGCAACCTTCTCCATCACTCCCTCAGTTCAGCTTGGAACTCTTCTCGCTATTTCCCCCCCAGTTAAACTTGTCACTCTACTCTCCCTCCGTCCAGTTCACCATGACAGGCTTCTCCCCATCGCAACCGATTCAAACTGGCATTCTTTCTTTCCCCCATTTCTCTTTTCCATTCCCATTTCTTGTTGGCAATCTCTTCTTCCTCCTATCCTCAATTAATGTTGACACTACAAAGCCCTACTTCTGACTTCCCTCCTCCCCGCCCTCCAAAGTGCCTCATCCGGCTTCCTCCCGCTCCAACACACTGATCTCAGCTTCTCCACTCTCCCCTTCCTCACACCAATGCTTTCGGTTTTTCTCCACTCTTGCCCCCAAGCACCACTCCTTATCTTCCATCTGCTGCTGCTCTTGCTTAAGTAATTGACTCCTGATCTCATGCAATGACAGCAATCACTTTTAGGAGCAGCAGGAACAAGAGTCGTGCCTCGGGGGGATTGCCTGATTAGCGCTGATTTTTGCCAGGAACCCTAGTACCCAGATATCTCTGTCAAACATAGATGGTTGGAATGTTTAATTCTATTTTATATCAGTAAATTAGGGAATAAACTTTGTCTTACTTTACATTTTGGGAAGTTCCAATGTTCAAAAGATTAGGAAATACTGGCCATGATAGAATTTCACATTTTACTATTTTTTACCTGACCACAAAACCAGAAGAAATGAATTTGGGCAGATATGTTTCTCAACCTTTGTTAGCAACAACTGTTTTGCAACATAGAGCTTGGATGGAGTTATGAAAATAATGACTATCATAGAATGATCGAAGGAGGTCATTCAGCCCATCATGTCGGGATGTGACTGATAATGTGATTTTGGCATCAACAGGCTTTTGTACATCAGGTGCCAGAGCCTTGAGTTACAATTTATCACCTGTCGTGTGCCAGACTCATTCCATGATGTAGTCCGACTGCCTGAGCAGTGCTCCGGACGCTCAGTGTCCATTTAAAATGGATGCTGAATGGGCCACCAGGGTCACCAGGCTGCGCCCTTCCTCTTTAAAGTGGACTCAATCCAATTTCACTCATTGTCAGTAGCTGCTCTGTTTGTCTTTGCTGTTTTCACAGCTCTGAATGTAGGGTTCCCGACAGGTGAAGATGAAGAATTACATTGAAGCTGCAGTGGGACATGGGCTGGTCATTGCTAAACTGTAGTTTTATCCAGTATTCAATGATTTTTATTGCTGGGGAAAAACTAAACTAGACAAAAATAAAGATTACAGCAATCGAGGATTTAGAAACCGCAGAGGGGGAATCTGAGTGCTAAAGGCAGATCTGATTTCCAGAGAGATCTGGGGGCATTTTTTAATAATTTATTCTTCGGTTGCGGGTGTCGCTGGCAAGGTCGGCAATTATTGCCCAGCCCTAGTTGTCTTTGGTCCCCGCCACAAACTCTGTTCCCTAGCCACTGACTCCATCCCGCTCCCTAACATCTGTCTGAGGCTGAACCACACTGCTCGCAACCTTGGTGTCATATTTGACCCTAAAATGAGCTTCCGCCCACATATCCGCAGCATAACAAAGACTGCCTACTTCCACCTCCGTAACATCGCCCGTCTCCGCCCTTGCCTCAACTCATCCGCTGCTGAAACCCTCATACATGCCTTTGTTACCTCTAGACTTGACTATTCCAATGCACTCCTGGCTGGCCTCCCACATTCCAACCTATGTAAGCTCAAGGTCATCCAAAACTCGGCTGCTGTAAGATTTCGCAAAATTCAACAGATTCCCCAAAACCAAGAAGATTACCCTAAAGAAGGGATTTTTGGACTGTTAATAAACCATGTCAGAATGGTATAAGAATATTGGGCCTACAGGGAGATTTAAAAATCTAGGACCCCAGGATTTTGGTTTTATTTTAAAAGCATGTTCGAGCCTGTGGAAAAAAAGGGGGCTGCAACAAAGGAATTGGGATTGGCCTCTGTAAATGGACAGTTTTGAGTATTGGCATTAGCCAAGCTGTCTGGGGACTATCTGGACTGTCTCAGTCATTTTACATAATGACAATAGGCCTACGGAAGAGCAGTTCCCACCCAAAATCCAAAGCATGCATAATACAGAACAGAACCATCCAAAGTATACATAATGCAGAACATGCCACCAACTAACAAAAGAACCTTGGGCCCCACAGGAAAAGACAAACGTTACTGCAATTAAACAAGAGGTTAAACAATCGCTTAAACCAATTAAGAGTCGATGAGACCACCCCAAAACCACTTCACGCAATCTTAAAACCAATTAAGATCGATGGGACCATCCCGAAACATATTAAACAATTTTTAACCCATCAATGTTAACGAGCCCGCCAAAACTAACAAAGAGACAGAACTGATTTGGCGCTCAGATTAGCAGGCCTCGAACAGTATAATTGAGGGTCTGCTTTTACAACAGGAGTTGTGTGCTACAAGTTCAACAAAGGTGCAGTGCGGTTTCAGAGTTCGGTTCAAGGGGTGCGGGTTCAGTTCGGGTCGAGCGGTTCAAGCAGTTGAGTGAGAGGAGAGTTCAAGGAGTGGAGATGAGCTGAAGAAAAGAGTTCGCTTCATCTTTCCTGTCAAATCAAGTCATCAAGTTCAGTCCAAGAAGACGCTCCCTCTCGAAGAAATAACACACCGCCGGAGACCTCGCGGCAGACCAGGGCCCCACGAAACAAACAACCAAATATTACCAGCAACCGGGTAATAGTGGGCCACTGCGGCCAACAAAACGCAACTCAGAAGAAAAACGAAGATCCGCAAGTTTTTCCACTCTACAATCTATCTTGACTTACCCCGAGTAAGATTTTATCGAAAAAGACTCTAAACCCTACTTCTAACCAAAAGAAATTGGGTACTCACCTGATAGGTCCAATACGCACCCTACCGCATCAGCAGACTCGCGAAGACTGACCAGCCACACAGGCGAAGTCCTCTACTGCGTCTGGGGTACGGCAGGCCCCAACCAAAACATCCAGCGCACCCCGAAACCGTGAACCAGCTCAACTGTCAAGGATTCGTTTGGTGAGCATTATCCCTGGTCCTTTTGGAGCCCAACTTAGCTAGTAAAGTGGGATTGGGAGGGGTGAAGTATTTGTCTACTGTAATTTTCCCTCGTATGTACCGAAGTGTTCCCCATTTTTAGAGTGGTGTGTTGTGTATTTTCTTTCTCAAATAAAGATCAAAGTTCTTTCCCCAAAATTCAGTTGTCTGCTGCAATTTCATCACAGCCCTCAAATAAGTCCAGGGTCTAGAACCAAGGGCGTGGGAGTGATTCGAACCACTCATAAGTCAGAGGCGAAGCTGACCCCAAACACCACCCCCTTACACTGCCCGTGTCCTAACTCGCACCAAGTCCCGTTCACCCATCACCCCTGTGCTCACTGACCTACATTGGCTCCCGGTTAAGCCTTGATTTCAAAATTCTCATGTTTGTTTTCAAATCCCTCCATGGCCTCGCCCCTTCCTATCTCTGTAATCTCCTTCAGCCCCGCAACCCCGCGAGATATCTGCGTTCCTCTAATTCTGCCCTCTTGAGGATCCCTGATTATAATCGCTCAACCTTTGGTGGCTGTGCCTTCTGTTGCCTGGGCCCTAAGCTCTGGAATTCCCTGCCTAAACCTGTCCGCCTCGCTACCCTCCTTTAAGGCGCTCCTTAAAACCTACCTCTTTGACCAAGCTTTTGGTCACCTGGCCTAATTTATCCTTACGTGGATCGGTGTCAAATTCTTTGTCTTAAAATACTCCTGTGCAGCGCCTTAGGGCGTTTTACTACGTTAAAGGCACTATATAAATACAAGCTGTTGTTGTTGTTGTTGCTAAGGTGCTGGCAGGCTTACTTCTTGAACCGCTGATGGTAGCGGTCTGATACAACTGAGTGAATTGCTAGGCCACTTCAGAGGGCACAAGAGTCAACTACATTGGTGTGGGACTGGAGTCACATATAGGCCCGACCGGGTAAGGACAGCAGGTTTTCTTCCCTAAAGGGCATTAGTGAACCAGTTTGATTTTTACAATAATCCACGAATTTAATTGTCACTTTTACTGATACCAGTATCTTACTTCCAGATTGAACACATGTTCACTGGATTACTTGTCCATCCCTCAAGGTAGTGGTGCAGCGCTGCCGGGAATGGAGGCTCCTTCTCTCCCTTAAAGGGAAGGCCATTGCTGCAGGCTCTGCAATGAAAAGAGATACCTTGTTATCGACGGCTGCCACGATCAGCCCCAAGCGCTCTAGCAGAATGCAGGGCTGATCGATCGCGGCCCAAGAAAAGAATTAAAAACTAGCGTTAAGCTTCACGAAAATTTTTTTCCCCCCATAGCCATCATCCCCTTTAAACAGCGCTCCCGAAGTGCCTGGCCTCCCGAACAACGTCACCTGCAGCTGTTGGTATGATCGCCCAGCAATGCTGCAGGGGGCGGAACTGAAGTTTGTGTCCGGGGCGCTACCAGGACGATGCGCAGGATGATGATGTCACGATCTCCGGGTGCAGGAGATCGTGGTGCTAAGGGTTACCGCTGCCGCAAACATACAGGTGAATTTAGCGGGAGTTGTTTATTTGCTGCGCCGGGGCGGTAAATCGTTAGCGTCCCGTTATCACCGCTCGGCGGCGCTAATGGGAGGTGCTAAGGTACCGAATTTCTCCCCCTCTGTTTCTTCCTGTCACATTCTGCTTATCTTCACCCAAATTGCTACACTGCTCCATTGCCTTGACTTTTCTCTTTGGATTTCTAAATTTCCCCTCACCTGTCCCCTCCCCCCACCTCAGCCTTTTAGTTTAAAGCCCTATCTACAGCCCTAGTTATTCAATTCACCAGAACACTGATCCCAGCCTGGTTTAAGTGGAGCCCGGCCCAACGGAACACCTCCCTCTTTCCCCAGTACTGATGCCAGTGCCCCATGAATCAAAACTCCTTCCTCCCACACCACTCTTTCAGCCACGCATTTAATTCTCTGATCTGCTTGTCCCTATGTCAATTTGTGCGTGGCTCAGGTAACAATCCAGATATTATTACTTTGAGGTTCTGCATTTTAATTTGGTCCCTAACTCCTCAAACTCTCTCAGTAGAACCTCATTCCTAGTTTTACCTATGTAGTTGGTTCCTACGTGGACCACGACAACTGGATCCTCCCCCTCCCACTCCAAATTCTTCTTCAGCTGCGAGGAGATATCCTTAACCCTGGCACCGGGCGGGCAACACTCCCGGTCACAGCTGCAGAGAACAGTATCTATCCCCCTAACTATACTGTCCCCTACCACAACAACATTCCTTTTCACTCCCCCCACTTGAATGGCCTCCTGTACCACAGTGCTGTGGTCAGTTTGCTCATCTGCCCTGCAGACTTTGCCCTCATCCGTACAGGCAGCAAGAACCTCATGCCAGTTGGATAAGGACAAAGGCTGAGGCTCCTCCAGCACTGCACCTGTGGTCCCCTTACCTCCCTGAGTTGCAGTCACACCCTCCTGTTCCTGACCACTAACCAGACCTGTACCTAAGGGGTGTGACTGCCACCTGGATCAGTGTCCAGATAACTCTCCCCTTCCCTGATGCCCCACAATGTCTGCAACTCGGACTCCAGCTCAACAACTCTGAGCTGAGCTTCCCCGAGATGCAGACACTTACTTCAGACGTGGTCGTCCGGGAAC
Organism: Somniosus microcephalus; assembly: GCF_052327205.1. Lineage (NCBI taxonomy): Eukaryota > Metazoa > Chordata > Chondrichthyes > Squaliformes > Somniosidae > Somniosus > Somniosus microcephalus. The sequence goes on along the minus strand of NC_140999.1, from coordinate 60,002,430 downwards.
ACGATGCTCTCCACAAACTCCCACATGCTGCAGTTGCGGCACATCACCTGCACTGCCATCCCTTTATAACCTTGTTTTATTTACTTAATTAAATGTATGTATTTAATTAACTTAGCTGATAGTTTAGTTTTTTAACTAACTACTAGATCTAGTTTAAGTTATAGGCAGATGAAATTAAATATTTACCTTTAACACAAAGCACTACAAGTATTGGAAGCAAAAAGCAGCACCTCCTTCCCCCATCTGCAGGGATTTCCCACTCTCTCCAAATTCCCACCATTAGCATTCTGTTTTGTTCCCTGTTTTCTCTCTCTCTCCTTTATTAAATAGTGGGGTTACATTTGCTACCTTCCTATCTGCGGGAACCGTTCCAGAATCTATGGAATTTTGGAAAATGACAACCAATGCATCCACTATCTCTATAGCCACCTCTTTCAAAAACCTAGGATGCAGGCCATCAGGTCCAGGGAATTTATTGGCTTTCAGTCCCATTAATTTCTCCAGTACTATTGTTTTTACTAATACTAATTTCTTTCAGTTCCTCATTCTCGCTAGAGCCTTGGTTCTCCACTGTTTCCGGGAAGTTTTTCGCGTCTTCTTCTGTGAAGAAAGACACAAAAGACTCGATTTTGCCAGGCCCGAGGAGGCGGGTTTGGAGGCGTGTGAGATGTTAAAATCGCAAAAAATGGCAGGCGGCTCCGATTCCGTCTCCAGCCCGCCTCTGAACAATTTTCCCAGAATTGGGGTTTCCAACCCCGTTTCCATCCCGCCTCCAAGAGGCGGGATAGGCCCTTAAGGCCCTTAACAACCAGTTAAGTGCCTCAATAATCCAATTTTGAGAGGCCTTTCTGAATTTAACACTTTCCCCCCATGCTGCATGTCTCCTCTGGAACACGCCAGTTAATCCTGGTGGCCTCACAAGTGGAATTGCTTAACAACAGCTGCAGCTCCACCATTAAAAAGGAGTTTTCACCAATCATCATTTGCAGGTGACAGAACTTTGTTGTCTCAGTCTGGGGGAGCTTTTAGCAGGCCTACTCATTGTTGTGGAAGTTTGGAGCCTGAGACCCATCTCCAATGTGACCTCCTGGGAAATCCCTCTCCCCACCGCAACTGAGCGCTTCCTCAACTGAGGTATATACCAGAAGAATGGGAACCATTTATTTCCTTTCCTCCTGGACATCAGATTCAGAAAAAGACCAGCAACGGCAGCAGCAGAACCCTGAACAACAGCAGCACCAACAGCAGGAGCAACAACAGGAGCGCCAAGCTGCTGCTCACCCACCTGAAGCTGCACAGGCCAGAAGGTGCCAGCACATGGAAGCACATCAACGCAGGAGATACCCCCAAAACAGGGTTTACAGACAGAGGATCAGCTACCTCAACATGACTGAGCAGCAGTGCCAAAGGAGGCTCAGACTTTCGCGAGAGGTAGTGGGTGACATCTGCGCAATGCTGCAGCAAGACCTGGAGCCCAGAGGAGTGGGTGGACACCCCTTACCAGTGGCTGTCAAAGTCACCACCGCAATCAACTTTTTTGCTTCAGGCTCATTCCAGGGATCAACAGCAGACATCAGCGGCATCTCCCAGGCGGCTGCACACACTTGCATCATGCAGGTAACCGATGCCCTCTTTGCCATCGCGCACAATTACATCAACTTCTCCAAAGATCAAGCAAGTGTAAGCGCGCGTGCAGTTGGATTTGTTAATCTGGCAGGCTTTCCAAGGGTGCAGGGCATCGTTGACTGCACACATGTGGTCCTTAAGGCACCCCATCACAATCCAGGTATTTTTGTCAACCGCAAGGGCTTCCACTCCCTCAATGTGCAGCGGGTGTGTGACCACAAGAAGGAAATTTTGCATGTTTGCGCCAAGTACCCTGGCAGTTGCCATGACTCCTTCATCCTGCGCCAGTCTAGTGTGCCTCCGCTCTTCAGTCAGCCAGACCAACTTTTTGGATGGCTACTTGGAGCACAGGGCTATCCACTGAAGACGTGGCTAAAGATACCATTGAGGAGCCCATCCAACGAAGCTGAGGAGCGCTACAACTCCAACCACATTTCCACCAGATCTATAATTGAGCAAACTATCAGCTTGCTGAAGATGCGCTTCAGATGCCTTGATAGATCAGGTGGAACCCTGCAGTACTCAGCAGCCAGGGTCTCCAGAATCGTCGTGGTCTGCTGTACACTTCACAACATGGCACAGTGTTGTGGTTTGCAGATGCCTGAGGTACAAGTGGCTCATCGCATAGCCTCCTCAGATGAGGAGTAGGAGGAGGAGGAGGATGAGGAGGAGCAGGAGAGCGACACCGAACAGCTTGCGGAGGCGCATCAACCAGCGGCAGCAGCATGCGAGCACATTGCTGTCCGGGATGCAAGGGACGCACTCACCTTGGCCAGATTTGCTTAGCCTGGCCAATCAAACACTTTTGCCTCGCACCTTCTTACCAGAGCATTGACAATGGCCAAGAACCTGTGGATTCCTATCACTCTGACCACCATACTGACAATTTCAAGTCGCCCTAAGCCCTCAATGTGGAAGTCCCATTTTTGAAATGACACAGGCAACAACTTAAACAGTTTGCCATCAGAATTTTTTATCACAACAATCAACAGATGGCATTTAAATAATAAACACAACATAACACCCAAGTGACAATCCTTGTGACTACTTGTGTTTTATCTTCCTCTTACGCGTGCTTCTACGTGGTGCTTTCCTTGTGGCTTCAGCAGATGTGGAGGCCCCTTGCTCACATTCTTGCTGTTACTGCCTCGACACCTTTGGCGGGTGTCCTCTGGGGTTGCGAGCCTGTGAGGGCTCGGCAACAGTCTGCTGCTCCTGTGGCTGTGCAGGGGCTGAGACGCCGATCTCAGTTGGGTAAGGACTCTGGTGGGGCGCTGTCCGAGGGCTCTGCGGCGGCATGGTCGTGTGAGCGCTTGGAGAGGAGCCCCCACTTCCTTGTTCTCTGCCACCAACATCCCTCTCTTGGGTCAGCCCCACTTCAGAGCTAGCAAGTGGATTGACAGCACCTTGCTGCACTTCAGGGGGGCCCATGAGGTCCCGTTTCTGCACTGGAAGTCCTACTCCAGAGGACTTCCATGAAGGTCTGGTTTCTCTGCTCAATAGCTGACCATCGCTCCTCAAGAGATGTCAGTCTATTCTGAACAATGACCATGTTTTCAAGACCCTGGCGACTAAGCTCCTCCATGGCCATAGCCATCCTCCCCTCTACGGTAGCCAGCCTTACCACAGAAGTAGCCATCCTTTCCACGGAGGTTGTCATCCTTTCCGTGGTGATGCGTTAATGCGCCAACGCCTCCACAAAGGCTCTGCTCATGTTAGCGATGAACTCCTCCATTCACTCCACACTCACAGCGACCCTGGAGTCAAAACCTGTCAGAGACTTCCGCACCTGTTCCTGGAGTTCCAGCACTGCTCTTCTTCTGGATGGACCCGAAGGCACAGGGTCGACATGCAGCGGAGCCGAGCTGGGAGAGTCCTGCGCCCTTCGACGAGGACTCTCCACTGTTGTCCCTGTCTCCACCATCTGCTGATGCTCACTTGTGAGCTGTGGTACACCAGGAGGCAACTGTACTCTAACTCCCGAAAGTCCCACCGAGGTGTGAGTGTCTGCGCTGGTGCTGGGTGCACTTAATTCTGCCAAAGCTGCACCCTCAGCAGTGGCAGCATCCTCTGAGGAGTCTGGAGGCTCAGGCTGTTCCTCCTGGATATTGGGGAGTGTTAAATCCGTGAATCTTAAAGTATGGTGTTCTTCAATGAATAGACGGAGACTCAGATTAACAATCAACAGGTGTTTACTGGATGAGGGTAGTCTAAAGACTAACAGTACAGATGCCTGCTCAAGGCTTATATACAGGTGTGGTCACTGCCGGTACTACAGTATACAGGAGCTGTAAAAGTAGTTCTCTCTTAAAGGTACATACACTACAATTCCTCCCCTTTTAGATTAACAGTACCATAACATTCAAATAACAGTTAACACTTTAACATGCACATTAACTGAAATAGTCCATTTATAGATTCAGTCTTTGGGGTGGCTTCCTGATCCTTTCTGGATAGTGCCTTTCCTGAGTGGCTTGTTCTTGGTGCGGAGGCGATTCTGGCCCCCTGTCGTCGGTTAGTTCATCAGTTTCCGCTGCTACTGTTTCTGGGGTTTCATCCCCAGGTACGCGAGACATGGGGTTGACTCGTTCCTGTGACGCTAGGATCTGGTCAACATGGCATCTCACAATGTTCTCCCCGACATCCACCGTGTACATTAGTGGCCCCTGCCGTGTGCATATCATTCCGGGTTGCCATTTCTCTGTTCGGTAGTCGCGGGCCAAGACTGGTTGTCCTTCATTGAAGCTCCTTGTCGGCTTCTCATTGATGTGCTGGAATTGCTTATTCTCAACATTTCTTTGCACATTTGGTCTGAGCAAATCCAGACGAGATCTCAACCTTCGGTTAAAGAACATCATGGCCGGGGTCTGGTTGGTAACTGCGTGTGTCGCATTTCTGTAGGCTAACAGGAAATTGTCCACCTTATGCTGTAGTGGAATGTCATCATCACACATGGCCATTACTGCCTTTTTAAAGGTTTGTACGAACCTCTCAGCCAATCCATTTGTGGCTGGATGATACGGGGTGGATGTGTAATGCCTTACCCCATTCCTTCTCATAAATTTCCGAAACTCTTCGGACACAAACTGTGGTCCGTTATCAGAGCAAATCTGCTCTGGCAAGCCGTTCCTGGCAAATATGGTTCGTAGGACTGCAATCGTTTTCTCTGTAGTGGTGGAGGACATTTTGATCACCTCAGGCCATTTCGAGTGCGCATCCACTGCTATTAAGAATATTGAGTCCATGAATGGACCAGCAAAATCAATATGCACCCGTTGCCATGGAGAGGAGGGCCACTCCCATGGGTGTAGAGTGGCATGTGGTGGTGCATTTTGGACCTTCTGGCATCCTGAGCAGCTCTTTGTTAGGTCCTCGATTTGTTGATTGATCCCCGGCCACCACACATAAGCCCTAGCAAGGCTTTTCATTTTCACCCCTCCCAGATGGCCTTCGTGAAGCTCATTGAGCACTCTCTCCCTTAACTTGGGTGGAATTACCACTCGGGATCCACACATCACTGTCCCCTGGCATACTGACAGCTGTTCTCTTCTGGATGAGAATGCTGGCAACAGTGAGTCGCCATGTGTTGGCCATCCCTTCACCGTCAAATCATATACCCGAGACAGTGTCAGATCATTTCGGGTCTCCTTCTCTATATCCGCGTTAGTTACTGGCAAGCGTTCAATTATCGACGAATAAAATATTTTGACAGGGTCCACTGCTGGTGCCTCCCCCGCAGTAGGCAGTGGCAGGCGTGATAGCCCATCAGCGTTTCCATGCTGTTTCGTGCCCTTATACTTGTGATGAAATAACTGTGTTCTGATATTTGTACTTGTACTTGTAATGTCTGGAATGTTCCACCGGGGGGAACCACTAATGCTCCTCCCTGGCCCCGCCCCTCTTCTGGTATGTTCTACCAAGGGCTCCGTCGATGATGAATTCTCTTAACTCTGCCATGATTCTTACTTAATAAAAGGCTTCAGTCTTAAGCTTTAACTTCACGGATTCGGGCAGTTATTTGGCACATCAATTTTATTAAGTAACAACTTTTGGAAGATGGATCGATTTTTGAAACCAGAGCGTCTGGATATCGATCCCCATTCGGCAGATGCGTCGAAGAAATTTACGCATTGACTCCGATGTTTTGAACACTTCATCGCATCATCGACCGATCCGACGGTTAACAAGTTGGGTCTTCTAACCAACTTGGTAAGTCATCAAACTTACTCTATAATTGAAGATATTACTACATATGAAGAGGCCCTCACAGCTCTTAAAGCCCAGTACCTTATGTCGGTTAACGAAGTATACGCCAGGTATCTCCTGTCTACTCGCAGGCAATTACCCGAGGAATCTCTGGACGATTTCCTGCAGGACCTTAAGGCTTTGGCTAAGGGTTGCAACTACAAGGCTGTCTCTGCCATAGTGTATCAGGAAGAAGCCATCTGCGATGCTTTCATATCTGGCCTCCGATCTAATTATATTAGACAGAGACTCCTCGAGAACGACTCGTTAGTTTTAAAAACGGTCGTCGCTGCTGCTTGATCGTTAGATGTAGCCCAGAAGAATTCAGAAGTGTATGCATCAGCCCATGCATCTCTCTCAGCCTCGTGTGTTCCGAGTATGGAGGCATCCATAACACCAATGGAGCCCCCACTTAATCCTATTGTTGCGGCTGCGCCCCATGGGTCTAAGTGTTATTTTTGTGGCCAATCTAAACACCCCAGGCAAAGTTGCCCAGCCAGAGAGGCTATCTGTTTTAAATGTAAGAAACGGGGACATTTTAGTAAAGTGTGTAAGGGTAATCCTGTACCCGATGTCTTCTCTGCTGCCGCCTATCGTTTTACTCTAGCCTCGGCTACGGTTGACCAGACCATACCGTGTTCTTTGTCAAAATCTATGATGGACATTAAGATTAATGGTCGTCCTACTGGGTGTTTGATAGACTGTGGCAGTACTGAAAGTTTTATACACCCCAACCTTGTTAACTCCTGTTCATTGAAGGTGTATCCTACTCGAAGTAAAATTGTGATGGCGTCCAAATCCCTTACTTCGGAGGTAACTGGATATTGTAAAGTCACATTGACCGTTAAGGATACGGAGTATAAGGACTTTAAACTCCTCATATTACTTCAGTTGTGTGTGAACTTAATATTAGGCTTGGACTTCCAGTGTCAGCATGAGAGCGTTACCCTTAAGTATGGTGGATCTCAGCCTCCGCTCACAGTCTGCGGCCTTTCTACTTCAAACGTAAGTCCGCCTTCTTTGTTTGCGAACCTTGCTCCTAATTGTAGACCTATAGCGACTAAGAGTCGACGGTATAGTTCAGAAGATAAAACATTTATAAAAGAGGAAGTGCAAAGGCTTCAACGGGAGGGAATCATCGAACACAGTGGTAGCCCGTGGCGTGCCCAGGTGGTGGTGGTTAAAACTAATGAGAAGAAAAGACTTGTGGTCAATTATAGCCAGACTATAAACTTGTATACCCAATTAGACGCCTATCCTTTGCCTCGTATTTCTGAGATGGTGAACCAGATAGCTCAGTACCGCGTGTTCTCCACCATTGATTTAAAGTCTGCCTACCATCAACTCCCCATCAAAATAGAAGACCGACCTTATACGGCCTTCGAAGCTAATGGGCGCCTGTACCAATTCCTTCGGGTGCCCTTTGGAGTGACGAATGGGGTATCCGTCTTCCAACGGGAGATGGATCGTATGGTGGATGAATACGCGTTGGAAGCAACATTCCCGTACCTGGACAATGTTACCATCTGTGGGCGTGACCAACGGGAGCATGATCAAAATCTCGCGAAGTTCCTAGAGACTGCAAAGAGGTTAAACCTGACCTACAACGAAAACAAGTGTACCTTCAATACTACACGTTTGTGTATTCTTGGTTGCGTTGTGGAGAATGGGGTAATCGGGCCAGACCCTGAAAGATTACGCCCACTTAAGGAATTACCTTTACCTCACACTGTAAAAGCTTTGAGAAGGTGTCTGGGATTCTTCTCGTACTATGCCCAGTGGGTGGCTAGCTACTCAGATAAAGTCCGACCTCTTATTAAGTCGATGTCTTTTCCGCTATCGGCGGAAGCTCAGGAGGCTTTCCTTAATATCAAACGGGACATTGAGAAGGCAGTGGTATGTGCCGTGGATGAGAAGATCGCATTTCAAGTGGAAAGTGATGCATCTGATTTTGCGTTGGCAGCAACTCTTAACCAAGCTGGTAGACCAGTAGCTTTCTTCTCTCGTACATTGCAAGGACCAGAAGTTCGACATTCTTCAGTGGAAAAGGAGGCACAGGCAATTATTGAAGCAGTCAGGTATCGGAGACATTATCTCGCTGGCCAACATTTTACGCTCATTACTGACCAGCGATCTGTGGCCTTTATGTTCAACTCTAAGCAGAGAGGCAAGATCAAAAATGAAAAGATTTTAAGATGGCGAATAGAACTGTCAACATATGACTATGATATTCAGTACAGGCCTGGAGTATTTAATGAGCCATCGGATGCTTTGTCACGAGGAGCATGTGCTAGTCTAGGTACAGATAAGCTTCAAAGTCTCCACGACGCACTCTGCCACCCTGGGGTTACCAGAATGAACCACTTCATTAAGTCCCACAATCTACCCTACTCTATTGAGGAGGTCCGGACAATGACCAGAACCTGTCATGTTTGTGCTGAATGCAAACCCCGCTTCTATAAGCCGTCCGAGCCAGCTCATCTTATTAAAGCAACTCGACCATTTGAGCGTTTGAGTCTCGATTTTAAAGGTCCCCTTCCATCGAGCGACCGTAATGTCTATTTTCTTAATATTATAGACGAGTACCCTCGGTTCCCTTTTGTTATCCCCTGTCCGGATGTGACTAGTGCTGTTGTAATTAAATGCCTCTGCCAACTGTTTTCCTTGTTCGGCATGCCTAACTATATACATAGTGATAGGGGTTCTTCCTTTATGAGCGAAGAATTACGACAGTTTTTGCGATCGAAGGGGATTGCAACGAGTAGAACTACCAGCTATAACTCTCGTGGTAATGGGCAGGTCGAGAAAGAAAATGCGACAGTGTGGAAGGCTATCAAACTGTCTCTGAAGTCACGAGGCCTGCCGACCTCTTGCTGGCAGGATGTCCTGCCAGATGTGCTGCATTCCATAAGGTCTCTTTTGTGTACAGCGACGAATGCCACCCCTCATGAAAGGATGTTTAGTTTTCCAAGAAAAGCTACTAATGGAGTATCGTTACCCACATGGTTGACGACCACGGGCCCTGTGTTGTTGCGCAGACATGTGAGAGGCCACAAGACTGATCCACTGGTGGAGGAAGTACAACTCCTCCATGCTAATCCCCAGTATGCGTATATTCAATATTCGGATGGGCGAGAGGATACGGTCTCTATTAAAGATCTTGCACCTGCTGGAGCTTGAAAAGAGTTCGACTCTGAGAGTAGAGTTTTCAATCGTGGTATTGGACCTTCAGAGACACAAACCCTCAGTGTGGAAAATACTGATGATTCTGGGAATTCGAATGAACCGGAGTTAGTACTCCGGGAGGAGCCTCAGCAAGAGTTATGTCATTCCCAGAGGATTATCAGACCTCCTGACAGACTGAATCTATAGCAGGGGGTGAATGTGATGAAATAACTGTGTTCTGATATTTGTACTTGTACTTGTAATGTCTGGAATGTTCCACTGGGGGGAACCACTAATGCTCCTCCCTGGCCCCGCCCCTCTTCTGGTATGTTCTACCAAGGGCTCGGTCGATGATGAACTCTGTTAACTCTGCCATGATTCTTACTTAATAAAAGGCTTCAGTCTTAAGCTTTAACTTCACAGATTCGGGCAGTTATTTGGCACATCAATACTCTATTTCATATTGGTTCGCCCCTAGAAAAAGGGACCATCTTTGTAGCCATTGCGCAGTCATCACCGGAATGCCCTTCTTTGGATTAAAGATGGAGACAAGTGGTTGGTGGTCAGTCAGCAAGGTGAACTTCTGCCCATGCAGATAGTGGTTGAACTTTTTTACTCCCCATACTAGGCTGAGGGACTCCCTGTCAATCTGGGCGTAGTTGCGCTCGGCTGAGGTTAGTGACCGAGACGCAAAGGCTACTGGCCTCTCCAACCCGTCTGGGAATTTGTGCGACAGCACCGCTCCAATACCATAGGGTGATGCATCACACGCCAACCGAATTGGTAGTGGTGGGTTGAAATGGGCCAACACCTCTTTTGATGTGATCAATTCTTTGCACTTCTGGAAAGCTCGTTTACATTCGTCATTCCACTTCCATGGTACCCCCATTTGCAGTAGGGTGTTCAGTGGGTGTAATACTGTAGACAAATTTGGTAAGAACTTATGGTAGTAGTTCACCAGCCCGAGGAACGACCTCAGTTGTGACACATTTTCCGGTGCTGGAGCCTTGACTACTGCCTCAATCTTTTCAGGGGACTTATGTAACGCCTCTTCATCAATAACATGGCCACAATACAAGATCTGCTTCTGGAAAAACTCTCACTTGTGGCGATTAGCTCGTAGCCCATATTCCTTCAATCTAGTGAGCACCTTCTCCAGGTTGGCGAGGTGATCACTGTCATTTTCGCCCGTGACCAGGATGTCGTCCAAATAACACTGGGTCCCTGGATCCCTTGCAGGACTTGATCCATTGCCCTTTGCCAAATAGCCGGAGCCGATGCTACCCCGAACACTAGCCGGTTGTATTGTTAGAGGCCTTTGTGAGTGTTGATCGTGAGGTATTGTTTCGAGGCTTCTTCTACCTCCATTTGCAGGTACGCCTGGGCCAGATCAATCTTAGTGAAGCATTGTCCTCCAGATAGCGAGGCGAAAATATCTTCAATCCGCGGAAGCGGATATTGTACCATGTGAAGGACTGGGTTCACTGTCACCTTAAAGTCCCCACAGATGCGAACCTTCTTTGGTTCCCCAGGCGTATTACTCACCGACCTCTTCATTACAGGAACGATGGGTGTAGCCCACTCGCTCCAGTCCACTTTGGACAGTACTCCTGAACATTCCAAACCTTCCAGCTCTGCTTCAATGGCTGGGCGGATCGCATAAGGCACCGGTCTGGCCTTAAAAAACTTTGGGCTTGCATTTTCCTCTATTTTAATCATCGCTGTTATGCATTTTAGTGTTCCGAGTCCCTCCTGGAACACTTCTTGTGCATCAGTTAGCATTTTTGACAGTCATCCAGGTGTGACGTCGTCATCCTTTTTGGCCTCTACCGTCAGTGCCTGTATGGAATGCCAATCTAATTGTATCTTCCGGATCCATTCACGTCCTAGTAGTGGTGGTCCTCCATCTGGCAATACATATAGGTCCATTTTGGGTATTTCCTGGCCGTTGTATATCACGTTCACCCTTATTTTTCCTTTGGGGTAGACTTTTTGCCCCGTGTACGTCTTCAAGACAATCTCTGTAGCTCTCAAGTGTATATGTGAGAATAGCCGCTTGTAGTCCCTTCGGTTTATGACTGTTAGGGCTGATCCTGTGTCCAATTACATTTTCACTTGGACTCCGTCTATCTTGAGCGTGACCCAGATAGTCTGGTGATCCTCCATTTTGATTACATTATGTAGTTTCAGACAACCCAACTCCTTGCTTCCGGAGTCTGTATCACTTTTCTGTTCGTCTGAACTACTCTCCGTCACCTTATGTACCTTTTTGTACTTCTCCTGTGGAGATTTCTTGCTGCTGGTTTTCTTCCTTGACCTGCAGACTCTTGCTATGTGTCCTGCTTTTCAACACTGTCTGCACACTTGGTCCTTGAACCAACAATCCTTCTGGTCGTGTGTTGTTCTGCCGCAGCGATAACACTTCCCTGCTCCATATGACATTTCATTGGTGCCATATTCTTGCCGTCTCCGTTGTATCTCTGCAGCGCCCCATGCAGCTGCTTTGTGTGATACTGCCATGCTGAAAGCCTTGTCCAGCATAAGATCCATTTCTGATAGAAGCCATTTCTGGGTTCCTTCACTTTGCAGCCCACACACAAACTTGTCCCTTAACGTATCTGCTAGTCCCATTCCAAACTGGCAGTGTTTCGATAGCTTGCGCAGTTCCGTTAAATACTCAGCATTACTTTCGTCTTTATGCTGGTTCCTTTTGTGGAACTTAAATCTTTCTGCTATCAGCAGCGGTGTGGGGTTTAAGTTGTCCTGTAGGATTTCCACTATGCTTTCGAAATCCTTATCCACTGGCTTCTCTGGGGTTACTAGGTTTCGCAGTAAGCCATACGTTTTTGCACCCATGGAATTTAACAAAACCAGTGCTTTCCTGGCATCTGGCACTTCATTCACCTTGCAGTACACCTCAATGCATTCCACATATGTCGCCCAATCTTCGACTTCATTGTCGAACGCTGTGACACTGCCACTACTGGCTAAAATGGCGTCTCCCACACTCTCCCTTCTTCTCCGCTGGCTCAAAATGGCGTCTCCCGCGCTTTCCTTTCTTCCCGCGCTCGCCCTTCTTCTCCACTGCGGCTTCAAAAATGGCGTCTCCCGCGCTCTCCCTTCTTCTCCGCGGCTCAAATGGCGTCTCCCGCGCTTCCTTTCTTTCCCCCCGGACGCTCCTCAGCTCTTGAGCTGTGGCTGCGCTCTGCGCGTTCTCCTGTGCGCCTCTCTCATTGCCGCCGCTCGGTCCTGAACCCCGGCTGTGCTTTACCCTCTCTCTCTTTTTGTTTTCCATCGACGCTGCTTGGTCTTCAACCCCCGGCTGCACCCTGTGCGCTTTACCCTCTCTCTTACCCCGTCGACGCTGCTCGGCCTTTTCTGTGCCGTCGGTCAGCTCCAGCTGCCGCTGTCCGGGAAGGGTCTGTGCTGTACCTGTTGCCAGCCTGTTGCTGGACCGTCGTGGCTGGAGAACCAAGCCCAGCTCTCAACAGCCTCCCCTGCGATGTTCACTCTCTGCCGGATGACTGGGCGGTTGCTCGTGGTCGACGCCCGTGCTTCTGGCCTCGACTTTCTTCCACTGTCCTCCAGGAGCGAATCCCTGGGAGGAAATGCAGAGTTGCAGGTAGATTCGAATCGACCTCGTCGCCACTGTTAAATCCGTGAATCTTAAAGTATGTTGTTCTTCAATGAATAGACGGAGACTGCAGGTTAACAATCAACAGGTGTTTACTGGATGAGGGTAGTCTAAAAACTAACAGTACAGATGCCTGCTCAAGGCTTATATACAGGTGTGGTCACTGCCGGTACTACAGTATACAGGAGCTGTAAAAGTAGTTCTCTCTTAAAGGTACATACACTACAGGGAGGGGGCTCTCGATGGTCCTGTGGGGGAGTAAACGAAAGAGTTAGACATGTGAGATAAACGTTGCATGCGCATTGAATTGTGCAGATGATCATAAGTCAATCTGTTAGAGCATCAGAATCAATATCAGTCACTCATGCAATGTCAATGAGAGAGATGAAAAACTATTCTGTCACCAGCTTGCTCTGATGTGCCCGTCTGTCCGTCCCCCACTTGCGCATCCTCCTCCTCTCCCACAATCTCCAGGGCCGCCTCCTCCGCAGTGGTGAGCTGGGCTATTGAGGGTGGCCCTCCTCCTGTCCTTGCCCTCTCCCTCTTATTGTGGGCTCTCTTTTCCTGCAATGAGGGACACAAGTGGAGTTTGAGTGAGAATGAAGGAGGGAGTGTAGAGAACCCATAGCGTAGATACTTAGAAGGACACAAAGATGAAGTGAGGTGCCAAGACCAAGGGCCCTCTCTGTGTGTTGTAAGTTGTTGTCATAGCAGCTCAGTGATAGGGAGTGTGAAGGTTGCATAGCCGAATAGCTAAGTGAATGTGAACATACAGAGAGAGGGAATGGGTAAGGGTGCAGGGATGTAAGGGTGAAGTGGGATGTGGAGGAGAAGGTTGACAAAGCAGAGTGCTGGTGTTGAGAAGCGATGGGGATCAGATGGGGATGGAATACTCACTTTTCCTGTGCGGAGAAGGTCATGAAACCTCTTTCAGCACTGCAGCCAGGTTCTGCTGCACATTGAAATCGCATTCCCCTCCTGTGCCACTTGTAGCCACACAGCTTTGGTCAGTTGGGGAGGCTTTTTCCTCCCTGAGGAAGGGAAGAGCACTTCCGTGTTTGTTCTTGCTCCCTCCACCAGAGCTTGGAGGGAGGCCTCATCAAATCTGGGTGCACACTGTGGTCTGGTGCTGGACATAGTTGCAGTAGGAATCCCTCAGAAGTATGTTGAATAAGTTGTAAGGCTGAAAAAGAACCAAGGCTGCTTGCAGGCCATAAATCCAGTTGCATAGATGACCTCATCAGAGGCATGTTTCAGTATCAAAAGACTCATTGGGCCAGGGGTTCCCACACGCTGGAAATCAAGTGCCCAATTAGGGCAAAATCGCACTTTTATCCTGCCTCACATTGGAGGCGGGGTTCTGACACGCCAACCACCTGACATGCCCCCAGCCCGCCCCCAATGACAAAATCCAGCCCAAAGTATTTGTTTAATTTCTCAGGCATTTCCTTATTCCCCATTACAACTTCTCCTGTCTCAGCCTGTAAGGGACCCACATTTACTTTCGCTAATCTTTTCCTTTTTACATACCTGTAGAAGCTTTTACAGTCTGTATTTATGTCTCTTGCTAGTTTACTCTCATATTCTATTTTCCCTTTCTTTATCAATTTTTTGGTCCTCCTGTGCTGAATTCTAAAATCCTCCCAATCCTCAGGCTTACTATTCTTTTTGACAAAATTAGAAGCCTCTTCCTTTGATCTAATACTATCTTTAACTTCTCTTAGCCATGGTTGGACCACTTTTCCTGTGGGGTTTTAGTGGCTTAAAGGAATGTATATTTGTTGTAAATTAGGTATTAATTCTTTAAATGCTAGCTATTGCTTGTCTACCGTCATACCATAATGTAGTTTCCCAGTCTACTGTAGCCAACTCGCCCCTCGTACCTACTCTCAATTTGTGAAGTGCAGGCTCCCGAGGGAGATTTGGGGGTTTGGCATGATGAGAAATTCCTTCCTAACGGGGGTCAGTTCGGAGGGGATTTCCCCACATGCTTGAGCCTCCTTGACACACCTAGTGGAGTCAGGGCTGTGTGCCGCTTTTAGCGACTCGAAGGTTTTGGCCGCGAGCCGGATGTCGGCCCAGGACAGGCACTGCACCACCTCCTCTGACGAAATCCAGCCCACTCCTCCGCCATCCAGTAAGTCCCTGACTCTGGTCACCTTGCCAGCCAGGGCCCTGCCCTCCGCCAGCCACATGAACCCACGGTCGTGGAGGTATGGATTCCTGAACAGCAGCTCCCGAAGGATAGCCATCACTCCCGACGGGGGAGAACTCCGTCTGGAGGCAACCTTGTTCTAGACCATGATCTGTTCCTGATAGAAGACAGGTAGCTCCCGCAAGAAGGCACAGGTGCCCGCAAGTTTATAAACAGGAGCTGTGTGTTGTAATTGAGGCCGTGCAGCTGGTGGAAGAAATATCAATAGGGTCCTCGATGTACAGGTATCTCTGCAGGGTTCGAAGACGGGAAGTCGCAGCCTGGGTACAAAGGCACACCAACGGCTGACCGCCCTCCCTAAGCAGGAGACTCAAAACCGCGACAGAGATCCAATGCTTCCTTTTGTCCCAGAAGAAGTCGATGAGCTTCTTCTGTATCTTAGTGACAAACGCAGGGGGAGGGATCAAAGTGACCAACAAGTACCACAGCATAGCGGCCACCAGTTGATTTATGACCAGCACTTGACCCCTGTAGGCAGCACTCGGAGCAGTCCTGTCCAGTGCCCTAGGCGAGCAGTGACTTTGGCTTCCAGCTCTTGCCAGTTCACCAGTCAGGCATCCTCGGCAGGGCTGAGGTAGACTCTCAGGTAGAGGAGATGAGTTGTGCTCCAGGCAAATGACCTGAGCTCCTCCAGCAGGGAGTCCATCCGCCACTGACCCATCAGGAGCCCAAAACATTTCTCCCAGTTGATCCTGGCAGAGGATGAGGCCGAGTAGACCTGCTGATACTCGTACATCCTCAGCAAGTCAACAGGGTCCATGACCATGATGAGCACGTCATCGGCGTAAGCCGAGAGGGCGAGCTCCAAGCCTGGCCTTTGTAGAACCAGTCCTGTCAACCTCTTCCGCAAGAGGTGCAGGAAAGGCTCCATGCAGATGGCATATAACTGGTTGGACATGGGGCATCCCTGATGCAACCCTCTCCCGAAGCGAAGGGGTGCTGTCAAAGATCAGACACTCCACGGCAGCGTACAGAAGTTGGATCCGGGCAACGAAATGCATCCCGAACCCGAATGCATGCAAAGTTCCAAAGAAGTATTCGTGATCCACCCTGTCGAACGCCTTCTCCAGATCCAGGGAAAGGAAGGTGACTGACAGACCAGCCCTCTGGGAATGGTGGTCCAGGTACTGGACCAGATGGATGTTGTCGTGGATGGTCCATTCCGGGACCATGTAGGACTGGTCGGGGTGGATCATTTTGGCTAGCATGGTACCAAGGCGAGCAGACACAGCCCTGGCAAAGATCTTGTAGACCATGCTGAGGAGGGTGACCGGGCTCAGTTCTTAGGTAAGCGGAGATCGCCCTTCTTGGGCAGCAGGACAATGGCCGCTCTGCGCCAAGAGTGGGGCACCTCCCACCCATCACCAGACTTTCCCCCAGGACATGCACGTAGTCGCCCCTCAGGACGTCTCATTACGCCCTGTGGAACTCCACGGTCAGCCCATCCAGCCCCGGGGATTTGCCCCTCGAGGGCTGGCCGAGAGCACCGGTCAATTCCGCCAGGCTCAGGGCAGCATCCAGCTGTTCGGTGCCCTCCAGGCCGACCTTTGGCAGGTCCTCCCACAAAACTCTTCGAGCATCCTCGCTGGATGGATCTGGAGAGAACAGAGCCTTGTAATAGGCCTGGGCCCCAGCACTGATGCCCTCTGGCTCTGAGACCAGAGATTCGTCATCAGCCCCAAAAGCTGCTTAAGAACCCCCCTGTCTATTTTCCAGCGATGAGGAGAAGGGGGAGCCACGGTCCAGGTCCCGGAGGAGCCGGATCCGCGACTTCACGTACGTGACTCGAGACCCGATGAGCTGTAGGTCCTTCAGCGTGGCCTTCTTCTCTTCATACACCTTCTGCAGGGCCGGGTCTTTGAGGACTTGACCGAGACGAGACACCAGCTCCAGCACCTCCTTCTTCAACTACCCGACCCGGACCTTCCTCCTCTTGGTTGACCCCCTCACATACATCTAATAGAAGAGACAGACGTGAGCCTTGTCAACGTCCTACCATAGTCTCAAGGAGGGGAAGCCCCCCTGCTTCCTTTTCCAGTCGGCCCAGAACTGATGGAACAAATCCTGGAACTGCTCATCCTCCAGCAGCAGGTTGCTAAGATGCCAGTACGCAGACCCCACCCACACGCGGAGTGGGGCAATCTCCACCCAAATCAGGTGGTGGTCTGTGCACGGCACCGCTGCATGGAAGCTGCCGGAACGTGGGAAACGTACGCTCGGGATGTAAGGGGTTTTCGTCCTCGAGAGGTTTCCCTGAGGTTTCTCTCTCTAGAGGCCTCTCTCTCTTGCACAGTAAACCGTGAGTGGTTCGACCCACTCGCCCCTTAGATTCTGTACTCTGGACTTAGGCGCAGGAACTACAATGTAGAGAAAGCTCGTGTAGACCAAGTTTGATGAAACAAAATGAAATTTTATTGCATAAGGAAAAATATCAAATCAAATGCAAGCAGATAAGGGAATACATGGGAGGGAAAAACACACAAACAAATCATAACGACACAGTACTAACTAAAGCAAATACAGGCATCTTATACTCTACAAAGATTATCATGAAAATAAGGAAACACACGGAACATCGAGGGACAACAACTCATGTTAATTGTACCCTTAAATCCACCCCCTTATTAAACCTATCTAGATCTGATTGTGAAGGGCCAGAAACATGCTCACCAATCCCACTAGGAAGTGCAAGGTTTTGAAATCGAGTCTGTGTTTGGTCCTTTCAGGCGTCTTGTCTCCACGTGGATCGTGGAGCCCCTGTGAGCTGCGCCACACCTCTCCCCTGAGGTGGGGGTCGGGGGCGGCTGGATACCGGCGGGCCTGGATGTCGGCGGGGTTGAGGATTGTCGGCTCGACCCTGGTTAGAGGAGCCTTGGGCTGGCTCCCATCGCTCCTTCAGGTTCCTTTCCTCTCTTCTACCGAGCCGTGGTGGCTGGAAGGTTTCTTCGCTTGGGACCTTAATTTTTTTGTCTCTTCTCCCAAGCTGGGTCGATGGCCTCTCGTTCCAGCAACGGCCCGGGGATGGTCGATGATCTCCCGATGTGCTTCCCCGGGGCGGAACTCCTGCGATTGACTGCTCCTTCTTCAAGCTTGCTCGTCCTGAGTGTGTGATCGTGTCCTCCAGCTGCCAGCTTGTTCGGGCTCAGCTCTCCTTGTGACTGTCCAAGCTTTCCTGTCGTGTCGAGAGAGTGTGAAACTGCTGAAAAAGTCTTCCAGATATACCTTTCTTCCAGAGGCTTCACTTCCCGCCCAAAATCAGGTTAGTCTTTGTTTTACTTTTGGCGGGCTGTGAGCAGAGTGGGGTAGTTATTATATTTAAAATGTCTTAAACGGCCGGTGAAGGCCCATCTCTAGTTTGAAATTACCTCCATTGTTTTGAATGTCCTGCTGATCTCATTATCTAGTCCTGGGTGCTGTTCTCATGAATATGAAATTGTCCCCTTTTGTCTGGGGCAACATCTTGATGGCCTCTGTCTCCAGGCCGATCTTGACTAGATCTGCATCTAATCCATATGCATACCTGTGGGTCTGGTTTCATTCTCTCAGGAACGGCTTCCAGAACTTACTGTGGGTTGAATCCACAAAACTGTCTGAGGTTGCGCAGGAACCATTTTAAAGTGTCCCAATAAGCTGATCACATGGTATGGTGGCCATTTTGTATGCCCCTTTATCTGGGCTTCTTTTAAAACAGTCTTTAGAATCACAGCCTCTTCTGCCATTTAACCCTTATTAATATTAAATCCAATTTTGCGAATCCTACAGGGAAATATAAAGGCGGTCGATTCTGGACCTTCCTCCTCCAGACCTCACGCTAGTGAAGGTGCCGGCGTCGGGATGGAGATTTCACCAGATGTCCACCAAGTCGAAGGACTCGACCAGGTCCCTCAACTTCCCCATCGCCACCATGCTGTGCGGGGCACTGGAGTGGTCCCTTGCTTCGAGGGTGCAATTGAAATCCACCCACCCACCTTGAGGATAATGCACTCGCCAACGTCGACACTTCTTCAAAGAAGCGCACCAGTCTGAGGACTGTACACGCTCACCAGGTGAGGCGGCACGTCCCCCAGGCGAACAGTGAGATGGAGCAAGCGACCTGGCACAGGCTCCTTGACCTCCAAGATCTCTGGCCGAAAATGTGGGGTCAGCAAGATAGCCACCCCGCAAGAAGTGGTGGCGAGGTGGCTCATGCAGACCCCTCCTTGCCATTCCAGGAGCCACGAAGCCTCGTCTCCTGGAACGATGTGGGTTTCCTGCAGGAAGCACACCGCATACTTCCCTTCCTTAAGGAACGAGAAGTTAATAAATCTGCGGCGTGCCTCTCTGCTGTCATTGATGTTGAGGCTGGCCATGGTTATCTTCATGACAGGAGCATAGGGCAACCTTTACTTAACTTACTGTGGGGAGGGAGCGGAGTCGCACATTATCCTCCACTCCCTCAGCAGCCCAGTGAGTAACGTCTTGAGCCGGCGCAGCTCATGATGGCTCGCGTCCTTGCCGACACTCAGGGTCTTCAAAGCTGCGCGGATGGACCTGATGAGCAGCGCCAGCTTCTACCTTCTGTCGAGAGCCAGTTGGATTTTATTGCGACGACCTAGGCATTCTACCAGAAATTCCCGGAGATTCTCAATGGGGATGAGGGGAGACTCGGTAGGGGGCAGAAGGACGTCCACCGCCTCACTGGTGATGGACTCCAAATTGTCCCCAGTGCCCTCCACCGAGCCGCCGTCTTCCTCCAGGTCATCATAGCCAGTGGCCAATCCGCCCACAGCACAGGGTACAGTGAATGGCTCAGCCGCACCAGCCGCTCCAAGCTCTGTCACGATCCCATCCCAGGATCGATGGCAGAGGAGTCCTCCCTGGGCTCCTCCAGGGGTGCTGGGTGAGGAAGCGGCAGTGGTTCGGGTCCGGCTCCACCTCAGGCACTGGGCTGTATGGTGAAACCAGGATAAACTCCATCCCCAGTTCCACCAATACACCCGGCACCAGAGTCAGAGACAGAGAAAGGGGGCCATCCCCTTCCCCGCCACCACTCACCGACCCAGCGGGCGGGGTGTTTTTATTAAAGCCAACCAATAGGCCAAGCAGTTCCTGAGAGATGTCAAGGTGTGGCTGGGCGAGCTCAGCATCTCACCTGCTTCAGCCCCCAGGACGCCCGACCTGGTGACGAGGGATGGTTGTGGTGTAGCAGTAGGTGGAACTGTGGCCCCCGCAATAGCCACCCTGCAAGAAGTGGTGGCGAGGTGGCTCATGCAGACCCCTCCTTGCCATTCCAGGAGCCACGTAGCCTCATCTCCTGGAACGATGTGGGTTTCCTGCAGGAAGCATAGAAACATAGAAACATAGACGATAGGAGCAGGAGTAGGCCATTCAGCCCCTCGAGCCTGCTCCGCCATTCAATGTGATCATGGCTGATCATCCAATTTCAGTACCTGGTCCCTGCTTTCTCCCCATACCCCTGGATCCCTTTAGCCTTAAGAAATTTATCTAACTCCTTCTTGAATATATTTAATGAATTGGCCTCTACTGCCTTCTGTGGTAGAGAATTCCACAGGTTCACCACTCTCTGGGTGAAGAAATTCCTCCTCATTTCTGTCCTAAATGGCCTACCCCTTATCCTTAGACTGTGACCCCTGGTTCTGAACTCCCTGACCATCGGGAACATCCTCCCTGCATCTAGTCTGTCCAGTCCTGTCAGAATTTTATAGGTTTCAATGAGATCCCCTCTCATTCTTCTAAACTCCAGCGAGTACAAGCCCAATCGTCCCAATCTCTCCTCATACTTCCCTTCCTTAAGGGCAGGGCTTTATTCCCACCCCCTGGAGGCACAGGCCAATCAGAAGTATCTGTCTCACTCTCCCGAAGGATGGCCGACTCCTGCTGATGGCACGTGTTGGTGGTTGGGGGGCACAGGACCAGTGACGGGCACCAACTCCTCTTCCACAGACGGTCCTCCCATTTCTGGGTCCTCCTCCGTTTCCAAGGAGTGGCACCTCATTTTTATTCCGGAGGGACGCGGAGGTAGGGAAACCTCCGTGTCTGCCGAGAATTCTACCTCCACCCCTTCCTTCTGCTTCTGTTTCCCGAGCCCAACCATGAGTTGTAAATTCCCCGCAAGAGTGAGCATGGTTATGGGCTCGGGCACGGGATACCTCGCGCTCACGGTCGCCGGTACGGGGTCAGGGATGAGCGTGGGTATGGGATTGTATGGGTTATCCAAGGGATTCGCCACGAGATGTTTTTTCTTTCACTTGTAATTTGCAGGGTTCTCAAAATTCCCACACTCCCCGAGTTATGGATCAAGGGACCCTGTTTTGGACAAGTTAAAAGCAGGGTACCCAAAATGGCTTCTGTAAAGCTCGTGACCAAAATTGACAGGATTTTTAAAAGCAAGACTCTGCAGACAAGCAGGCTCAGGGACGATATTTAAAATGCAGGAACCTGTGAACAGGGACTCTTTGGAGCCTGCCAGACAGAGTAAACACAGAATAAGCATTTATTCAACTTGAGTCCAATCAAAGTAGAATGGGCTTATAACCGTGGCTATTAGCTTTCTGCATGTTTAATCAATAACAGCTCACAGTAGCCATCAAGGTACGATGGGGACAATTAAGTCTTATCCATGACAAAGCAACCAGGACATCGGGGCCATTAGACCCGGAGACAACCACTCCTAAAGTCGTTAAAACAAATGGTTGTAATCATTTAAACCAAGCCCGCCAAAAGTTAAACAATGGACTGACCTGATTTGGCGCACAGATAAGGAGTGGAAGAACGGGTATAACTGTAGGCCCATCAGTAGCAATTGCTCTGCTTCTCTGGCGTTGACTCTTGTCTGTGGCCTTGGCCTGCTGCCGCTCGTACTCGTGCCCTGGCCTCGTGGCAGGTTCTCTTCTCGCTCCCCGCACCACTCAACAACCAAGGGCGCCCATTACACCGGGACCAAACGCGGGAGGAGAACGAGACCCGAGTTCAAAGTCACACAGGACACACAGGCCACGAATGGGCAGACTAGACGAGACGAGATGAAGAAGAAGGTAACACCAACAAGAGCAGAGAAGGGCAGCAAAAGACACGTCGGTAAAAACCAAACGCCTAGTTATAAGCTGGCATTTGGGGAAGAAATTAGCAGTGTATGCTTGGACAGTGAGGATAAGTTGGCATTTGAACACTGCGAATAAACAGGCGTTAGACGCGAGTGTCCACGCCCGCAACGACTATGCTAGTGTTCAAAGCATGGGTAGCAAAATCTTGTAAGCAGTGAAAACCGCCAACCGATCCACGACCGCAACAGTACCACCGACGACTGCCCGAGGGAGAAGAAGAAAACCCATCGCGACGAGACGACGACGGTAGCTGAGGAGAGGGAAGGTGTGTTGCATCAACAACTCCAACACCGCGCCCTGAGACCATGTGGCGACGGAGTACCCCAAAGGACAGAAGACCAAACCTCAAAACTCACAACGTTAAAGCAACAGGTTTTGGATTGGTGAGCATGAATTCCTGGCCCCTCATAGCTTAATCTAGTTAGGTATAGGGGGTGGAATAAGGATAAGGGGGATTGTTAATGCAGTTGTTTTTCCCTCGATGTGCCATGTGTTCCCCATTCCCTGAATAAGTGTAATTGTTTATGCCTGTGTTTTATACCAGTAATTCTCTTAAGACTGTGTTTTTATTTCTGTTTTAATAAAATCTTGGTTTTCTTACACCAAACCACTTGTCTGCTCGATTTTTTGTATCGCCGCCTGTACCTAAGTCCGGTGTCTAGAACCCAGGGATGTCGGAGTGATTCGAACCGCTCAAGGGACAGTCAGAGGCGAAGCTGACTGGGCACCATGACGACACCACCCCCTACACACCCTGCCTTCCTTCTGCATGTACACTCCCCTAAACCCCTCGCCGGAGGCCTCGGTGGCATTGGCCTCCGACGTCGCCCGCGCATCTGTTTGTTCCAATGCGCGGTCGGGAGCGGGGGTGGGGGGAAGTGGCGGCAGCGCCAGCCTCAGCCGCTTTAGCCATTTTAGTGGCCTGGGAGGCAGCGCAGTTTTTACGTATGTGCCTCAACCTCCTTACAAGCATGGCATCGCACACAATCCGACGTGGTAATCTGTCCCTTGATGGTGCACAAAGAGTGCACCCTTTGTGTCCTCCTCCCACTCTAGCTGAATAAAAAGCTGGGGCCGCAAGTAGAAGACGTGGCGGAGGCTGGTTTCCCTGAAGCCAAGCGGGATCGGCGCTATCCCTGACTTCACCTCCCTCAGTTGACGTAGGTGGGGGCGGATGAGCTCACTGGGGACAAAGGGCAGGATGTTGGATATTACAATTCGCTGCGCCATGACTTCAAGGGGATCCACCGGCAGGAAGGTCCCACCCACTGTGAGCCCCTTATTAAGGGCCAGGAACACCACCCGTTCAGACCTCAGGAAGAACACAGCCTTCCTATACATCTTTGAGGCGGCAACGATGGCTGAAGTGCCGACAGCCCCAGTCATGGCTTTCACAAACGCCTTAATCATCATGTTGGGGTGAGTGTAACGCTTCACCCCATGTTTTTTAGTTATTAGTGTGAAAGGTGATGGGCAGCAGGAGCAACAGGAGTAGCTGTAGCTGCCACGCCCGCGTACGTCCTTGGTGGCACCGCCACCGGCGAAGATGGAGTCGCCATTGAAGGGTTTTTACTTTAAGGGCTAAACTCCCCAAGTTTCAGGCTTGATATTAAAAATTATTAAGGCCTTGGTTTTTTGTTTTTGAGCAGAGGGGATTTCCAAGGAGAGAGACTTCTCTCAACACCTACAGCTCAGGCTATCCTGCTCACAGTGATTAGCACCTATTCAAGACAAACACTTACAGCTGATTGACAGGTAACCGCCACTGGCAGGCAGTTTCTGTTATCTGCAGTTTTTAAAGTTCTAGGTTAAATTCAAAACATTAAAATCAATTTCATTTTTTACAGCTAATACTAGCCCAGTACTTACCAGAGACTCCCACTGTCTCCAAATTCCCAACTTTAGCACTCTGTGTAGAAGCACTCCATTTACGATCACTGTCCAGACATCAATTTGCTGATGATTGAGAGTAGGCTGATGGGGCGGTAATTGGCCGGATTGGATTTGTCCTGCATTTTGTGGACAGGACATACCTGGGCAATTTTTCACTTTGTCGAGTAGATGCCAGTGTTGTAGATCTACTGGAACAGCTTGGCTAGAGGCATGGCTAAATCTGGAGCACCGATCTTCAGCACTACAACCAGGATGTTGTTGGGGCCCATATTGTTTGCTGCATCCAGTATGCTCAGCCATTTCCTGATATCACATGGACTAAATTGAATTTGCTGAAGACTGGCATTTCTGATGGTGAGGCCCTCAGGAGGAGGCCAAGCTGGATCATCCACTCGGCACTTCTTGGTGAAGTTTGTTACGAATGCTTCAGCCTTGTCTTTTGCACTCACATGCTGGACTCTGTCATCATTGAGGGTGGGGATGTTCATGGAGTCTCCTCCTCCTGTTAGTTATTTCATTTTTGTAAGATTCGCAAAATTTCTACATTTCCCCAAAGGTTATTAATAAGAAAAGGGGCCCTGCATGGACATTTTAATGAAAAGGGGTACCCAAAGATGGCGTCCGCACCTCGTGGCCAAAAGCCTGCAAGATTTAAAAAAAGGTTGGACTCTGTGGCACAAGCAGCTCTTTGGGAAATCGAAACCCAAGCTGCAGTTTCTGTGAAGAGAGACTTTTGTATTTTGAAAGCAGACACAGCACTTTGATTATGCATTGTCAAATCGGAGACAGATCAAAATCAGTGAGGCCTATACTTAAGGCCATCAAGCAGTTTGCATAAATAATCGGAAACAGCTTAGGGAAGCCATCGAGGCTGGACAGGCCCATTAAGGTGTATTAATAACAAAACAACTCGATAATTAGGCCAGTAGATGCGATTACTGGTCATCTAAATACAGTTAGTTTAGATTGCTACCATTATTTAAACTAGCCCGCCAAGATTGGAACAATGAAATAACCTGATTTGGCGCACAGATAAGGGGCTATCGAAAGGAGTATAACTGCAGGCCCCAGGTAGCAATCGCTCTCTTGTCTCTTGACTCTTGCTCTTGCCCTTGACTCTGCTCTCTGCTCTCGTGGCTCCGGCCTCTTGGGCTGCCGCTCATACTTGTGCACTGGCCTCGTGGCGGGTTCTCTCCCTGGAGCAGATTTTCAGTAGCCAGTGACACCATACCAAATGCTAGGAAGGGAAACGAGGCCCAAGTCCATAGCCATCTAGGACGCCCAGGCTGCAGAAAGGGGTGAGACGAATTTGAGCAGATAGCCCAGGACTCGTAAAGTAGTCCAACGGGATGAGACGAAGTTGCGCAGGTAGTCCAGGACTTGTATGGTAGTCCGACGAGACGAGACGAGTGGAGATGAAGAAGACGATAATAACTCAATAAGGGCAGCGAAAAACGTGTCGATAAGTAAACCAAGCGCCTAGTTATAAGCTGACGCTTGGGGAAGAAAGTCCTTGTGGCCAGGGAAGAGAAACACCTTGTTAAACACTGCGAGAATGCAGGTGTCTACGCCGCAACGAATATACAGGCGTTTCATGCATGGCTAGCAAAATCTAAACGGTAACGACTGATGACTGTTCAATAAGTATAACATTACCGCTGACGACCGCCCAAGGGAGAAGAAGAGGAGAACCCATCGAGACAAGGCGACGACGGTAGTGAAGGGGAGAAGGTGTGTCGCAGTTGCAGACTCGGCACCGCGCCCTTGAAGACCACGTGGTGACGGGGTACCTAGAAGGACCAGAGACCAGACTTCAAAACTCGCACTCATTAACAGTTGGCTTTTACTTTGGATTGGTGAGCATGAATTCTGGCCCCTCATAGCTTAATCTAGATAGGTATAGGGGGTGGGATAAGGATAAGGGGATTGTTAAGATAGTTTGTTTTCCCTCGATGTGCCGTGTGTTCCCCATTCCCTGTATAAGTATAGTTATTTTGTACTAGTAACTTTTTCATAAGATTGTGTAATTTCCTTTTCAATAAAAATCTTGGTTTTGCTTAAATCCAAACCAGCTGTCTACTCGAGTCTTTTCTGTTTTGCCGCCTGTACCTAAATCCAGTGTCTAGAACCCAGGGGTTTGGGAGTGATTCGAACTGCTCATAAACAGTCAGAGGCATAACTGACTGGGCATACGCGCCAATCCCACACCACCCCTACAGAAATGGCGACCGCGGCAGGACACCAGCAACAGGGTTGCGATACGGTAGACAATAGTTCAGATGAGCGAACCATGACGGAGGAAAGGATTTCTGATTATGTGTTTAGCAAGGTGAATATCACTAAGAAGTGGATCACCACTCTGTTAAAGGCTGGGCGTCCGGTAGATGCAGCAGCTAAATGGACAGAGGGAAAGGAACACAAGAAGTCCTTAGAAAAGGCAGTTTGGCTGATGTGTTTTAAAAAGCAGGTCCAGCTTTTGGACAGGCTCGTTGCAGCACAGGCAGTCGAGTTAAGGGAGTCAGCCCTGGAGATCCAGGATAAGGCTCTTGCAGGGGAGAAGTTATTAGTAGCTTTGCAGGCTTTGAATCAGGAGAGAGTACATTTAATGGGAGAACACAAGGCCCAGTTGGAATACCTACGGTGCCAAGTCACCGAGGCCAAGGGAAATGAGTTAAGGTTGCAGGGGAAGAACGCCCGCTTGGCAAGGCAGATTAGGGAACAGGAAGAGAAAGTACAGGAGGTAAAAGCCACTTACAAGCTAGCGAGCGAACAGGGGTTTGAGGAGGCAGACCACGGCCCCTGTAAAGAGAGGATAGAAAATCTGAGCCGGGCCCTCCGGAAGGCAAAAGGCATGGTATGCCTCATAAGCCCAAAGGCAGGCCAGGCAGATTTTATGGGGGACGAGGGGAGGACAATTCCAATGTCACCGGTAATGTCTAGGGACGACCCGGTTGAGAGAGAGGAGACCTCACGACCACCACCCATAGCGCCAAGTTTCAGCGAGGTTTGGCAACAAGGGGGTGTGGAACCAGAGGTGGAAGCGGAGGTAGAGCAACCCCCGCCCGAGAGGTCGGAACCGGGACTGATGTGCCCAGCACGGCATCGGAGGTTGGGCCCACCCGCCAATGGCGACAATGAGGGACCCCTCCAAAACCAGTTCGTATTACCCTTTAACACCCAACAGCTTAGGGCTATGGTCAACCATAACCCAAAGCTCTCCAAAAAGGGAGACCTCTCGATCCACTTCAGGGAAGTAGAGCAGGCAGCCAGCGTCAACGACTGCGATGACGCTGAGAAGGCCAAGATGCTGCTATTCTCCCTGGAGAGTAGTCTCCTCCAATCCCTCTCTGATGAGTGTAAAAGGGGGCAGAGCGGGTACAAGGAGCTTGGAGATGCAGTTCTGGAGGCCATGGGGATGAATGAGGGAAGCCCTTTCTCCCGTGTGGAGAAGACGATCCAGCTCCCAGGGGAAACCCCGCAGGCTTTTGCGGACTGGCTGTGGTCGGTGTACCGGAGGGCCTGTCCGGGGACACCGGACCGACTGTTCCTGAACGGGGATCTCCTGGCCCATTGGCTCCGTTGCCTGGTGGCGAACAGCTTGCCACAGGTCCGGGTCAAGGCAGAAGCCTGGTTCGGCCCCAAAAATCCCCAGACCACCGAACTTACGGTGATTAGGCAGCTCACTCTGGCCTATAAAAACGGTAGGGGAGCCAATGTACACCCACCCAAGGGAAAGGTGCATGAGTTAAAACCTGAACCGGGTAGGAAAGAGTGGCACCAGGAAGGGAGTAACCCCCCCAACGCAAAGACGAATTGTTACGGCTGTGGGAAGGATTGTCATTGGCGGAAGGAGTGCAAAAACCCTTGGAAAGACAACAAGGGAAAGAATTCCACAGCCCCAGCCCAAAAGGTGGAGGCAGGAATCCCTCCTGCCGCGGTCGAGTCATTTTTGGACGCCATGAGGTCCATATTGACTGACCAGGGGAGAGTAGCAGCCGCTACCGGTGCTCTGACCCCGTCAGCCCCATCCAACCCACATCCATGACTAGAACCAGCACAGCCTGTCGACCTGTGTCCCCTTGAAAACGATGAGGGGAGCAGGCCCTGTGTTAAGATGCGGGTGGAGACGGTGCAGGGGCGATTTCGGTGGACACTGGAGATTCCAGCATGGTGGTCCATTTGGAAGACCCGACCAATCCACCCAGGTCTAACAAGGTCCCATTTAGCCTAATGGCATCAACAGGGAACGAGCAGGCTGGGGGAATGGCCAAGCCTTTGGCCATAGATTTGGGATTCCTTCCTACCACGTGGGAGGGTAACCAAAGGACCAACAAGGTGGCCGAGCAGAGGGCTAGGGAAGGAAAGTTCTGGGATTCATGTAGAGCAGGCCCGGTAGCCGCAGTCTGGGACAAGGGAGGCACACAGGGGGTAGCTTTGGCCCCGGACCTAAAGCCTGTCCAAGCCCAAGATCCCACCTGTAAGGCCGTCCCGGCAAGGGAAGAGAGCGGGGAGTTCCTAGAAGGCCCGTTCGGGGCAACGGACGAGGTTTTAAAACAGGCTGCTGGTTATATCAATCAGTGCAGACTGTTTAAACCTGAAAGGAGAAAACAGCCAGTTGGGGTAAATCTGAGGATAGAAATCCTCAGCCTGCAGCAGGACCGAGTTCACAGACTGCACAGGCAGGCGCTGTGGCTTGCTTGAAGGGAGGGGCCATCCCGCCCATCGATTGGGACACTCCCCCACTCTTCTGGGATCCAGATGAGGGGGAGGGACCTGAGGGCAAAAACCCCGCCCCTAACCCAGGTGTAGAGAGGGAGGGACCTGAGGTCGAAAACCCCGCCCCAGACCCAGCCATGGGACCTGGGGGCAGAGACTCTCAGCTCGCAGCAGCAGGCTGTGAAAAGTTACCTGCCCCCAGCCCAGGTTCGGGAGGGGTCAAACCTGAGGGAGCGGCGGTTCGGGTTAAAGGCCCAGCGCCCAAGAAAGCCCCACCCGCCAAGGCCCCCAGAAGGTCCCCACGGACACCCCAGCTGAGAAAGCCATGGTCACCAGCCCTCCAGTTACCAAGGGCCGCCCCTCGAGCCAGGAAAGGGTCCGAAGGACAGAGGTCCTCAGCCAGCAGCCACGGGCTGCGAGGGGCCAACAGTGAAGGATGGTGCGGTCACGCCGGGGTTGGCGGTGAGCCGCAGTCCAACCAGGGATTAGTCTGGCTGCCCGGAGACGGGCGGCGGATGTATATAGTTTTAGTTTAAGTTTTGGTTACTGTTAAGTTAGGTATTTAGAAGTTTAAGTATTTAGCTTAAGTTTGGGTGTTTTAGCTTAAGTTAAATAAGGTGATGGGTAGTTTTAAGTAAGTAATCTGCTAAGAGTGTATATATTTGGGTCGAGGTTGCGGGACCCGACCATGCTTCACCAAGCCAGAGAATCTCTTGGGGACCTGGCTGCATGTTTTTACATCTTTTTGCAGAAAGGCTTTCAGGATGGAGGGGATCATGATCCTATTCGCCCTGATTGGGATGGGTGTCGGGAGGCGAGGCGGCTGTAAGGGGTTTTCCTTGAGAGATGTCTCTGAGGTTTCTCTCTCTAGAGGCCTCTCTCTCTTGCACAGTAAAACCTTGAGTGGTTCGACCCACTCGCCCCTTAGATTCTATATTCAGGAATTAGGGGCAGGAACTACAATGCAGAGAAAACTCTTGTAGACCAAGTTTGATGAAACAAAATGAAATTTTATTGCATAAGGAAAAATATCAAATCAAATGCAAGCAGATATGGGAGTACATGGGAGGGAAAAACACACAAACGAATCATAATGACACAGTACTAACTAAAGCAAATACAGGCATCTTATACTCTACAAAGATCATCATGAAATAAGGAAACACACGGAACATCGAGGGACAACAACTCATGTTAATTGTACCCTTAAATCCACCCCCTTATTAAACCTATCTAGATCTGATTGTGAAGGGCCAGAAACATGCTCACCAATCCCACTAGGAAGTGTAAGGTTTTGAAATCGAGTCTGTGTTTGGTCCTTTCACGCGTTTTGTCTCCACGTGGATCGTGGAGCCCCTGCGAGCTGTGCCACACCTCTCTCCTGAGGTGGGGGTCGGGGGCGGCTGGACACCGGTGGGCCTGGATGTCAGCGGGGTCGAGGATCATCGGCTCGACCCTGGTTAGAGGAGCCTTGGGCTGGCTCCCATCGCTTCTTCAGTTTGTTTTTATCTCTTCTCCTTCCAACCGGGGTGGATGGAAGGTTTCTTCTCTTGGGGTTTTTATTTTTTGTCTCTTCTCCCAAGTTGGGTCGATAGCCTCTCATTCTGGCAACAGCCCGGGGATGGTCGATGATCTCCCGATGTGTTTCCCCGGGGCGGGACGCCGGCTTCGAGACGGCCTTCTCGATGTTGGCTTTCTTCTTCCTCCTGCGAGTGCCTGCTTCTTCTTCTGGCTGTGATTAAAACTCTCGTACCTAACTGCCGAAAAGTCTCCCTGATATACCTTTCTCCCAGAAACTTCCGTCTCCCGCCCAAAGTCAGGTTAGTCTTTGTTTTACTTTTGGCGGGCTGGGAGCACAGCTGGGTCGTTATTACATTTTAAAATGTCTTAAACGGCCGGTAAAGGCCCATCTCTGGTCTGGAATTACCTTCATTGTTGTTAATGTCCTGCTGATCACGTTATCTAATCCTGGGTGCTGTTCTCATGAATATGAAATTGTCCCCTTTTGTCTGGGTCAACATTTAGATGGCCTCTGTCTCCAGGCTGATCTTGACAGGATCTGCATCTAATCCATATGTATACGTGTGGGTCTGGTTTCGTTCTCTCAGAAACGGCTTCCAGAACTTACTGTGGGTTGAATCCACAAAGCTGTCTGCAGTTGCGCAGGGACCATTTGAAAGTGTCCCAAGAAGCTGGTCACATGGTATGGTGGCCATTTTGTATGCCCCTTTTTCTGGGCTTCTTTTAAAACAGTCTTTAAAATCATGGTCTCTTCTGCCATTTGACCCTTATTAATACAAAGTCCAATTTTGCAAATCCTACACTCCCCCCTGATGCTATTGTAACTTGCTTGAAGTATCATAATTCTGGTTGAGCAAAATTTTCTGACTTTCCACAATCTAACCATCCCCAGTATTTACCTATCTATAACCCCACGACACATGCATTTCCCAATTCAGAAAAAAATCTAGTGTACATTAAGCATCTATAGATGGCAATACCTTGCAGTTAAAAATCTAACAATTTACTTGCAGGCATGGAGGGGGGCCTTATACCCCTACATCACCTAGTGCATACACATTACCTTCTAATAATAGCATCACATCTAATTCAAATGCACTAAGAAAATAAAGTACACACACAAAAATTTCAATGCACATGATTACATATCAAAATACAGAGGAGGGAGGGAAAACTTTAACTTTATACAAAGCAGCAAAATCGAAACGGGTGTCTCTTCTTCTACCCGCAAATAATGCTCCCTCCATTCCCCTCTATTCTCATACTTTTGCGAATGTTTGACCTTTTTACAGTGTACAAACAGTAAATAAACTACAATGACAACCTGGCACACTACAAGAATGTGGGAGGCTATCCTAATCCAGGAAGGGACTTCTATATTAGTGAACAGGTCCCACCATGGTGGGGTCACTATATCCAATATGTCTGCCCCTATCTCTAAAGTCTTCTGCTCCGGTGTGTAGAAGTGTTTCTGTGAAACAACAATGGCTTTTAATATCTTGGTGAGGTGTTCAGGGAGAGGGGGAATGATATATCCAAAATGCGCAACGAATCGCTCAAGATCGGTGAAATTCTCTTTAACAATGATGTGAACAGTGGAAGGTTCAGGAATGGGGACAATTCACTCTTGGGCCACTTGAACTTCTGCCCTGGGCTTGAAACAGAAGCTGCTGTCACTAACCGGACACCAACCGTGCTGTCCATGCTGGTAGTGGGGCGCTGCAGTGGTGACACAGTATGTCCCACCTCCTATATATGCCACCTGCGGAGGCACATGGCCTTGTGCCATTGCCTCCATGGTGCAATTTATAGGCTTCGTGCCAGCAGTTCTGAACCCGCACTGTGGTTTTGAATGGGCATTCAAGTGCTGGGGACACAGGATGATGTGTGCTTCCCGGCTCCAGCACCCCGAGAGGTCGGTACCTATCATTGCATGCTCCCATCGGATGACATAAGGTGGGACCCCTGTGTAGCGAATGTGCGCACCCCCCTGAATGACTCCAATGTTCTCCACCCTGTATACCGGGGCGGGTTTGGCTGTCTTTCCCATCACCGGCATTCTTACCACGATACCCATAATGGTGTGATTAGACTGTCCACAGTCCACTGGGACTGGGTAGGCCTCTGAAGCTAGTCTGAGCTGGCACGGACTCAATGTATTCTCAAAAGGGTGGAGGGCTGCGAGGTGCTTGTTGCTGATCCAGGAGGGGACTAAACCTTGCTTTAAATCCTCCAGATTACTGCGGCCCTCGCCCAGTAACAACGCCCCGTATAGCACACAAGCTTCGTTCTGCGCAGCCTGATCGGACGCATACCGATCCTCCCTGATGAGAGCATTTACCATTTTGGCGTGTTTCTCCAGCTCAGCTATAATCTCTTTTAAGTGTAGTGTCATGGCCTGGTCCTCATGTAACTCAGAACCCACTACCTTATTCTCATCAGCCAGTATCTTTCTTAACTGTGTTTTTAAACTATTGATCTGGGTTTGCAGCTCCACATCATCCAGTGTGTTGATGACAGAAGTTCCTGTATTAAAAGCTGTGAAAATATCATTTACTGCACCCCTTTTTGCCTCCCTACTCTGTCCAAGCCCTCATGTGGTGTGGTGTACAATTCGGCTCTGTCAACATCGGCAAAGTCAAATTCGTAAAACTGTTTAAACATGTTTGTTAACAGGACCTGGTATAATTGCTCCGTTTCCTTCGGGCACCACGCTGGCAATCTTACCTCGGTGATGTTTAAATCACCGAAGCCACCGCGTAGTGGACCCCTTGGTACAGTACCTGACCTGTGGGTACCAATACCAATCCGTTCCCGGGTCCCTTTGTCGTGGTGGGGCACCCTTCCTTGAGGGCTTTAGCTACTGGAAGTGTGGGCAGGGGCTTGCGGGGTCGGGTGATGAGCTCCGTGGCATTTACTGGGATCTGAGAGTATGGGACTCCGCACGCCCGTGTGCTGACGTCCCACCTCATTCCTTGTCCAGCCTCCTGCCACTGTCTTTGGAAAAAGATGGAGACGCCTGTGGGGCAAGCGCGTTCTGAACCCCACATACAGATGTAGATCCCCTCATCTGGTTCCCACCATTTGTCCCAACAAACACTCAACCCCCCGTGAGTTCCCGTTATTGTCCGATGGGTGTTATTACCCAATCTCTCCCATTTCACAGTTGAATTCTTCATGGTGCTGCTCAACTTGCGCAGCCACCACCAGCGGTCCAAAGGTACATGTCCATGGCAAACAAGACAAATCTTCTTGCCCACGGTGACGCTGGTCCTGGGTGCAATGATCCGCACCCTGGGGCACATCAGATACGTTTCTCTGTATGCAAACCCCGTCTGGCTGGAGTATTCAGTAGAGTTCGACCCCAGCCAGCCTGGCCATCTTCCTTCATGGAAGTAGGCAGCAGTGCCTTCAGCGTCCCGTGAGCCGGTTCCGTCAGTCGCGATGGGGCCTCTGTCGCCAGGGCACCCATAAATCGTGGAGTCCTTGGTGCTGCCCCGATAGGCCCAGCTCCGCCCGATCGTCACGAACGTGACGAGGATCCCTCTCATCTTTCTCCTGGTTCCTGCAACAAATCAAACAATATAGCCAGGCTCCTGAGAGATTCTGGCTTAGGTGACGGCATGATTGGGTCTTTCGACCTCGATCCAAAACAACACACATACTGGGCAGATTTAAAACTACTTAAACTCTAATCATTTTAATATTTACACACCTTAAACTTAAACCTAAACTTATGCACAGCGCCGCCCATCCCCGGGCGGCTTGCCTAATCCCTGATTGGACTGCAGCTCGCCGCTCCCTGTGGCGGGGCTGCAGTGACCTGTGGCTCGGGTTCCCCGCAGCCTTTTGCTGTTAATTGGGGACTGTGTTTTTTCATGGATTTCTGAAGTCGGCGTTTACTGAGAACGGTGGACTCGGCCAAGGTTTTACTGGCTGAGGCGTACGAGTCGACCTGCGAAAAGGTGCTTTGGGCGTGGCTCCCTTAGCGAGTGGACCTTCGGGTGGGACCTTAGCTCTCACAGTCCGTGGCACTTCCACGACTGTAGGCTTCGGCTCCCATCCCTCAGGCTCCGCCCCTTTGGGATTTGGGCAGGCTCCCTTGGCGAGTGGACCTTCGGGTGGGACTTTAGCTCTCACAGCCCGTGGCTCTTCCACGACTGTGGGCTTCGGCTCCCTCCCCTCAGGCTCCGCCCATTCGGGAATTGGGACTGTGGCAGACGACTCCTCCTCACCTGTCCCTACAGGTGGAGAATCTCTGCCCCCAATTTCTACCACCCCATGCTTGAGTCGAGGGCGGGACCTCCGTACTCCGAATCCACCTCCTCCAGAATCGTGTCGAGGGCGGGACCTTGTTGTTCGGGCCCCTCCTCGTCCGAGTCCCAGGCCATCGGAGAAAGCTCCCCCCAGGTGGGCGGGAGAGCTTCTCCTTCCAAGCAGGCTACAACGCCAGCTTGTGTGGTCTGTGACTCATCGCGCGCCTCAGGCTGAGGATCTTTATCCTCAGACATGGCTTCGGTTGCTGATGCTCTTGCACCCGGTTTAAACAGTTTGCACTGATTGATGTGAAACCATTTACAAGCCCTTAGCTGACCCTCTAAACTGCCAGCCCTCGCTGTTAACCTAGCATTCTCCTCCCTTAAAGCCTGCTCCACTAACTTAGCCTCCGCAACCTGGCACCGCAGGTATTCCTCCATTTTACAGGAGGTCTCTTCCTGTGCGTGTCTTTCTGGGGGACACAGGTCGACAATATGCGCTGGCTCTAGTCATGTGGGCACAGCGGTCGGGGTTTCGGGAACGACAAGACCAGTGGTCACGGCTATCTTCCCCAGCGAAATCATCAGAGACCGCATTGTCTCTATGATTGATTTAATCGCAGCGGGATCCATAACTGCACCAGCTCCTTGTGCAGGGGCAGGAGCTACGGCTTGGGTTTGGGCTGGTGCTGGGGCAGTGGTCTGGGCTTGGGCTTGGGCTGCGGGAAATTTCCCTTTATTATCCTTCCACGGATTTCTACAGTCCTTGCGCCAATGTCCATCCTTCCCACACCCGTAGCAATTGAGCTTGGCTTGGACAGGGCGATTCCCCTCCTGACGCCACTCCTTTTTGCTTGGGGCTGCGGGTTTTGTCTCATGCACCTTTCCTTTCTGGGGAGGTGTTTCCTGACCCCTACAATTCTTGTACGCCATATTGAGCTGACAGAGTACCGTCTCCTCCATGACGCCGGGACCTTGGGGATCGAACCAAGATCTGGCTAGGGCCCGTATCTCTGGCAAGCTGTTGGTAACCAAGCAACGGAGCCAATGAACCCGCTGTTCATTGCTCATTAAAACCCGTTCAGGCATACCCAGACAGCTGCGTCGATACACTGGCCACAGCCTTTCTGCGAAAACCCGTGGGGGTTCTCCAGATAGCTGCACGGTCCCTTCTGCATGGTCAAATGGACTACCGTCGTCCACTCCCATTACTTCTAAAACTTCCTCCCTGAGATCCGCATACCCTTTCCGTCCCGTCTTACTGAAGGATTGTGGAATCCAGGGAGAAAAGCAACAATTTCACCTGTTCCTGATCATCACAGTCATTGATGGCTGCTGTTTCCTGTGAGTCGTGCGAGGTGGCTCACCATGGATATTAATTGCGGGCCAGCATAGGGCACCACGAGCTGGTTCTGGTGGGGTCCGATACTGCGATCGGCAGCGTTGGGACCGAACCTCTGGTGCCGAGCGGGACACATTGGTGCCGGTCCCGGCTTTGCTACCAATGGTTCTTCCCCACACTCCATCTCTGCTACCTCCTCTTTCACTACCCCCTCCTTTTCTGGCCAAGTCTCACTATAGCTCGGCGGTGCTGAGGGCTCGGTGGCTGGTACCACAATTACCTCAGCTGGAATCGGCTGTTTTGATTCCTTTAAAAAGTCCATGTGACTAGCTTTCGGGCTGACGAGACACACCATGCCTTTTGCCTCAACCAGGGCCATTCTTAGGTCCTCTATGGTCTTTTGGCAGGGGCCGTGGTCTGTGCTCTCAAACCCGTGCTCGAGGGCTAGCTTGTAAGCTGCCTTAACCTCCACTACTCTCTCCTCCTGCGCTCTTAGCTGTTGTGCGAGGCGGGCGTTTTTCTCCCGTATCCTCATTTCATTGATCTTTGCCTCAGTTACCTGGCACTTCAGGTACTCTATCCTAGCCTGATGTTGACTAGCGTTCCTGATTCAGCGCGTGAAGCGCTGTGATGAGTTTTTCCCCACCCATGGCCTTTTCCTCTATCTCTGCTGCCTGGGTTGTGATCTTGGCTGCTTGTGCTGCAACGACCCGGTCCCAAATCTGGACCTGCTTCTTGTAACACGTCAGCCACACTGCCTTCTCGATTGACTGCTTATGCTCTTTGCTCTCTGTCCACCTGATGGCTGCGTCCACCGGACGCCCATCCAGCAAGAGATCGGAAATCCACTGTTTAGTGAGATTTACCTTGCCAAAGACATAATCCACTATCCTCTCATCCATTGCATTTCGACCATTCAAACTTGGATCTACTACATTGCAATCCTGCTGCCAGAGTCCTGCTGCGGTCGCCATTTTCTGTAAGGGGTTTTCATTGAGAGATGTCTCTGAGGTTTCTCTCTCTAGTGGCCTCTCTCTCTTGCACAGTAAAACCTTGAGTGGTTCGACCAACTCGCCCCTTAGATTCTATACTCTGGACTTAGGGGCAGGAACTACAATGCAGAGAAAACTCTTGTAGACCAAGTTTGATGAAACAAAATGAAATTTTATTGCATAAGGAAAAATATCAAATCAAATGCAAGCAGATAAGGGAGTACATGGGAGGGAAAAACACACAAACGAATCATAACGACACAGTACTAACTAAGGCAAATACAGGCATCTTATACTCTACAAAGATCATCATGAAATAAGGAAACACACGGAACATCGAGGGACAACAACTCATGTTAATTGTACCCTTAAATCCACCCCCTTATTAAACCTATCTAGATCTGATTGTGAAGGGCCAGAAACATGCTCACCAATCCCACTAGGAAATGCAAGGTTTTGAAATCGAGTCTGTGTTTGGTCCTTTCAGGCGTTTCGTCTCCACGTGGATCGTGGAGCCGCTGCGAGCTGCGCCACACCGCTCTCCTGAGGTGGGGGTCGGGGGCGGCTGGACACCAGCGGGCCTGGATGTCGGCGGGGTCGAGGATCGTCGGCTCGACCCTGGTTAGAGGAGCCTTGGGCTGGCTCCCATGACTTCTTCAGTTTGCTTTTATCTCTTCTCCTTCCAACTGGGGTGGCTGGAATGTTTCATCTCTTGGGGTTTTTATTTTTTGTCTCTTCTCCCAAGTTGGGTCGATGGCCTCTCATTCCGGCAACGGCCCGGGGATGGTCGATGATCTCCCGATGTGTTTCCCCGGGGCGGGACGCTGGCTTCGAGATGGCCTTCTCGATGTTGGCTTTCTTCTTCCTCCTGTGAGTGCCTGCTTCTTCTTCTGGCTGTGATTCAAACTCTCGTACCCAACTGCTGAAAAGTCTCTCTGATATACCTTTCTCCCAGAAACTTCCGTCTCCCGCCCAAAATCAGGTTCGTCTTTGTTTTACTTTTGGCGGGCTGGGAGCACAGCCGGGTAGTTATTACATTTTAAAATGTCTTAAACGGCCGGTAAAGGCCCATCTCTGGTCTGGAATTACCTTCATTGTTTTTAATGTCCTGCTTTTCTCGTTATCTAGTCCTGGGTGCTGTTCTCATGAATATGAAATTGTCCCCTTTTGCCTGGGTCAACATTTAGATGGCCTATGTCTCCAGGCCGATCCTGACTGGATCTGCATCTAATCCATATGCATATGTGTGGGTCTGGTTTCGTTCTCTCAGAAACGGCTTCCAGAACTTGCTGTGGGTTGAATCCACAAAGCTGTCTGAGGTTGCGCAGGAACCATTTGAAAGTGTCCCAATAAGCTGGTCACATGGTATGGTGGCCATTTTGTATGCCCCTTTTTCTGGGCTTCTTTTAAAACAGTCTTTAAAATCATGGCCTCTTCTGCCATTTGACCCTTATTAATACAAAGTCCAATTTTGCGAATCCTACACGACGTTCAGGATTCCCACATCTATGGATGCTCGGGAGACAGGGCGCCTATAGCCATCAATGGAAGCGGTGAACGGGATGCGGAGGTGACTGCCGTCTACATCCACGAGGGAAGGTGGCCAGGATGGCTGGGGTCCAATTCGTCTCAGTACTCCAACCAAACCGGATTCACGTACGGGGAGACCTCCCTCCTGTGCCACAGGGTACGGGTCTTTACCACGAGGGTCAGTGCCACCATTGGAAAGCGAATATGTTTGTCGTGTAAATGACACATTCCACTGGATAGGTGGTGGTCGCTCAGGAAGCTGAGCAAAGACATGAGGAACCCCGAAGTCGAGTGGGAACGGTTGGGAAACAATACCCACCGGACGATTAGAGGGACTCATGGAGGATTAATTGTGTCTTGGGACAAGTGGTGGGAACCAGATCAAGGGATTTACATCTGTATGTGGGGGTCAGAGAGAGTCTGCCCCACAGGCATATCCATCATTTTCCACCGGCAGTGGCAAGACGCCGGGGAGGCGATGAAGTGGGATACCAGCCTGAAGGCGTGCGCAGTCCCATTCTCCCCGATCCCAGTCAATGCCACTGAGCTTGTAACCCACCCCCGTAAGTGCAGGCAGCGAGGTTACCCAGGGAAGGTTGCCCCACCACCACCAAGGGACCAGGGAATGGGTTGATATTAGTCCCCACCGATCAGGTACTGTACCAGGGGGTACACTACACGGTAGCCTCCGTGATTTTAAATCTCACCGAGGTACATTTGACGGAGTGGTGTCCCATAGAAACAGAGCAGCTATACCAGGCCTTATTAAAGGCCATGTTCAAGAAGTTTTACGAATTCGATTTCGCCCACGTGGACAAAACCGAACTCTACACCACACACCGAGAGTTTTTGGGTAATGCAGGGAGGCAACGAAGGGGTGTTTGGAATGCTGTTTTTACTGCGTTTAATACTGGGTCCTCTGTCATCAACAGCTTAGATGACATAGAGCTACAGACCCAGATAAATGGTTTAAAAACACAGTTAAAGAAAATATTACTGGATGAGAACAAGGTAGTGGGCTCGGAGTTGCATGAGGACCAGGCCATGATGGTCCATTTAAAGGAGATCATAGCGGAGTTGGAAAAGCACGCAAAGACGGTAAATGCTCTCATAAGGGAGGACAGAAATGCTTCTGACCAGGCTGCGCAGAATGATGTGTGCGTGTTATACGGGGCGTGGTTACTGGGTGAGGGCCGCAGTAATCTGGAGGATTTAAAACAGGGTTTAGTCCCCTCCTGGATTAGCAACAAGCACCTCGCAGCCCTCCACCCATTTGAGAATGCATTAAGCCCGTGCCAACTTCGGCTAGCCTCCGAAGCCTACCCAGTACTCATGGATTGTGGGCCGTCCAACCACACAATCATGAGAGTAGTAGTTAGGATGCCGGTCATGGGTAGGACAGCCCGACCCGCACCAGTACACAGGGTCGAGAACATTGGAGTCATTCAAGGGGGTGCACACATTCGTTTCGCAGCGGTCCCACCTTACGTCATAAATTGGGTGTACGCTATGACAGGTACTGACCTCTCAGGGTGCCGGAGCCAGGGAGCACACATAATCCTGTGTCCCCAGCACTTGAATGCCTATTCAAAACCGCAGTGTGGGTTCAGAGCTGCGGGTGCAAAGGTTATAAATTGTACCATGGAGGCAATGGCACAAGGCCATGTTCCCCCGCAGGTAGCATATATAGGAGGTGGGACATATTGTGTCACCACCGGCGCGTCCCACTACCAGCATAGACAGCATAGCTGGTGTCCGGTTAGTGACAGCAGTTTCTGTTTTAAACCCGAGGCAGAAGTTCAAGTGGCCCAGGAGCGAAGTGTCCCCATTCCTGAACCCTCCACTGTTCACCTCACTGTGAATGAGAATTTTACGGATTTGCAAAAGTACGTAGCGCACTTTGGCTATGAAATTCCCCCTCTCCCTGAACACCTTACCAAAATACTCAAAGCCGTTATAGTTTTGCAGAAACATTTTTACACTCTAGAGCAGAAAACAGTAGAGATAGGGACTAAGATATTGGATATTGTGATTCCACCCTGGTGGGACATTTTCAATAACATAGAGGTCCCTTCGTGGATCAGACTGGCTTCCCACATTCTCGTGGTTTGCCAGTTAGGGATAGTGTTGTATCTAGTTTGCATTCAATGTAAGGGAAAAGGCCAGTTGTTAGAATTCCGTAACCAGAAGATCTGGAAGGAACATTACGTAAAGGTGGAGGGAGATACGCCTGTTTGAGTCTTTTCCTTGTATTCTGATTAAAGATTGTTGTTTTTTTTGTGTTTGTTATTTTAATAAAAGGTTTTTCTGTTGTTTTTTTGTGACGCGTTTAATAAAGATGTATGTGTACCAAGTGGTGCATGGGTGTTGGACCCCCTCCATGCTTGGATGTGTGTAAAGCCTGTAATTTACTCTCTGTATGCTGATGTACACTACATTTTCACGGAATGGGAAGTGCATGTGTCGTGGGTATATTAGATATGTAATTACAGGGGAAGGTTGACTATGGAGGGTCAGAAAATTTTGCTCACCTTGTAAAAGTATGATACTTCAAGCAAGTTTTAGTATCACAGGGGGGAGTGTAAGATTCGCAAAATTTCTACATTTCCCCAAAGGTTATTAATGAGAAAAGGGGCCCTGCATGGGCATTTTAATGAAAAAGGGTACCCAAAAATGGCGTCTGCACCTCGTGGCCAAAAGCCTGCAAGATTTTAAAAAAGGTTGGACTCTGTGGCACAAGCAGCTCTTTGGGAAATCAAAACCCAAGCTGCAGTTTCTGTGAAGAGAGACTTTTGTATTTTGAAAGCAGACACAGGACTTTGAATATGCATTAAGTCAAATTGGAGACAGATCAAAACCAGTGAGGCCTATACTTAAGGCCATCAAGCAGTTTGCATAAATAATCGGAAACAGCTTAGGGAAGCCATCGAGGCTGGGCAGGCCCATTAAGATGTATTAATAACAAAACAACTTGATAATTAGGCCAGTAGATGCGATTACCGGTCATCTAAAAACAGTTAGTTTAGATTGCTACCATTATTTAAACTAGCCCGCCAAGATTGGAACAATGAACTAACCTGATTTGGCGTGCAGATAAGGGGCTATCGAAAGGAGTATAACTGCAGGCCCCAGGTAGCAATCGCTCTCTTGTCTCTTGACTCTTGCTCTTGCCCTTGACTCTGCTCTCTGCTCTCATGGCTCCGGCCTCTTGGGCTGCCGCTCGTACTCGTGCCCTGGCCTCGTGGCGGGTTCTCTCCCTGGAGCAGATTTTCAGTAACCAGTGACACCATACCAACTGCTAGGAAGGGGAACAAGGCCCAAGTCCATAGCCATCCAGGACGCCCAGGCCACAGAAAGGGGCAAGACGAAGTTGAGCAGATAGCCCAGGACTCGTATAGTAGTCCGACGAGACGAGACGAGTGGAGACGAAGAAGACGATAATAACTCAGTAAGGACAGAGCAGGGCAGCGAAAAACGTATTGATAAGTAAACCAAGCACCTAGTTATAAGCTGACGCTTGGGGAAGAAAGTCCTTGTGGACAGTGAAGACAAACACCTTGTGAAACACTGCGAGAACGCAGGTGTCTACGCCGTAACGAATATACAGGCGTTTGCTGCATGGCTAGTAAAATCTAAACGGTAACGACTGATGACTGTTCAATAAATATAACGTTACCGCCGACGACGGCCCGAGGGAGAAGAAGAGGAGAACCCATTGAGATGAGACGATGACGGTAGCGGAGGGGAGAAGGTGTGTCGCAGTTGCAGACCCAGCACCACGTCCTTGAAGACCACGTGGTGACGGGGTACCTAGAAGGACCAGAGACCAGACTTCAAAACTCGCACTCGTTAACAGTCGGCTTTTAATTTGGATTGGTGAGCATGAATTCTGGCCCCTCATAGCTTAATCTAGATAGGTATAGGGGGTGGGATAAGGAAAAGGGGATTGTTAAGATAGTTTGTTTTCCCTCGATGTGCCGTGTGTTCCCCATTCCCTGTATAAGTATAGTTATTTTGTATTCGCCTGTAAAAGTTTATACAAGTAACTTTTTCATAAGATTGTATAATTTCCTTTTCAATAAAAATCTTGGTTTTGCTTACATCCAAACCACCTGTCTACGCAAGTCTTTTCTGTATCGCTGCCTGTACCTAAATCCGGTGTCTAGAACCCAGGGGCGTGGGAGCGATTCGAACTGCTCATAAACAGTCAGAGGCATAACTGACTGGGCGTACGTGACAACCCCACACCACCCCCTACAATTTTCCACTACCATGCATGTGTAAGGGGTTTTCTCTCCGAGATCACAGGGGTTTCTCTCGCCAGAGGCCTCTCTCTCTCTTTTGCACAGTAAAACCTTGAGTGGTTCGACCCACTCGCCCCTTAGGTTCTAGACACTGGATTTAGGTGCAGGAACTACAATGCAGAGAATACTCTGATAGACCAAGTTTAATTAAACGAAATGAAATTTTATTGCATAAGGAAAAACAAATCAAATGCAAGCAAATAAGAGGGTACATGGGAGGGGAAAACAAATCATAACAATACAGTACTAACTAAAATAGAAACAGGCATATTACGCTTTACAAAAGTCATCATGAAACGGGGAAACACACGGAACATCGAGGGACAACAACTCATGTTAATTATACCCAAAATGACCACCCCTTTATAACCTATCTAGATCCGATTATGAAGGGCCAGAAACATGCTCACCAATCCAACTAGGAATTGCAAGGTTTTGAAATAGGTCTGCGTTTTGATCCTTTCAGGTGTCCTGTCTCCTCGTGGTCAGCGCTGCGGGCTGCGAGCTGCGACACGCCTTTTCTTCCTCGAGGTGAAGGTCACGGACAGGCTGGCTCTCAGCGGGCCTGGATGTCGATATGGGGGAAGAGACCATCTGCTTGACCACGGTTGGAAGCCTCTAGCCAGCTTTCATATAGGTCTCTTCTGTAGTTTTCTACCCTTTTGGTCTCATCAAACGGCCCAGGGTTTGTCGACGATCTCCCGATGGTTACCCCGGGGCAGGATGCGGACTCGAATCACCTTCTTCTTCTTCTTCGAGATGATGCCACCAGTACAATGGTAGCACCACGATGACTGTCCTCTTTTGCTACCCCCGGGTTCCCCAGATATACTTCTCAGGAGAAGCCTCTTTCTCCCGCCCAAATCAAGGTTAGTCTTTGTTTAACTTTTGGTGGGCTTATAGCACAGTGGGGTAGTTATTATATTTAAACTGCTTTCGGGATGGCCGTGACGGCCATCTCTGGTCTGGAATGACCTGGTAATGTTTTAATGTCTTCTTGGTGTCTTTGATGCTCTTCTCATGAATATGAAACTGTTCCCCTTTGTCCGGGTAAACATTTTGATGGCCTTTATCTATAGGCCGATCTGCCTGGATCTGCATCCAATCTATATGTATATGGCTGTGTCTGATTTCGTTTTCTCAGAAACGGCTTCCAGAACTTACTGTGGGTTGAATCCACAAAGGCTGCCTGGGGACTGCAGGAGCCATTTTAAAGTATCCAAAAAGCTAGTCACGGG
Source organism: Somniosus microcephalus (assembly GCF_052327205.1). Classification (NCBI taxonomy): domain Eukaryota; kingdom Metazoa; phylum Chordata; class Chondrichthyes; order Squaliformes; family Somniosidae; genus Somniosus; species Somniosus microcephalus. The sequence goes on along the minus strand of NC_140999.1, from coordinate 59,958,650 downwards.
GTCTGGCGGCCATTTTATGTGCCCCTTTTTCTGGGCTTCTCTTAAAAACAGTCTTTAAAACAAGGCCTCTTCTCCCAAAGGACCCCTATAATACAATATTAATTTTGCGAATGCTACACATGACTGGATGTGGCAGGACTGCTGAGCTTTGATCTGATCCGTTGGTTGTGGGATTGCTTAGCTGTATCCATAGCATTCTGCTTCTGATGTTTAGCATGCATGTAGTCCTGTGTTGTAGCTTCACCAGGTTGGCACCTCACTTTTAGGTAAGCCTGGTACTGCTCCTGGCTTGCTCTTCTACACTCCTCATTGAACCAGGGTTGGTCACCTGGCTTGATGGTAATGGTAGAGTGAGGGTTATGGCGGGTCATGAGGTTACAGATTGTCATGCTGCTGCTGCTGGCCCACAGCGCCTCATGGATGCCCAGTTTTGAGCTGCTAGATCTGTTCAGAATCTATCCTATTTACCATGGTAGTAGTGTCACACAACATGATGGACGGTGTCCTCAGTGTGAAGACGGGACTTTGTCTCCACAAGGATTTTGCGCTGGTCACTCCTACCAATACTGTCATGGACAGATGCATCTGTAACAAGTGGATTGGTGAGGACGAGGTCAAGTAGGTTTTTCCCTCGTGTTGGTTCTCTCATCATCTGCCACAAGCCCAGTCTGGGAGCTATGTCCTTCAGGGCTCGGCCAGCTCGATCAGTAGTGTGGCTAACGAACCACTGTTGGTGAGGGACATTGAAATCCCCCACCCACAGTATATTCTGTGCCCTTGCTACCCTCAGTGCTTTTTCCAAGTGGTGTTCAACATGGAGGAGTACTGATTCTTCAGCTGAGGGAGTGCAGTAGGTGGTAATCGGCAGGAGGTTTCCTTGCCCATGTGATGATGCAATGAGACTTCATGGGATCCAGAATCAATGTTGAGGACTCCCAGGGCCACTCCCTGCTGACTGTATACCACTGGGACAGACCCACCATGATGGCAGAGTCTGGGATACTGGCTGATAGGTGTGATTCTGTGAGTATCACTATGGCAGGCTGTTGCTTCACTAGTCTGTGGGACAGCTCTCCCAATTTTAGCATAAGTCCCCAGATGTTAGTGAGGAGTACTTTGCAGGTCTGTGCCTTTGTCGTCTCTGAATCCAATGCCTAGGTCAATGATGGAAGTATTCTTATTACATTTTTTTGTAGCCGTTTGATACAACTGAATGGCTTGCTAAGCCATTTCAGAGGGCAGTTAAGAGTTAGCCACATTGCTGTGGGTCTGGAGTCACATATAGGCCAGATTGGGTAAGGACGGGAGATTTCTTTCCCACAGGACATTAGTGACCCCATTGGGCTTTTACAACAATCCGATAGCTTCATGGTCACCGTTACTAATACTAGCTTTTCATTCCAGATTTATTTAATTAACTGAATTCAATTTCACAAACTGCCTTGGTAGGATTTGAACTCATGTCTCTGGATTATTAGTTCAGGCCTCCAGATTATGTGTTCAGTAGCATAACCACAACACTACTGTACCCGTATCACACATCACACATCACAGTAGTAAATTCCTAACTATGGGAATCTCTGTAATTTGTTGTGTTGCCTTTGGCTTAGTGGTAGTGCTTTTATATCTCTTGAAGGAAGGTTGTGGATTCAAACCCCCCTCCAGTACTTAAGCACATAATGTAGACTGACATTTAATTGTAGTATTGAGGAAGTACTGCATTGTCGGGCTGCTGTCTTTGGCATGAGTCATTGAACTGAGGTTCCATCTGTTCTCTCAGATGGATGACAAAGATCCCAAGGAAAGATCTGAGGAAGAGCAGGGGATATCTTCCAGGGGTTCTGACCAATATTTATCTCTCAACCAACAGCACTAAAAATAGAATAGTTCATTGCTGCTTTCGCTTACAAAACATCAGTGACTACACTTCAAAAGTAAGGTCATTGGCTTTTTGGTGCTGTATAAATGCAAGTGCTCTCTTTCTAATTGGTTTCAATTGAGTAATACTCCTTACTATTCCATGTCCACTCCCTGTTTTACATCTAAACCATGGAAATACTCCAGGCCCTGGCAGGATGCTAAAATAAAGCCAATTACTGCATTTACCTCTTTATCTTAAATGATTGGCTGAAACCAGTTTTGGATTCTGGATTCAATCCTTTGTTCAATCAGCATTTTATGCCCCTGTTATGTGCAGCTGACTCCCAGAAGCAGATAGAAATAAGGGGTGAAAATAGACTCAAAAATAGGGCAAAAAGGTAATGAGCATCTATCATGGTATCTGCTCTAATATGGCCCAGAACTTCGGGTCTCCACGGGTGAGTACGCACGGGGTACTCACCCTTAGGCCCAATGGAAGTGCCGGTTTCCTGCATGCACTGCGCATGCGTGGGAAACCGGCACTTCCATTCCCCTGAAAGCAGGGGTTAAGAGGTCGAACGCGTGCGCAGTAGAGGCTGCACGTGCGCATCGAACTTACGTTTTTTTTGCAGGTTTTCCCGGGAGGGTAAGTCTGCAGGAGTTAGACATATAAAAAGCAGTCGTAAGGCCTGCTTTTTACGAGGTAAGTGGTGAATTAATTAAAATTAAAACATTTTTTCCACAGGTTTATTATTTTTAAATACTTTAAAGAAAGGTAAGTTTATTTTTAGCCCCGTTAGAAAATAAAATTATTTTTTCAAAAATTTAAATTATTGTTTAAAATAGTTATTTCATGTAATTTATAGTTTATTTAAAAAATGTGATTTAAAAAAAAAATTATTTGAAGATTTAGTGATGTTTTGGGGCTCATAGTATTTATAAGTTTTGACAGCACTTCCTGTCAAACTCATGAATGAAGCATTCCCTGCTCCGATTGGCTCCCCATGGCCCACGTGATCCCAGGGGACGCATCGAACTAACTGCGCTCCTGGAATACGCAAGCACTGCGCGCCGGCAGTTGGAGCAGGCCCAGGATCGGAATTCCACGGGGGCCCACAGCTCAACGGCCGGCGCGCAAGGTAAGTGCAGGTCGGAGGCTTGCACCCGCGGGAAGCCCCTGACCCGAATTTCATTATTTCCTATTATTTGGTTATAGAGCAGTCTTATGCTGAAACTTGAGCAAATGCAGTTACATTGCCTTGTTCATCAAATCATCTGACATTGACTCAATTACTGGTCGTCAAAACATTGGCTGGAATTTTTACTGTGGCGTCAGGTCAGGTGCGTGTGGGCCGGGAACGCAATGTTCTGCTCAGCGCGTTCTTCAGGGCGACTTTAACTTAATGGCCCCACTTAAAGCAGTCATGCATGTTTCCTAGCCCAATTAAATGGAGCGGGTCTGATGACATCATCATGCAAGGAGGTCCTCTTCCCTGCTGATAGGCGAATGAGACCTCCAAAAGAGACCAAATGAGCCTGGCTGGATATAGTTGAGGAGGTCAGCAGCAGGGATGTGGTGAGGAGGACCTGGATCCAGCACAGGAAATTATTCAATTATCTCTTGAGGTCAGGAAAAGTGAGTGCAAAGCCACACTCACCCTCATCCTGATGTGCCTGTCACCCCAACCCCATCACTCTGAATTCCCAAGCCTACTCCTTCACATCAATCCTCACACCCAACATACCTTGGAGGTCCACCCATCCCTCTCTCTCTATGTACATATTCACATCCCCATCTGACTAACCACCTCTGACACCCCCATCCTAATGCAATCATAGTAAGTTACACCAATGAAACATAGAAACATAGAAGATAGGAGCAGAAGTAGGCCATTCAGCCCCTCGAGCCTGCTCCGCCATTTAATGAGATCATGGCTGATCATCCAAATTCAGTACCCTATCCCTGCTTTCTCCCCATATCCCTCGATCCCTTTAGCCTTAAGAAATATATCTAACTGCTTCTTGAATATATTTAATGATTTGGCCTCAACTGCATTCTGTGGTAGAGAATTCCACAGGTTCACCACTCTCTGGGTGAAGAAATTCCTCCTCATCTCTGTCCTAAATGGCTTACCCCTTATCTTTAGACTGTGTCCCCTGGTTCTGGACTCCCCCGCCATCGGGAACATCCTTCATATAGTCTGTCTAGTCCTGTTAGAATTTTATAAGTCTCAATGAGATCCCCTCTCATTCTTCTAAACTCCAGCGAGTATAAGCCCAATCAACCCACTCTCTCCTCATACGTCATTCCTGTCATCCCAGGTATCAGTCTGGTGAATCTTCGCTGCACTCCCTCCATGGCATGAACATCCTTCCTCAGATAAGGCGACCAAAACTGCACACAATACTCAAGGTGTGGTCTCACCAAGGCCCTGTACAACTGCAGCAAAACATCCTTGTTCCTGTACTCGAATCCTCTCGCTGCAAAAGCCAACATACCATTTGCCTTTTTAACCGCCTGCTGCACCTGCATGCTTACCTTCAGCGACTGGTGTACAAGGACACCCAGGTCTCGTTGCACTTCCCCTTCTCCCAATCTATTGCCGTTCAGATAATAATCTGCCTTCCTTTTTTTGCCACCAAAGTGGATAACCTCGCATTTATCCACATTATACTGCATCTGCCATGCATCTGCCCAATCACCCAACCTGTCCAAATCATACTGGAGTTTCTCGGCATCCTCCTCACAGCACACACGCCCACCCAGCTTTGTGTCGTCTGCAAACTTGGAGATATTACATCTAGTTCCCTCGTCTAGATCATTAATTTCTATTGTGAATAGCTGGGGTCCTAGGACCGACCCCTGTGGTACCCCACTAGTCACTGCCTGCCACTCTGAAAAAGACCCATTTATTCCAACTCTTTGTTTCCTGTCTGCCAATCAGTTCCCTGTCCAAGTCAGTACCTTGCCCCCAATCCCAAGTGCTTTAACTTTACACGCTAATCTCTTATGCGGGACCTTATCGAAAGCCTTCTGAAAGTCCAAATACACCACAACCACTGGTTCTCCCTTATCTATTCTACCAGTTACATCCTCAAAAATTTCCAGTAGATTAGTCAAGCACAATTTACCTTTTGTAAATCCATGCTGACTTTGTCCAATCCTGTCACTGTTTTCCAAGTGCTCTGCTATTAGATCTTTTATAATGGACTCTAGCATTTTCCCCACTACCGATGTCAGGCTTACCGGTCTATAATTCCCCGTTTTCTCTCTACCACCTTTTTTGAACAGTGGGCTAACATTAGCTACCCTCCAATCCATGGGAACTGTTCCAGAGTCTATCGAATTTTGGAAGATGACCAGCAATGCATCTACTATTTCTAGGGCCACTTCCTTAAGTACCCTAGGAAGTAGATTATCAGGCCCTGGGGATTTATCGGCCTTCAATCCTGTCAATTTCCCTAACACCATTTCCCTACAAATACTGATTTCATTCAGTTCCTCCCTCTCATTAGACTCTATGGCCTAGAAATTCAGTTGCGTTCACCAGCCGCTAGTGCCATAAGAGGAGTAGATTTCGAGCGCTAGGCACTTAGCGCCCGGGCGCAGGCCGATCTGTGCCTACGCCCAACTTCAGTTGACATTTAGCACCGGCGCAAAGTGTTTGCGCCCGCTCAGCTGCGCGCGCAGCTTATGACGTCATTTCGTCATGCAACGCTGTTTGTGCGCCCCAAACCGGAACTTCAGTGGCGCCCGCCCAATGTGGGCGTGGCGCTGTTAAGAACTGTGAAGTGGAACGCAGCAGAGGCCCTGCGGGCCTCGGGGAGCGCTAATTAAAGGGCACTCAGACTGGACTATAAAGGCCAGCCATTTTGCTGCAATGACTTTAGTGCTTTGGATTTCTGGACAGAGACCAAGGAACAGACCTTACTGATTTGGGACAACATAGGAGAGGTATTTTTGGCTTCTGGCCAGAGCTTGGAAATTTGACTCATTGTGATTTCACTGTTTGCAAGTATATTATGGGGGCTGCATGGGGTTCCAACCCTCAGTTCCAGCATTATGTGCGAAGGGCTCGCAGACGCTGTGTGAGAGGGGCAGCGATGCCTAGACGCAGAGGGGCCATCAGGCGTCAGCAACGTAGGCCTTACCCACTCAGGGAATACCGGCAGCAGGTGTCCTATCTCACCATGACTGCCGCGCATTGTGTTAAGAGGCTGCGCTTCAGAAGGGAGGTGGTTGCAGAGATCTGCCAGCTGCTTCACAGAGATCTGCGTCCACAGCTGATGTGCAGGACGTTTCTGTCGGTGGAAGTGAAGGTCACGGTGGCTCTGAACTTTTATGCAAGCGGCTCCTTCCAAGCCGCTGCTGGGGACATAGCGAACATCTCCCAGCTCGCCGTGCATCGCTGCATCCGGCAGGTCACCGATGCCCTTTTCGCAAGGAGACACCAATTCATCTCCTTCCCCATGACCCTAGAGAGGCAGGAGCAGTGTGCAGTCGGATTTGCCAGGATCGCCGACTTCCCCATGGTGCAGGGCGCCATTGACTGCACACATGTGGCTATGCGGGCACCTATCGACAATGCCGAGGATTACCGCAACCGGAAGGGCTACCATTCCCTCAATGTACAGCTGGTGTGTGACCACAGGCAGCGCATCCTAGCTGTCAATGCCCGCTTTCCAGGAAGCAGCCACGATGCATTTATCCTGCGCCAGACTACTGTGGCTGACATGTTCCAGGCACAGCCTCCCCCAAGGGGATGGCTTATCGGGGACAAGGGCTACCCTTTGTGTACATGGCTCATGAACCCGCTCCGCGCGCCCAGGACCCCTGCTGAGGAGGCATACAACGAAAGCCATCAAGCCACAAGGAACATCATAGAGCAAACGATTGGCGTCCTCAAGCAACGGTTCCGCTGCCTGGATCGTTCCGGCGGATCTCTACAGTATTCGCCGGATAGAGTCTCCCAGTTCGTCGTTGTTTGCTGCATGCTGCACAACCTGGCTATCCGCAGGACTCAGGCACTGCCACCTCACGTTGGACCACCACCTCAGGAGGACGAGCAGGAGGACCATGAGGAGGAGGAGGAGGAGGAGGAGGAGGAGTACCAGCCCAGGAGGGAGCCACAAGGTCCAAGGGCCGTCCGCCGGCGGCTTATTGAACGACTCTTCTAGGCCCCCTCTCAGGGAATGGCTTGTGGCAATGAACGCACCTGAATGCAGCCGCTCCGCAAGCCCTCAGCCGGTTAACGCAACAACCACTTGAAACATACATAGATACATAGATACATAGAAGATAGGAGCAGGAGTAGGCCATTCGGCCCTTCGTGCCTGCTCCGCCATTTAATGAGATCATGGCTGATCCTTTAATTCAGTAACCCGTCCCCGCCTTCTCTCCGTAACCCTTAACCCCTTTTGCCCGTAGAAATATATCTAATTCCCTCTTAAATATATTTAATGAGCTGGCGTACACTGCCCTCTGTGGCAATGAGTTCCACAGGTTCACCACTCTCTGAGTGAAGAAATTCCCCCTCATCTCTGTCCTAAATGGTTTAGCCCTTATCCTTAAATTATGTCCTCTAGTTCTGTTCTCACCCGCCAAGGGAAACATTCCTTCTGCATCCAGTCTGTCTAGACCTGTCAGAATTTTATACACTTCTATGAGGTCCCCTCTCAATCTTCTAAACTCCAGTGTGTACATCCCTAAACTACATAGTCTCTCCTCATAGGTCATTCCCGCCATTCCTGGTATCAGCCTGGTGAATCGCCGCTGCACCCCCTCCATGGCAAGAACATCCTTCCTCAGATGAGGCGACCAAAACTGTACACAGTACTCGAGGTGTGGTCTCACCAGTGCCCTGTACAGCTGCAGCAAGGTATCCCTGTTCCTGTATTCTAACCCTTTTGCTATGAAGGCCAGCATACCGTTTGCCTTCTTGACCGCCTGTTGCACCTGCATGCTCGCCTTCAGTGACTGGTGTACAAGAACACCCAGGTCTCTCTGTACTTCCCCCTCTCCCAATCTATTGCCATTTAAATAATAATTTGCCCTCCCGTTCCTGCACCCAAGGTGGATAACTTCGCACTTGTCCACATTATAGTGCATCTGCCATTTATCCGCCCAATCGCCCAGTCTGTCCAAATCGCTCTGGAGCTTCCTGGTCTCTTCCTCTGAGCCCACCCCACCTCCTAGTTTAGTGTCGTCTGCAAATTTGGAAATGCTGCATCCGACTCCCTGATCCAGGTCATTAATGTAAATTGTGAACAGCTGGGGGCCCAGGACAGATCCCTGTGGTACCCCACTTGTTACTGCCTGCCATTCAGAAAATGAGCCGTTTATTCCAACTCTCTGTTTTCTATCTGACAGCCAGTTCCCTATCCACGCCAAAACTTTCCCCTTTATCCCATGAGCCTCAATTTTCCATGCTAATCTTTTATGTGGGACCTTATCGAAGGCCTTTTGGAAGTCCAGGTACACCACATCTACTGGCTCTCCCCCATCTATTCTACCAGTTACTCCCTCAAAAAATTCCAATAGATTAGTCAAGCACGATTTACCCTTTGTAAATCCATGTTGACTCTGTCCTATCCTGTCCCCATTTGCTAAGTGCTCCGCTATTTCATCCTTAATGATGGACTCCAGCATTTTGCCCACAACTGATGTAAGGCTTACAGGTCTGTAATTACCTGCTTTTTCCCTACCCCCCTTTTTGAATAGTGGGGTAACGTTAGCTACCCTCCAATCCATCGGCACTGTTCCCGAGTCTAATGAATTCTGAAAAATCATCCTTAGTGCATCCGCTATCTCTAGGGCCACCTCCTTCAGTACCCTAGGATGCATGTTATCAGGCCCTGGGGATTTGTCCACCTTCAATCCCTTTAGCTTCCTTAACACCATATCCTTAGAGATATTGATTTGCGTCAGTTCCTCCTTTGCCAATGTCCCTATTTTTCCCGATATCCCAGGGAGGTTTTTTGTGTCTTCCTTCGTAAAGACTGACCCAAAGTATGCATTTAGTTGATCTGCCATTTCCTTATTTCCCATTATATATTCCCCCGTATCTGACTGCAATGGACCAACTTTGGTTTTCACCAGTCTTTTCCTTTTGATATATTTATAAAAGCTTTTGGAGTTAGTTTTTATATTTTCCGCCAGCTTGTTTTCGTAAGCTATTTTGCCCCTCTTGATCATGCCCTTTGCCCTCCTTTGCTCTATCTTAAACTGTTCCCAATCTTCCGCTCTGGCGCTTTTTTTGGCTATTTTATACGCCCTATCTTTGGATTTTATGCTGTCTCTAATTTCCCCTGTTATCCACGGTTGAGTCACCTTTTTAGATTTCCTTTTATGCCAGATTGGTATAAACAATTTTTGCAATTTTGTCATTCTATCTTTAAATGTTTGCCATTGTTTATCTACCTCCAGTCCTCTCAGGAACGTTGTCCAATCAGACCTACTCAGTTCCCGTCTCATGGCATCATAATTCCCCTTGTTTAAATTCAGGACCTTAGTCTCTGAGTCAATTTCTTCGCTCTCCATTTCGAGTGAGAAATCGATCATGTTATGATCGCTCTGACCCAAGGGTCCCCGTACAACAAGATTACTGATTAGTCCCTTCTCATTGCACAGTACCCAGTCCAATATAGCCTGTTCCCGAGTTGGTTCCTCGACATATTGATCCAGATAACCATCCCTTAAACACTCAAGGAATTCCTCCTCCTCATTATTTTTACTGATTAGGCTAGTCCAATCTATATGTAAGTTAAAGTCACCTATGATGACAGCTGTGCTCTTATTGCACGCTTCTCTAATTTCCCTCGTGATGCCCTCCCTAACCTCTATTTTACTATTTGGAGGCCTATATACCACTCCTATTAATGTTTTTCGCCCCTCGCTATTTCTTAGCTCCACCCATATAGATTCTGTATTAACTGAGTTAATATCCTTCCTTTCAATTGCATTTATCCCCTCTTTTACTAGCAATGCTACCCCTCCTCCCTTTCTTTTTTGTCGATCCTTCCTAAATACTGAATACCCCTGTATGTTAAGCTCCCAGCCCTGCTCACCCTGCAACCATGTTTCCGTAATCCCAATTAGATCATAATTATTAATCTCTATTTCCACAGCTAATTCATCTACCTTGTTCCTGATGCTTCTCGCATTAAGGTATAAAACCCTCAGGCTTTTTTTATGCTCACATTTTTTATGAATTAGTTTGGCCCTTTGTTTTTTGTTCCTCACCCTTTTACCATTTATTTCTGTCTGCCTTTCACTTTCCTCTATTTCACTACATAGGTTTCTAGCCCCCTGCCATACTAGTTTAAATGCTCCCGAACTGCTTTATCAAAAATTACCCCGAGAACATCAGTTCCATCTCTGCACAGGTGTAGACCGTCCCTTTTGTATAGGTCACACCTACCACAAAACTGGTTCCAATGCCTCAAAAATTTAAAACCCTCCCTCTTACACCACTGCTCAAGCCACGTATTTAGCCTAACTATCCTGTTCTCTGTACTCTTACTAGCACGTGGCACTGGTAGTAATCCAGAGATTACTACCTTCGAGGTCCTACTTTTTAGCTTGGCTCCTAACTCCCTAAATTCTACTTGTAGGACCTCTTCCCTTTTTTTAGCTACGTCGTTGGTACCAACATGTATCACGACAACTGGCTGTTCCCCCTCCCCCTCCAGAATGTTCTGCACCCGCGCCGAGACATCCTTGACCCTTGCACCAGGGAGGCAACATACCATCCTGGAGTCTCGGTCGCGACCACAGAAACCCCTATCTATTCCCCTTACAATCGAATCCCCTATTACTATAGCCCTGCCACTCTTTTTCCCTCCCTTCTTTGCAACAGAGCCAGTCATGGTGCCATGAGCCTGGCTGCTGGTGCCTTCCCCCGATGCGTCACCCCCCCCGACAACAGTACCTAAGACGGTGAACCTGTTGCTAAGGGAGACAACCCCAGGGGATTTCTGCACTACCTTCCTGCCCTTGCTCTGCCTTTTGGTCACCCATGTACTGTCTACGCTGGCCTTAACCTGCGGTGTGACCAACTCACTAAATGTGCTATCCACACCCCTCTCAGAATCGTGGATGCTCCAAAGTGAGTCCATCTGCAGCTCAAGGGCCGTCATGCGGTCCCACATGAGCTGCAGCTGGACACACTTCCCGCACACATAGTCATGTGGACAAGCTGAATCAATAAAAAGCTTTATTTAACAAACTCAGGGCCCTTCCCACATGAAACACAAAAACAGACAAGACCCCCAAAAAACAGTCAAAAACATATCTCACTCCCACAACCTGCGGAGGAATAACAAAACTTGTCCATCCAATTGGCCTTCATCCTCGGCCTTACCAAGACAAACCCCCCCATACAGAACACAAACACCCCCATCTAAAAAAACATTTGCCTTCATCTTCGGCCTTACCAAAATAAGCCCCCCCCATACAGAACACAAACACCCCCATATAAAAAAACATCTGGCAACACACTCTACTTGGTGTGCCGAGAGGGCGAGTCCTTGTGCAGGCTTCTCCGGCCCCTGTCCGACCTGCTGCTCCGCCTCAACCTGGGCCCTGTGTGTGTTGCAAGGCTGGGGGAAGGCTCCTGAGGGGCACAATGCGTGACGGAAGATGCCCTTGGGGGTCGGCCTAGATGAGGTCCGGCCCTGGAGGGGCCGGCTGCTGACTGCTGCAGCTGTGGCTGGGCAGCATCAGTCTCTCCAGCAGCTCGTCGCAGCTTTGCTGGGGGAGTGGCAGTGGCGGCTGCAGCAATGGGGGCAAGCTGGCTGATGCCAGGCGCTCGCTGGTCGCCAGAGACACTGGCACTCGGCCGGGCTGGCACTGCAGCAAGCGCAGCAATCTGGTGAAGGCCAGACCGTTGTGCTGCAGCAGCGCGGCGGGTGCCCTGGTGATGCGTCCGTGACACAGCGAGTGTGGCAGAAGTGAGTGCCCGTACTGCCCTGGTCTGTGCCCGCATCAGACCAGCCAGTGTCTGCACGGCACCACTCATGAACTCTCGACTCGCGTCCTGTGCTGCCACGAGTTGTTCGACACCCCTGGCCTGTGAGTCCCCGAAATCGGCCACACTATGAGCCAGGGACTCAATGGCCTGAGGCAACTGTCCCACAACCCCCATGAACTCGGTGTGGTGCCGCTCCGAATCCGTGGACATTTGATCAAGGAGGCGCACCTCCTGGGAGAGGACCATCTCCGGACTGGAGGCCGGACTCTCCCTCTGGGGAGAAGGCCGCCGAGCTGGCCGACCCTTCCCGCGTGGCTGGACGCCACTGGGCCCAGCAACTGCCCTCCCCTGCAACACTTCCCCCCTCTGGGGAGAAGGCAGCCGTGCTGCCCGACCCTTCCCGCGTGGCTGGACGCCACTGGGCACAGGAGCTACACCCCCCTGCAACACTTCCTCCTGGCTCTCCTCCAGGCAAGACGTGTCCCCTCCATTGCCATCCCCTGGCGCGGATGAGGGTTCCCCCGATGTGCCACCTTCCTCTTGGTCCTCGTCGTCCTCCTCTTCCGAGGGACTGACACTCGCGGCTTCAGGGACCTCCTCCTCACCAGCTGAAAGCAGGAAGGCGCAAGAGTAGCTTCAGAGTGAGGACAGGGCGTCAGCTAGGGAGGCATGAGTGGTGGCATTATGCGCATTGGTGGGACAGTGGCAAAGGATGTAGATCTGAAGCGCAAGGGGAACGAGAGAGGTCCAAACGGTCATGTCCTTACCATTGGGGCCCAGCACAGGGTCGGCATCTCCAATAGCAACGGGGCCAAGCACCCGGGCACGCATGAGTCGAGCCACGTGCTCCTCCAGGTCACTGAGCTCCTGGAACTGGACACGGCCTCCCCCGGTGACAGTCCGGCTCTTCAGATTCTGCGCCAGCTTGGCCTGCAAGAGAAAGGACGGCCTCTAAGTACAGTGTGGTGCCCTGTTGTTGTGTGCACTGCCTCCCATGGTGGAATAGCTTGGCCAGTGTGGTGCCCTGTTGTTGTGTGCACTGCCTCCCATGGTCGAACAGCTTGGCCAGTGTGTCAAGTGCAGAAAGTGCTACTGATGATCATGCCAGTGCCATAGCTGCTGGAGGAGGGCTGGCCATTAGGCCTTTGAGGTCCCTTTGCCCATAATGTGAGGTGCACATGCAAGGATGAGGAGGACACTGGAAAGGGTACTCACCCTGACCAACCGAGTGAGGTCGTTGAACTTCTTACGGCATTGGTCACCAGTCCTGGGGACATCGCTGTTGGCTGTGACCCTCTGGGCGATTTCCCTCCAGGCTCTCCTGTACAGCCTCTTGGGAGCCTTCTTGCCACTGTCCGGGCACAAGATATCTCTTTTCTTCTCCAAACCCCTAAGCAGCACCCTCAAAGCATGCTCTGAGAAGCGCTGCGCTCGTTCACGGGCCTTCTGCATGGCTTCAGGCGCTATTTGGGTCCAGCAGCAGTGTTCAGGCCTAGCTGGAGGGCTGCAGTATCCAGGGCGTGGCAGCAGGCCAAGTCGACCCTTCCCCCTTTAAGAGCTGGCCGGCGTCAGGGTGTCTGCTGTCAATCAAAACATGACCGCACCTGCGCTGCGCCCGGCCTCGGCGTTATCACTCCGCACCGCCGGCTTAGCGCCTAAAGATAGGGGTGCAACGCCAGTTTCAGCGCTCGCCCAAACTCCTTGGCCAAAGCTACTGAATATCGGCGAAGTGGCCTCCACTTTCCGGCGGGCGCTAACTTTAGCGCCCGCCCGACTTTACCGCCCCAAAAGTGGCTATACTGAATTTCTAGGCCTATGTTCCCCGACTTCTCTGGGAGGTTATTTGTGTCCTCCTTTGTGAAGACAGAACCAAAATATATATTTAATTGGTCTGCCATTTCTTTGTTCCCCATTATAAATTCCCCTGATTCTGACTGCAAGGGACCTACGCTTGACTTCACCAATCTTTTTCTCTTCACATATCTATAGAAGCTTTTATAGTCAGTTTTTATGTTCCCTGAAAGCTTACTCTCATACTCTATTTTCCCCCTCTTAATTAATCCCTTTGTCCTCCTTTGCTGAATCCTAAACTGCTCCCAATCCTCAGGTTTGCTGCTTTTTCTGGCCAATTTATATGTCCTCTCCTTGGATCTTATGCTATCCCTAATTTCCCTTGTTAGTAAGTAAGTAAGTAAGTTACACCACTGACGCAAGCCATTTGGCATTGGCATCCCACTCCCTCATAGTCACCCTCTACAGATGTAACCGATCCATTCCTTACACTCATCCATCATTCTCACTCAAAGTTCTCTTCTTTCCCTCCTTGCAGGAGAAAAGAGCCCAGAACACATGGGAGAGACAAACAACTGGAGGTGGCCTTCCAGTCTTCACCCAACTAACACCAGCAGAGCAGGGGTGAGAGGGGGACATCCCAGCAACTTGATGACAGAATCATCTCTCATAAAGCCACATGGCATACAGTAGTCACTCATAGGGTGACTGATGTCAGCAGCCAGTGAAATGCTATCATGGGCACGACTCCTGAGAGGAGGCTCCAGCCTCTGAGGGTGCACCGTCAGCAGACCCAAGCGCACCCAGCACCAGCACATATACGCACACCTTGGTGGGTCCTCTGTGCCAGAGTAGAGTAGAGTTGTCACCTGGTGTCTCACAATTCACAAGTGAGCAAGAGCAGCTGGTGTTGACAGGGACAGCAGTAGAGACTCCTCGGCGGAGGGCGCAGGACGCTCCAAACTCTGCTGAGTTTGGTCTCCTCACCCAAATCATTGATATAGATTGTAAATAGCTGAAGCCCAAGCACTGATCCATGTGGCACCCCATTAGTTACAGCCTGCCACGCCGAAAATAACCTGTTTATTCCTACTCTCTGTTTTCTGTCCATTAACCAATCCTTAATCCATGCTAGTATGTAATCCCCAATTCCATGAGCCCTAATTTTGTTTAATAACATCTTGTGTGGCACCTTATCAAATGCCTTCTGAAAATCCAAATACACCAGATCCACTGGTTCCCCCTTATCTATCCTGCTAGTTACAACCTCAAAAAACTCTAACAGATTTGTCAAACACGAGTTCCCTTTCAAAAATCCGTGTTAACTTTGCCTATTCCTATTATTACTTTCTAAGTGCCCTGTTACCTAATCCTTAATAATGGATTTTAGCATTTTCCCGACGACTGATGTTAGGCTAACTGGTCTGTTGTTTCCCGTTTTCTCTCCCCGTCCTTTATTAAATAGTGGGGTTACATTTGCTACCTTCCAATCTGCAGGAACTGTTCCAGAATCTATGGCATTTTGGAAGATGACAACCAATGCATCCACTATCTCTATAGCCACCTCTTTTAAAACCCTAGGTTGTAGTCCATCAGGTCCAGGGGATTTATCGGCTTTCAGTCCCATTAATATCTCCAGTACTTTTTCCTTTCAAATACTAATTTAAGAACATAAGAACATAAGAAATAAGAGCAGGAGTAGGCCATACGGTCCCTCGAGCCTGCTCCACCATTCAATAAGATTATGGCTGATCATCGACCTCAACTCCACTTTCCCGCCCGATCTCCATATCCCTTGATTCCCGTAGAGTCCAAAAATCTATCAATCTCAGCCTTGAATAAACTCAAAGACTCAGCATTCACAGCCCTCGGGGGCAGAGAAGTCCAAAGATTCACAACCCTCTGAGTGAAGAAATTCCTCCTCATCTGAGTCTTAAATGGCCTACCCCTTATCCTGAGACTATGCCCCCTAGTTCTAGACACTCCAGCCAGGGAAAACAACCTCTCAGCATCTACCCTGTCAATCCCCTTCAGAATCTTGTATGTTTCAATGAGATCACCTCTCATTCTTCTAAACTTCAGAGAGTATAGGCCCATTCTACACAATCTCTCATCATAGGACAGCCCTCTCATCCCAGGAATCAATCTAGTGGACCTTCGTTTCACCGCCTCCAAGGCAAGTATACCCTTCCTTAGATAAGGAGATCAAAACTGTACACAGTACTCCAGGTGTGGTATCACCAAGGCCCTGTACACTTGTAGCAATTCTTCCTTACTCTTATACTCCAACCCCCTTGCAATAAAGGTCAACATGCCATTTGCCTTCCTTATTGCTTGCTGTACCTGCATGCTAGCTTTCTGTGTTTCGCGCACAAGGACTCCCAAATCTCTCTGAACACCAGCATTTGAAAGTTTCTCACCATTTAAAAAATATTCTGTTTTTCTATTCTTCCTACCAAAGTGAATAACCTCACATTTCCTACATTATACTCCATCTGCCACCTTACTGCCCACTCACTTAATCTATCTATATCCCTTTGCAGACTCTATTGGCTCGATTTTGCCATTGGGGTCGGGCTGGGGCGTGCCAGGTGGTTTTCGTGTCAAGACGCCGACTCCGATGTGAAGTGGGAAAAAAGTGCGATTTTCCCCTAATTGAGCACTTGATTTCCAGCGTGTGGGAACCCCTGGCTCAATTAGTCTTTCCATCCTGAAAGTCGCCTCTGATGACATCATCAGTGCTGCTAGATTTAAGGCCTGCAAGCAGCCTTGCTTCTTCTGGAGACTGGAAACGCTTTGGACATTGTAGGAAGGACTTCATTTACCGGCTATGTCCACCAGCAAGCAAAAATGTGCACCTCGCTTTGATGAGCCCTCCCTCTAAGCTCTGGTGCAGGGAGCAAGATCTAACAAGGAGGTGCTCTTCCCTTCATCAGGGAGAAAAAAGCCACCACAACAGACTAAAGCTGTGTGGCTGCAAGTGGCCCAGGAGGTCAATGCCATCTTTATGTGCCGCAGAACCTGGCTGCAGTGCAGAAAGAGGTTTCATGACTTTCTCTGCACAGGAAAAGTGAGTATGACTTTCTCATCACCCTCAATCTCATCCCCATCGCCTCTCCTCACCAGCACTCTCCTTTGCCAACCTCTTCCTCCACATCCCACTTGACACTGACATCCCTGCACCCTTACCCATTCCCTCTCTCTCTATGGTCACATTCACTTAACTATTCGACTATGCAGCCCTCACACACCCTATCACTGTGACACAATGACACCAACTTACAACACACAGGGAGGGCCCTTTGTTTCCTTCTAAGCATCTATGCTATGGATTCTCTACACTCACTCCTTCATTCTCACTCAAACTCCACTTGTGTCCCTCATTGCAGGAAAAGAGAGCCCACAATAAGTGGGAAAGAGCGAGGACAGGAGGAGGGCCACCCTCAGTAGCCCAGCTCACCACCTCGGAAAAGGCGGCCCTGGAGGCGGAAATTGCCAGGGTCGAGGAGGATTCCCAAGTGGGGGACGGATACGCGGGTACATCACAGCAAGCTGGTGACAGAATAGTTTGGCATCTCTCTCATTCACATTGCATGAGTGACTGATAATGATTCTGATGCTCTAACAGATTGACTTATGATCATCTGCACAATTCAATGTACATGCAACCTTTACCTCACATCTCTAACTCTTTCCTTTACGCCCCCACAGGACCATCGAGAGCCCCCGTCCTCACTGTCCAGGAGGAAGAGCCTGAGCTTCCAGACTCCTCAGAGGAAGCTGCAACCTCTGAGGATGCTCCGTCAGCAGAATTAAGCGCACCCTGCACCAGTGCAGTCCTGCCACATCCAGTCGTGAGTGGTGGTGTACAATTAAACAGTTAACAGGAGGAGGAGGCTCCAAAGATATCCCCATCCTCAATGATGGTGGAGCCCAGCACGTGAGTGCAAAAGACAAGGCTGAAGCATTTGCAACTATCTTCAGCCAGAAGTGCCGAGTGGATGATCCATCTCGGCCTCCTCATGAGGTCCCCAGCATCACAGATGCCAGTCTTCAGCCCATTCAATTCACGCCACGTGATGTCAAGAAACGGCTGAAGACACTGGATACTGCAAAGGCTATGGGCCCTGACAACATTCCGGCAATAGTACTGAAGACTTGTGCTCCAAAACTAGCTGCGCCCCCTAGCCAAGCCATTTCCAGTACAGCTACAACACTGGCATCTACCCAGCAATGTGGAAAATTGCCCAAGTATGTCCTGTCTACAAAAAGCAGGACAAATCCGACCCGGCCAATTACCGTCCCATCAGTCTACTTTCAATCATCAGCAAAGTGATGGAAGGTGTCGTCGACAGTGCTATCAAGTGGCACTTACTCAGCAATAACCTGCTAACTGACGCCCAGTTTGGGTTCCGCCAGGGCCACTCAGCTCCTGACCTCATTACAGCCTTGGTCCAAACATGGACAAAAGAGCTGAACACAAGAGGTGAGGTGAGAGTGACTGCCCTTGACATCAAGGCAGCATTTGATCGAGTGTGGCATCAAGGAGCCCCAGCAAAACTGAAGTCAATGGGAATCAAGGGGAAAACTCTCCATTGGTTGGAATCATACCTAGCACAAAGGAAGTTGGCTGTGGTTGTTGGAGGTCATTCATCTCAATCACATGACATCACTGCAGGAGTTCCTCAGGGCAGTGTCCCAGGCCCAACCATCTTCAGCTGTTTCATCAATGACCTTCCCTCCATCATAAGGTCAGAAGTGGGGATGTTCGCTGATGATTGCACACTGTTCAGCACCATTCGAGACTCGTCAGATACTGATGCACTCCGTGTCCATATGCAGCAAGACCTGGACAACATTCAGACTTGGGCTGACAAGTGGCAAGTAACATTCGCACCACACAAGTGCCAGGCAATGACCATCTCCAACAAGCAAGACTCTAACCATCTCCCCTTGACATTCAATGGCATTACCATCACTGAATCCCCCACTATCAACATCCTGGGGGTTACCATTGATCAGAAACTGAACTGGACCAGCCATATAAATACTGTGGCTACAAGAGCAGGCCAGAGGCTGAGTATTCTGCGGCGAGTGTCTCACCTCCTGACTCCCCAAAGCCTTTCCACCATCTACAAGGCACCAGCCAGAAGTGTGATGGAATACTCTCCACTTGTCTGGATGAGTGCAGCTCCAACAACACTCAAGAAGCTCGACACCATTCAGGATAAAGCAGCCCGCTTGATTGGCACTCCATCCACCACCTTCAATATTCAGTCCCTCCACCACCGGCGCACTGTGGCTGCAGTGTGTACCATCTACAAGATGCACTGCAGCAACTCGCCAAAGCTCCTTCAACAGCACCTTCCAAACCCGCGACCTCTACCACTTAGAAGGACAAGGGCAGCAGACGCATGGGAACATCACCACCTACAAGTTCCCCTCCAAGCCACACACCATCCTGACTTGAACCTGTATCGCCGTTCCTTCACTGTCGCTGGGCCAAAATCCTGGAACTCCCTTCCTAACAGCATTGTGGGTGTACCTACACCATATGGACTGCAGCGGTTTAAGAAGATGGCTCACCACCATCTTCTCAAGGGCAATTAGGGATGGGCACTAAATGCAGGCCTAGCCAGCGACAGCCACATCCCATCAATGAATAAAAAAAACTCACACCTCGGTTGGACCTTCGGGACATAGAGTAGAGTTGTCACCTGGTGTATCACAGCTCACAAGTGAGCATCAGCAGATGGTGGAGAGAGGGACAGCAGTGGAGAGTCCTCATTGCAGTGGAGAGGATGCTCCCAGCTCGGCTCCGCTGCATGTCGACCCTGTGCCTCCAGATCCATCCAGAAGGAACTCCAGGAACAGGTGCAGGAGTCTCTGGCAGGTTTTGTCTCCAGGGTCGCTGCGAGTGTGGAGCGAATGGAGGAGTCCATCGCTAACATGAGCAGAGCCTTTGTGGAGGCATTGACTCATGAACGCATCACTACGGAAAGGATGGCAACCTCCTTGGAAAGGATGGCTACCTCCATGGTAAGGTTGGCTACTGTAGTCACTTGGGTGTAAATTTTGTGTTTAATTTTGAAAAGCCATCAGTTGCTTATTGTCATAAAAAATTCTGATGACAAACTGTTGCAGTTGTGGCGTGTGTCATTTCGCTAATGGGACTTCCACACTGAGGGCTTAGGGCAACTTGCAATTGTCAGTATGGTGGTCAGAGTGATAGGAATCCGCTGGTTCTTGGCCATTGTCAATGGTCCGATAAGAAGGTGCGAGGCAAAAGTGTTTGATTGTGCAGGCTAAGCAAATCTGGCTAAGGTGAGTGCATTCCTTGCACCTCGTGCAGCAATGTGGTCGCGCGCTGGCACCTTCTGGCCTGTGCAGCTTCAGGTGGGTGAGCAGCAGCTTGGCCCTCCTGTTGTTGCTGCTGCTGTTGGTGGTGCTGTTGTTCATGGTTCTGCTGCTGCCACGGCTGGTCGTCATCCGAATCTGATGCCCAGGAGGAAAGGAAATAAATGTTTTCCACGCTTCTGGTATATTCCTCAATTGAGGAAGCGCTCAGTCAAGGTGGCGAGAGGGGTTTCCCAGGAGGTCACACTGGAGATGGGTGTCAGGCTCCAAACTTCCACAACAATGGGTATGCCTGCTAAAAGTTCCCCCAGACCTGAGACAACAAAGTTCTGCCACCTGCAAATGATTGCTGAAAACTCCTTTTTAATGGTGCAGCTGCAGCTGTTAGTAAGCAGTCCACTTGTGAGGCCACCAGAATTCACTGGCGTGTTCCAGAGGAGATGTACAGGATGTGGGAAAAGTGATAAAATCAGAAAGGCCTCTCAAAATAGGATTATAGAGGCACTTAACTGGTTGTTAAGAGCCTTAAGGACCTATGCCGCCTCTTGGAGGCGGGATGGAAATGGGGTCAGAAAACACGCATTTGGGAAAATTGCTCGGAGGCGGGATGGAGGCGGGATCAGGCCCGCCCGCCATATTTTGCGATTTTACCATCTCACATGCCTCCAATCCCGCTTCCTCGGGCCTGGCAAAATCGAGCCCTTTGTGTTTTCCTCACAGCTTACTGTCCCAACTAGCTTTGTATCATCATTCTTTCAGTTCCTCATACTCACTAGATCCTTGGTTCTCCACTAGTTCCGGAATGTTATTTGCATCTTCTTCCGTGAAGCCAGACACAAAGGGGATACATTTTTGGGGGGTCAGCGGGTGCGATCAGTGGTGGGTCGGGTGGGAATTTTGTTTTTTGACAGCGGGTAGGGAACACGCTGTCAACCCGCCTCCATGCTAGTCTGCCAGATGTCGGGTCTGTTAGCGCTGAACAGACCTGATACCAAGTGGTGGGGGAGGCAATTTAGATCATTAAGAGATTGTTAAGAGGCACTTAAATACTATTTTATGCCTACCTTTCAATTTTACGAGTCCCCCATGGGTTATACACTGCTCAGAGATCACGTCATCTCAGCAGGTCGTGGATGGATTCATCATTGAATTATCTGATTACTTGACAGCAGCAAAAGTGGTCTAAAACCTTCCATCTCACTGCTGTTCACTTTGCAAGCTCAGAAACTGTATTTGGAAGACAGATTGAGCATTATGCAGCTTGCAAGTGTTTGGAGCCAACTCTCAATCCAGTGCCATCTCATTGGATCAAACTCTCTGACCATTGACAGATTTGCTTCTGTCATCTCAAGTTCACCTGCTATCTAATACATCAGCATCGGTGCCCTTGAAACTATCTCACCTTGGTCCTCTGAATCCTACCATGATCAGCACCAGCACCAGCAGCACCAGGCACACCAGCAGCACCAACAACATCACCAACTTCTCCACAATCAACTGATGCTGCACCTGACCATATTGTTGCCCGGAAGGCCAGGGATGGCCTCACCATGGCCAGATTTCCTTCACTTGATGCTGTACACCCTGGCTGTCGTATGCTGTGCAAGGTTGGCACCACCCCACACCAGCACCATAAAGCATCTCTACAATGCCCAAGCCATTCCTTTCACACTCATGACCATTGCGGGGGGTACCGCTATGTCTCACCATTCACTACAACTCACTAAGCTTAATATGAACATTGGATAAAACACCCAAGTGCCTACCCTTGTGTGTTGTTATTTGGCATGATTGCACTATGATGGGGGTGAGTGTGAGGGGTGGTTAGTGAGATGGGGAAGTGATAATGTAGATAGAGAGGGATGGCTGGAGGTCCAAGTTATGTTGGTGTGAGTAAGGATGTGCAGGACTGGAGTAGGGAAGGCAGAGTGATAGGGATATGATGAGTGGCACAGCAGGATGAGGTTGAGTGTGGCTTTGCTGTAACTTTTTGTGATCTACTGAGATCACTGAAATGTTTGCGCCACTGCAGTCTGGTCCTCCTGATGACATCCCTGCTTGTGTCCTCCTGTGCAATGTGCAACCAGGTTGCATTGATCTCCTGGGGAGGTCTCTTGCGCCCATGAAGGGAAGAGGACCTCTCTGCGTGCTGTGAATCCCTCCATAAGCATATGGAGGGAGTCATGGGAGAGCCTGGGTGCAGGTGTGCACCTCTGTGCAGTGTTTGTCAGTGTTTGCAGCAGCTAAATGCTGTAGAAAACTGACAGCACAACTGTCAAAATCAATTCGCGCATGATCCCTTTAAGGAAACCGGCCGACGATGCGTCATCAAATGACGTCTTCAGACTCGCTTCCTCCAATTGGCTGGGGAAAATGCAGGGCGGGCTTAACAAGCCCAATCAAAGTAAGATCACTCTACAAAGTTGGCTGGAGCCAGCAGCAGGGTCACACCCCGCCACCGACCCGGGCCGCATAGGACCCACCTCGGTAGGCGAAATCATGGCCAAAGTATTTGTATAATTTCTCTGCCATTTCATTATTCCCCATTATAATTTCCCCAAATTTAATTCCCAGTCCTGATTTTTCTGTAGCCATGTCTCAGTAATCCCTACTATGTCTGGTTACTTGCAACATATGATTGCCTCCAGGTCCCCTGTTTTATTACGGACACTGTGTGCATCGTTGTACAGAGAGTTTAACTCATTTTTAATAGTAGTTCCTTTCACTTTATATTTAACCACCCTTTTACACTCCTGTTCTGTAACTCCATTTATTCCCTGGCCATCAATGTCCTCCCTTACTTTACTCTTTCCTATGCTCTCCTTTCCTGTTTTGTTTATATTTAGGCTGATTTCATTTCTTGTAGAACCCTCCCCCATCTTACTAGTTTAAAACCTTTGTCACCTCCCTATTTACCCTTTCCGCTTGGACACGGGCCCCATCCCAGTTCAGGTGTAGCCCATCCCATTGGTACAGCTTCTTCCTGTCCCAGTACTGCTGCTGGTGTCCCATGAAATGGAACCCCTCTTTCCCACACCAGCCTTTTAGCCACGTGTTAATTCTGCTGATCTAACTGCTTCTATGCCAATCTGCATGTGGTTCGGTCAATATTCCAGAGATTATTACCCTTGAGGTCCTGCTTTTTAATTTAGCTCCTAATTCCTGATACTCCTTCAGCAGGGCCTCCTCCCTGTTCCTACCTATTTTGTTTGTTCCAACATGGACCACAACAACAGGATTTACCCCCTCCCATTCCAAATTTCTCTCCAGCTGCCTTGAGATATCCTTTACCCTGGCAACACACCCTTTGGGATTCTCATTCTTGGCTGCAGAGGATGCTATCTATTCCCCTAATTATAGCATCACCTATCACTACCACTTTCTATTCTGCTCTTCCCCCGCTTGGACAGCCTTCTGAATCATGGTGCCTTGGTCTGCATTCTGGTCATCCTCCCCGCAGTCTTACTGCTGGTCCTCACAGGTAGCGAGTACATCGTACCTCTTGGGCAGGACCAGTGTCTGTGGGATTTCCTTCTCAATCTCTCCTAAGTCCCCACTACCCATCTCCCTAGCAGTCACACCCTCCCCTTTCTTAACCTGTGCTTTCCTCTGGGGTGTGACTGTATTCTGGATAAAACTCCTTATGTTTCGGAGTGTCTCTAACTTGCACTCCAGTTCAATGACTCTGAGCCGGAGTGACTGAAGGCAGAGAGATTTCCTGCAGATGTGGGAATCCGGGACAGTCTCGCTGTCCACAAACTCCCACATACTACAGTCCCGACACATAGCCTGTCTAGACACATGCCATCACATGCCATCTCTGGAATTGTTTTATTTATATGCTTATTTAAATTAGTTAAAGTTTTTAATCAAGTGATTATTGAGTTATATTAATCAATTAGTTTATCTAGTTAAGTTATTAATTTAATAAAGTATTAGTTATTGTTCCCCGGCTCTTAGTTTAAAACACTGCACTAGCTTAGAGACAAAAAAAGGCTCTAATACGCACCAACCAATCAACTACCTGCTGTCCTGTGATGTCACTCCTTTTACTACCGATTTTTACTACCGACCCACCCTCAAACCCGCACGCTCGGGAACGGGAAAATTCCAGCCGTTGACTCAGAAAGTTTACCAGCACTGTAACATCACTACGGTAACTGAGCAGAGCTAGAGACACATTTTCTCACTATATGCCAAAGTAACTTTTCATTCACAAGAAGGAGTTACATTTTAAGCAGAGGATCTTCCCAGGCACTGGGGAATGAATGGAGGGAGCGGATATCTGTCAACTGTGGCAAATAATGAGCAGAGACACCACAAGGTTAATTCAGCTGTGGTGAAGAACTAGAGAGACAAGATACTAATGTAGCCCTTGGATGTCTCATTGAGAACCACAGGGTTAGAGAGAGAGAGACAGAGACAGAGAGAATGAGAGGAGAAAAAGTATGAGAAAGGCATTAAAAAGGGAGCAGATTTGCTGTGTTGTTTGTATTTCTTGTTTGAACGTTGTAGTGTGGGCTTTGTGCAGGAAATTATAGACCAGTTAGCCTAACGTCTGTCGTTGGGAAAATGATGGAGTCCATTATTAAGGAAGTAGTAGCAGGACATTTAGAAAATCATAATACAGTCAAGCAGAGCCAGCATGGTTTTATGAAAGGGCAATCATGTTTGACAAATTTGCTGGAGTTCTTTGAGGATGTAACGAGCAGGGTGGATTATGAAGAGCCAGCAGATATGCTGTATTCGGATTTCCAGAAGGCATTCGATAAGGTGCCACATAAAAGGTTACTGCACAAGATAAGAGCTCATGAGGTTGGGGGTAATATATTAGCATGGATAGAGGATTGGCTAACTAACAGAAAACAGAGAGTCGGGACAAATGAGTAATTTTCCGGTTGGCAAACGGTAACTAGTGGGGTGCCACAGGGATCAGTGCTGTGGTCTCAACTATTTACAATCTATATTAATGACTTGGGTGTCAGGACCGAGAGTAATGTAGCCAAATTTGTTGATGATACAAAGATAGGTGGGAAAGCAAGTTGTAAAGAGGACACAAAGAATCTGCAAAGGGATATAGATAGGCTAAGTGAGTGGGCAAAAAATTGGCAGATGGAGTATAATGTGGGAAAATGTGAGGTTTTCCACTTTGGTATGAAAAATAAAAAAGCAAATTATTATTTAAAAGGAGAGAGATTACAAAATGCTACAATACAGAGGGATCTGGGGGTCCTTGTACTTGAAACACAACAGGTTAGCATGCAGGTACAGCAAGTAATTAGGAAGGCAAATGGAATGTTGGCCTTTATTGCAAGGGGGATGGAGTATCAAAGTAGGGAAGTCCTGTTACAACTGTACAGGGTATGGGTGAGACCACACCTGGAGTACTGCGTACAGTTTTGGTCTCCTTATTTAAGGACTGATATACTTGCATTGGAGGTAGTTCAGAGAAGTTTCACTAGGTTGATTCCTGAGATGAAGGAGTTGTATTATGAAGAAAAGTTGAGCAGGTTTGGCCTATAGTCATTGGCGTTTAGAAGAATGAGAGGTGATTTTTGAAACATATAAGATGCTGAAGGGGCTTGACAAGGTAGATGCAGAGAGGATATTTCCCCTCCTGGGGGAATCTAGAACTAGGGGGCATAGTTTCAGAATAAGGGGTCACCCATTTAAAACGGAGATGAGGAGGATTTTTTCTCTCAGAGGGTCGTGAATCTGTGGAATTTTCTACCCCAGAGGGCTGTGGAGGCTGGGTCATTGAATATATTTAAAGTGGAGATAGACAGATTTTTGAATGATAAGGGAGTCAAGGGTTATGTGGAGCGAGCAGGGAAGTGGAGTTGAAGCCAAATCAGATCAGCCATGATCTTATTGAATGGCGGAGCAGGCTCGAGGGGCTAAATGGCCTACTGCTGCTCCTATTTCTTATGTTTTTATATAGCAACACACACCCAATCCCAGCAAAGCTTCCAGGGTCAGACCTAATTATGTATTCCCTCCAAGCTCCTGGCATAAAACTCACTAGTTACAGGGAGCTTACAAATTTGGGGACAGCATTTCTGATGTAGTTGTAACCGTTTCAAGGGCTGCAGCTGCCTTTGAAAGGACAGGTCATTTCTTTCCAGGCAAACATTGGGAAGAAGATTTAGTTACTTGTTTGCTGTCTACAGACTTATAATGGAACACTAACATGGCAGAGCCTCAGGATTTCTGATTCTGCAATAGGCCTGCTGCTGCAAGAAGTACAGAAATGAGGTGTTACAATTCAGGCAACTTCCCAATATTATTAACAGTCGTTGATTTAGTTCGTTATTATCTCTAACCACAATTTCCAAACACATTTTGCCAGTTCTCTATTGTACTGTTCTGACCTTTCAGTGACTGTTACAATTTCTGCCAGTACCCTATTGGGGGTAAAATTCCTCAGAGTTTCTCCCGGCGGAATTACCGAAGTTATAGCGGTGGAGTGGGAGAGGGCCTGAGGAATTTCATCCCACTTGTGTTAAGGGATGAGAGGCTTTAGTTAGGAGAAAAGGCTTGAGGGAAGAAATTCATTATAGCCCAGGAATGGGTCGTAACTTTAGAAAAGCCAGGCACTAATGAATCACGCTGCACGCAAACTTCAGTCTCATTGCACAAAGAAAGGATTGGAGCGCGAAATCAAGCGCTAATGGCCTAGCTCAGTGGCACTACACTCAAAGCGCTAACCAATATCAGGTGCAGTCTAATCGCATGTCATCTTTGCCACAGACTCGTCCCAGTTTTTAAAAGCGAGGTTCTTCATGCTGCATTCTCAGCATTGCTGGCTGTGAACCTGTGTCAGCAAGCAGGAGCAGGCCAAGCCCAAGGAGCTGGACGACTCAAGCAGGTGTCATGATGGCAGATCCACGCCCCAGGGAGAGAGCCTGCAGATTTTTGGACCAAGTATTGGAGGAGTTGGTGTCTGCTGTGGAGAGACAGAGGGCGTGCTGTGCCTGGCAAGTGACAGGAGGCCCTCACCACAAGTCTTCCATGCCATGTGGAGGGAGGTTGCCCAGCATGTCTCAGGCAGCACGGTGATTCCCAGGACCCACACACAGTGCAGGAAGAAATTTGAGGTGGAGCGGGAGAGGGCTGTCCTATGATGAGAGATTGTGTAGAATGGGCCTATACTCTCTGGAGTTTAGAAGAATTAGAGGTGATCTCATTGAACAATACAAGATTCTGCAGGGGATTGGCAGGATGGATGCTGAGAGGTTGTTTCCCCTGGCTGGGGTGTCTAGAACTAGGGGGCATAGTCTCAGGATAAGGGGTAGGCCATTTAAGACTGAGATGAGGAAGAATTTCTTCACTCAGAGGATTGTGAATC
This sequence comes from Somniosus microcephalus, assembly GCF_052327205.1. Lineage (NCBI taxonomy): Eukaryota > Metazoa > Chordata > Chondrichthyes > Squaliformes > Somniosidae > Somniosus > Somniosus microcephalus. The sequence goes on along the minus strand of NC_140999.1, from coordinate 59,931,323 downwards.
TTTGGAATTCTCTGCCCCAGATGGCTGTGAATGATGATTCTTTGAGTATAGTCAAGGCTGAGATAGATAGTTTTTTGGACTCTAGGGGAATCAAGGCATATGGAGATCGGGCGGGAAAGTGGAGTTGAGGTCGATGATCAGTCATGATCTTATTGAATGGTAGAGCAGACTCGAGGGGCCGTATGGGCCTACTCCTGCTTTTATTTCTTATGTTCTTATGTTCTTAACAACCTTACTCGGATGGTCAGTGGGAGTCAATGCCTCAACAAATGCTGCATACCACCATCTGAACCACTATCTGCAAACACTGGCCAAAGAACCACACCCCAGCACACACCCACCAACAATCTCTACCTACCAACACTCACACCCACATCTCACACCTTGCACACAATGACAGCTAGTCAACTATGGCAGGCACATCACCCAAACACATTGCTCCACACTCACTCACACACTTTCCTTTCTCTTGCAGGCCAATGTGGCTCACAACAGGAGGGTGCAGGTGTGTACAGGCGGGGGACAAGCCGACATTCAACCACTGTCTGCACTGGAAAATAGAGTGCTGCAGATTATTGGGCGCAAGGTCGCGGGCGCCGTGGTCACCGGTGACGTTGACCCTGTAGGGGGTTTCTCTTGCTCGTTCTGGTCTCCTACCAGGCTTCGTGCAATAATTACCCTTGAGTGGTTCGACCCACTCTTCCCTACGGTTCTAGACCTTGGACTTAGGTGCAGGGAACTGTAGTGCAGAGAAAACTCAATAGACCAGGTTAAATAGCATGAAATGGAGGCTTTTATTATAAAACAGTTTGCAGCATTGTAAAATACATGTCATAAGCACAGATTAAAATAACTACAATCATGCACATATCTATAAACTTAACTCTATGGAAATGGGGAACACACGGCACATCGTAAAAGGGGAAACACATTACGATTACCCTTAACCCCCTCCCCTAGACCTAAACTAAGTTTCGACTTGAGGAACTCGGGATCATGCTCACCACTTTCAGATTCGCAAAAAGGGGTTCGCAGCCTTTTGGCACAGCTTTCCGTCGTCACGTGGATTTGGAAACTTCTGGCGCAGTTTGTTTATTCTTACGCGATGGAGCAGCAGATACAGTCTTGATGAGCGCTCGTCATGGATGAATCCGTTACCGACGTGATTTTAAGAACTGGATGCCCATGGAAGACTCCACCACCGATGTGATGTTGTAGAATTGCACATGGGAGGTTCCTGGTCGAATGGGATGTTGAGGCACTGGAGTGCTAGGCCCGGAGTGTCCTTTTCTCCGGCCTGGATCGTCGTTTTCCCGAGGATGTCTTCTCCTTCGGCCTGGGTCGTTGATGATCTCCCGACAAAAGTACCCGGGCCACCCTCGTCGTCTTCCCGTCGTGGCCGGGCCTTGCCTGGCCGAGCTGGCTTCCGAGCCGAAGTCTTCTCGTCGTCTTCCGTTCCGCACCGAAATTACGAATCGTACTGAAGAAATGAATTGTGAATCGTAGCGGTCGAGGTGAAGCGAAGCGTAATCGTAGTCGTAATCGTCATCCTACTGATGGACTTTTCAAATTCATAGTTATACCCTTTTGGCACAGTCTTACCTCCCGCCAAATCATAGTCCTGTCTTTGTAATATTTTTGGCGGGCAGAAATCTCTGCAGGGGCGCTTTGTCTTGTAACAGGAGCCGGTGATAGCTTAACTGGCCTTCCTGGGCCGATAATGTCTTTTACTTTGTCACCGTAACTCGGTTCGTATATTGATCGGTCTGGAGATTGCCCTTGATGGCTGTCAAATGGTTTTCCTTTGTACAGTAAATGGGTTTAAGTGTTCATTCAATTGTCCGCCCATTTCTTGATGGGCCTCATCCTGTAACCCAAGACTGTCCTGTACTTAGAATCTAATTAGTATGTATGCTCAGTTCCATGAGTTTCGGTTTCCCGATACTGGCTTTCGCGGGCTTACTGTCCTCAATCCACAAGCCTGTCTGGCTTGCAGTAACAGAAATCAAATGGTCCCCGAAACCGATCACGGGGTCCGGCGGCCATTTTGTATGCCCTTTTATCAAAGGTTTTTCTGTACAAGCTTCTTTTGGTCAATAAACTGTCTTATTAACCCTATTTTCTTGCGTGATTAATTACTGAAAATTTCGAATCTTACAGTCCCCCCTGTGATACTGATAGCTTGCTTAAAGCATCAATAATCCTTGGTGAGCAAATTTTCCCTGATTCCTCACATTCAAACATTCCTAGTAATTAACTATCTATGACCCTCACGACACATGCAGTTCCCATTTCAGAAAAATTACCTTGTGTACGGTTGGACAATCATAGGCAGTATTATCTTACACTATAACACATTCATCTTTCAGATGTGAAGGGGCCAATGCCCCTTGCACCACCTGCATACACCTTTTATTAATCAAACAAAACAGAAAACTTATCAATCAGCTATAACACAACAGTATTCACACACTTAAAATCATGCAGTGGCTAAAATCAAGAGTGGAGGGACGCTTTAACTTTTAATACTCAGCAGCTTAAACTGGGGTGTCCTCTTCCCCCACTCGTACATAGCGTTCTCTCCATTCTCCTGTGTTCTCATGCCTCTGGAGGTGTTTGCCTCTCTTGCAGTGCACGAACAGTAGGAATATTACAATTAAAACCTGACACACTACTAGGATATAGGATGCTATTCCAGTCCAGGCCGGGATCTCTATATTAGTGAACAGGTCCCACCATGGTGGGGTGACTGTGTCCAATATGTCTTTCCCTATCTCTAATGTCTTCTGCTCCAGTGTGTAAAAATGCTTCTGTGAAACTATAACGGCTTTTAAAATCTTGGTGAGGTGTTCGGGAAGAGGGGGAATGACATAACCAAAATGCGCGACGAATCGCTGCAAGTCCGTGAAATTCTCTTTTACAGTTAGGTGAACGGTGGAAGCTGCAGGAATGGGGACAATCCGTTGTTGTGCCACTTGAACTTCAGCCCTGGGTTTGAAACAGAAACTGCTGTCACTGACCGGACACCACCCGTGCTGTCCGTGGAGGTAGTGAGGCGCTGCTGTGGTGACACAGTATGTCCCACCCCCGATATATGCCACCTGCGGGGGCACATGGTCCTTTGCCATTGCCTCCATGGTGCAATTTATCGGCTTCGCGCTAGCGGTTCTGAACCCGCACTGTGGTTTCAAAAAGGCATTCAAGTGCTGGGGACACAGGATGATGTGTGCTCCCCGGCTTCGACACCCCGAGAGGTCGGTGCCTGTCATCGTACGCTCCCATCTGATGACATAAGGCGGGACCACTGCGTAACGAATGTGCGCACCCCCCTGAATGACTCCAATGTTCTCCACCTTTTATACCGGGGCGGGCTTTGCTGCGGGACCCAACACCGGCATCCTTACCACTATTCCCATGATAGTGTGATTCGAGCGTCCGCAGTCCACTGGGACTGGGTACGCCTCTGCAGCTAGTCTGAGCTGGCACGGACTTAATGCATTCTTGAAAGGGTGGAGCGCTTGCAAGTGCTTGTTGCTGATCCAGGACGGGACCAAACCTTGTTTTAAATCCTCCAGATTACTGCGGCCCTCACCCAGTAACCACGCCCCGTATAGCACACAGGCCTCGTTCTGCGCAGCCTGATCGGACGCATTCCGATCTTCCTTAATGAGTGCATTTACCGTGCTAGCGTGTTTCTCCAGCTCAGCAATTATTTCTTTTAAGTGTAGTGTCATGGCCTGGTCCTCATGTAGCTCAGAACCCACTACCTTATTTTCATCAGTCAGTATGTTCCTTAACTGTGTTTTTAAACCATTGATCTGTGTCTGCAGCTCCACGTTGTCTAGAGCGTTGACAACAGACGTCCCGGTGTTAAAAGCGGTGAAGATGTCATTTACAGTACCCTTTCTTTGCCTCCCTACCCGATCCAAAACTTCCTGTGGTGTGGTGTATAATTTGGCCTTGTCGATATCGGCAAAGTCAAACTCGTAAAATTGTCTGAACATTCGGGTTAACAGTACCTGGTACAACTGCTCCATCTCCTTGGGACACCACTCCGGCAATCGTACCTCAGTGAGGTTTAAAATCACTGAGGCCACTGCGTAGTGTACCCCTTGGTACAGCACCTGACCGGTGGGTACCAATACTAAACCGTTCCCGGGTCCCTTTGTGGTGGTGGAGCACCCTTCCTTCTGGGCTAGTGCTACCGGAATCGTGGGCAGGGGCTTGCGTGGGCGGGTGATGAGTTCAGTGGCATTTACCGGAATCGGGGAGAATGGGGCTCCGCACGCCCGAGTGCTGACATCCCACCTCATCCCTTTCCCTTCATCCTGCCACTGCCTCTGGAAAAAGATGGATACGCCCTTGGGGCAAACGCGTTTTGAACCCCACATACAGACATATATCCCTTCATCTGGTTCCCACCATTTGTCCCAACACACACGTAATTGTCCGATGGGTATTGTTACCCAGTCGTTCCCACTCGATAGTAGATTTCTTCATGTCCTTTCCCAGCTTTCGCAACCACCACCATCTACTTAGCGGTACGTTCCCATTACACACCAAACAGATCCTCTTTCCCACGGTAACGCTGACTCTGGGTGCAAGGATCCTCACCCGAGGGCACGATAACGAAGTCTCTTGGTAGGCGAAACCGAAATTGCTGGAGTATTCCGTAGAATTCGTCCCCAGCCATCCTGGCCATCTCCCTTGGTGGAAGTAGGTGGCGGTTTCCTCAACCTCTCGCTTCCCCGTCCCATCCGTCGCGATGGGGGCTGTGTCCCCGGAACATCCGAACACGATGACGTCCTTGGTGCAGCCCCGGTAGGCCAGCCCGCACCCGATCGCCGCGAGTACCACGAGAATCCTCTCCATTGTATCCCTGGTTTCTGTAACCGATAAGATGATGTAGCCAGGCTCCCAATAGGTGCTGGCTTAATTAAACGGACGCCGGGTTCCCCTGACCCCGCTTCCAAACAACCACACATTCTGGGCAGGCTCCGAAAACTACCTTTTAAAACATCCCCATCTTCTTAAACTTTACATACCTTAAACTAACATTATAGTTACCTAGCTTAACTTATCAGTACCTAAACCTATGTACAGTGCCGCCCTCCTCCGGGCGGCCTACTTAATTCCTGTGAGGGCTGCAGCATGCCGCTCCCTGTGGCGGGGCTGCACTGACCTTCGGGCTTTGATCCCCCGCAGCCTGTCGCTGCTGAACGGGAACCGTGCCTTTCCTGGGCTGCTCTGGACCGAGGTTGGGGAAGATAAGGAGAATTTGGCCAATGCTTTCTGGGCTGAGGCGTTCGAGTCGACCTACGAGGGGATGCCTTGGGCAAGGCTCCCAGGGCTGACAGACCGGGGATCGGGACTTTCACCGTCACAGCCTGTGGTTCCACCACAGCTGCCGGCTCCGGCTCCCTTCCCTCTGGCTCCGTCCCCCCGGGGCCGGGATTTGTGGCATCCGACTCCACCTCACCTGTCCCTACAGGTGGTGAGTCTCCGCCCCCAATCCCTACCTCCCCTAAGCTTGAGTCGAGGGCGGGATCTTCGTCCTCTGACTCTTCCTCCTCCGTGATCGGGTCAAGGGCGTGGTCGAGCTGTTCGGGCTCTTCCTCGTCCGAATCCCAAATTAGAGGGGAGACCTCCCACTCTATTGGGATGACTCCTCCCTTCACGCAGGCTACAGTTCCAGCCTGTGTGGTCTGTGACTCTGTCGCAGGCTGAGGATTTTTGTCCTCAGACTTGGCCCCTGTTGTTGGCCCTTGTCCACCCGGCTTAAACAGCTTAAACTGGTTAATGTGAAACCATTTAGTACGTCGGGGCACCTTCACTGCATAAACCATGGGGCTGGCCTTGTCTACAATGCTGTAAGGCCCCATGTACAGTGGTTCAAAACTCCCTACCCGGGCATAGTTCCTAACCATGACCTGGTCTCCGACTTCCCACTCTTGTTGCTTACGAGGTTCCAGTAACAGTCGATTTCCCTGATGCTGTCTCCCCATGTTCCCAGCCGCTTGCCCATAAATCTGTTTCAGGTGCTCCAAAAGGGTTTGGACGAACTTGTCTCGCGTCACCTCTTGGAGCTGGCCCTCAGTGAGCAGCGGGGCTAGTACATGGGTGGGTGTTCGCATGATCCTTCCAGTCATCAATTCGTGCAGGGAGTACCCCGTACTTTTGGACTGGCTGGCTCGGATCCCCATGAGGACTAAAGGCAGGATCTCCGCCCATTTCTGGGGCGAGCCCATTGTCTCTTTCCTCAGCTTTTCCTTGAGGGTCCGGTTCATGCGTTCAACAATCCCGGACGACTGGGGATTGTACGCTACGTGCCACTTCCCTTCAATGCCCAAGAGCATGAGGGTGTTCTGCATCACTTGACCGGTGAACTGACTCCCTTGGTCGGACTCAACAAAACGGGGGAGCCCCCACCGTGAGAACACTTCCCGGATCAAGGTCTTGGCAGTACCCAGCGCCGTAGCTGTTCTACACTGGAAAGCTTCTACCCACTTGGTGAACACATCCACCAGGACAAGGCAGTACTTATAACCTCCCTGGGCGGCGGGCAGGGGCCCTATGTAGTCGACCTGAATCGATTGCCATGGTCCCTCTACCCTCCTGATGTGCCCCATGGGTACCTTCCTTTTCTGGGGGTCTGGGTTGTTTGCAGCGCACACAAGACAGCACGCACAGAACTCGCGGACATCGTCTCTAAGTCCCGGCCACCATCCCGCCTGCTCTACCCGTTGCCAGGTCACCTCAGGCCCGGGGTGTCCTGCCCCTGGACCCTCATGGGCCAGTTGAAGGAATTCCCTCCGGTGCTGCTGCGGCACAACCCACTGTTCCTCTCGGAACAGCATGCCTTCCTTGACTGAGAGGGCTGCCGTACTGTACGGACCCTCTACCTGCTTGCCCTCAGTGATGGCTTTGAGTACTGTTTTTAGGGCGGGATCCAGGGTTTGGACGGTCTTTAGGTCTAGGGGCGGTGTCACCCCTGTGTTCCCTGGAGTCCCCTCCCTTCCTCGGATCGCTGCCACGGGTCCCAGCAAATGCCGTTGCGGGCACCCTCCCTGGCTAGCGCATCCGCCTGCTGGTTGCCCTGGCTGCGGGGTTCTGTGGTGGAATGAGCCTTCACCTTGTGGATGAACACCTCCCCTTCCTCCCCCACAGCTGCCAGGATCTTTTCCAGCAAGGGCTTAACTGTTAAAGGTCGTCCGTCCGCGGAGGTGTATCCGCGGCGGGACCAGATGGCGAGGTACTCCGTACACGAATTGCACGTGAACATGCTGTCCGAGCAAATCATGTATGGGGTTGGGAAGATCTCGGGGTGGGTAACCACGTACGCCACCGCGGACAGTTCAGCCTGCTGTGCGCTCATAGTGCTGGGGAGCTTAATTGCCAAGGCAATGTCTGCCATAAGGTCATAAACTCCACACCCTGTGAGTCGTTCGCCAGCAGATACCGTGCTGGAACCGTCTACGTAGATCTCGCGGCCTGTGGGGTGTATCCCGGCCCGTAAACCTGTGTTGACCTCCCATACCCCTTCTACGGAACACCGATGGGCTGTTCCGGGATATACCATGTTGGCTGCGAGCTTTGGCTCGCAGAGACCTTTAACTTTGAGATCCATCTGGGAAAGGAGGAGGGTCCAGCGCGCAATCCGAGCGCTGCTTACAGTCCCATCCTTAATCCTTCCATCCAGAAGCATCTTTGTGGGGGTGTGATGGGTGAGGAGAGTGATGGGAGAGGTTCCTGTGAAGATCACCGATCTGTTCACAGCCCAATGCGTGGCCAGGAGATGCCGCTCGCAATTGGAAAAACTCCTCTCCACATCCGTAAGCACCCTGGAGGAATAGACCACTGGTCTCAGCTTGCTGTGGCACTCCTGGAGCAGCACGGCGCTCAGGCTGTCTCCACTAGCGGCTACTTCCAGGAAAAACTCCTCCCCCCCATCTATGGCCCCTAGGGCTGGCGCTGTCTGCAGATCCCTTTTCAACTTCTCGAATGCTGCCTGACAACCCTCGTCCCACGACCACTCGACTCCCTTGTGTAAAAGTCGGAGTAGCGGGGCTGCTGTGGCTGCATAGGCCTCGATGAAATCTCTGCATTACCCGGTCAATCCCAAAAAGGACCTTACACCCGTTACTGTGTTTGGGATCAGCAGATCCTGCACCGATTCCCGTCTAGCCTTATCTATGGCTCTTTCCCCGGCGCGGATGGCCAGACCCAGGAATTTCACCTCCTGCTGGCCGATCTGTGCTTTCTTTGGGTTTACTTTAAAACCCTTCCTTTCCAGCAGCTCCAATAATTCGGCTAATAGTGGGCCGTGCTCCTCCCTTGAGTTCGTGAACAGGAGTAAGTCGTCCACATACTGCACTATCTGATTGGGCTGGCTAAATTCTTTTAAACTTCCCGCCATGCATTGATGGAAAATGCTGGGGCTGTTGTGAAAACCCTGTGGCAAGCAGTTCCAGGTATACTGTTGCCCTTTAAAAGTAAAGGCAAACTTGTACTGATCCTCCCGCCGCAGCGGAATGGACCAAAAACCGTTCGAGATATCCAGCACCGTGAACGTGGTCGCAGATGCTGGAATACTCCCTATTAGGTCGGCAACTGCTGCTACCGTGGGCGCGCAGGCTGGGATGTTACTGTTGAGGACTCTGTAGTCCACCGTGGCTCTCCACGAATTGTCCGGCTTCTTTACCGGCCATAATGGGGAGTTCACGTGAGTGGCTATTGGTCTCAACACGCCCTGCTGCACCAATGAAGATATTGCTGTCTCCATGTCGGGTTCTGCCTCCTTGGGGAAGTTATACTGCTTTTGGGGTCGGATCATGGGGTCCCCGTCTACGCTGACTTCAAACCCGGTGACTCTCCCACAGTCGTGCTTGTGGGTGGCAAACGCGGTCAGATTGTCCGACACACACGCCTGCAAGTCCGTTGGGACGTCCGCGACCATAAGCTTGAGATCGTAACCTCCTGACGGCTTCATGGTGCACAGGGTCCCCTTTTCTCCCCTCCCTGGGATCACGACTACCTTGCCCAACCCATTCTCGGCTCCCCAGAGACAGTGATTTCTAAGGTCCACGAGGATCCCGTGTTCCACCAAGAAATCAGCCCCGAGGATGCCTTTTCCACCCCCCTCATTCCACTTCAATAGGATACACGTCCATGTGGTGTGGAGTGCTCCCAAATGAATGGAGAGCGGGATGGAGTACGCGCCAGCCTGTTCTCTGCCTGTGAAACCCGCTACTGAGAATGGAGCCTGGGTAGCTAGAGGTGAGGCAAAAGGTTTAGCTGTGTGGATCACGGTACATGATGCTCCCGTATCCAACAGGTAACTACCTTTTTCCTTTTCCACCTCCATTTCCACAACAGGTCTTCTCCAAGCGTCATAGCGGAGCGGACACAAGTAGACGGGCTGCGCGGGCGTCAGTCATTTGGGCGCTGCGGTTGGAGTTTCGGGAGCGACAGGGCTGTTGGCGACCGCTACCTTCCCCTGCGAGGTCATTAGAGACCGCATTGCCTCTAAAACTGACTCAATCGCAGCGGGATCCACAACCGCACCATTTCCTGGTGCCGGGGCTGGGGAAGTTTTTCCCTTTAAATCCTTCCAGGGATTTTTACAGTCTCGGCGCCAATGACCTTCCTTCCCACACCCGTAACAACTGCTCTTGGCTTGGGGGGCGCGATTCCCCTCCTGATGCCATTCCTTTTTAGCAGGAGCTGCAGGCCTCGCCTCATGCACCTTTCCCTTTGAGGAAGGCACATCCCTACTCTTGTTGTTCCTGTAACTTATCGTGAGCTGATCAAGTACTACGTCCTCCGTGGAGCGGGGGTTAGTGGGGTCAAACCATGCTTTGGCCTGCTCCCTCACCGGTGGCAAGCAATTGGCGACCAGGCACCGGAGCCAATGAGCCCTTTGGTCATCATTCAGCCCGTTCCGGTCCGGCCACCCCGGACAGCTGCGCCGATACACTGGCCACAACCTTCCGGCGAAAACCCGTGGGGGTTCTCCCTCTAGCTGTACCGTCCTTTCCAATCGGAGGAACGGAGTTCTGTCACTCTCCCCTATAATCTCCAGGATCTCGTCCCGTAACTCCTCATACGCCTTGTGCCCTCTCTTGCTCTCGTCAGGGAGACACTGGAGGAGTGAGCTGTCCAGGGAGAACAGCAGCATTTTGGACTGTTCAACCCCGTCGCAGTCATTAACTGCTGCGGTCTGCTCCACGTCCCTAAAATGTACGGAGGGATCTCCTGACTCGGAGAGTTTTGGGATGTGACTGATCATTTCCCTTAACTGTCGTGCGCTATGGGGCATTATGATCTGATTCACGAGGGGTTCATCCCCGCCATCCTGGTCCGGACCGAGCCTCCGGTGTCGCGTGGGACACATCGGTGCCGGTCCCGACTCTACTACCTGGTGTTGCTCTACCTCAAGAACCTCTGTGTCTGACTTCTCTGTTTCCTTCCCCGGAGTCCAAGACTCAGTATAGGCGGGAGGTGCCGAGGGCTCAGGGGTTGGTACCCCAACTGCCTCTTGTGGAATCGGCCTTTTGGATTCCTTGGCTAACAGTAGCTGGCTGGCTGGTGGGTTTATGAGACACACCAAGCCGTTTGCCTTTGCTAGGGCCGTTCTCAGGTCCTCCAGCTCCCTGTGGCAAGCGCTATGGTCAGTGTTCTCAGACCTATCCTCCATGGCCATCTTATATGCTGCCCTAGCCCCCAAAATACTTTCCTCCTGTGCCGCTATCTGCTTAGCTAGGCGGAAACACCTCTCTCTCATTCTACCTTCACAGGCCTTGGCCTCAACGACCTGACACTCCAAGTAATCTATCCTGGTGTCATGGTGGTGAGTTACGGATTGGCGTTCCTGATTCAGCGCGTTAAGCGATTGAATCAGTTTCTGGCCTCCCGCAACCTTTTCCTCTACTTCTGTTAGTAGCCCTTTGATCTGGGCTGTCTGTGCTACAACGACCTGGTCCAAAAGCTGGACTTGCTTCTTGTAGCACATCAGCCAAACCGCCTTTTCTACCGATTTCTTATGCTCTTTGCTTTCTGTCCACTTGATGGCTGCGTCTAGCGGGCGCCTATCCCTTAATAGGTCAGATATCCATTGATTTGTAAGGTTTACCTTCCCAAAAACATAATCCACTATTCTCTCATCCATCACATTTCGTTTATTCAGACCTTGATCTAACACACTACATTCCTGCTGCCAAGGTCCTGCCGTGGTCGCCATCTCTGTATGGGGTTTCTCTTGCTCGTTCTGGTCTCCTACCAGGCTTCGTGCAATAATTACCCTTGAGTGGTTTGGCCCACTCTTCCCTACGGTTCTAGACCTTGGACTTAGGTGCAGGGAACTGTAGTGCAGAGAAAAACTCAATAGACCAGGTTGAATAGCACGAAATGGAGGCTTTTATTATAAAACAGTTTGCAGCATTGTAAAATACACGTCATAAGCACAGATTAAAATAACTACAGTCATGCACATATCTATAAACTTAACTCTATGGAAATGGGGAACACACGGCACATCGTAAAAGGGGAAACACATTATGATTACCCTTAACCCCCTCCCCTAGACCTAAACTAAGTTTCGACTTGAGGAACTCGGGATCATGCTCACCACTTTCAGATTCGCCAAAAGGGGTTCGCAGCCTTTTGGCACAGCTTTCCGTCGTCACGTGGATTTGGAAACGTCTGGCGCAGTTTGTTTTTTCTTACGCGATGGAGCAGCAGATACAGTCTTGATGAGCGTTCGTCATGGATGAATCCGTTACCGACGTGACTTTAAGAACTGGATGCCCATGGAAGACTCCACCACCGATGTGATGTTGTAGAATTGCACATGGGAGGTTCCTGGTCGAATGGGATGTTGAGGCACTGGAGTGCTAGGCCCGGAGTGTCCTTTTCTCCGGCCTGGATCGTCGTTTTCCCGAGGGTGTCTTCTCCTTCGGCCTGGGTCGTCGATGATCTCCCGACAAAAGTATCCGGGCCACCCTCGTCGTCTTCCCGTCGTGGCCGGGCCTTGCCTGGCCGAGCTGGCTTCCGAGCCGAAGTCTTCTTGTCGTCTTCCGTTCCGCACCGAAGTTACGAATCGTACTGAAGAAATGAATTGTGAATCGTAGCGGTCGAGGTGAAGCGAAGCGTAATCGTAGTCGTAATCGTCATCCTACTGATGGACTTTTCAAATCCATAGTTATACCCTTTTGGCACAGTCTTATCTCCCGCCAAATCATAGTCCTGTCTTTGTAATATTTTTGGCGGGCAGAAATCTCTGCAGGGGCGCTTTGTCTTGTAACGGGAGCCGGTGATAGCTTAACTGGCCTTCCTGGGCCGATAATGTCTTTTACTTTGTCACCGTAACTCGGTTCGTATATTGATCGGTCTGGAGATTGCCCTTGATGGCTGTCAAACGGTTTTCCTTTGTACAGTAAATGGGTTTAAGTGTTCATTCAATTGTCCGCCCATTTCTTGATGGGCCTCATCCTGTAACCCAAGACTGTACTGTACTTAGAATCTAATTAGTATGTATGCTCAGTTCCATGAGTTTCGGTTTCCCGATACTGGCTTTCGCAGGCTTACTGTCCTCAATCCACAAGCCTGTCTGGCTTGCAGTAACAGAAATCAAATGGTCCCCAAAACTGATCACGGGGTCCGGCGGCCATTTTGTATGCCCTTTTATCAAAGGTTTTTCGGTACAAGCTTCTTTTGGTCAATAAACTGTCTTATTAACCCTATTTTCTTGCGTGATTAATTACTGAAAATTTTGAATCTTACACCCCCTTGGAGACAACAACAGTATTACGAACATTTGAACATACGAATAAGGAGCAGGAGTAGGCCACTCGGCCCTTCGAGCCTACTCCACCATTCAATAAGATCATGGCTTATCCGATTACTCCACATTCCCACCTATCCCCGATAACTTTTCACCCCCTTGCTTGCCAAGAATCTATCTACCTCTGCCTTAAAAATATTCAAAGACTCTGCTTTCACCGCCCTCTGAGGAAGAGTGTTCAAAAGACCCACGACCCTCTGTGAGAAAAAATTTCTCCTCACCTCTGTCTTAAATGGGCGACCCCTTATTTTTAAACAGTGACCCCTGTTACGTCCGTGTAATAATAAGAAAAGGACTGCAGAGAACGGTACAACAGGTGTTTACTCAACGTGGTTCAAACTGCAACTGAAACAACAGATTACTACTCAGCATTATATACAGGTGTGGTCACTGCCGGTACTACAGTATACATGAGCTGTAGAAAGTAGTTCCCCCCTTAAAGGTACATACATTACAATTCCTCCCCTTTTAGATTAACAGTACCATAACACTCATTTATCAATTAAATATCAAACTAATTACAATTAACACTTTTAACATGCAACATTAGCTGAAAATAGTCTATTTATAAATTCAGTCTTTGGGGAGGCTTCCTGATCCTTTCTGGATAGCGCCTTTCCCGACTGTCTTGCTCTTGGTGCGGAGGTGATTCTGGCCCCCTGTCGTCGGTTGGTTCATCAGCTTCCAATGCTACTGTTTCTGGGGTAGATGCTACCTGTACGTCGGGTTCATCACCAGATACGTATGGGCGAGGCATGGGGTTGACTCGTTCCTGTGACTCTAGGATCTGGTCAGCATGGCGTCTCACGATGCTCTCCCCAACGTCCACTGTGTACACTAGTGACCCCTGCCATGTGCCTATCGTTCCTGGTTGCCATTTCTCTGTTCGGTAGTCACGGGCCAAGACTGGTTGCCCTACATTGAAGCTCCTTGTCGGCTTCTCATTGATGTGCTGGAATTGCTTACTCTCAACATCTCTTCGTACATTTGGTCTGAGCAAATCCAGACAAGATCTCAACCTTTGGTTAAAGAACATCATGGCCGGGGCCTGGTTGGTGACTGCATGTGTCGCAGTCCTGTAGGCTAACAGGAAATTGTCCACCTTATGCTGCAGTGGAATGTCGTCATCGCACATGGCCACGTCGGTGGGAATCCTGAGCGGCAGAGTGTGGCTATAAAAGTCCCAGAGACCAGGTAAGGCCTCACAGCGTCGGCGGGAATCTCGAGCGGCAGAGCAGGGTTATAAAAGGCCCCAGAGACCAGGTAAGGCCTCACAGCATCGGCGGGAATCTCGAGCGGTAGAGCGGGGCTATAAAAGTCCCAGAGACCAGGTAAGGCCTCACAGCGTCGGCGGGAAACTTGAGCGGCAGAGCGGGGCTATAAAAGTCCCAGAGACCAGGTAAAGCCTCACAGCGTCGGCGGGAATCTCGAGCGGCAGAGCGGGGCTATAAACTCCCAGAGACCAGGTAAGGCCTCAGAGCGCCGGCAGGAATCTCGAGCGGCAGAGCGGGGCTATAAAAGTTCCAGAGACCAGGTAAGGCCTCACAGCGTCGGCGGGAATCTCGAGCGGCAGAGCGGGGCTATAAAAGGCCCCAGAGACCAGGTAAGACCTCACAGCGTTGGCGGGAATCTCGAGCGGCAGAGCGGGGCTATAAACGGCCCAGAGACCAGGTAAGGCCTCACAGCGTCGGCGGGAATCTCGAGCGGCAGAGCGGGGCTATAAAAGTCCCAGAGACCAGGTAAGGCCTCACAGCGTCGGCGGGAAACTTGAGCGGCAGAGCGGGGCTATAAAAGTCCCAGAGACCAGATAAGGCCTCACAGCGTCAGCGGGAATCTCGAGCGGCAGAGCGGGGCTATAAAAGTCCCAGAGACCAGGTAAGGCGTACCAGTCTCCAGTCTGCAGTCTGGAAGGAGAGAGGTAAAAAGTAATCCAAGCGTGACGTCACCAGAAAGCGGGTAAGTGATTGGTTGGTGAGTATTTCTCCTTTTTAAGCTTAAATCTCTTTGGTTTATAGTTTCTAAGGTGTGATATTCACCATCTAGAATCGGGGCAGAGGATATTTAAGAATAATATTAACATATTTAATTAATTACATAGAATGGGAGATCAGGCGATGTGTTCCTGCTGCAATATGTGGGAGCTGGTGAACACCATTGATGCTCACAGTGATCACATTTGCAGTAAGTGTTGGCTGCTCGAGGAACTCCGGCTCCGTGTTGAAGAGCTGGAGTCCGAGCTTCAAACACTGAGACACATCAGGGAGGGGGAGAGTTACCTGGACTCTGTGTATCACGAGGTAGTCACACCAATTAGATTAATTAATTCAGATGTAGTCCGTGGCCAGGGTCAGGATGGTGTGACTAGAAGTGAGGCAGGTACGGGGATCCAGGAGGTAGTGTTGGAGGAGCTGCAGCCCTTGCACTTGTCCAACAGGTTCGAGGCTCTTACTCCCTCTGGGGACAGGAGCAGGGACTGCAGGGAGGATGAGCAACCTGGCCACAGCACCGTGGAGCAGGGGGCCATTCAAGTGGGGGCAGTTAAAAGAAATGTTGTAGTGGTAGGGGATAGTATCGTTAGGGGGATAGATAGAGTTCTTTGCAGCCGAGAGCGAGAGCCCCAAAGGCTGTGTTGCCTGCCCGGTGCCAGGGTTAAGGACATCTCCTCTGGACTGGAGAGAAACTTGGAGTGGGAGGGGGAGGATCCAGTTGTCGTGGTCCATGTTGGTACCAACGACATAGATAGGACAAGGAAGGAGGTTCTGCTGAGGGAGTTTGAGCAGCTAGGGGCCAAATTAAAAAGCAGAACCACAAGGGTAATAATCTCTGGATTATTACCTGAGCCACGAGCGAATTTGGCTAGGACAAATAAAATTAGAGAATTAAATGTGTGGCTCAAAGTCTGGTGTGGGAGAAATGGGTTTTGCTTCCTGGGACACTGGCACCAGTACTGGGGCAGGAGGGAGCTGTTCCGTTGGGACGGGCTTCACTTGGCCAGTGCTGGGACTAGAGTCCTGGCGGATCATATAACTAGGGCTGCAGAGTGGGCTTTAAACTAACTAGTGGGGGGGAGATTCCTAGAGAGCAAATAATAAAAATGACAACAGAGAAGGTCATAGACATAGGTAGCAGTGGGGAAATTAAAAACCAGAGCGTGTCAGGAAGGGGCAGAAGGTATGGAGTAAAAGGTAAAGTAATAAAAAGGGCAAAAGCAGGAACTAAGTGTCACAAAACATCTTTGAAAGTTCTCTATCTGAATGCACGTAGCATTCGTAACAAAATAGACGAGTTAATGGCACAAATAATTACATATGGGTATGATCTTGTGGCCATTACAGAAACATGGCTGCAGGGTGACAATGCCTGGGAATTAAACATACCAGGTTATTTAACGATCAGGAAGGACAGGCAGGAAGGAAGGGGAGGTGGGGTGGCTATGTTAATAAAGGAAGGAATCACTGTAATACAGAGAAATGATATTGGGTCAAAAGATTAGGATAATGAAACAGTTTGGGTGGAGGTAAGGAGTAATAAGGGGAAAAAAACACGAGTGGGCGTAGTCTATTGGCCTCCAAACAGTTGCAACTCTGTTGGACGGAGTATCAATCAGGAAATAGTTGAGGCTTGTAATAAGGGAACATCTACAATTATGGGGGATTTTAACTATCATATTAATTGGACAAATCAAATTGGGCAGGGCTGCCTTGAGGATGAGTTCATTGAGTGTATTAGGGATGGGTTTCTTGAGCAGTATGTAACTGAACCGACCAGGGGGCAAGCAACCTTAAATCTGGTCCTGTGTAACGAGATGGGGTTAATTAAAAATGTCCTAGTAAAGGATCCCCTTGGAATGAGTGACCATAACATGGTTGAATTCCATATTCAATTAGAGGGTGAGAAGGTTGGATCTCAAACAAGCGTGCTAAGCTTGAATAAAGGAGACTATGAAGGTATGAGAGCGGAATTGAGTAGAGTGGATTGGGAAAATAGATTAAAGGGTAAGACGATACATGATCAGTGGTGTACATTTAAGGAGTTATTTTACAACTTCCAAAAAATATATATTCCACTGAGAAGAAAAGGGTGTAAAAGAAAAGACAGCCATCCGTGGCTAAGTAAAGAAATTAAGGATAGTATTCGACTAAAAAGAAGGGCATATAAGGTAGCCAAATCTAGTGGGAGGATAGAGGATTGGGAAAACTTTAAAAGACAGCAAAAAATAACAAAAAGATTGATTAAGAAAGGGAAGATAGATTATGAAAGTAAACTAGCAAAAATTATAAAAACAGATAGAAAGAGTTTTTATAGTTATATAAAAAGAAAAAGGATGGCTAAAGTAAATGTTGGTCCCTTAGAGGATGAGACCGGGAAATTAATGGTGGGAAATATGGAGATGGCAAAAACACTGAATGAATATTTTACATCAGTCTTTACAGTAGAAGACACTAAGAATATCCCAACACTGGACAAACAGGGCGCTAAAGGGGGGGAGGAGCTAAGCACGATCAAAATCACTAAGGAAGTGGTACTCGGTAAAATAATGGGACTCAAGGCGGATAAATCACCTGGACTTGATGGCTTACATCCTAGGGTCTTGAGGGAAGTGGCGGTAGGGATTGTGGATGCATTGGTAATAATTTTCCAAAACTCCCTGGATTCGGCAAAGGTCCCGGCAGACTGGAAAACTGCTAATGTAACACCCTTATTTAAAAAGGGCAGTAGACAGAAGGCTGGAAACTATAGACTGGTTAGCCTAACATCTGTGGTAGGTAAAATTTTGGAGTCCATTATTAAGGAGACAGTAACAGGACATTTGGATAATCATAATTTAATAGGACAAAGTCAGCATGGTTTTATGAAGGGGAAGTCATGTTTGACAAATTTGCTGGAGTTCTTTGAGGAAGCAACGTATAGGGTGGATAAAGGGGAACCAGTGGACGTAGTGTACTTAGACTTCCAAAAGGCATTTGACAAGGTGCCACACAAAAGGTTATTGCTTAAGATAAAAAATCACGGGATTGGGGGTAATATTCTGGCATGGATAGAGGATTGGCTATCTAACAGAAGGCAGAGAGTTGGGATAAATGGTTCATTTTCAGACTGGCAATCAGTAACTAGTGGTGTTCTGCAGGGGTCAGTGCTGGGTCCCCAACTCTTTACAATCTATATTAACGATTTGGAGGAGGGGACCGAGTGTAACATATCAAAGTTTGCAGATGATACTAAGATGGGGGGGAAAGTAGTGAGTGAGGAGGACATAAAAAACCTGCAAGGGGACATAGACAGGCTAAGTAAGTGGGCAGAGATTTGGCAGATGGAATACAATACTGGGAAGTGTGAGGTTATGCACTTTGGCAGGAAAAATCGTACAGCAAGTTATTATCTTAATGGCAAGAAACTGGAAAGTACTGAAGTACAAAGGGATCTTGGGGTCCTGGTGCACGAAACTCAAAAGGTTAGTATGCAGGTGCAGCAAGTGATTAAGAAGGCCAATGGAATGTTGGCTTTCATTGCTAGGGGGATAGAATATAAAAATAGGGAGGTATTGCTTCAGTTGTACAAAGTATTGGTGTGACCGCACCTGGAATACTGCGTACAGTTTTGGTGTCCATACTTAAGAAAGGACATACTTGCTCTCGAGTCAGTACAAAGAAGGTTCACTCGGTTAATCCCGGGGATGAGGGGATGGACATATGAGGAGAGGTTGAGTAGATTGGGACTCTACTCATTGGAGTTCAGAAGAATGAGAGGCGATCTTATTGAAACATATAAGTTTGTGAAGGGGTTGGATCGGGTGGATGCGGGGAAGATGTTCCCGATGATGGGTGAAACTAGAACTAGGGGTCATAGTCTTAGAATAAGGGGCTGCTCTTTCAAAACTGAGATGAGGAGGAACTACTTCACTCAGAGGGTGGTAGGTCCATGGAATATGCTGCCCCAAAAAGCTGTAGAAGCTACATCATTACATAAATTTAAAACAGAAATAGACAGTTTCCTAGAAGTAAAGGGAATTAAGGGTTACGGGGAGCGGGCAGGAATTTGGACATGAGTCTAGGTTCGGATCGGTCATGGCCCTGTGGGTAGCGGAGCGGGCCCAGGGATCCATGTAGCCTGATCCTGCTCCTATTTCGTGTGTCTAATTCTGTTAGATTTAGGAGATGGTTCTGTGATAGTGGATTGGCGGTTAGGATCAGATCAGCCATGATCTTATTGAATGGCGGAGCAGGCTCGAGGGGCCGATTGGCCTACTCCTGCTCCTATTTTTTATGTTCTTATGTTCTTATGTTCTTTACTGCTTTTTTAAAGGTTTGTACGAACCTCTCAGCCAATCCATTTGTGGCTGGATGATACGGGGTGGATGTGTAATGCCTTACCCCATTTCTTTTCATAAATCTTCGAAACTCTTCGGACACAAACTGTTGTCCGTTATCAGAGCAAATCTGCTCTGGCAAGCTGTTCCTGGCAAAAATGGTCCGTAGGACTGCAATAGCTTTCTCCGTGGTGGTGGAGGACATTTTGATCACCTCAGGCCATTTCGAGTGCGCATCCACAGCTATTAAAAACATTGTGTCCATGAATGGATCAGCAAAATCAATATGCACCCGTTGCCACGGAGATGAGGGCCACTCCCATGGGTGTAGAGGGGCATGTGGTGGTGCATTTTGGACCTTCTGGAATCCTGAGCAGCTCTTTGTCAGGTCCTCGATTTGCTGATCAATCCCCGGCCACCACACATAAGCCCTAGCAAGGCTTTTCATTTTCACCCCTCCCAGATGACCTTCGTGAAGCTCATTGAGCACTCTCTCCCTTAACTTGGCTGTGATTACCACTCGGGATCCACACATCAAGGTCCCCTGGCATACTGACAGCTGTTCTCTTCTGGATGAGAATGCTGGCAACAGTGAGTCGCCATGTGCTGGCCATCCCTTCACCGTCAAATCATATACCCGAGACAGTGTCGGGTCATTTCGGGTCTCCTTCTGTATACCAGCGTTAGTTACTGGCAAGAATTCAATTATAGTCGAAAGAAATATTTCAACAGGATCCACTGCTGGTTCTTCCTCTGCAGTAGGCAGTGGCAGGCGTGATAGCCCATCAGCGTTTCCATGCTGTTTCGTGTCCTTATACTCTATTTCATATTGGTGCGCCCCTGGAAAAAGGGACCGTCTTTGTAGCCATTGCGCAGTCATCACTGGAACGCCCTTCTTTGGATTAAAGATGGAGACAAGTGGTTGGTGGTCAGTCAGCAAGGTGAAATTCTGCCCGTGCAGATAGTGATTGAACTTTTTCACTCCCCACACTAGGCTGAGGGCCTCCCTGTCAATCTGGGCGTAGTTACGCTTGGCTGAGGTTAGTGACCGAGACGCAAAGGCTACTGGCCTTTCCGAGCCATCCGGGAATTTGTGCGACAGCACCACTCCAATGCCATAGGGTGATGCATCACACGCCAACCAAATTGGCAGCGTTGGGTTGAAATGAGCCAACACCTCTTTTGATGTGATCAATGCTTTGCTCTTCTGGAAAGCTCGTTTACATTCGTCACTCCACTTCCATGGCACCCCCATCAGAACATAAGAACATAAGAAATAGAAGCAGGAGTAGGCCAATCGGCCCCTCGAGCCTGCTCCGCCATTCAATAAGATCATGGCTGATCTGATCATAACCGCCAATCTAATATCACAGAACCATCTCCTGAATCTAACAGAATTAGACACATGAAATAGGAGCAGGATCAGACTACATGGCCCCTGGGCCCGCTCCGCTACCCACAGGGCCATGACCGATCCGAACCTAGACTCATGTCCAAATTCCTGCCCGCTCCCCGTAACCTTTAATTCCCTTTACTTCTAGGAAACTGTCTATTTCTGTTTTAAATTTATGTAATGATGTAGCTTCTACAGCTTTTGGGGCAGCATATTCCATGGACCTACCACCCTCTGAGTGAAGTAGTTCCTCCTCATCTCAGTTTTGAAAGAGCAGCCCCTTATTCTAAGACTATGCCCCCTAGTTCTAGTTTCACCCATCATCGGGAACATCCTCCCCACATCCACCCGATCCAACCCCTTCACAATCTTATATGTTTCAATAAGATCGCCTCTCATTCTTCTGAACTCCAATGAGTAGAGTCCCAATCTACTCAACCTCTCCTCATATGTCCATCCCCTCATCCCCGGGATTAACCAAGTGAACCTTCTTTGTACTGACTCGAGAGCAAGTATGTCTTTTCTTAAGTATGGACACCAAAACTGTACGCAGTATTCCAGGTGCGGTCTCACCAATACCTTGTACAACTGAAGCAATACCTCCCTATTTTTATATTCTATCCCCCTAGCAATGAAAGCCAACATTCCATTGGCCTTCTTAATCACTTGCTGCACCTTCATACTAACCTTTTGAGTTTCGTGCACCAGGACCCCAAGATCCCTTTGTACTTCAGTACTTTCAAGTTTCTTGCCATTAAGATAATAACTTGCTGTACGATTTTTCCTGCCAAAGTGCATAACCTCACACTTTCCAGTATTGTATTCCATCTGCCAAATCTCTGCCCACTTACTTAGCCTGTCTATGTCCCCTTGCAGGTTTTTTATGTCCTCCTCACTCATTACTTTCCCTCCCATCTTAGTATCATCTGCAAACTTTTATATGTTACACCATTGGTCCCCTCCTCCAAATCGTTAATATAGATTGTAAAGAGTTGGGGACCCAGCACTGACCCCTGCGGGACACCACTTGTTACTGATTGCCAGTCTGAGAATGAACCATTTATCCCAACTCTCTGCCTTCTGTTAGATAGCCAATCCTCTATCCATGCCAGAATATTACCCCCAACCCCGTGATTTTTTATCTTAAGCAATAATCTTTTGTGTGGCACCTTGTCAAATGCCTTTTGGAAGTCTAAATACACTACGTCCACTGGTTCCCCTTTATCCACCCTATATGTTACTTCCTCAAAGAACTCCAGCAAATTTGTCAAACATGACTTCCCCTTCATAAAACCATGCTGACTTTGTCCTATTAAATTATGATTATCCAAATGTCCTGTTACTGTCTCCTTAATAATGGACTCCAAAATTTTACCTACCACAGATGTTAGGCTAACCAGTCTATAGTTTCCAGCCTTCTGTCTACTGCCCTTTTTAAATAAGAGTGTTACATTAGCAGTTTTCCAGTCTGCCGGGACCTTTGCTGAGTCCAGGGAGTTTTGGAAAATTATTACCAATGCAGCCACAATCCCGACCGCCACTTCCCTCAAGACCCTAGGATTTAAGCCATCAGGTCCAGGTGATTTATCCGCCTTGAGTCCCATTATTTTACCGAGTACCACTTCCTTAGTGATTTTGATCATGTTTAGCTCCTCCCCCCCTTCAGCCCCCTGTTTGTCCAGTGTTGGGATATTCTTAGTGTCTTCTACTGTAAAGACTGATGTAAAATATTCATTCAGTGTTTTTGACATCTCCATATTTCCCACCATTAATTTCCCGGTCTCATCCTCTAAGGGACCAACATTTACTTTAGCCACCCTTTTTTTTTTTATGTAACTATAAAAACTCTTACTATCTGTTTTTATATTTTTTGCTAATTTACTTTCATAATCTATCTTCCCTTTCTTAATCAATCTTTTTGTTATTTTTTGCTGTCTTTTAAAGTTTTCCCAATCCTCTATCCTCCCACTAGATTTGCCTACCTTATATGCCCTTGTTTTTAGTCGAATACTATCCTTAATTTCTTTACTTAGCCACGGATGGCTGTCTTTTCTTTTACACCCTTTTCTTCTCAGTGGAATATATATTTTTTGGAAGTTGTAAAATAACTCCTTAAATGTCCACCACTGATCATGTATCGTCTTACCCTTTAATCTATTTTCCCAATCCACTCTACTCAATTCCACTCTCATACCTTCATAGTCTCCTTTATTCAAGCTTAGCACGCTTGTTTGAGATACAGCCTCCTCACCCTCTAACTGAATATGGAATTCAACCATGTTATGGCCACTCATTCCAAGGGGATCCTTTACTAGGACATTTTTAATTAATCCTGTCTCGTTACACAGGACCAGATCTAAGATTGCTTGCCCCCTGGTCGGTTCAGTTACATACTGCTCAAGAAACCCATCCCTAATACACTCAATGAACTCATCCTCAAGACAGCCCTGCCCAATTTGATTTGTCCAATTAATATGATAGTTAAAATCCCCCATAATTATAGATGTTCCCTTATTACAGGCCTCAACTATTTCCTGATTGATACTCCGCCCAACAGAGTTGCCACTGTTCGGAGGCCTATAGACTACGCCCACTAGTGTTTTTTTCCCCTTATTATTCCTTATCTCCACCCAAACTGTTTCATTATCCTGATCTTTTGACCCAATATCATTTCTCTGTATTACAGTGATTCCTTCCTTTATTAACATAGCCACCCCACCTCCCCTTCCTTCCTGCCTGTCCTTCCTGATCGTTAAATAACCTGGTATGTTTAATTCCCAGGCATTGTCACCCTGCAGCCATGTTTCTGTAATGGCCACAAGATCATACCCATATGTAGTTATTTGTGCCATTAACTCGTCTATTTTGTTACGAATGCTACGTGCATTCAGATAGATAACTTTCAAATATGTTTTGTGACACTTAGTTCCTGCTTTTGCCCTTTTTATTACTTTACCTTTTACTCCATACCTTCTGCCCCTTCCTGACATGCTCTGGTTTTTAATTTCCCCACTGCTACCTAAGTCTATGACCTTCTTGATGCGCTATCAATTACTCAAAAGACTGAGGTTAAGCGAGTAACTAACAGGCTTTTATTAACAAGAGAATGAAGGTGTGCCTCGAGTGGTCGACCAGTCCAGAATACAGAGGGACTGTGGAGCAGTCACCTTTATACCTGGACTCATGGGAGGAGTCAGCCGAGGCATGTACAGACATGTACACAGTGGAATACAAACAGTGGTTTACCACATTCACCCCTAGTTTAAAAATGAGTCCGGCAGGGTGAAGTGTATTAAAAGTTTGTGTATTGGAGTCTCTCCGGAGGTCTTGTCTGCCACTGTGATCGATGTGGCGATGGCAGGGGTAGCGAAGCTTCCGGTGTCGAGTCCCGCGTAGGCTGGGGCACTGGTGTATAGTCCTCGTGGGTGTCGAGCGGGTCGCGGGGCCCAGGCATGCCGTCTGCTGGGGTTGGATATTGGATCGTGGGGGGGGGGTGGTAGTGGGTAGTGGGTTACTGGGGCCCCCGAGGGTGCGAGGTCTCATATGGAGACTGTGTCCTCCCGCCCGTCCGGGTACGCAATGTAAGCGTACTGGGGGTTGGCGTGGAGGAGGCCGACCCTCTCGACCAGGGGGTCCATTTTATGGGTCCTCACGTGTCTTCTCAGTAGGACCGGCCCTGGGGACATCAGCCATGGCGGTAGCGATGTCCCCGATGTGGACTTCCTTGGGAAGACAAACATTTTCTCATGATGGGTGGCGTTAGTGGCAGTGCAGAGCAGTGACTGAATAGAGTGGAGCACATCAGGGAGCACATCCTGCCAGCGGGAGGTCGGAAGGCCCCTAGGCCTAGAAATTCAGTTGGTTGCGCCAGCAGTTAGCGCCTTAAGAGAAGTGAATTTCGGGCGCTATGCGTGTAGCGCCCGGGCACAGCGCAGTTTGCGCCTCGCCCCAAATTAAGTGGACCCTTAGCGCCGGCGTAAAGTTTAGCGCCCGCCCGGCTGCACGCGCAGAAAATGATGTCACATCCTCGTGCAACGCCCTTTGCGCGCCCCGATTCCAAACTTCAGTCGGACCGCCCCATTGTGCGGCTGGCGGCCAGAGCATTTATAATATGGAACGCAACACAGCCGACTCGGGCCCCGGGGAGCGCAAATTAAAGGGCACGTACCCTGCAGTATAAAGGGCAGCCATTTTGCAGCAAACACTCTTGTGCAACGGATTTCTGGACACACAAGGAGGAGAGCTAACTGGTTTCGTGCAGCAATAGCTCAGGTATTTTTGGACTCAGGCCAAAGCGCTGCAAGTGCCCTGTTGGAAATTTGACTGTTTGCCAGCATTTGATGGGGGCTGCATGGGGTGCCAATGCGGAGTTTCAGCGCCATGTGCGTAGGGCTCGCAGACGCGGGGTCAGAGGGGCAGCCCTGGCTAGAGGCAGAGGGGGCAACAGGCGTCGGCAACATAGGCCTTACCCAGTCAGGGTATACCGCCAGCAGCGCTCCTACCTCACCATGAGATTCCGAAAGGAGGTGGTTGCAGAGATCTGCCACCTGCTTCGCAGAGATCTGCGTCCAAAGCTCAGGTGCAGGATGTCTCTGTCGGTGGAAGTGAAGGTGATGGTGGCATTGAACTTCTATGCCACCGGCTCCTTCCAATCCGCTGTTGGGGACATAGCGAACATATCCCAGTTCGGCGTGCATCGCTGCATCCGCCAGGTGACCGATGCCCTTTTCAGAAGGAGACGCCAATTCATCTCCTTCCCCATGGCCCTGGAGAGCCAGCATCAGCGTGCAGTGGGATTTGCTAGACTCGCGGCCTTCCCCTTGGTGCAGGGCGCCATTGACTGTACGCATGTGGCTTTGCGGGCACCTCTGGAGCATGGCGAGCAGTATCGCAACCGGAAGGGCTACCATTCTCTCAATGTGCAGCTGGTGTGTGACCACAAGCAGCACATCCTGGCTGTCAATGCCTGCTTTCCAGGCAGCTGCCACGATGCCTTTATCCTGCGGCAGAGTACTGTGCATGACATGTTCGAGGCACAGCCTCCCCCAAGAGGATGGCTACTCGGGGACAACGGCTAGCCTTTGTGTACCTGGCTCATGACCCCGCTCCGCGCGCCCAGGACCGCTGCTGAAGAGGCATACAACGAGAGCCATCAAAGGAGCAGAAACATCATCGAGCAAACTATTGGGGTCCTCAAGCAGCGGTTCCGCTGCCTTGATCGTTCCGGCGGATCTCTGCAGTATTCGCCGCAACGGGTCTCCCAATTTGTCGTTGTTTGCTGCATGCTACACAACCTGGCCCTCCGCAGGATTCAGGCACTGCCACCTGACGTTGGACCACCACCTCAGGAGGAGGAGCAGGAGGAGCAGGAGGAGGAGGAGGAGGAGGAGGAGTACATTCCCAGGAGGGAGCGACAAGGTCCAAGGGCCGTCCGTCGCCAGCTTATTGAACGTAACTTCTAAGCCCCCTGTCAGGGAATGCCTTGTGGTCATGAAGCAAGATGAATGCAGCTGCTCCGCAAGCCCTCAGCCGGCGAAGGCAACAAAGACTAACAAGAACAACCATGGACACTGTCTGAATAAAGATAAATTTATATTTGACAAAAATGAAACCCCTTCCCACATGAATCCCAAAAACAATCAATGGCCCCCACAAAAAGCGCAACAAACGACTCACTCCCGCAACCTGGGGAGGAGTAACTCCACATTTGAACAAACCAGGCCTCAACCTCGGCCTTAACGCAAAAAACATACCCATAAACAAAACAACCATGGGCAAAATAAAGATGTCCACCGCCATATAAAATGAAAGCTGGCCACACCCTCTACTTAGTGGCCCGCGAGGGCGAGACCTTGTCCAGCCTTTTGGCGCCCCTGCCCGGCCTGCTGCTCCTCCGCAAGCTCTGCCCAGTGGCTGCTGCGAGGCTGGGGGAAGGCGCCTGAGGGTCAGATGTCCTTCCGCCAGATGGCCTTGGGGGGCGGCCTACACGGGCTTTGGGCCTCGAGGGGCTGGCTGTTGATTGGCGCACATGTGCATGGCCACCATCAGCTCCAGCCGCTTGCCGTTGACGCTCCACTGGGGGAGTGGCGGCGACGGATGGCGCAATGTGGGCAAGCTGGCGTATTGGAGGCGCTGGCTGGTGATGTCGCACGCTGGCACTCGCCCGGGCACGCACTGCACGATCCGCACCAATCAGCCGAAGGGCGGATCGCTGTGCTGCTGCAGCGCGGCGGGTGTCCTGGCGATGCCTGGCTGAGGCAGCGCGTGTGGCAGCAGTGAGTGCCCCTGTTGCCCTGGTCTGTGCCTGCATCACATCCGCCACTGACTTGACGGCATCAGCCAGCGACTCCATCGCCGGAGGCATCCGTTCCACTACCTCCATCATCATCCGGCCACTCTCGGCATTTGATGCCCCAAACTCACGCACACTGGTCGCCAGCGACTCGATGGCCTCAGGCATCCGTTCCACCACCTGCATGAGCTCTGTGTGGCGGCGGTCTGAATCCTCGGCCATTTGGTCCAGCTGGCGCATCTCCTCCGAGGTGAAGGTGGCCGGACTGGAGGCGGGACTCTCCCGCTGGGGAGCAGGGGTCCGAGCTAGGCGACCCTTGGCACGTTGCTGGCGCCGAATGTCCGCAGCAACCACACTCCCCTCCGATCCTTCCCCCCTCTGGGGGGAAGGCCGCGGCCCACCCACAGCCCTCCTGGGTGGCTGGACGCCACTGGTCCCAGCAGCTGCACTCCCCTCCGAAAGTTGCTCCAGGCTCTCGTCCAGGGAAGGCGTGTCCAACACTTCGCCCTCTGCTGCGGGACCTGAGTCCTCCCCTGATGGTCCAGGTTGCTTTTCCTCCTCTTCCTCCTCCTCCTCCTCCTCCTCCTGTTCGGAGGGGCTGTCACTGGCAGCTTCAGGGAGCTCTTCGTCACCAGCTGAAAGCAGGAAGGCACAAGAGTAGCTTTAGAGTGAGGAGAGGGCGTCAGCGAGGGAGTCATGACTGGTGGCATTCAGCGCATTGGTGGCACAGTGGCAAAGGAGGTAGCTCGGATGCGCAAGTGTGACGAGAGAGGGCCAAAAGGCGAGGTCCTTACCATTGCCGGGCAGCGGAGGGTCGGCTTCTCCGCACGCTCTGGGCACAATCACGCGGCCTCCCATGAGGCCACTCATGCGCTCCTCCAGGGGAGTGAGCTTCTGGAACTTGGCGCGGCCTCCCCCGGTGATGTCGCGGCGCTTGCGATTATTCGCAAGTTTAGCCTGCAAGAGAAAGGACGGGCTCTAAGTACGGTGTGTAGCCGTGACGTAGTGTGCACTGCCTCCCATGGTGGAATAGCTTGGCCAGAGTGTAGCCCTGATCTAGTGTGCACTGCCTCTCATGGTGGAATAGCTTGGCCAGAGTGTAGCCCTGATCTAGTGTGCACTGCCTCTCATGGTGGAATAGCTTGGCCAGAGTGTAGCCCTGATCTAGTGTGCACTGCCTCTCATGGTGGAATAGCTTGGCCAGAGTGTAGCCCTGATCTAGTGTGCACTGCCTCCCATGGTGGAATAGCTTGGCCAGTGTGTAAAGTGCAGAATGTGCAATTGATGCTCATGACTGTCCCAAAGCTGCTGGCTGAGGGCTGCCCATTAGGCCTTTCAGGTCCCTTTGCCCATCATGTCAGGTGTACATGCAAGAATGAGGAGGAGAGTGGAAAGGGTACTCACCCTGACAATCCTGGTCAGGTCATTGTATTTCTTCCGACATTGCACCTTGTCCCTGGGGGCATCGCCGTAGGACGACACCCTGGTGGCGATCTCCCTCCAGGCTTTGGTGTAGACGCGGTGGGTGGGATTCCTGCCATTGTCTGGGAACAAGATCCTGCGCCTCTTCTCCAATGCTGCCAGCATGATATCCAGATCACGCTCTGAGAAGCGCAGGGCACGCTCACGGGCCTTCTCATGCGTTGCCATGGCTCCTTGGGCTCAGCAGCAGTGTTGAGGCCTAGTTTGAAAGCTGCAGTGTGCAGGGCGTGGCAGCAGGCCAAATCGTCCCTTCCCCCTTTAAGAGCTGGCCGGTGCCACGGGGTCTGCCGTCAATCAAAAAATGACCGCACCCGCGCTGCTCCCCGCCTCGGCGCTATCCCTCTGCACCGCCGGCTTAGCGCCTAAAGATAGTCGTGTAACGCCTCTTTTAGCGCTCCAGCAACCTCTTAGGGCGAAGCAACTGAATTTCGGCGAAGGGGGCGCAACTTTGGGGCGGGCGCTAAAGTCGGGCGGGCGCTAACGTTAGCGCCCCAAAACTGGCAAAACTGAATTTCTAGGCCCTAGACTTTAAGGCTAGCAGGGCGGCCTTCCAAACTGTCGCATTCTCTCTTTCCACCTGTCCGTTCCCCCGGGGGTTGTAACTGGTGGTCCTACTTGTGGCAATACCCCTAGCGAGCAGGTACTGGCGGAGTTCGTCGCTCATAAACGATGAGCCCCGGTCGCTATGGATATAGCTGGGGAAACCGAACAGGGTGAAGAGGTCGTTTAGACATTTAATGACCGTGGCACTGGTCATGTCCGGGCAGGGGATGGCGAACGGGAAACGGGAGTACTCATCAATAATGTTGAGGAAGTACACATTACGGTCGAAGGAGGGGAGAGGCCCTTTAAAATCAACGCTCAGGCGCTCGATGGGGCGAGTGGCTTTTATCAGGTGAGCCCTGTCTGGTCTCAGCGCAGACTTGGCAGTTCCTGGTCATGGTCCTGACCTCCTCAATGGAGTAAGGTAGGTTGCGGGCCTTGATGAAGTGGAAGAACCTGGTGACCCCCGGGTGGCAGAGGTCATTGTGGAGGGCCCGCAGTCTATCGATCTGCGCGCTGGCGCAGGTGCCACGCGATAGAGCATCCGGGGGTTCATTGAGCTTCCCGGGGCGGTACAAGATCTCATAATTGTAGGTGGAAAGTTCGATTCTCCACCTCAAGATCTTGTCGTTTTTGATTTTGCCCCTCTGCTTGTTGTTAAACATAAAAGCAACTGAACGCTGGTCAGTGAGCAGGGTAAATCGTTTTCCGGCCAGGTAGTGCCTCCAATGACGCCCAGCCTCCACAATAGCCTGGGCCTCCTTCTCAACAGCGGAGTGTCTGGTCTCCGGGCCCTGGAGGGTTCGTGAAAAGAAGGCCATGGGTCTCCCCGCCTGATTAAGGGTAGCAGCCAGGGCAAAGCCGGACGCGTCGCTTTCCACCTGGAAGGGGATGGATTCGTCCACTGCGTGCATGGTGGCTTTAGCAATGTCTTCCTTGATACGGTGGAAGGCTAAGCGGGCCTCTGCCGTCAAGGGAAAAGAGGTGGACTTGATCAGCGGACGGGCCTTGTCCGCATAGTAGGGGACCCACTGGGCGTAATAGGAGAAAAACCCTAGGCACCTCTTCAGGGCCTTGAGGCAGTGGGGCAGTGGGAGTTCCATAAGGGGACGCATCCGGTCGGGGTCGGGACCGATGACTCCGTGTTCCACAACACAGCCAAGGATGGCGAGGCGGGTTGTGCGGAATATGCACTTCTCCTTGTTATACGTCAGGTTCAGGAGTTGGGCGGTGCAGAGGAATTTTTCGAGGTTTGCGTCATGGTCCTGCAAGTCATGGCCGCAGATGGTCACATTGTCCAGATATGGGAAAGTGGCCTGCAACGCATTTTGATCGACCATCCGGTCCATCTCCCTTTGGAAGACGGAGACCCCGTTGGTGACGCCAAAGGGAACCCTAAGGAAGTGATAGAGGCGGCCGTTTGCCTCAAAGGCAGTATACTGGCGGTCCTCAGGGCGGATAGGAAGCTGGTTGTACGCTGATTTCAGGTCAATGGTCGAGAAGACGCGGTACTGCGCGATCTGGTTGACCATATCAGCTATGCGGGGGAGTGGGTAAGCGTCCAGCAGGGTGTAGCGATTTATTGTCTGGCTGTAGTCGATGACCAGGCGCTGCTTCTCGCCGGTCTTAACGACCACAACCTGGGCTCGCCAGGGGCTGGTGCTGCCCTCAATAATCCCCTCCTTCAGGAGCCGCTCCACTTCGGTTTTAATGAAAACCTTGTCCCCGGCACTGTATCGCCTGCTCTTTGTGGCGATGGGCTTACAGTCGGGGGTGAGGTTAGCAAACAGTGGGGGGGGGGGTGACTCTGAGTGTGGAGAGGTTGCACCTGGTGCGCGGCGGGCAATTTGGAAGCTGCTGGCTGCGGACTGTGAGTGGGGGGAGGGGTCCACCGTACACCATCGTAACACTTTTAAGGTGGCACTGAAAATCTAACTCCAGTAGGATGGCAGCGCAGAGGTGGGGCAGGACCAGAAGTTTAAAATTATCGTACACAGTCCCGTCTACTAAGAGTGTCACCACGCAGTAGCCGCCAATGTCCGCCGACTGGGACTCGGAGGCCATAGAAATCCGCTGGTGCGCAGGCAGGACTGGGAGGGAGCAACGCCGCACCGTGTCGGGGTGGATGAAGCTCTCCGTGCTCCCAGAGTCAAAAAGGCAGATTGTTTCGTGACCATTTACCTTAATGTCCTTTGTGGACCGGGCCAGTTGGTGCGGTCTCGCTTGGTCCAGCGTAACGGAGGCCAGCGTAGGGGTCGGTGTGTCGTTGCGGGTATCAGATGAGGCGGTGTTGGGGGCCAAGATGGCGGCTGGCATCCAAGATGGCGGCGTCCATGATCCCCATGTGGCTGGAGGCGTCCAAAATGGCTGCTGTTCCGGTGGTTCGCACATGGCTGGGGAGGCCCAAGATGGCGGCCCGCACGGCCCACACGCGGCGCTGCTGGGGTTCGGGGTGGCTTTGGCCCTGCAGACACTGGTGTAGTGTCCCTTCTTCCCGCAGCCCGAGCAGGTCGCATTTTTCGCCGGGCAGCGCGCTCTGGGGTGTTTGGCCTGGCCACAGAAGTAGCATTTCTGGCCTTGGGACACTGCTGCGGTAGTTGGGCCGTTGCTGGGATGTGGCTGGGGTGGCACGGCGCTATGAGACGGTCCTACCGTGTCCCAGGCTGTCGTTCCCCGCGGCGTCCACGGTGCAGAGGAGTAGGCATCCATGCCCCGGTAGGCTGCGTCCAATGATAGTGCGAGTTCAGAGGCCTTGTTGAGGTCGAGGTCACTCTGCTCCAACAGTTGCTGTCGGGTATAATTGGACCTGTGGCCCGCCACAAAAGCGTCCCGGATAAGTTCCTCTGTGTACACGGCGGCCTTTACATCCTTACAACCACAGGCCTGGCCAAGCACAGACAGTGCCTGAAGGTATTCCTCGGCCGATTCCCCAGGTTGTTGTTTACGACTCCCCAGGAGGTGCCTGGCGTACACCTCGTTCACTGGGCGCGTGTACTGGTCCTTGAGGAGCTTGAGAGCAGCCGTGTACGAGGTCGCGTCCTGGATGACCGAGTACGCTCGGTGGTTCACTTTGGAGATCAGGACATCCAGTTTGTCCTCATCCGATTTGACCGTTGCAGCGGAGGCGATCAGGAATTTTTCAAAGCACTTAAGCCAGTGAGCAAACTTGGTGGATGCGTCCGCCTCCCGATGGTCTAAGTCCAGGCATGCTGGTGTGAGGATCTTCTCCATTATAAAAAAATCTTGTTAATAAAATTGATGCGCTATCAATTACTCAAAAGACTGAGGTTAAGCGAGTAACTAACAGGCTTTTATTAACAAGAGAATGAAGGTGTGTCTCGAGTGGTCGACCAGTCCAGAATACAGAGGGACTGTGGAGCAGTCACCTTTATACCTGGACTCGTGGGAGGAGTCAGCTGAGGCATGTACAGACATGTACACAGTGGAATACAAACAGTGGTTTTCCACACTTCTCTGTTGTCATTTTTATTATTTGCTCTCTAGGAACCTCCCCCCCACTAGTTAGTTTAAAGCCCTCTCTACAGCCCTAGTTATATGATCCGCCAGGACTCTAGTCCCAGCACTGGCCAAGTGAAGCCCGTCCCAACGGAACAGCTCCCTCCTGCCCCAGTACTGGTGCCAGTGGCCCAGGAAGCAAAACCCATTTCTCCCACACCAGTCTTTGAGCCACGCATTTAACTCTCTAATTTTATTTGTCCTAGCCAAATTCGCTCGTGGCTCAGGTAATAATCCAGAGATTATTACCCTTGTGGTTCTGCTTTTTAATTTGGCCCCTAGCTGCTCAAACTCCCTCAGCAGAACCTGCTTCCTTGTCCTATCTATATCGTTGGTACCAACATGGACCATAACAACTGGATCCTCCCCCTCCCACTACAAGTTTCTCTCCAGTCCAGAGGAGATGTCCTTAACCCTGGCACCGGGCAGGCAACACAGCCTTCGGGACTCTCGCTCTCGGCTGCAATGAACTCTATCTATCCCCCTAACGATACTATCCCCTACCACTACAACATTTCTTTTAACTCCCCCCACTTTAATGGCCCCCCGCTCCACGGTGCTGTGGCCAAGTTGCTCATCCTCCCCGCAGTCCCTGTTCCCATCCTCACAGGGAGTAAGAGCCTCGAACCTGTTGGACAATTACAAGGGCTGCGGCCCCTCCAACACTACCTCCTGGATCCCCGTACCTGCCTCACTTCTAGTCACACCATCCTGACCCTGGCCATGGACTACATCTGAATTAATTAATCTAATTGGTGTGACTACCTCGTGATACACAGAGTCCAGGTAACTCTCCCCCTCCCTGATGTGTCTCAGTGTTTGAAGCTCGGACTTCAGCTCTTCAACACGGAGCCGGAATTCCTCGAGCAGCCAACACTTACTGCAAATGTGATCACCGTGAGCACCAATGGTGTCCACCAGCTCCCACATACTGCAGCAGCAACACATCACCTGATCTCCCATTCTATGTAATTAATTAAATTTGATATTATTTTTAAATACCCTCTGTCCCGATTCTAGATGATGAATATCGCACCTTAGAAACTATAAACCAAAGAGATTTAAGCTTAAAAAGGGAGAAATACTTACCAACCAATCACTTACCCGCTTTCTGGTGACATCACACTTGGATTACTTTTTACCTCTCTCCTTCCCTCCGAGTTCCCAGACTGGAGACTGGTAAACCTTACCTGGTCTCTGGGACTTTTATAGTCCCGCTGCTGCCGCTGAGTTCCCGCCGACGCACTGAGGCCTTACCTGGTCTCTGGGACTTTTATAGTCCCGCTGCTGCCGCTGAATTCCCGCCGACGCACTGAGGCCTTACCTGGTCTCTGGGACTTTTATAGCCCCGCTGCTGCCGCTGAATTCCCGCCGACGCACTGAGGCCTTACCTGGTCTCTGGGGCTTTTATAGCCCCGCTGCTGCCGCTGAATTCCCGCCGACGCACTGAGGCCTTACCTGGTCTCTGGGACTTTTATAGCCCCGCAGCTGCTGCTGAATTCCGTTTGCAGTAGGGTGTTCAGTGGGTGTAGTACGGTAGACAAATTCGGCAAGAACTTATGGTAGTAGTTCACCAGCCCGAGGAACGACCTCAGTTGTGACACATTTTCCAGTGCTGGAGCCTTGACTACTGCCTTAATCTTTTCAGGGGACTTATGTAACCCCTCTTTATCAATAACGTGGCCACAATACGAGATCTGCTTCTGGAAAAACTCGCATTTGTGGCGATTATTCGGAGCCCATATTCCTTCAATGTAGTGAGCACCTGCTCCAGGTTGGTGAGGTGATCACTGTCATTTTCGCCCGTGACCAGGATGTCGTCCAAATAACACTGGGTCCCTGGAATCCCTTGCAGGACTTGTTCCATTGCCCTTTGCCAAATAGCCGGAGCTGATGCTACCCCGAACACCAGCCGGTTGTAATGGTAGAGACCTTTATGAGTGTTGATCGTGAGGTACTGTTTCGAGGCTTCTTCTGCCTCCATTTGCAGGTATGCCTGGGCCAGATCAGTCTTAGTGAAGCGTTTCCCTCCAGATAGCGAGGCGAAAATATCTTCAATCCACGGAAGCGGATATTGTACAGTGTGAAGGACTGGGTTCACTGTCACCTTAAAATCCCCACAGATGCGAACCTTCTTTGGTTCCCCAGGCGTATTACTCAACGACCTCTTCATTACAGGAACGATGGGTGTAGCCCACTCACTCCAGTCCACTTTGGACAGTACTCCTGAACATTCCAAACCATCCTGCTCTGCTTCGACGGCTGGGCGGATCGCATAAGGCCTTAAAAAACTTTGGGTTTGCATTTTTCTCTATTTTGATCGTCACTGTTATGCCTTTTAGTGTTCCGAGTCAGCTGCTGGAACACTTCTTGTGCGTCAGTTAGCATTTTTGACAGTCATCCAGGTGTGATGTCGTCATCCTTTTTGGCATCTACAGTCAGTGCTTGTATGGAATGCCAATCTAGCTGTATCTTCCAGATCCATTCACGTCCTAGTAGTGGTGGTCCTCCATCTGGCAATACATATAGGTCCATTTTTGGTGTTTCCTTGCCGTTATATATAACGTTCACCCTTATTTTTCCTTTGGGGTAGACTTTTTGCCCCGTGTACGTCTTCAAGACAATCTTTGTATCTCTCAAGTGTATATGTGAGAATAGCCGCTTGTAGTCCCTTCAGTTTATGACTGTTAGGGCTGATCTTGTGTCCAATTCCATTTTCACTTGGACTCCTGCTATCTTGAGCGTGACCAAGATAGTTTGGTGATCCTCCGTTTTGATCACATTTTTTATGTAGTTTCAGACAACCCAGCTCCTTGCTTCCGGAGTCTGTATCACTCTTCTGTTCGTCTGAACTACTCTCCGTCACCTTATGTACCTTCTTGTACTTCTCTTGTGGAGATTTCTTGCTGCTGGTTTTCTTTCCCGACCTGCAGACTCTTGCTATGTGTCCTGCTTTTCCACACTGTCTGCACACTTTGTCCTTGAACCAGCAATCATTATGGTCGTGTGTTGTTCTGCCGCAGTGATAGCACTTCACTGTTCCGTATGACATTTCATTTGTGCCATATTCTTGCGGTCTCCATTGTATCTCTGCAGCGCCCCGTGCTGCTGCTTCGTGTGATACTGCAATGCTGAAAGCCTTGTCCAGCGCAAGATCCTATTCTGATAGAAGCCGTTTCTGGGTTCCTTCACTTTGAAGCCCACACGCAAACTTGTCCCTTAAAGTATCTGCTAGTCCCGTTCCAAACTGGCAGTCATAGTCATAGAGTCATAGAGTTTTTCAGCACAGAAAGAGGCCCTTCGGCCCATCGTGTCTGCGCCGCCCATCCCTCCCTGTCCAGTCTAATCCCATTTTCCAGCATTTGGTCCATAGCCTTGTATGCAATGGCATTTCAAGTGCTCATCCAAATGCTTCTTGAATGTTGTGAGGGTTCCTGCCTCTACCACCCTTTCAGGCAGTGAGTTCCAGCTTCCAACCACCCTCTGGGTGAAAAAGTTCCTCCTCAAATCCCCCCTAAATCTCCTGCCCCTTACCCTGAATCTGTGCCCCCTTGTTATTGACCCCCCTACTAAGGGGAAAAGTTCCTCTTTATCTACCCTATCTATGCCCCTCATCATTTTGTACACCTCAATCAGGTCCCCCCTCAGCCTTCTTTGCTCCAAGGAAAACAACCCCAGCCTGTCCAGTCTCTCTTCATAGCTGAGGCGCTCCATCCCAGGTAACATCCTGGTGAATCTTCTCTGCACCCTCTCCAAAGCAATCACATCCTTCCTATAGTGAGGCGACCAGAACTGCACACAGTACTCCAGCTGTGGCCTCACCAGCGTTTTGTACAGCTCCATCATAACCTCCCTGCTCTTATATTCTATGCCTCTGCTAATGAAGGCAAGTATCCCATAAGCCTTTTTAACCACCTTATCTACCTGTTCCGCTGCCTTCAGGGAATTATGTACATGTACACCAAGGTCCCTCTGACCCTCTGTACTTCCTAGGGTCCTACCACTCATTGTGTATTCCCTTGCCTTATTTGTCCGTCCAAAATGCATCACCTCGCACTTTTCCGGGTTAAATTCCATTTGCCACTTTTCCGCCCATCTGACCAACCCGTTAATATTGTCCTGCAGCCTGAGGCTTTCCTCCTCGCAATTTACCACCCCACCAATTTTCGTGTCATCCGCGAACTTACTGATCATACCCTTTACATTCTCATCCAAATCATTAATGTAGATCACAAACAGCAAGGGACCCAGCACTGATCCCTGAGGTACCCCACTGGACACAGGCTTCCAGTCACAAAAGCAACCTTCGACCATCACCCTCTGCCTCCTGCCACTCAGCCAGTTTAGGATCCAACGCGCCAAGGCCCCCTGGATCCCATGGGCTCTTACCTTCTTGACCAGTCTCCTATGCGGGACCTTGTCAAAAGCTTTACTGAAGTCCATGTAAGCCACATCCACAGCATTTCCCTCATCCACACACCTAGTCACCCCCTCGAAAAATTCAATCAGATTGGTCAGACATGATTTACCCTTGACAAAGCCATGCTGACTATCCCCGATTAATCCTTGCCTCTCCAAGTGGAGACTAATTTTGTCCCTCAGAATTTTTTCCAATAATTTCCCTACCACAGATGTTAGGCTCACTGGCCTGTAATTCCCTGGTTTATCCCTGCTACCCTTCTTGAATAATGGTACTACATTAGCTGTTCTCCAGTCCTCCGGTACATCCCCTGTGGCCAGAGAGGTTCTGAAAATTTGTGTCAGAGCCCCTGCAATCTCCTCCTTTGCCTCACACAACAGCCTGGGATACATCTCGTCCGGGCCTGGGGATTTATCCACTTTTTGGCCTGCTAAAACCGCTAGTACCTCCTCCCTCTCGATGCTAATATGCGCCCGGGCGCAAGTTGCTTTGTGCCCCGTTAACGCCCTCTAAGCAACCGAATTTTCCCTCCTAGTTCTTCTCACCCTCCTTTGGATTTATTCCCAAACTCTTCTACTCAGAGACAAGTCACAGTCCCCTTGCCCGACTTCTATATCTACATCGTCTTTCTCCATAGTGCACAGTTCCGTTAAATACTCAGCATTACTTTCATCTTTATGCTGGTTCCTTTTGTGAAACTTAAATCTTTCTGCTATCAGCAGCGGTGTGGGGTTTAAGTGGTCCTGTAGGATTGACACTATGTTTTCAAAATCCTTTTCTACTGGCTTCTCTGGGGTTACTAGGTTTCGTAGTAAACCATACGTTTTTGCACCCATTGAATTCAACAATACCAGCGCTTTCTTGTCATCTGGCACTTCATTCGCCTTGCAATATACTTCTATGTGTTCGACATATGTCGTCCAATCTTCGACTTCATTGTCGAACGCTGTGATACTGCCACTCTTCGGCATTTTTGGGTGTGGTTAGACTGGCTTAAAATGGCATCTCCCGCGCTTTCCTTTCTTCCCCGCTGCGGCTTAAAATGGCGTTTCCCTCGCTGCTGCCAACGCCGCTCTCGGCGGTCCTCGTGGCAAATGGTGACGCCCTGTGGGTTTCGTGCGCTGCTCCTGTGCTGCTGCCAATGCTGCTCTCTGCAGTCCTCATGGCAATGGCAGCGCCTCGCGTTTTCCTGCGCAGCTCTCTCCCCCGTTGACGCCGCTCGGTCCTGAATACCGGCTGCGCCCTGTGTGCTCTGCCCTCTCTCTCTCCCCCATCGACACTGCTTGGCCTTTTTCTGTGCCGCTCGGTTGCGCTGTAGCCCATCGCTGTCCGGGAAGGGTCTGCGCAGTACCTGTTGCCAGCCCATTTCGCTGGACCACCGTGACTGCAAAGCCAAGCCTGGCTCTCGACAGCCTCCCCTGCGATGCTCAAATCTCTGCTGGATGACTGGGCGGTCGCCCGTGGTCGACGCCCGTGCTTCTGGACTCGACCTTCTTCCACTGTTCTCCAGGAGCGAATCCCTGGGAGGTGATGCAGAGTTGCAGGTAGGTTCGAACTTGCTCATCGCGTTACGTCCGTGTAATAATAAGAAAAGGACTGCAGAGAACAGTACAACAGGTATTTACTCAACGTGGTTCAAACTGCAACTGAAACAACAGATTACTACTCAGCGTTATATACAGGTGTGGTCACTGCCGGTACTACAGTATACATGAGCTGTAGATAGTAGTTCCCCCCTTAAAGGTACATACATTACAACCCCTAGTTCCAGATTCTCTCAGAAGAGGAAACATCCTCTCCACATCCAACCTGTCCAGAACCCTCAGGATCTTATATGTTTCAATCAAGTCACCTCTTACTCATCTAAATTCCAGCGGATACAAGCCTAGCCTGTCCAACATTTCCTCATTAGACAACCCGCCCATTCCAGGTATTAGTCTAGTAAACCTTCTCTGAACTGCTTCCAACGCATTTACATCCTTCCTTAAAAAAGGAGACCAATACTGTACACAGTACTCCAGATATGGGGCTAGATTTTCAGGGAGCCATCAGACGGGGTTTCAGGCATGTGGGGGGGGGGAAATCCCGAATTTGGGGGTCCCGACACCATCCCGCTCAAAACCCCGCCACACGTAAGTTTCAGGGGCGGCGGGTACCCGCCCCGCACTGGGACTCGCCGAAACCAGGCGGGAAGGGATTAGTGCCAATTAACTGCCTGTTAACAGGTAGTTAACAGGCAGTTTTTAGCCTAATCCCTATTTTGAGGGGTTTCGTGTGGATTTCCCGACGGCTCCAAACCACGCCAGGTAGAGCAGGTGGGCCGTCGTGTTGAAGGAGTTGGAGGGGTCGCGATGTCGGCGCTCAGGTGAGTGATGGGTGCATGAGTGCAAAGGTAAGTGTGTTTGGTGTGTCTAAAGTGTGTGAAGAACTTTTACTTACCTGTACTTACCTTAACAGCCTTTCTTCCTGTAGCCGTTGGGAGCGCATCACTCAGCCGGAACGTAAAGCTGAACGGCTGCGATCTATCAAAAGTGGCAGCCTTCAGGTTTGAGTGCCGGTGTGAGTTCTAACTGAGTCTGTGCAGAATGACTCATGTCAAAACTCAGACTGTCAGTGTTTCACAGCTTCAAACAGCTGTCAAACGCTGATATTTCATCTGTCAAGGACTCTTGACAGATGAAATTTCAGTCTGTGACGTCACCTGTTGCCGGGTGGCCCTTAATTGGCCTGCTGAGCCCGCTGGGCGGGCTCAACAAGGTCAATCAAGGGAAAATCACGCGGATTGGCCGGATGTCGAAGTAGGCGGGTCAAAAACCCGAAAGGGGAAGTCCCGCCTTCTTCCCAACAGGTTCGGCAAAATCTACCCCATGGTCTCACCAATGCCCTGTATAACTGAAGCATAACCTCCCAACTTTTGTATCAATTCCCCTCTCAATAAACGCTAACATTTTATTAGCTTTCCTAATTACTTGCTGTACCTACATAGTAACCTTTTGCGATTCATTCTGACTCCTTCTTCTCACATCTCCACAAGCCTTTTACACTTTCCAGCTAATCATGCTGTATGCGTGCATTTTGCCCTTCCTGCCCCCCTCCCCTCACCTTAACCCGAATCTTGTGCCTTTATGCTTTCAGATAATGAGCAAGCACCTGACCAGCCTGTCCCTGAGGGCACCGTTGAGAGCGAGGCGGGAGAAGAGGAGGAGGAAGAACACACCGCATAACTGCATGTCTCACCCGCAGGCACCAGCTCAGATACTGGTACTACGCGTTCTTTAGAGGTTAGTATAGTAGCGGGATCTGCACAGGGTGATGCATCAGGAATGAGTGGGCTGCAGCAAGGCCAGGGGGAAAGGGTAACTCTTGGGCCAGCTCCCCGGGGTCGAGTTCGTGTGAGAGTTCTGCTGCACAGGACTCAGATGAGGACCTCAATGGGGAGGCCTTTAGAAGAAGGGTGATGGGCATGCAAACGGAGATGATCGGTGCAATGACAAGGCTGCCTGAGAGCATGTCTGCAATGGTAAGGAGCGTGGAGGAGTCCGCCTCCAACATTGCACTAGGCTCTGCACACACCATGGAGCCCATCATTTCCAGTCTGGAAAGGATGGTCGACTCCCAGACCTGTGGTGCATGTGATGGGCGATCTGGCAGCTTCCATTGCAACACAGGCGGAAGCAACGCAACCTCTTAGTGCTGTAATGCAGTCTATGGTTGGTGCCATCCAATCTCAGACTGCTCTCATGCAGTCTCAGCTTGATGCCATGCAAGCCCTGACTGGTGCCATCATGACTGGGTTTACCACCATCGACCAGGGCTCTCACGGTGTCGCAGCAGGCCAGCAACCTGTGCTCCAACAGATTGCTAAGGATGCTGAGGTTCTGCCCCGGGCGAGTGGCAGTGGGTTAGTGGAGCAGGAACCTGCTGTCCTCTCTCAGAATGACAGCATTCCTGCTCCTACCGCTGGCACTCCACCATTGCCCGTGTTGCTGCCTGTCATCCAGCCATCCCAGACTGCTGCTGCCCATGCTGAGGTGGTGCAGTCTACAGTCCGGCCTTCAAGGCCCAGAGCTGGTTGAGGGAATCCTGCAATGCCCTCTGAAGTCCCGCACGGACACGCAGCAGCTTTCCACCAGCCCTGCTGCAGCCACTGTGGGCCAACACTTCGTAGGAGCACTAGAGTAGACAAAGGCACAGTAACAAGAGGCACTAAGGGATTGCACAAAGGTGAATAGTTAATATTGTTGTAAATATGTGTTAACTGATTATTGATAAATTTACTAATTTAGTTTTGATTCTTTTGTGGTGTGTCTCATGTCAGCTTTGTGCTGTGAAATGGCCTGCGACAGGGATGGAATGATGGGGATGTGGTGAGCAACGAGGATCTGGGGTTTAATTCATTGGAACTGCCGTCTGATGAGGCGGTCACGGGTCACCTTCCAGAAGGCCAATTGAGTGGCTGCCACCTCCCTTGCTCCCGTTCCTCTTCCTCGTCATCGTCCTCCTCGTCTTCCTCATCCTCCTCCTCTCCCTCTTCCTCCTCCTGAGGTGGTCCCGTAATCCCTGGTGGCAAGGGCTGGGCCCTCATGATGGCTGAATTGTGGAGAATGCAGCATACGATGACAAAATGGGGCACCCGCTCAGCCGAGTACTGGAGGGCTCCTCCCAAGCGGTCAAGGCAGCCGAACCATTGCTTGAGCACCCCGATGGTCTGCTCGATGATGTTCCTAGTGGCGGCCTGGCTCTCATTATATGAGTGCTGAGCAGGAGTGTTGGGGTTGCGGAGGGGTGTCATGAGCCAGGTGGAGAGTGGATAGCCCATGTCTCTGACTAGCCAGCTACGAGCTTGACCTGTTGGCTGGAAGACTGCTGCCACACCGGTCTGGCACAGGAAGGAGGCATCGTGGTTGCTGCCAGGGTAGCGGGCATTCACATTGAGAATTCATTGTGTGTGGTTGCAAACCAACTGCACATTACGTGAGTGGTAGCCTTTGAGGTTACAGAAGATGTCAGGATTGTTATGCGGTGCCCGCAATGCGACATGGGTGCAGTCAATGATGCCCTGCACCATGGGGAATCCCACTAACCTGGCAAAGCCACATGCAATCTTGTCCTGCTTCTCTCTGGTGAGGGGGAAGGAAATGTAGTCCCTTCTCCTACTGTAGAGAGCCTCAGTGACCTCCTGGATGCAGCGATGGACGGCGAACTGCGAGATGTTAGCTATATCTCCTGTTGCCGACTGGAAGGATCTGGTGGCGAAGAAATTGAGGATGACGGTGACCTTGACTGCCACTGAGAGAGCTGTGGTCATCCTGATCTAAGGCTCGAGGTCTGGTTGCAGGAGTTGGCAGTGTTCTGTGACCAACTCCTTGGTGTAGCGGAGCCTTCTAATACACTGCTCCTCGCTTAATTGAAGGTAGGGGAAGTGCTTTCGGAATACCCTCGGAGGGTAAGGCCTCCTGTTGAG
Organism: Somniosus microcephalus; assembly: GCF_052327205.1. NCBI lineage: Eukaryota > Metazoa > Chordata > Chondrichthyes > Squaliformes > Somniosidae > Somniosus > Somniosus microcephalus. The sequence continues at coordinate 59,889,065 of NC_140999.1, read as the reverse complement.
AGCCCTCATGGCCCTCCTCCTCCCTCTGGCCACATGTTCCAATCTTTCTCGCTGCCTGTGCTCCCTCTGCCCTAGATCCTGGAGGGTGAGGTCGACTGCCAGTACAGCCCCCATTAATGTAACCAAATGTAGCAGTTTGATATGTTGTGAGAATAAATGTAATTACTTTTTAGTAGCCACAACACTTCGGAGACTAAACAATCTTTAAATGACTGAATTAAATGCACAATGTCAAACTGACAAGGAAGCAGTGAAACAGCACTATCCTGAGAGCTGTGGTTCATTACTCATGATTCCTTTAAGTAGCGCCTCTGGAGCCGGCTACCCACTGCTTCTCACCTCCTCTCCCTGTCACTGTCGGGATGGGGCGCTAAGGCAGGAGACGATAATCAATTTCACAGATGAGGCGCCCATGCTCTCTGACGTCACAATCTGCCTGCCGCTTAAGTCCCCGGCGCTAACTTGTAGCAGCAGCACTATGGTGGGGGGCTGGATTTGGCGTGCGGCGCTGGATTCACCTCGCTGCGACGCTACTGCCTCAGTGCCCTGTTAGCGCACCCCTCAGGCACTAACTGGAGTCGCTAAGGTACCAAATTTCTCCCCCTTGGACTCTTTTCGTTAGAACAACAAGGTTGAGAGAATTCGAGGCAAACTACTGCCATGGGTGGGGAATTGGTTAGGGGCTAGGAGACAGAGAGTAGGGATAATGGGTATGTACTCCAATTGGCGAAATGTGACTAGTGGTGTCTCCCGGGGATCTCTGTTGGGGCTGCAGCTTTTCACTATATTTATAAATGGCTAAGATGAAGGAATAGAGAGACATACATTCAAGTTTGCTGATGGCACTAAATTAGGTGGCACAGTAAGTAGTATAGATGGTTGGTAACTAGAGGGTACGAATTAACGATCATTACCAAAAGAATTATGGGATCGTTTTTTTTTTATACAGAGAATTGTTAGTACATGGAACACCTTACCAGAAATAGTGGTGGTAGCAGAATTGATAATAGCCTTTAAAAAGGAAATAGATAATATTTCAAAAATAAAAGTTCAGCTCACATTATAATTACAGATGGGTAAGGCTGTTTAGTCCATCCTAAATAATGCATCTAGAATGGCCCAGTGTTCCCCCATTGTATGTCAAATGATTCCAGTGTCTTTGCCCCCTCTCTATCCAGGAGTTCATCCTATGTATTTTTTACCAGCATTTATTTCCCATCCCTAATGGCCCTTGAGAAGATGTATGTATTTTTTACAAGCATTTATTTCCCATCCCTAATAGCCCTTGAGAAGATGGTGGTGAGTTGCCTTCTTGAACCGCTGCAGTCTGTGTGGTGAAGGTACTACAACAGTACTGTTAGGGAGGGGGTTCCAGGATTTTGACCCAGTGACAATGAATCAACGGCGATATACCTCCAAGTCAGGATGGTGTGTGCCTTGGAGGGGAACTTGGAGGTGGTGGTGTTCCCATGTGCCAGTTCCCTTGTCCTTCTAGGCGGAAGAGATCGTGGGTTTGAGAGGTGCTGCCGAAGAAGCCTTGGCGAGTTGCTGCAGTGCATCGTGTAGATGGTACACATTGCAGCCACGGTGCGCCGGTGGTGGAGGGAGTGAATGTTTAAGGCGGTGGATGGGGGTGCCAATCATGCAGGCGGCTTTGTCCTGGATGGTGTTGAGCTTCTTGAGTGTTGTTGGAGCTGCACTCATCCAGGCAAGTGAAGAGTATTCCATCACACTCCTTACTTGTGCCTTGTAGATGGTAGAAAGGCTTTGGGGAGTCCAAGGTTAAATTCCTCCTCTATGCAGATGACCTGGTTCTGCTGTCACCAACTAAAGAGGGTCTACAGCAGAACCTGGACCTGCTGGAGTCGTACTGCCAGACTTGGGCCCTGACAATAAAACCCCAAAAAACCAAAGTCCTTGTGTTCCAGCAAAGATCCAAACATCAGGGACCCAAAATAAATTTCACAGTAGGAACAACCAAAATTGAACAAACCACTAACTACACATACTTGGGCTTAAAAATCAGTTCTACGGGAAACTTCAAACTGGCTGTGAATGAACTGAAAGAGAAAGCAAGAAGGGCTTTCTATGCCATCAAAAAATCAATCCAAATAGAAATCCCAATTAGCATTTGGCTCAAAATTTTCAAATCAGTAATTGAACCAATTGCACTCTATGGCAGTGAGGTATGGGGACCGCTAACTCAACAAGAATTCGCAAAATGGGACAAACACCCAATTGAGATCCTACATGCAGAATTCTGTAAAAGTATCCTCCGGACTCAAAGGAAAACAGTAAACAATGCATGCAGGGCGGAACTAGGCCAATATCCATTAATAATCACTATCCAAAAAAGAGCCACCAAATTTTGGAATCACCTACAAATGAGCAACCCCCAATGCTATCACTACGACGCCCTGAAATGCCAAGAGCTGACCATAAAGAAGAATACCCTCAGTCAACTAGTCCTGGGACTCAGTGAAGTAACTACTAACAATACGAACAATAACCAGCCCCAGGACAGTGACAGGGTAACACAAAGAATTCGACCCAACACAATCGTCGCTAAGCAAAAGGAAAAATATCTGACATATTGGGCAGAAACAACAAAAACCCAAAGCAAACTCAATTGCTACTTGGCCCTAAACAGACAATACAACATAGCTGATTACCTGACCATGGTAAAGGATAACAAACTGAGAAGAACCTTGACAAGGTACAGGCTTAGCGAACATAGCCTAGCGATCGAAAAAGGCAGACACAGGCAGACCAGGCTGCCAAGAGAAGACAGGATATGCTCTCACTGCAGTCAGGGAGTAGTGGAGACAGAGATGCACTTCCTCACAGCCTGTGGAAAATATCAGGACATCAGGGAGAATTTCTACCAAAAATTCTCACAAATATGCCCTGAATTCAGAAATCTGAATGACAACCAAAAACTCCCATTCCTACTGGGAGAGGAGAGAAGCTGTGTAACACTGGCGGCACACTATGTTACAGCTTGCCATGAACAGAGGGACAGCCAGTAAACTAAGAAAAGAATATATATAAACAATGCGAATGTATATTTATACACTCAGGGATATACCTGTTTATACACTGTATGAATAGAACTGCGTTTATGTGCTCAACCATAAATGTATTTTGATGCTTTGGCAACATAAGATGTAACTTATCATGCCAATAAAGCGATTTGAATTGTGAATTGTGAATTGTGAATTGATTGATCACTGTGTCGGTCACTCTTTGTGTGAAGAAGAATTTCCTGATATCAGTCCTAACTTTATCTTTTACTAGTTTAAACCCATGTTCCCTTGTCTTACTTTCACCTTTCAATTTAAAGTAATATTCTAGATTTACCTTTTACATCTCCTTAACTATCTTATATAACTAAAGGATCACCTCTCAATCATCACCTTTCCAGGATGAAAAGCCCAAATTTCTCCAGCCTTTTCTTATAACTCAGACCTTTGCCATTAGCGATCAGCTTTGTTGCTCTTTCCTGCACTGGCTCCACAACTTGAATTTCTCCCATGTGGCTCATAGATCAAAGCGGGATGCCATGCTCAATATGCAGTCTGACCAAATTGCTGCACAGAATGATCATAACTTCTTCTGACTTATATTCTGCTGTTTTGCTCATGTAGTTTAACTTTGCCTTTTTTGGATTGCTCCCCTGCATTAGTTCGACATGTTGACCATCAAGTCACTAGATTGATTTTGCTCGTAGTTATTTCTTGATCATTTATGGAGTGCTTTACACTTCTTATGAAATGCCATTAGCCATTGTTCCATCTACTTGCATACTTTGGCCAACCCATTTAACAACATTAACATTACCTGCAACGCAGAAAGAGAAAATGCATCAAAACTCTTCGGAGTACAAAATTTCTACACCCATTTCAGTTGGGTCATACGCCATTACCTATTCAAAGCTGTGATGTTTATCTCTAATAGTTATGTCCACTTGTTGGATTAATACCGTATGAAATAATCTGGTTTGACTTCAAAATGATATAGTAACATTACCATACGCTTACTCTGAATTTCTTAGACATAAGAACATAAGAAATAGGAGTAGGATTAGGCCATTTGGCCCCTCGAGCATGCTTCGCCATTCAATAAGATCATCACTGATCTTTAACCTCAACTCCACCTTCCTGCCCGATTTCCATATCCCTTAATTCCCTTAATATCTGTAGTTCCCCATTTTCCCTCTCTCTCCTTTCTTAAATTGAGGGGTTACATTTGCTACCTCCTGTTGAATCCGTGAATCTTAAAGTATGGTGTTCTTCAATAACTAGACGGAGGCTGCAGATTAACAATTAACAGGTGTTTACTGGAGGAGGGTAGTCTACCTAGAAATTCGCTATCGCCGCGCCAGGTCGTTAGCGCCCGAAATTTAGCGCTCGCCCGGATTCCCGTAGCGCCTGCCTGAAATTCAGTTGCAGCACCCCAAGACGGAGGCGGGCGCTATTGCAGGGTTTGGCCGCCTCGCTTGGGGCGATGAAAGTCAGTTTCAGGCGTCCAGCTGGCGCTGCACCACCCGATGCGGTGCGGCAGGCTGGGGTACTGCAGGCCTCCTCCTTCTCTTAAGGAGGAGCTGCCTGCAGCCGTGAGATCGCCGCTGGATTCCCCCGGCAAATGAGCCCGGCACCACGGAGAAGTGCCGGGCTCACGGGAGTCAGACACCAATGCCGCGGGGGGGTAGTGCAGGAGTCCGGGGAGGGAGGTGCGGCCAGGCGGCCGCCGGGAAAGCGGCCGGCCGCCCCTCCACCTTTATGCGCCGGCCTCTCGGAGCTGCAAGGCCCCGTTTTTCAAACGCTGTTTGCGGCCGCTACGGGCGAGGCGGTCGCAACTGAATTTGGCCTTCGGCACGGAATCGTGTTGGAACCGGGGCGCTGCGCACACCGATGACGTCATCGGTGCCGGCGCAGCGCCACCGGCTAACGCTGATTTTAGGGACCAACTGAATTTCGGGCACTAACAAACTTCCGCCGCAAACCACTCTTTAGCCAATAAGTGGGCGCAAACGCGACTGAATTTCTAGGCCTAACAGTAGAGATGCCTGCTCAAGGCTTATATACAGGTGTGGTCACTGCTGGTACTACAGTATACAGGAGCTGTAAAAGTAGTTCTCTCTTAAAGGTACATACACTACAATTCCTCCCCTTTTAGATTAACAGTACCCATAACATTCAAATAACAGTTAACACTTTAACATGCACATTTAACTGAAATAGTCCATTTATAGATTCAGTCTTTGGGGCGGCTTCCTGATCCTTTCTGGATAGCGCCTTTCCTGAGTGTCTTGTTCTTGTTGCGGAGGCGATTCTGGCCCCCTGTCATCGGTTAGTTCATCAGTTTCCGCTGCTACTGTTTCTGGGGTAGATGCTACCGGTATGTCGGGTTCATCCCCAGGTACGCGAGACATGGGGTTGACTCGTTCCTGTGACGCTAGGATCTGGTCGACATGGCGTCTCACAATGTTCTCCCCGACATCCACTGTGTACATTAGTGGCCCCTGCCGTGTGCATATCGTTCCGGGTTGCCATTTCTCTGTTCGGTAGTCGCGGGCCAAGACTGGTTGTCCTACATTGAAGCTCCTTGTCGGCTTCTCATTGATGTGCTGGAATTGCTTATCCTCAACATTTCTTCGCACATTTGGTCTGAGCAAATCCAGACGAGATCTCAACCTTCGGTTAATGAACATCATGGCCGGGGTCTGGTTGGTAACTGCATGTGTCGCATTTCTGTACGCTAACAGGAAATTGTCCACCTTATGCTGTAGTGGAATGTCATCATCGCACATGGCCCTTATTGCCTTTTTAAAGGTTTGTACGAACCTCTCAGCCAATCCATTTGTGGCTGGATGATACGGGGCGGATGTGTAATGCCTTACCCCATTCCTTCTCATAAATTTCCGAAACTCTTCGGACACAAACTGTGGTCCGTTATCAGAGCAAATCTGCTCTGGCAAGCCGTTCCTGGCAAATATGGTCCATAGGACTGCAATCGTTTTCTCTGTAGTGGTGGAGGACATTTTGATCACCTCAGGCCATTTTGAGTGCGCATCCACTGCTATTAAGAACATTGAGTCCATGAATGGACCAGCAAAATCAATATGCACCCGTTGCCATGGAGATGAGGGCCACTCCCATGGGTGTAGAGGGGCATGTGGTGGTGCATTTTGGACCTTCTGGCATCCTGAGCAGCTCTTTGTTAGGTCCTCGATTTGTTGATCGATCCCCAGCCACCACACATAAGCCCCAGCAAGGCTTTTCATTTTCACCCCTCCCAGATGGCCTTCGTGAAGCTCATTGAGCACTCTCTCCCTTAACTTGGGTGGAATTACCACTCGGGATCCACACATCACTGTCCCCTGGCATACTGACAGCTGTTCTCTTCTGGATGAGAATGCTGGCAACAGTGAGTCGCCATGTGTTGGCCATCCCTTCACCGTCAAATCATATACCCGAGACAGTGTCGGATCATTGCGGGTCTCCTTCTCTATATCCGCGTTAGTTACTGGCAAGCGTTCAATTATTGACGAATAAAATATTTCGATAGGGTCCACTGCTGGTGCTTCCTCCGCAATAGGCAGTGGCAGGCGTGATAGCCCATCAGCGTTTCCATGCTGTTTCATGCCCTTATACTCTATTTCATATTGGTTCGCTCCTAGAAAGAGGGACCATCTTTGTAGCCGTTGTGCAGTCATCACCGGAACGCCCTTCTTTGGATTAAAGATGGAGACAAGTGGTTGGTGGTCAGTCAGCAAGGTGAACTTCTGCCCATGCAGATAGTGGTTGAATTTTTTTACTCCCCATACTAGGCTGAGGGCCTCCCTGTCAATCTGGGCGTAGTTGTGCTCGGCTGAGGTTAGTGACCGAGACGCAAAGGCTACTGGCCTCTCCAACCTGTCTGGGAATTTGTGCGACAGCACCGCTCCAATACCATAGGGTGATGCATCACACGCCAACCGAATTGGTAGTGCTGGGTTGAAAGGGCCAACACCTCTTTTGATGTGATCAATTCTTTGCACTTCTGGAAAGCTCGTTTACATTCGTCATTCCACTTCCATGGTACCCCCGTTTGCAGTAGGGTGTTCAGTGGGTGTAATACTGTAGACAAATTTGGTAAGAACTTATGGTAGTAATTCACCAGCCCGAGGAACGACCTCAGTTGTGACACATTTTCCAGTGCTGGAGCCTTGACTACTGCCTCAATCTTTTCAGGGGACTTATGTAACCCCTCTTCATCAATAACGTGGCCACAATACGAGATCTACTTCTGGAAAAACTCGCACTTGTGGCGATTAGCTCGTAGCCCATATTCCTTCAATCTAGTGAGCACCTTCTCCAGGTTGGCGAGTTGATCACTGTCATTTTTGCCCGTGACCAGGATGTCGTCCAAATAACACTGGGTCCCTGGAAACCCTTGCAGGACTTGATCCATTGCCCTTTGCTAAATAGTCGGAGCCGATGCTACCCCGAACACCAGCCGGTTGTATTGGTAGAGACCTTTGTGAGTGTTTATCGTGAGGTATTGTTTCGAGGCTTCTTCTACCTCCATTTGCAGGTATGCCTGGGCCAGATCAATCTTAGTGAAGCGTTTTCCTCCAGACAGCAAGGCGAAAATACCTTCAATCCGTGGAAGCGGATATTGTGCCGTGTGAAGGACTGGGTTCACTGTCACCTTAAAATCCCCACAGATGCGGACCTTCTTTGGTTCCCCAGGCGTATTACTCAACGACCTCTTCATTACAGGAACGATGGGTGTAGCCCACTCGCTCCAGTCCACTTTGGACAGTGCTCCTGATCGTTCCAACTCTTCCAGCTCTGCTTCGACGGCTGGTCGGATCGCATAAGGCACCGGTCTGGCCTTAAAAAACTTTGGGCTTGCATTTTCCTCTATTTTAATCGTCGCTGTTATGCCTTTTAGTGTTCCGAGTCCCTCCTGGAACACTTCTTGTGCGTCAGTTAGCATTTTGGACAGTTGTCCAGGTGTGACGTCGTCATCCTTTTTGGCCTCAACCTTCAGTGCCTGTAAGGAATGCCAATCTAATTGTATCTTCCGGATCCATTCACGTCATAGTAGTGGTGGTCTTCCATCTGGCAATACATATAGGCCCATTTTTGGTGTTTCCTTGCCGTTATATATCACGTTCACCCTTATTTTTCCTTTGGGGTAGACTTTTTGCCCCGTGTACATCTTCAAGACAATCTCTGTAGCTTTCAAGGGTATATGTGAGAATAGCCGCTTGTAGTCCCTTCGGTTTATGACTGTTAGGGCTGATCCTGTGTCCAATTCCATTTTCACTTGGACTCCGTCTATCTTGAGCATGACCCAGATAGTCTGGTGATCCTCCATTTTGAATACCTTATGTAGTTTCAAACGACCCAGCTCCTTGCTTCCGGAGTCTGTATCACTTTTCTGTTCGTCTGAACTACTGTCCGTCACCTTATGTACCTTTTTGTTCTTCTCCTGTGGAGATTTCTTGCTGCTGGTTTTCTTCCCTGACCTGCAGACTCTTGCTATGTGTCCTGCTTTTCCACACTGTCTGCACACTTGGTCCTTGAACTAACAATCCTTCTGGTCGTGTGTTGTTCTGCCGCAGCGATAACACTTCCCTGCTCCATATGACATTTCATTGGTGCCATATTCTTGCGGTCTCCGTTGTATCTCTGCAGCGCCCCGTGCGGCTGCTTCGTGTGATACTGCCATGCTGAAAGCCTTCTCCAGCGTAAGATCCTTTTCTGATAGAAGCCATTTCTGGGTTCCTTCACTTTGAAGCCCACACACAAACTTGTCCCTTAATGTATCTGCTAGTCCCATTCCGAACTGGCAGTGTTTCGATAGCTTGCGCAGTTCCGTTAAATACTCAGCATTACTTTCATCTTTATGCTGGTTCCTTTTGTGGAACTTAAATCTTTCTGCTATCAGCAGCGGTGTGGGGTTTAAGTGGTCCTGTAGGATTTCCACTATGCTTTCGAAATCTTTATCCACTGGCTTCTCTGGGGTTATTAGGTTTCGCAGTAAGCCATACGTTTTTGCACTCATGGAATGCAACAAAACCAGTGCTTTCCTGGCATCTGGCATTTCATTCTCCTTGCAGTACACCTCAATGCGTTCCACATATGCCGCCCAATCTTTGACTTCATTGTCGAACGCAGTGACACTGCCACTCTTCGGCATCTCTGGGTGTGGTTAGACTTTCTAAAATGGCGTCTCCCGCGCTCTCCCTTCTTCTCCGCTGGCTCAAAATGGCGTCTCCCACGCTTTCCTTTCTTCCCACGCTCGCCCTTCTTCTCCGCTGCGGCTTCAAAAATGGCGTCTCCCGCAATCTCCCTTCTTCTCCGTGGCTCAAATGGCGTCTCCCGTGCTCCCTTTCTTTCCCCGCGGACGCTGCTCAGCCCTTGAGCCCTGGCTGCGCTCTGCGCGTTCTCCTGTGCGCCTCTCTCATTGCCGCCGCTCGGTCCTGAGCCCCGGCTGTGCTTTACCCTCTCTCTCTTTTTGTTTTCCGTCGACGCCACTCGGTCTTCAACCCCCGGCTGCGCCCTGTGCGCTTTACCCCCTCTCTTACCCCGTCGACGCTGCTCGGCCTTTTCTGTGCCGTCGGTCGGCTCCAGTCGCCGCTGTCCGGGAGGGGTCTGCGCTGTACCTGTTGCCAGTCTGTTGCTGGATCGTCGTTGTTGGAGAACCAAGCCCAGCTCTCAACAGCCTTCTCTGCGATGTTCACTCTCTGCCGGATGACTGGGCGGTTGCTCGTGGTCGACGCCCGTGCTTCTGGCCTCGGCTTTCTTCCACCGTCCTCCCGGAGCGAATCCTTGGAAGGAAATGCAGAGTTGCAGGTAGATTCGAATCGACCTCATCGCCACTGTTGAATCCGTGAATCTTAAAGTATGGTGTTCTTCAGTAACTAGACGGAGGCTGCAGATTAACAATTAACAGGTGTTTACTGGAGGAGAGTTGTCTAAAGACTAACAGTACAGATGCCTGCTCAAGGCTAATATACAGGTGTGGTCACTGCCGGTACTACAGTATACAGGAGCTGTAAAAGTAGTTCTCTCTTAAAGGTACATACACTACACCTCCCAATACACGGGAGCCGTTCTAGAATCAACGGAATTTTGGAAGATGACAACCAATGCATTCACTATCTCTATAGCAAACTTTTTCAAAACCCTAGGATGTAGGCCATCAGGTCCAGGGGATTTATCGGCTTTCAGTCCCATTAATATCTCCAGTAACATTTTTTTTACTAATACTAATTTGTTTCAGTTCCTCATTCTTGCTAGAGCTTTGGTTCTCCACTATTTCCAGGAGGTTTTTTGCATCTTCTTCCATGAAGACAGACACAAATTGGGCTTGATTTTAACAGCCCTGAGGAGGTGGGTTTGGAGGCGAGTCAGCTGGTAAAATTGAACAAATGGCTTCAGACACCCAACCCACCTCCATCCCACCCCCATGTGATTTTCCTGAGTGTCCGTTCAGCTGCTCCCAAACTGACCCGACTCCAACCCGTGGGACAGGTAGTTAAGGCAATTAAGAGCCTGTTAACTACCTTGATAATCCTATTTTGACAGAGGTTTCCCATTTCGTGCCTCTTGCTCCTGTTTTCTATCTTGTCAGAAACAGTCCTGCTGCAAGGAGATGAATTGGAGGAGTATATGGTTTTTACTCATTATTGGTGCAGAACTTTAAAAGCGCTCCTGTAACATGGCTGGCATTCAAATGCATCAACTTTGTTGTTGAAGTTTTGGGATAAGATTTTGCAAATCTACTGACCTTGGGACTGGTCAAGCTGACACACATCTGCTGTTTGAACTGATTGGAATAATTTCAGGCCTCTTTGAGTGTGCGCTTGCAAGCTTCTTGCCTCAACTGAAATCTATAACAATGGGATGGGAACCATTTACATCCTCTCATCCTGGTCGTTAGATTTGGTCGAAGAGCAGCACGGCTTAGTGCTGCTGGATGAACAAGTGGCTCAGCACACAGCCTCCTTGGAGGAAGATGAAGTGGATGAGGAAGAGGAGGAGGAAGAGGACGAGGAGGAGGACGGGGAGTGACTCCTTGTGGGGTCGGATGTGGCCAATCCAACAGCAGGCGACCACATTGCTGGCCGTCAGGCAAGGGATGCACTCATCCATGCCAGATTCACGTAAGGTTACGCTTGAACCACAGGCAGATGGAGATGAATATAAGTCCAACATTCTCAAAACCCCAGGAATCATCTGTCCAATAAATGGTGGTTTGCGCTCAGTGTCACCGCAAACATTCTACATGGAAATCACACTGAGCCCTCACTCTTGGACTTCCATTTCCACGAACACAGAGGCCACACTTTAGGTGATCTCAGCAGATCATTAAACCTTTTTCCACACTGAACCCATGTGCGTCTGCACACAGACCTTGAGTTCACCTCCTCAGCAATTTGCAGACAAGCTGCCTTGATTTGCTGAGGAGGCCTCCTCCTTCCGTTTCCAGGAAGAGGAGCTCCTGACGTCCTCTAACTCCCTCAACAAGGGCATGGAGATAACCCTCATTGAACCTGGGTGCAGCCTTAGTTATTGGGGCTGCTTTTTTTGTAGCAGCCAGCACCTTTAAGATTGAAAAGCATTAATATTACTAAGCCAATGATTGGAACAAATCTGGCATCTTTTTCATTTTATAGTCAGATAATAAATTGATATATAAAAACATCAAAAATATCTTTCTGGAATAATATGACCAGCAATTTCATTCATTAAATTTTATTCAGAACAGATGCTGTCAACTCCCCTTTCTATATAATAAAGCACCAATCCATCCCATTGACATTTTTCCCAAAGGGGACATGGCCCCTTTAAATTTTCATTCAAACAACGTGTCATCAGACGAGAGTAACTGACAGCCTCCAAGCAATTGCCTGGAGAGACTCGCATGTCGGCTGTAACGAAGCCAATCAAGGTAAAATCGTAATTCTCGGAGGCAGCAGCCGGGAGTGGGTCGGAAAGCCTCCCAGCAGCAGTTCCGCATTTTTAGTAAAATGCGGCCAAAGTATTTGTTTAATTTCTCAGCCATTTCCTTATTCCCCATTACAACTTCTCCTGTCTCAGTCATAAGAAGATAAGAATTTAAGAAATAGGAGCAGGAGTAGGCCATTTGGTCCTTCCAGCCTGCTCTGTCATTCAGTTAGATCATGGCTGATCTTCTACCCCATCTCCACTTTCCTGCATTATCCCCATTTCCCTTCATTCCCTTAATATTCAAAAATATATTGATCGCTGCCTAAAAATATACTCAATGACTGAGCCTCCACAGTCCTAAATGGCTGACCCATTACTCTGAGACTGTGACCCCTGGTTCTAGAGTCCCCTGCAAGGGGATACATCCTCCCTGCATCTACCCTGTCAAGCCCTGTAAGAATTTTGTATGTTTCAATGAGGTCACCTCTCATTCTTCTAAATTTTAGAGTATTTAGGCCTAGTCTACTCAATATCTCCTCATAGGACAATCCCCCCATCCCAGGAACCAGTCTGGTGAACTTTCGTTGCACTCCCTCTATGGCAAGTATATCCTTCCTTAGGTAAGGAGACCAAAACTGTGCATAATACTCCAGGCTTCACCAAGTCCTATATAATTGCAGTAAGACGTCTTTACTCTTATATTCAAATCCTCTTGTAATAAAGGCCAACATACCATTTGCTTTCTTAATTGCTTGCTCTACCTGCATGTTAACTTTCAGTGATTCGTGTACAAGGACACACAGGTCCCTCTGAACACCACCAATTCCCAATCTCTCACCATTTAAAAAATACTCTGCTTTCTATTTTTCCGACCAAAGTGGATAACTTCACATTTCTCCACATTGTATTCCATTTGCCATGTTCTTGCCCACTCACTTAGCCTGTCTATATCCCCTTGAAGCCCCTTTGCATCCTCCTCACAACTTCGCATTCAACTCTGGGGACATGGAAGAGTACAAGAAATCAAGGTACGACCTCAGAAAAACCATCAAAAATGCAAAAAGACAATACACGGACAAAGTGGAGTCACACTATCATAGCTCAGATTCGCGAAGGATGTGGAGTGGACTACAATCTATTATGGACTACAAAGGGAAACCCAGCTGTGTCATGCCCAGCAATGCCTCTCTCCCGGACGAGTTCAACACTTTTTATGCCCGGTTTGAGGCCAACAACAACTGGCCTTTTACAAGGGCGCCCGCGGCACAGGACGACTGGGTCTTCTCAATCTCCGTAGTTGACGTGAGCAAGACTTTTAGGAGAGTGAACACCCACAAAGCACCCGGTCCAGGTGGAATCCCTGGGCGTGTCCTTAGAGCATGCGCTGACCAGCTGGCAACCGTGTTTACGGATATATTCAACAGTTCGCTGTACCAGTCTGTAGTCCCCACCTGCTTCAAGATGACGTCGGTTATTCCAGTCCCCAAAAGAACAAAAGTAACCTGTTTAAATGACTACTGCCCCATAGCACTCACTTCTGTCATCATGAAGTGCTTTGAGAGGCTGGTCAAAACCCACATCAACTCCTTACTACCTGACACACTGGACCCACTCCAATTTGCCTACCGCCCAAACAGATCTAGGGATGATGCCATCGCCACTGTACTGCACACTGCCTTATCACACCTGGATAAGAGGAACACCTATCTGAGAATGTTGTTCATTGATTATAGTTCAGCATTCAATACCATTATCCCCTCCAAGCTTGTCAACAAGCTCAGTGAGCTAGGACTTAACTCCTCCCTATGCAACTGGATCCTGGACTTCCTGACGGGCAGACCCCAGGTGGTGAAAATAGGCAGTAACACCTCCTCCACACTGATCCTGAACACGGGAGCTCCCCAGGGTTGTGTGCTCAGCCCCCTTCTGTACTCCCTGTTTACTCACGACTGCGTGACCACGCACAACTCCAACTCCATCACCAAGTTTGCTGATGACACTACAGTTGAAGGCCTGATCACAGATGGCGACAGGGACACACCCCAATCTACATCGAAGGGGCTGAGGTGGAGAGGGTCAGCAGCTTCAAATTCCTGTGTGTATTCATTATGGAGGACTTAACATGGTCCCATCACATCAACGTCGTAACCAAGAAGGCATGCCAACGCCTGTTCTTCCTCAGGAGACTGAAGAAATTTGGAATGGCCCCCCAGATTCTCACCAACTTCTACTGGTGCACCATCGAGAGTATCCTCTCCGGCTGCATCACTACCTGGTATGGCAACTGCACCGCCATAGACTGCAAGGCTCTACAGATGGTGGTGAAAGCTGCACAACATACTATAGGAATTAAACTACCTGCTGTGCAGGATATCTACCCCGAGAGGTGCCAGGGGAAGGCCCTGAGAATCATCAAAGACGCGAGCCACCCCAGCCACAACCTCTTCACCCTGCTCCCGTCCGGTAAGAGATACCGAAGCATACGGTCTCGTACCAGCAGGTTTCAAAACAGCTTCTACCCCCAGGCCATAATGCTCATGAATGAATAATTTATTATTTATTATTGTTGTTTTTATTTATTATTACTGTATTTCTATTAGTATTTTTATCATTGCTATGCCATATTTATTCCAATGTTGGGAGGACTCGTAAAAATCAACATTTCATTGTGCAGTACACACGTTTGCTGCATATATGACAAATAAAAATTGAATTGACCTTCCCACCTAGCTTTGTATCATCAGCAAATTTGGATATATTACATTTTGTCCCCTCATCCAAATCATTGACATAGATTGTTAGTAGCTGAGGTGCAAGCACTGATCTTTGCAGTACTCCACTAGTTACAGCCTGCCAACCTGAAAATGACACGCTTATTTCTACTCTGTTTTCTGTCCGTCAACCAATCCTCAAACCATGCTAGCATATTACCCCCAATCCCTTGAGCCCTAATTTTGTTTAATAACCTCTTGTGTGGCACCTTATTGAATGCCTTATGAAAATCCAAATACACCACATTCACTGGTTCCCCCTTATCTATTCTGCTAGTTACAACCTCAATAAACTCCAACAGATTCAGCAAACATGATTTCACTTTCATAAATCCGTGTTGACTCTGCCCAATCCTATTATTATTTTCCAAGTGCCTTGTTACCACGTTCTTAATAATAGGTTCCAGCATTTTCCCTACTACTGATGTCAGGCTAACTGGTCTGTAGTTCCCCGCTTTCTCTCTCCCTCCTTTCTTAAATAGTGGGGTTACATTTGCTGCCTTCCAATCCATGGGAACCATTCTAGAATCAATGGAATTTTGGAAAATGACAACCACTATCTCTATAGCCACCTCTTTCAAAACCCTAGGATGTAGGCCATCAGGTTGGGGGGATTTCTTGTCTTTTAGACCCATTAATTTCTCCAGTACTATTTTTTTACTAATACTAATTTTTTTCAGTTCCTCATTCTCGCTAGAGTCTTGGTTCTCCACTATTTCCGGGAAGTTTTTTGGGTCTTCTTCTGTGAAGACAGCCACAAAGGGCAGGATTTTCATTCAGGAGTTGGGTTGGAGGTGGGACTAAAATTTCCGGGGTTGTAGTTCCGCCTCCATCGAGATGCGGCCAATCCACGCGTTTTTAACTTGATTGACCTTGTTGAGCCCACCCAACGGGCTTAGCAGGCCAATTAAGGGCCACCCAGCAACAGGTGACATCACAGACTGAAATTTCATCTGTCAAGAGGCTTTGACAGATGAAATATCAGTGTTTGAAACTGTTTGAAGCTGGCAAACACTGACAGTCTTACTTTTAACCTGAGTCCTTCTCCACAGACTCAGTTAGAAATCTCTCCTGCACAGAAAGCTGAAGGCTGTCACTTTTGACAGTTCGCAGCCATTCTGCTTTCTGTGCTGGTGAGATGAGGGACTCCCGGGACTTAAAGGAAGGAAGGCTGAAAAGGTAAGAAAAGGTAATTTAAACTTCTTTAATCACTTTAGGCACCCCAAACACACTTACCTTTGCACTCACCTGAACACCGACATCTCGACCCCTCCAAGTGCTTCAACCCAACAGCCCACCTCCTCTAACTTGGCGTGGTTTGGAGCCATCGGGAATCCCACACATCAACCTTAACAATAGGGTTTAAGCTAAAAACTGCCTGTTAGCTACCTGTTAACAGGCAGTTAATTGGCACTAATCCCTTCCCGCCTCGGGTAGGTGGGTCCCAGTGCGGGGTGGGTACCCGCCTCCTTCGAAACTGGGATGAGGGTGGGTTTGGGTACGGGATGGGGTCGGGACCCCTGATTTTGGGGATTTTAACCCTCCACACGCCTCCAATCACGACTCCACGGCCCAATGAAAATCTTGCCCAAAGGCTGCAATTTTATCGGCACTGAGAGGGCAGGTTTGGAGGTGGGTCAAGAGTTAAAATCATTTTGATTGACGGTGGGTTGCGATGCCGCCGTCAATCCGCCTCCACGCCGCTTTGCCAAATGCCGGCTCTGGGTGTCCTGATCAGTCCCGCCACCAAGCGGTGGGAGAGGCCCTTAAGGCAGTGAACTGCCTGGATAAGCCTATTTTGACAGCGTATTTTGATTTTTGCACATTTTCTGCGTGTTCCACGCCACTCCCGAACCTTGCCAGCTGATTGTGCTGGGTTCAGCAAGTGCCTGACTTCTTGACAGTTGCAGCTCCAGCTTAAAAATGGAGCTCTAACATGGCTCACTTACAAGTGACAGAACTTTGCTTTTTCAGGTCTTGGAAAGCTTTTTGCAGGTTTACTGATCTTGTAAGTGGTGAAGCTGAGATCCATCTCCACTGTGACTTCCTGGGAAAACCCTCTCCCCACATTGACTGAGCGCGTATAACTTCTAGTCCTCGACTGACATATCTACCAGCAACATGGGAACCATTTATACCCTGTCATCCTGGTCCTCAGATTCAGAGGAAGAACAGCCATGGCAGCAGCAGAACCAGGCACAACAGCAACAACAGGAGCGCCAACCTCCTCTTCACCCACCTGATGCTGCACAGGACAGGGGGCGTCAGCACAGGTATGCACGTTGCCTTAGGAGATACCCCCAACACAGGGTTTATAGGCCGAAGATGATCTTCCACAACATGACTGAGCAGCAGTGCCAAAGGAGGCTGAGACTTTCGCGAGAGGCAGTCGCTGACATCTGCGCAATGTTGCACCAACACCTGGAGCGCAGAGGAGCAGGTGGACGCCCCTTGCCAAGGGTGCAGGACGTCGTAGACTGCACACATGTGGTCATTAGGGCACCCCATCACAACCCAGCTGTATTTGTCAATCGCAAGGGCATCCACTCCCTTAACGTCCAGCTGGTGTGTAACCACAGGAAGAACATTATGCAGTTGCCATGACTCGTTCATCCTGCGGCAGTCTACTGTGCCTCCGCTCTTCAATCCGCCAACCCAACTTTCTGGTTGGCTACTTGGAGACAAGGGCTATCCTCTGAAGACGTGGCTAATGACGCCATTGAGGAGGCCATCAAACGAAGCTGGGGAGCGCTACAATGCCAGCCACATTTCCACCAGAGCCGTCATCGAACAAACCATCAGCTTGCTCAAAATGCGATTCAGATGCCTTAACAGATCAGCTGGAGCCCTACAGTACTCAGCAGCCAGGGTCTCCAGAATCATCATGGTCTGCTGTGCATTGCAGAACATCACACAGCTATGTGGCTTCCAGCTGCCTGTGTAACAAATGGCTCAGTGCATAGCCTCCTCAGATGAGGAGGAGGAGGAGGAGGAAGATGACCTTACGGAGGTGGATGCGCCAGCTCCAGCATGTGAGAACATTGCTGCCCGTGATGCAAGGGATGCACTAATCTTTGCCAGATTCGCTTAGGTAGATGAATCAAACACATGTGTCTGGCAACTTCTTATCACACCATACACAATGTACAAGAACCTGTGGGTTCCTATCAGTCTCACCACCATCATTACAAATGCAAGTGGCCCTGAGCCCTCAATGTGCAACTTCTATTTCCCAGAACACATAGGCCAGAACTTCAACTGTTTGCCATCACTTTTGTTTAATACATAAACAAAAGGATGACAATGGCAAATATTAAACAGAACAAAAGACAACAGACCAGAACACCCAAGTGACTACCCTTGTGACTAATTGTGCTTTATCTTCCTCTTACACCTGCTTCTACGTGGTGCTTCCCCTGTGGCTTCAGCAGATGTGGAGGCACCTTGCTCATTTTCATGCTGCTTCTGCTTCGATAGCTTTGGCGGGCGTCCTCTAGGTTTGCGAGCCTGTGAGGGTTCGGCAACAGTCTGCTGCTGTCATGGCAGTGCAGGGGCTGAGACACCCATCTCAGTTGGGTAAGGACTCTGGTGGGGCTCTGACCGAGGGCTCTGCAGTGGCATGGGAGTGTGAGCGCTTGGAGAGGAGCCCACACTTCCTAACTTGCACTTCCTTTCCTGACTCTGGCGACTTATTTCCTCCATGACTGTAGCTATCCTTTCCTTTGATGTAGCCATCCATTCCACGGACGTAGCCATCCTTTCCATGGAGGTTGCCATCCTATCCATGGTGGTGCATTCATGCGCCATTGCCTCCACAAAGGCACTGCTCATGTTATACATGGACTCCGCCATCCTCTCAGGAATCCCTACTATGTCTGGTTCCTTGCAACGCATGATTGCCTCCAGGTCCCTGTTTTATTACGGACACTATGTGCATCGCTGTACAGAGAGTTTAACACATTTTTAATAGTATTCCCTTTCACTTTATATTTAACCATCCTTTTACACTCCTGTTCTGTAATTCCATTTATTCCCTTGTAAGGTTCTCAAAATTCCCACTTTCCCCCAAGGTTATTAATAAAAGGGACCCTGTATGGACAATTTAAAAAGGGTACCCAAAAGATGGCGTCCGCACCTAGTGACCAAAAGCCTGTAAGATTTTACAAGCTTGGACTCTGCAGCACAAACAGGCAGCTTTGGGAAATCGAAATTTAAAATGCATTTCTGCGAAAAGGACTTTGTGTTTGAAAAGCCAGACAGCTAGGCAAACATTGAATATGCATTTTCATCAGATCGAAACAGATCAACCTAGTTAGGCCTAAGCATAAGGCCATTAGTTTGTCCGCATAAATAATCGGAAACAGCTCAAGGAAGCCACCAAAGCTGCACAGGCCGATTAAAATGCATTAATGACAATACAGCCCGGACATCAGGGCCATTAAGTGCGATAAACGGCCATCTAAAGTCAGTTAGTTTAGATTGGTATAATCATTTAAAACAGCCCACCAAAAGTCAAACGATAGACTGACCTGATTTGGCGCGCAGATAAGGGATTTCCTATGGGAGTATAAGTATAGGCCCATTGGTAGCCACGTTGCTGTTTGGCGCTTCTTCTGCCACTTCATCTTGCTTGCTGGCTTGCTAGCGCTTGCTGCGCTTGCCAGCTAGCCACTGCCCATGGCTTTTCCCCAAATCCATCAGGGACGCCGGCACAGCACCAGGCGAACGCGGGCAGACCAGGCCAGGCTGGGCCAGGTGATGAGACGAGACGAGACGAGATCAGACGAGATTTCGAAGAAGATTGAAGAATGCTTAGAATAATCGGGCCTTCAATCCAGCTTACATCCGACTATCTTCATGCAACATTCAACCGCCACCCGAAGAAGAAGAACCATCATTCCTGCGAGGTAAAGTACCCAAGCAAAGACTTTAATCTCGGGGTACTTTACCGTGACAACGCCCCTGCCACGCCCTGAGACCATGTGACGACGGCAAGCTCCAGAGAGCACAAAGAGCGAACCCCAAAACCCCACAACCGTTATAACTCAGCAGATTTTGACTTGGTGAGCATGAACTCCTGGCCCCTCATAGCTTAATCTAGTTAGGTATTATAGGTGGGATAAGGGTTAAGGGATTTTGTTAATGTATGTTGTTCCCTCGATGTGCCGTGTGTTCCCCATTCCCATTTGAGTATATTCTTTTGATAAGCTTGTAACTACATAATTACTTTTTCCAGTATTTGTAATTCTTATTTCTGTTTTAATAAAATCTATCTTGGTTTTCTCACATCCAAACCACTTGTCCACTCGTTTTTCTGTATCGCCGCCTGTACCTAAGTCCGGTGTCGCGAACCCAGGGGTATGGGAGCAATTCGAACCACTCACAGGCAGTCAGGGGCATAACTGACTGGGCACACACCACCCCCTACACCCTGGCTATCAATATCCTCCCTTACTTTACTCTTTCCTATGTTCTCCTTTCCTGTTTTGTTTATATTTAGGCTGGTTTCATTTCTTGTAGATCCCTCCCCCATCTTACTAGTTTAAAGTCTTTGCCACCTTCCTATTTACCCTTTCCGCTAGGACATGGGTCCCCACCCCAGTTCAGGTGGAACCCATCCCATTGGTACAGCTTCTTCCTGTCCCAGTACTGCTGCCGATGTCCCATGAAATGGAATCCCTATTTCCCTCACCAGCCCTTTAGCCACGTGTTAATTCTCCTGATCTAACTGCTTCTATGCCAATTTGCACGTGGCTCAGGCAATATTCCAGAGATTATTACCCTTGAGGTCCTGCTTTTTAATTTAGCTCCTAATTGCTGATACTCCTTCACCAGGACCTCCTCCCTGTTCCTACCTATGTCATTTGTTCCAACATGGACCACAACAACTGGATTTACCCCCTCCCTTTCCAAATTCCTCTCCAGCCGCCTTGAGATATTCCTTATCCTGGCACCACACCCTTTGGAATTCTCATTCTTGGCTGCAGAGGATGCTATCTATCCCCTTAATTGTAGAATCACCTATCACTACCACATTTCTGTTCTGCTCTTCCCCCGCTTGGGCAGTCTTCTGAGCCATGGTGCCTTGGTCTGCATTCTGGTCATCCTCCCCACAGTCTTTCTGCTGGTCCTCACAGGTAGCGAGCACATCGTACCTCTTGGACAGGACCAGTGTCTGCGGGATTTTCTTCTCAACCTCTCCTAAGTCCCCACTACCCATCTCCCTAGCAGTCACACCCTCCCCTTTCTGAACCTGTGCTTTCCTCTGGGGTGTGACTGTATTCTGGATAAAACTGTCCAGAAATTCCTCCCCCTCCCTTATGTTTCGGAGTGTCTCTAACTTGCACTCCAGCTCAATGACTCTGAGCCGGAGTGACTGAAGGCAGAGACATTTCCTGCAGATATGGGAATCCGGGACAGTCTCGCTGTCCACAAACTCCCACATACGACAGTCCCTGCCATCTCTAGAATTTTTTTATTTATATGCTTATTTAAATTAGTTAAAGTTTTTAATCAAGTGATTATTGAGTTATATTAATCAATTAGTTTATCTAGTTAAGTTATTAATTTAATAAAGTATTAGTTATTGTTCCCCGGCTCTTAGTTTAAAACACTGCACTAGCTTAGAGACAAAAAAAGGCTCTAATACGCACCAACCAATCAACTACCTGCTGTCCTGTGATGTCACTCCTTTTACTACCAATTTTTACTACCGACTCGTCCCCAAATCCGCACGCTCGGGAACGGGAAAATTCCGGCTGTTGACTCAGAAAGTTAACCAGCACTGTAATATCACTACGGTAACTCAGCAGAGCTAGAGACACATTTTCTCACTATATGCCAAAGTAACTTTTCATTCACAAGAAGGAGTTACATTTTAAGCAGAGGATCTTCCCAGCCACTGGGGAATGAATGGAGGGAGCGGATATCTGTCAACTGTGGCAAATAATGAGCAGAGACACCACAAGGTTAATTCAGCTGTGGTAAGGAACTAGAGAGACAAGATACTAATGTAGCCCTTGGATGTCTCATTGAGAACCACAGGGTTTTAGAGAGAGAGAGAGAGAGAAGGAGAAAAAGTGTGAGAAAGGCATTAAAAAGGGAGCAGGTTTGCTGTGTTGTTTGTATTTCTTGTTTGAACGTTGTAGTGTGGGCTTTGTGCAGGAAATTATAGATCAGTTAGCCTAACATCTGTCATTGGGAAAATGATGGAGTCCATTATTAAGGAAGTAGTAGCAGGACATTTAGAAAATCACAATACAGTCAAACAGAGTCAGCATGGTTTTATGAAAGGGAAATCATGTTTGACAAATTTGCTGGAATTCTTTGAGGATGTAACAAGCAGGGTGCATAAAGGGAAACCAGTAGATGTACTGTATCTGGATTTCCAGAAGGCATTCGATAAGGTGCCACATTAAAGGTTACTGCACAAGATAAGAGATCACGGGGTTGGGGGTAATATATTAACATGGATAGAGGATTGGCTAACTAATGGAAAACAGAAAGTCGGGATAAATAGGTCATTTTCCGGTTGGCAAACGATAACTAGTGGGATGCCACAGGGATCAGTGCTGGGGCCTCAGCTATTTACAATCTATATTAATGACTTGGATGATGGGACCAAGAGTAATGTAGCCAAATTTGCTGATGATATAAAGATAGGTGGGAAAGCAAGTTGTGAAGAGGACACAATGGGCTCAATTTTGCCATTGGGGCGGGCTGGGGGCGTGTCAGCTGCTTTTCGTGTTAGCCACCGACTCCAATTTGATGTAGGAAAAATATGCGATTTTCCCCTAATTGGGCATTTGATTTCCAGCATGTGGGAACCCCTGGCCCACTTAGTCTTTCCATCCTGAAAGTCACCTCCGATGACATCATCAATGCTGCTGGATTTAAGGCCTGCAAGCAGCCTTGCTTCTTCTCCAGACTGCAAACCTTATACCCTTTGCTGTGATAGTTTCCTCCAGCCAATATGTCCAGCAGTAGGCCAAAGTCTGTACCAAGGTTCAATGACGCCGCCTTGCAAGCAATGGTGGAGGGAGGAAGAGGAAATAAGGAGGTGCTCTTCCCTTCCTCAGGGAGGAAGAAGCCTCCCCAGCAGACGAAAACTGTGTGGTTGCAAGTGGCCCAGGAGGTCAACTCTTTGTCTATGTGCCGCAGAACCTGGCTGCAGTGCAGGAAGAGGCTTCATGACCTTCTGCGCACTGGAAATGTGAGTATGACTTTCCCATCATGCTCAATCTGATCCCCATTGCCTATTCTCACCAGCACTCAGCTTTGACAACCTCTTCCTCCACATCCCACTTGACACTGACATCCCTGCACCCTTACCCATTCTCTCTCTCTCTATGGTCACATTCACCTAACTATTCGACTATGCAGCCTGTTATAAATCTCATCATCAAGAAACTACTTATGAAATAACGCTGACGGCCAGCTGGTGGCACCGTCCAAGGAGTATAAATACTTGGGCATGGGCCCCAGCTTGCCAGGGACATTTTGTAAGCCAAGGAGCTAGTGAAATACAACTAGACTTCCATGTTCTGAAACAAGTTGATTAAACCCTTGCTTTATGCTCAAACGAAGTGCGTAGTGAGTTTTATTACATCAAAGCCCTCACACTCCCTATCGCTGTGATGCTATGAAAACAACTTACAACCCACAGGGAGGGCCCTTGGTCTTGCCACCTCACTCCATCTTTGTCTCCTTCTAACCATCAATGATATGGATTCTCTACACTCACTCCTTCATTCTCACTCAAACTCCACTTGTCTCTCTCATTGCAGGAAAAGAGAGCTCACAATAAGAGGGAAAGAGCGAGGACAGGAGGAGGGCCACCCTCAGTAGCCCAGCTCACCCCCTGGGAGGAGGCAGCCCTGGAGATCGTGGGAGTGGAGGAGGATGCGCAAGTGGGGGACGGACAGACGGGAGCATCAGAGCAAGCTGGTGACAGAATAGTTTATCATCTCTCTCACTGACATTGCATGAGTCACTGATAATGATTCTGATGCTCTAACAGATTGACTTTTGATCATCTGCAATATTCAATGTGCATGTAAACTTGGCCTCACATCTCGATTCTTTCCTTTACTCCCCCACAGGACCATCGAAAGCCCCCTTCCTCACTATCCAGGAAGAACAGCCTGAGCCTCCAGACTCCTCAGAGGAAGCTGGAGCCTCTGAGGGCGCAGTGTCAGCAGAATTCAGTGCACCCAGCACCAGCTTGGACACTCACACCTCGGTGGTACCTTCGCGAGATAGTGCAGTGTTGTCACCTGGTGTATCACAGCTCACAAGTGAGCATCAGCAGATGGTGGAGACAGGGACAGCAGTGGAGAGTCCTAGTCGGAGGGCGCAGGACTCTGCCAGCTCGGCTCTGCTGCATGTCGACCCTCTGCCTCTGGGTCCATCCAGAGGAAGAGGGGTGCTAGAGCTCCAGGAAGAGGTGCAGGAGTCTCTGGCAGGTTTTGTCTCCAGGGTCGCTGAGAGTGTGGAGCGAATGGAGGAGTCCATCACTAACATGAGCACAGGCTTTGTGGAGGCGTTGGCGCATGAACGCATCACCACGGAAAAGATGGCGACCTCCGTGGAAGGGATAGCTACCTCCATGGTAAGGCTGGCTACCGTAGAAGAGAGGATGGCTACGGTAGAGGAGAGGATGGCTACGTCCATGGAGGAGCTTAGTCGCCAGGGTATGGAAAACATGGTATTTGTTCAGAGTAGACTGACATCTCTTGAGGAGCGATGGTCAGCTCTTGAGCAAAAAAAACAGACCTTCAGGCAAGTCCTCGGGAGTAGGACTTCCAGTACAGAAATGGATCCTCATGGCCCCCCTGAATTGCAGCAAGGTGCTGTCAAGCCACTTGCTAGCTCTGAAGTGTTGCTGACCCATGAGAGGGATGTTGGTGGCATACAACAAGGATGTGGGGGCTCCTCTCCAAGTGCTCACACGACCATGCCACTGAAGAGCCCTCATTCAGAGCCCCACCAGAGTCCCTACCTAACTGAGATCGGCGTCTCAACCCCTGCACAGCCGTAGGAGCAGCAGACTGTTGCCGAGCCCTCACAGGTTCACAACCCCAGAGGACGCCTGCCAAAGGTGTTGAGACAGGAGCAGCAGGAAAGTGAGCAAGGGGCCTTCACATCTGCTGAAGCCACAGGGGAAGCACCATGTAGGAGCATGCGTAAGAGGAAGATAATGCACAAGTAGTCACAAGGGTAGTCACTTGGGTGAAATGTTATGTTTAATGTTGAAAAGCCATCAGTTGGTTATTGTCATTAAAAATTCTGATGTCAACTGTTGCAGTTGCGGCGTGTGTCATATCGCTAATATGACTTCCACATTAAGGGCTTAGGATGACTTGCAATTGTCAGTATGGTGGTCAGAGTGGTTGGAGCCGTAGGTTCTTGGCCATTGTCGATGCTCTGGTAAGACGCTGCGAGGCAAAAGTGCTTGATTGGCTAGGCTAAGCAAATCTGGCCAAGATGAGTGCATGCCTTACATCCCGGCCAGCAATGTGCTCAAATGCCATGCTGCTGGTGCTGGTTGATGCAAGCTGGTTGTTGTCGCTCTCCTCCTCCTCCTCCTCCTCCTCCTACTCCTCCTCATCTGAGGAGGCTATGTGATGAGCCACCTGGTCCTCAGGCATCTGCAAGCCATGATGTTGTGCCATGTTGTGAAGTGCACAGCAAACCACGACGATTCTGGAGACCCTGGCTGCTGAGTACTGCAGGGCTCCACCTGATCTATCCAGGCATCTGAAGCGCATCTTCAACAAGCCGATGGTTTGCTCGATTATGGATCTGGTGGAAATGTGGCTCGAGTTGTAGCGCTCCTCTGCTTTGTTGGATGTCCTCCTCAACAGCGTCAATAGTCACATCTTCAGGGGATAGCCCTTGTCTCCAAGTAGCCATCCGTTAAGTTGGTCTGGCGGACTAAGAGCGGAGGCACACTAGACTGGCGCAGGATGAAGGAGTCATGGCAACTACCAGGGTATTGGCACAAACATAGATACATAGAAGATAGAAGCAGGAGTAGGCCATTCGGCCCGTCGAGCCTGCTCCGCCATTCAACAAGATCATGGCTGATCATTCAAATTCAGTACCCTGTCCCTGCTTTCTCCCCATATCCCTTGATCCCTTTAGCTGTAAGAAATATATCCAACTCCTTCTTGAATATATTTAATGAATTGGCCTCCACTGCCTTCTGTGGTAGAGAATTCCACAGGTTCACCACTCTGTGGGTGAAGAAATTCCTCCTCACCTCTGTCCTAAATGGCTTACCCCTTATCCTTAGACTGTGACCCCAGGTTCTGGACTCCCCGACCATCGGGAACATCCTTCCTGCATCTAGTCTGTCTAGTCCTGTTACAATTTTATAAGTTTCAATGAGATCCCCTCTCATTCTTCTAAACTCCAGCGAGTATAAGTCCAATCGACCCAATCTCTCCTCATGCCATCCCAGGTATTAGTCTGGTGAATCTTCGCTGCACTCCCTCCATGGCAAGAACATCCTTCCTCAGATAAGGCGACCAAAACCGCACACAATACTCAAGGTGTGGTCTCACCAAGGCCCTGTACAACTGCAGCAAGACATCCTTGTTCTTGTACACGAACCCTCTTGCTACGAAGGCCAACATACCATTTGCTTTCTTAACCGCCTGCTGCACCTGCATGCTTACCTTCAGCGACTGGTGCACAAGGACACCCAGGTCTTGTTGCACTTCCCCTTCTCCCAATCTATTGCCATTCACATAATAATCCGCCTTCCTGTTTTTGACACCAAAGTGGATAACCTCGCATTTATCCACGTTATATTGCATCTGCCATGCTTCTGCCCAATCACCCAATCTGTCCCAATCATACTGGAGTTTGTCAGCATCCTCCTCACAGCACACATGCCCACCCAGCTTTGTGTCGTCTGCAAACTTGGAGATATTACATCTAGTTCCCTCATCTAGATCATTAATATATATTGTGAATAGCTGGGGTCCAAGGACCGATCCCTGCGGTACCCCACTAGTCACTGCCTGCCACTCGGAAAAAGACCCGTTTATTCCAACTCTTTGCTTTCTGTCTGCCAACCAGTATTTTACCAGTTACATCCTCAAAAAATTCCAGTAGATTAGTCAAGCACGATTTACCTTTTGTAAATCCATGCTGACCTTGTCCGATCCTGTCACTGTTTTCCAAGTGCTCTGCTATTACATCTTTTATAATGGACTCTAGCATTTTCCCCACTACCGATATCAGGCTTACTGGTCTATAATTCCCCGTTTTCTCTCTACCACCTTTTTTGAATGGTGGGGTAACATTAGCTACCCTCTAATCCATGGGTACTGTTCCAGAGTCTATCGAATTTTGGAAGATGACCAGCAATGCATCTACTATTTCTAGGGCCAGTTCCTTAAGTACCCTAGGATGTAGATTACCAGGCCCTGGGGATTTATCGGCCTTCAATCCCGTTAATGTCCCCAACACCATTTCCCTACAAATACTGATTTCTTTCAGTTCCTCCCTCTCATTAGACCCTATGTTCCCCAACATCTCTCGGAGGTTATTTGTGCCCTCCTTTGTGAAGACAGAACCAAAGTATGTATTTAATTGGGATGCCATTTCTTTGTTCCCCATTATAAATTCCCCTGATTCTGACTGCAAGGGACCTACGCTTGACTTCACCAATCTTTTTCTTTTCACATATCTATAAAAACTTTTACAATCAGTTTTTATGTTCCTCCCAAGCTTACTCTCATACTCTATTTTCCCCTTCTTAATTAATCCCTTTGTCCTCCTCTGTTGAATCCTAAACAGCTCCCAATCCTCAGACTTACTGCTTTTTCTGGCCAATTTATATGTCCTCTCCTTGGATTTTATGCTATCCCTAATTTCCCTTGTTAGCCACGGTTGAGTCACCTTTTTGTTTTATTTTTATGCCAAACTGGGATGAACAAATTCAGTAGTTCATCCATGCGATCTTTGAATGTTTGCCATTGCCTATCCACCGTCAACACTTTGAGTGACATTCCCCAATCAATCATACGCAACTCGTGCCTCATACCATCGTAGTTTCCTTTATTTAAATTCAGGACCCTAGTCTCTGAGTCAACTACTTCACTCTCTATCTTAATGAAGTATTCTATCATATTATGATTGCTCTGACCCAAGGGGCCTCGCACAACAAGATTGCTAATTAATCCTTTCTCATTACATAATACCCAGTCTAAGATGGCCTGATCTCTAGTTGGTTCCTCCACATATTGGTCCAGGAAACCATCACGTATACACTCCAGGAATTCCTCCTTCACAGTATTGTTACTAATTTGGTTAGCCCAATCTATATGTAGATTAAAGTCACCCATGATAACTTCTGTGCCCTTATTACACGCTTCTCTATTTTCCCTTTTAATGCCATCCCCAACCTCCGCACTACTGTTTGGAGGTCTATATACCACTCCCACTAATGTTTTCTGCCCCTTGGTATTTCTCAGTTCTACCCATACAGATTCCACATCATCAGAGCTAATTTCCTTCCTTACAATTGTGTTAGTCCCCTTTTTAATCAGCAATGCTACCCCACCTCCTTTTCCTTTCTGCCTATCTTTCCTGAATATTGAATACCCCTGGATGTTGAGTAGACCAGCCTTGGCCACCCTGGAGCCATGTTTCCGTAATCCCAATCATATCATATTTGTTTACCTCTATTTGCGCAGCTAATTCATCCACCTTATTACGAATGCTCCTCGCATTAAGACACAAAGCCTTCAGGCTTGTTTTTTTAACGCTCTTAGACCTTTTAGAATTATTATTTACTGTGGCCATGTTTGATTTAAACCCTTGATTTCTCTGACTGCCTCCTTTGTTTTTCTCCTTCCTGTCTTTTGCTTCTATCCTTGTTTCCATTTCCTCTGTCTCTCTGCTCAGGTTCCCAACCCCCTGCCATTTTAGTTTAAACCCTCCCCCAGAGCACTAGCAAACACTCCCCCTAGGACATCAGTCCTGGTCCTGCCCAGGTGCAAACCGTCCGTTTTGTACTGGTCCCACCTCCCCCAGAACCGGTTCCAATGTCCCAGGAATTTGAATCCCTCCCCCTTGCACCATTCCTCTAGCCACGTATTCATCTGAAATATCCTTCTATTTCTACTCTGACTAGCATGTGGCACTGGTAGCAATCCTGAAATTACTACCTTTGAAGTCCTATTTTTTAGTCTACCTCCTAACTTCCTATATTCAGCTTTTAGGACCTCATCGCATTTTTTACCTATATCGTTGGTACCTATATGCACCACGACAACTGGCTGTTCACCCTCCCCTTCCAAAATGTTCTGCAGCCGCTCTGAGACATCCTTGACCCTTGCACCAGGGAGGCAACACACCATCCTGGAGTCTCGTTTGTGGCCACAGAAATGCCTATCTATTCCCCTTACAATAGAATCCCCTATTACTCTAGCTCTACCCCTCTTTTTCCTCCCGTCCTGTGCAGCAGAACCACCCCTGATGCCAGGAAGTTGGCTGCTGCTGCCTTCCCCTGGTAAGCCATCCCCCCCAACAGTATCCAAAGTGGTATATCTGTTTGAGAGGGGGATGACCACAGGGGACTCCTGCACTACCTGCCTGTGCCTACTACTCTGCATGGTGGTCACCTATTCCCTTTATGCCTGTGCAACCTTTACCAAGTGTGACCAACTGATTAAACGTGATATCCACGACCTCCTCAGCATCGCGAAAGCTCCAGTATGTATCCACTCACAGCTCCAGTGCTGCAATGTGGTCTGCCATTAGCTGCAGCTGGATACACTTCCTGCACACATGGTCGTCGGGGCACAGGAAGTGTCCCTGATTTCCCACATAGCGCAGGAGGGGCATACCACGGGGCCGAGCTGCGCTGCCATGACTTACCCTTTAATTAATTCAAATGAACTTAAATCAATTCAATACCACCAATTAAATGATATACCCAAGGGCCCTTGATTACTAGCACTAGAAACTATGACCACACAAAAAAAAAATTAAGATCATCTAAACTTTACAAACTATGAACCCTAACTGTCAAACTAACTTGGCCGTACTCACCCAATCAGCTGCTCCCTCCTGCCCATGTCACATTCCGAATCGTGACGTGGCTCTGGAACGCCGCCACCGGTCTGAGATTGGTCTCAGCTCCCGACTCCAACCGCTGTGAAGGAAAGCCCGCGAAAGTGAGTTTTTATATTCATGGGGCCTCAGCTCACTGGTCTCTCAGCTCCCGACTCCAACCGCAGTGAAGGAAAGCCCGCAAAACATGCAAAATTTCCTTCTTGTGGTCACACACCAGCTGTATGTTGAGGGAGTGGAAGCCCTTGCGGTTGACAAAAATACCTGGATTGTGATGGGGTGCCTTAAGGGCCACACGTGTGCAGTCAACGATGCCTTGCACCCTTGGAAAGCCTGCCAGATTGTCAAACACAACCGCACGTGCAGTTACAATGGCTTGATCCTTGGAGAAATGGATGTGATTGTGCGCGATGGCAAAGAGGGCATTGGTTACCTGCTTGATGCAAGTGCATGCTGCTGCCTGGGAGACGCCGCTGATGTCTGCTGCTGATCCCTGGAATGAGCCTGAAGCAAAAAGTTGAGTGCGGTGGTGACTTTGATGGTTACTGATAAGGGGTGTCCACCTGCTGCTCTGGGCTCCAGGTCTTGCTGCAGCATTGCACAGATGTCACCCACTACCTCTTGCGAAAATTTAAGCGTCCTTTGGCACTGCTGCTCCGTCATGTTGAGGTAGCTGACCCTCTGTCTGTAGACCCTGTTTGGGGGGTATCTCCTGCGCTGACGGGCTTCCATGTGCTGGCGCCTTCTGGCCTGTGCAGCTTCAGGTGGGTGAGCAGCAGCTTGGAGCTCCTGCTGTTGCTCCTGCAGTTGGTGCTGCTGTTGTTCAGGGTTCTTCTGCTGCCGTGGCTGGTCTTTTTCCGAATCTGATGTCCAGGAGAAAAGAAATAAATGGTTCCCATTCTTCTGGTATATACCTCAGTTGAGGAAGCGCTCATTCAAGGTGGGGAGAAGGGTTTCCCAGGAGGTCACACTGGAGATGGATGTCAGGCTCCAAACTTCCACAACAATGAGTAGGCCTGTTAAAAGATCCCCCAGAACTGAGACAACAAAGCGCTGCCACCTGCAAATGATGATTGGTGAAAACTCCTTTTTAATGGTGGAGCTGCAGCTGCTAGTAAGCAATCCACTTGTGCTGCCACCAGGTTTCACTGGCGTGTTTCAGAGGAGGCGTGCAGCACATGGGAAAACTGTTAAAATCAGAAAGGCCTCTCAAAATGGGATTATGGAGGCACTTAACTGGTTGTTCAGGGCCTTAAGGGCCTACCCCGCCTCTTGGAGGTGGGATGGAGATGGGGTCAGAACACTTGCATGTGGGAAAATTGCTCGGAGGTGGGATGGAGGCGGGATTGGGCCCGCCCACCAGTTTTTGCGATTTTAACACCTCACACGCCTCCAATCCCGCCTCCTCGGGCCTGGCAAAAATCGAGCCCAAACAATCTGCAAAGTGATATAGATAGGCTAAGTGAATGGGCAAAAATTTGGCAGATGGAGTATAATGTGGGAAAATGTGAGGTTATCGACTGGTATGAAAAATAAAAAAGCAAATTATTATTTAAAAGGAGCGAGATTACAAAATGCTGCAGTACAGAGGGATCTGGGGGTACTTGTACTTGAAACACAAAATGTTAGCATGTAGGTACAGTAATAATTAGGAAGGCAAATGGAATGTTGGCCTTTATTGCAAGGGGGATGGAGTATCAAAGTAGGGAAGTCCTGTTACAACTGTACAGGGTATGGGTGAGGCCACACCTGGAGTACTGCGTACAGTTTTGGTCTCCTTATTTAAGGACTGATATACTTGCATTGGATGTAGTTCAGAGAAGGTTCACTAGGTTGATTCCTGAGATGAAGGTGTTGTCTTGTGAAGAAAAGTTGTAAGATTTTGCAATAATTTACAGCTCCGAAGATTAATTTTTGATAAAGGTAAATCACCCAGGGATTCTTTAATCAAAAATCCAGGGTTCAAAATGGCCATCAGACTGCATGGCAGAAGACAAAGGACTTGAAAGAGCAGCCTGGGTCTGTGGAAAAAGGTTCCAATCTGCCAATCAAAGGGGAGTTCCCACCTCCCTGCAGAGACAAGCGATGTGTTTACAGAAGCTGCTACACAAAGGAGTAACCACTTGAGACTGCAGTTTCAGTTGACCACAGGACAATGGCTTTGTTTACTCTAGCCCCCAAGCTGTTTACATAGTAAACACAGAAAGACATGTTTTTTTCAAACCAGGACAGCTCCATTCAAAACCCATGAATGGAAACACATTCAAAGCCAATCACAGACAATTTGAAGAGACATTTAAACTGAGAAAAGGAACAGTTTAAAATGAATGGGTGATTCATTCAAACCCATTACTGGACAATGGGGCAGTTGGATCTCTTTTGTTTTAGCCCAGAAACATCCGGATCTGGGCGGGCCCCAAATGGGGGTATAAAAGATAGCTTCCCAGAAGCTCTCTCTCTCTCTGGCCTCGCCTCCATGTGCCTCTACAGTGTGGGAGCCTGCCTGAGGAAGTAGAACACCAGCAGTTTACTTTTAAAACACTGGGGTGTTTCTTACTTCGGGGCAGTGAAGATCTAAGTTCACTGGGTACGGAGCAGGCATTTCCAGTGGTGAGCATATATTTTTCTGGCCTTCCACAAGGCAACTTAGGATAGGTATAGGGGTGGGAATTAAAGGGAATTTTGTTAAGAACTGTGATTTTAGTTGATCTTCCCTCGTTGTGTCCGTTTCTCCTCCCCTATTGTAAGGGGTTTCTCCTCTCTGGATCGCAGAGGTTTCTCTCTCTAGAGGCCTCTCTCTCCCTCTTGCACAGTAAAACCTTGAGTGGTTCGACCCACTCACCCCTTAGGTTCTAGACACTGGACTTAGGTGCAGGAACTACAATGCAGAGAATACTCTTATAGACCAAGTTTAATGAAACAAAATGAAATTTTATTGCATAAGGAAAAACAAATCAAATGCAAGCAAATAAGAGGGTACATGGGAGGGAAAAACAAATCAAAATACAGTACTAACTAAAATAGATACAGGCATATTATACTTTACAAACGTCATCATGAAATGGGGAAACACACGGAACATCGAGGGACAATAACTCATGTTAATTATACCCAAAATGCCCACCCCCTTAAACCAATCTAGATCTGATTATGAAGGGCCAAAAACATGCTCACCAATCCAGTAGGAAAAATAGAGTTTTGAAACAATTCTGCGTTTTGATCCCCTCAGGCGTCCTGTTTCCGCGTAGTCAGTGGAGCCACAGCGAGCTGCGCCACACTTCTCTCTCTCTCCTCAAGGTGAAGGTCACGGGCAGGCTGGACACTGGCAGGCCTTGACGTCGGTGGGGATGGAGGCCACGGTTGAAGGGGTCTCTAGCTGGTTACCATTTTCACATGGGTTTCTTCTGTAGGGCTGTTGCCCTTGGTCTCGTCAGCGGCCCGGGGTTTGTCGACGATCTCCCGATGGTTACCCCGGGGTGGGACGCGGACTCGAATCCCCTTCTTGGTCGACATTTCCTCATGGCTCCCACAAGCTCCAAAGCGTGTCTAGCTGATCGCTCTCGATGGCTACCCCGGGTTCCCCAAGTATACTTCTCAGGAGAAGCCTTTATCTCCCGCCAAATCAAGGTTAGTCTTTGTTTAACTTTTGGCAGGCTTGTTGCACAGTGGAGTAGTTATTATATTTAAACTGCTTTCGGGATGGCCGGTGATGGCCATCTCTGGTCTGGAATGACCCTGCACTGTTTTGAATGTCTTCTTGATGTCTTTAATGGGTCTTTGATGCTCCCCTCATGAATATGAAACTGTTTCCCTTTGTCTGGGTAAACATTTGGATGGCCTTTATCTACAGGCCGATCTGACTGGATCTGCAACCAATCTATATGTATGCATTTGTGTCTGGTTTCATTTTGTCAGAAACGGCTTCCAGAACTTACTGTGGGTTGAATCCAAAAATGTCCAAAAAGCTAGTCACGGGGTCTGGTGGCCATTTTATGTGTCCCTTTCCTGGGCTCCTTTTAAAGCAGTCTTTAAAAGTAAAGGCCTCTTCTGCCAAAGGACTCTTACGATAAAATGTTCAATTTTGCGGATCTTACACTATTTAAGTAAGACAGTGTTGCACCTAGCAGAGAAGTGCTATAGTGAACACGGAATTCGGTATTTAAAACTGTATTAAAAAGGAGTAGCTGTTTCAAAGTACTGTATTTAAAACTGTATTAAAAGGAGTGTTGCACCAAGCAAAGAAGTGCTGTGGTGAACGCTGTTTGCTGTTTTTTTTTAAGTAACTGTATTTAAAGTGCTGCTTCTAAGTAAAAGGCACTAAGCTAAGGTGCTGTAGTGAGCAAAAGGGTTTTTAAGCAAAGGGTGCTGGATTTAAAATAAATTAGTGTTGCACTGAGCAGGGAGCGCTCTAGTGGACAACATAAGAACATAAGAAATAGGAGCAGGAGTAGGCCAATCGGCCCCTCGAGCCTGCTCTGCCATTCAATAAGATCACGGCTGATCTGATCCTAACCGCCAATCCACTATCACAGAACCATCTCCTGAATCTAACAGAATTAGACACACGAAATAGGAGTAGGATCAGGCTACACGGCCCCTGGGCCCGCTCTGCTACCCACAGGGCCATGACCGATCCAAACCTGGACTCATGTCCAATTTCCTGCCCGCTCCCCGTAACCCTTAATTCCCTTTACTTCTAGGAAACTGTCTATTTCTGTTTTAAATTTATGTAATGATGTAGCTTCTACAGCTTTTTGGGGCAGCATATTCCATGGACCTACCACCCTCAGTGAAGTAGTTCCTCCTCATTTCAGTTTTGAAAGAGCAGCCCCTTATTCTAAGACTATGCCCCCTAGTTCTAGTTTCACCCATCATCGGGAACATCCTCCCCGCATCCACCCGATCCAACCCCTTCACAACCTTATATGTTTCAATAAGATCGCCTCTCATTCTTCTGAACTCCAATGAGTAGAGTCACAATCTACTCAACCTCTCCTCATAAGTCCATCCCCTCATCCCTGGGATTAACCGAGTGAATCTTCTTTGTACTGACTCGAGAGCAAGTATGTCCTTTCTTAAGTATGGACACCAAAACTGTACGCAGTATTCCAGGTGTGGTCTCACCAATACCTTGTACAACTGAAGCAATACCTCCCTATTTTTATATTCTATCCCCCTAGCAATGAAAGCCAACATTCCGTTGGCCTTCTTAATCACTTGCTGCACCTGCATATTAACCTTTTGAGTTTCGTGCACCAGGACCCCCAGATCCCTTTGTACTTCAGTACTTTCCAGTTTCTTGCCATTAAGATAATAACTTGCTCTATGATTTTTCCTGCCAAAGTGCATAACCTCACACTTTCCAGTATTGTATTCCATCAGCCAAATCTCTGCCCACCTACTTAGCCTGTCTATGTCCCCTTGCAGGTTTTTTATGTCCTCCTCTCTCACTACTTTCCCCCCCATCTTAGTATCATCTGCAAACTTTGATATGTTACACTCGGTCCCCTCCTCCAAATCGTTAATATAGATTGTAAAGAGTTGGGGACCCAGCACTGACCCCTGCGGAACACCACTAGCTACTGATTGCCAGTCTGAGAATGAACCATTTATCCCAACTCTCTGCCTTCTGTTAGATAGCCAATCCTCGATCCATGCCAGGATATTACCCCCAATCCCATGATTTTTTATCTTAAGCAATAATCTTTTTTGTGGCACCTTGTCAAATGCCTTTTGGAAGTCTAAATACACTATGTCCACTGGTTCCCCTTTATCCACCCTGTATGTTACTTCCTCAAAGAACTCAAGCAAATTTGTCAAACATGACTTCCCCTTCATAAAACCATGCTGACTTTGTCCTATTAAATTATGTTTATCCAAATGTCCCGTTACTGTCTCCTTAATAATGGACTCCAAAATTTTACCAACCACAGATGTTAGGCTAACAGGTCTACAGTTTCCAGCCTTCTGCCGACTACCCTTTTAAAATAAGTGTGTTACATTAGCAGTTTTCCAATCTGCCGGGACCTTTGCTGAATCCGGGGAGTTTTGGAAAATTATTACCAATGCATCCACGATCCCTACCGCCACTTCCCTCAAGACCCTAGGATGTAAGCCATCAGGTCCAGGGGATTTATGCGCCTTGAGTCCCATTATTTTACCGAGTACCACTTCCTTAGTGATTTTAATTGTTTTTAGCTCCTCCCCCCTAGAACCCCCTGTTTGTCCAGTGTTGGGATATTCTTAGTGTCCTCTACCGTAAAGACTGACACAAAATAATTGTTCAGCGTTTTTGTCATCTCCTTGTTTCCCACCATTAATTTCCTGGTCTCATCCTCTAAGGGACCAACATTTACTTTAGCCACCCTTTTTCTTTTTATATAACTATAGAAACTTTTGCTATCTGTTTTTATATTTTTTGCTGATTTACTTTCATAATCTATCTTCCCTTTCTTAATCAATCTTGTAAGGGTTGGGGCTTCTTTAAACTGGTTTAAAGTAATTTTCCTGCTCTTGCAGCCTTTGCCTGCACTCAGACCAATTCCAATAAAACCAATTTTAAAACAGTGGTTTCGAATCGCTACCCCTCCTTCCAGTTCTGACTGCAGGGCTTATAATTATTGATATTAAAACAGAGACGTAGTTTGGATGAGAGAAAAAAGTCAAGTTTTATTAACTAAAAGAAACTATAATCAAAATATCAAACTATACCACACGAACACAGTAAAACTATAACAGGGGGTTGCCGACGGCGAAAATGAGGGATACAATGGCTACAATGTTATTTAAACAATCTTAGCAATACCCTTAAATCACCACCCCTTAACTCCTGCTAGGTTGCCTTGTTGAGGAGTCAGAAACTCTGCTCACCTGTAAGCCAGCAAAGTAAGGGACCAGATAGCTTCTCAGCAGCTATCTTTATACCTGGTCAGGTCCTGCTGTTCTGCCCTGCAAGGGCTGTGTGCAAAATTCCCTGCCCAAAGAGTCCAATACACAAGAGAAAGCTGTGATTGGCTAACTCAAAGTGGTTAGACTGGGTTAATGTGTCTTCCGGAGCTCCCTGGGCTGAAACAAAAGAGAAAGAGAATGCAACAGCCCTATTGTCCAGAATGCTAAGTGATTTAGACCCATTCAATTGTTAAACATTTCCCATTCAAGGTACAAAAGTCTCTTCTGCAGTTTAGATGTATCCCCTCAATTTATAAACAAATGCTAATAGTATTCGATAGCTTTGTAAACAAAGCATTGTCCTTTGTCTTCGGCCATGTGGTGACAGCCACTTTTATCCCTGGAAATTTAAAAGCACAACGCCCAAGGATTCTTTAATCAAAAAAATTGATCTTCAGAACTGTAAATTATTGCGAATTCTTACAATCTTTGAGTTATTTTTTGCTGTCTTTTAAAGACTTCCCAATCTTCTGTCCTCCCACTAGATTTGGCAACCTTATATGCCCTTGTTTTTAGTTGGATACTATCCTTAATTACTTTACTTAGCCACGGATGGCTATCTTTTCTTTTACACCCTTTTTTCCTCAGTGGAATATATATTTTTTGGAAGTTGTAAAATAACTCCTTAAATGTACAGAGGTGGAAAAGGGCTATTCCAACTGAGAGAGGCACCTCCTTGCCACTCACTGGGCTGTGAAAAGATCATTGATCTTCACAGGCACCTCGCCCATCACCCTCCTCACCCATCACACGCCCACCCAGATGCTCCTAGATGGGAGAATTGAAGATGGGCCAGTGAGCAGTGCCCGCATTGCTCACTGGACCCTGCTTCTCTCCCAGATGGATCTAAGGGTGAAAGGTCTCTGTGAGCCCAAGCTCGCAGCCAACATGATTTATCCAGGGACAGCCCACCGGTGTTCTATTGAAGGGGTATGGGAAGTCAACATAGGTTTTTGGGCTGAGATACACCCCACAGGCCGCAAAATCTATGTGGATGGTTCCAGCACGGTATCTGCTGGGAAACGACTCACAGGGTGTGGAGTTTATGACCCAGGGGCAGACATTGCCCTGGCAATTAAACCCCAGCACCATGAGCACCCAGCAGGCTGAACTGTCTGCGGTAGTGTACATGGTTACACACCCAGAGAAATTCCCTACCCCATACACGATTTGCTCAGACAGCATGTTCACGTGCAATTAGTGTACGGAATACCTGGCCATCTGGTCCCATCGGGGATACACCTCCGCCGACGGGAAACCCCTGGCAATCAAGCCTCTGCTGGAGAAAATCATGACAGCCGTAAGGAAAGAAGGGAAGGTCTTTATCCATAAGGTTAAGGCCCATTCGAAGACAGAACCCATGAGGGAGGGAAATCAAAGGGCAGATGAATTAGCCAAGCAGGGATCTAGGGCAGGAGAGTTTTGGGACCCTTACCAGGCAGGTTCGGTAGCCGCAATCTGGGACAAGGGAGGCACACAGGGGGTAGTTTTGGCCCCGGACTTAAAGCAAGTCCAAGCCCAGGATTCTGTCCTTAAGGCCGTCCTGGTAAAGAGAGAGAATGGGAAGTCCATAGAAGGCCTTTTCGGGGCAGCGGCCAAGACTTTAAAACAGGCTGCTAGTAAACTGTTAAAATCCGAGAAAGGGGAACGGCCAGCAAGGGCGAACCGTGTTAAAGCTAGAAAGCAGCAGCCTGCAGCTGTGGCAGACTCACAGATCGTAAAGGTGGGGGCAGTGACGTGTGTGACTGGAGAGGCCCGCCCACCAATTAAGTGGGACTCAGATACACTCCCAGTAGCCTGAGCCTTAAGAAGGTCTCCTCGCACACCACAGCCTAGACTACCTTGGTCACCTGAGTATTGTTTTAAACAGTCCAGCCCCAGGAGAACCCTTAACAAAAAGGGAAAACCCAAGGTTAGGGATAAATCTAAGGACACAGATCCCCAGCCTACAGCCTCCAAAGGTGAGGGACTCACGAGAGGTAGTGTTGGGCAGGGAGAGAGAGAAGGGTCCCCAGCCTACGGCATACCCACAGGGCAGGATAGGGACTCGGCAGCCACACCGAAGGGGGTAGTGTGTTGCAGCTCAGGAGGACACACTCCCCTGGTTAACTGGGAGTCAGGAAAACTCCCAGTTGTTTTAAGAAGGACTCTTTGAGTCCGGTGGCACAGGTCACCTTACGCCCAGGCGCACAAGCTGCCCAGATTCCATAAAAGGTACAGGCCAATCAGGAATTAGCCTGGCCATCCGGAGATGGGCGGCGGATGTATATAGCTTTCTGAAGTATTTTAAGTGTGTTTTACAGTTTGGAATTTTAATAGTTTAATTTTAGTATAGGATGAGTTTAAGTTTTGAATTTTGATAACTGTGTCAGGCCAGAGAACCTTCTCGGGACATGGCTATTTTGTTTGTGTGTCCCTACAGAAAGGAAATCGGGATGAGGAAGGTTCTGCTCCTGCTCGCCCTGGTAGGAGTGAGCATCAGTGATCAAGGAGATGCGGAGAACTCCCATATCTATGGGTGTTCAGGAGAAAGAGCACCGATCGTTACCGCAGGGGGTGGCGAACGGGGTGTGGAGGAGCTCGCCATTTACTTCCACGGGGGAAGGTGGCCAGGGTGGTTGGGGTCCAACTTGACTCAGTACTCCAGCCAGACCGGGTTCACGTACGTGGAGGCCTCCATCTCGTGCCCCAGGGTACAGGTCGTTGCTACAAGGGTCAGTATCACCGTGGGGAAACGTGTATGTTTGACATGCAAGGGACAGATTCCTTTGGATAGGTGGTGTTGGCTCAGAAAGCTGAGCAAGGATACAGGAAACCCCACAGTCGATTGGGAATGATTGGGGAACAATACCCATTGGACAATTACAGGGACCCGAGGGGGATTGAGTGTGTGCTGGGACAAGTGGTGGGAACCGGATCAGGGGATTTATGTTTGTATGTGGGGTTCAGAGAAGGTCTGCCCCTCAGGCATATTCATCATTTTCCACCGGTAATGGCAAGATGCCGGGGAGGGGATGGGGTGGGATTCCAGCCTGCATGTGTGCGCGGTCCCACACTCCCCGATCCCAGTCAATGCCACCGAACTCGTGACCTGCCTCCGAAAGCCCCTGCCCACGACATCACGGACTATAGTCCAGAGGTGTCCTACCACCACCAAGGGACCAGGGAATGGTTTAGTCTTGGTACCAACCGATAAGCTACTGTACCAGGGGATACACTGTGCAGTGGCCTCAGTGATCCTGAACCTGACCAAAGTGCACTTACCTGAGTGGTGCCCTAAAGAGACAGAACGGTTGTACCAAGCCCTGTTGAAGGAAATGTTTAGAACATTCTATGAATTTGACTTTGCCAATGTAGACAAAGCGAAACTGTACAGTTTACATCCTGAGCATAATATGGGTGCAGGGAGACAAAGAAGGGGGACATGGAATGATATTTTTACAGCTTATAGTACAGGATCCTCAGTGATAAACAGCCTAGATGATATAGAGCTGCAAACCTAGATAAATGGTTGAAAGACCCAGTTAAGAAAACTCTTAACAGAGGAGAGCAGAGTGGTCGGCTCAGAGCTGCATGAGGGCCAGGCCATGGCGGTCCATTTAACAGAGATAATAGTTGAGCTGGAGAGACACGCCAAAACAGTAAATGCACTTATACGGGAGGACAGGAATGCTTCGGATCAAGCTGCACAGAATGAGGTGTGCGTGCTATACGGGGCATGGTTGCTGGGCAAGGGCCGCAGCAACCTGGAGGATTTAAAACAAGGTTTAGTCCCCTCCTGGATTAGCAACAAGCACCTCGCAGCCCCCCACCTGTTTAGTAATTCGCTGAGCCCATGTCAGCTCCATCTAGCCTCTGAAGCCTACCCTGTCCCAGTGGATTGTGGATGTTACAATCACACTATCATGGGGATAGTAGTGAGGATGCCGGTCATGGGTGGGACAGCCCAACCCGCACCGGTATTATTATGTCCGTGTGTAATTGAGACACGGACTGCAGGAGCTGGTTCTAACAGGTCTTTACTGAGTGGAGACAAACGGGAACTAACTATGCAAAGTTACTACACAGGCTTATATACAGGGGTGGTCACTACTGGTACTGCAGTATACAGGGGCTGCAGAATATAGTTCCTTCTGCAAAGTACATACGCTACAATTCCTCCCCTTTTAGCTAAACAGTACATAACATTCGATTAATAATTAAATAACATATTCACAATTACAGTTGTCA
Source organism: Somniosus microcephalus (assembly GCF_052327205.1). NCBI lineage: Eukaryota > Metazoa > Chordata > Chondrichthyes > Squaliformes > Somniosidae > Somniosus > Somniosus microcephalus. The sequence continues at coordinate 59,848,075 of NC_140999.1, read as the reverse complement.
TATACATTAGCTGAAGTTAAGCAATTATAAGTTCAGTCTTTGAGGAGGCTTCCTGATTCTGTCAGGAGAACGCCTCTTTGGGGTATCAGGTTCTTCTGGCAGAGTTGATTCGGAATCAACGTCGTTGTTGGGTTCGTCTGCTTCCAATATTCCTGATTCTGAGGTAGATGCAATTGGTACTTCGGTTTCATCACCAGGTGTATCGGATCATGGTGTGGAATTGACGTTTTCCAGTGACTCTAGAATCTGGTCAGCATGGCGTCTTACAATGCTCTCTCCAACGTCCACGGTATACATTAGAGGTCCTTGCCGTGTGCAGATCATTCCTGGCTGCCATTTCTCTGTGCGGTAGTCCCGGGCCAAAACTGGTTGACCTATCTTAAAACTCCTGGTCGGCCTTTCATTCATATTCTGAAACTGCCTGTTCTCCACATCTCTTCTGATGTTTGGCTTAACCAAATCCAAGCGGCATCGTAGCCTTCGATTGAAGAACATCATGGCTGGAGTTTGGTTGGTAACCGCATGTGTCGCATTCCGGTAGGCAAACAAGAAGTTATCCACCTTGTGTTGTAGGGGTATGTCTTCATTACACATTGCCTTGATAGCCTTCTTGAATGTTTGAACGAACCTCTCAGCCAATCCATTGGTGGCTGGATGATATGGGGCGGATGTGTAATGCTTAACACCATTGTTCTTTAAGAACCTCCGGAACTCTTCTGACACAAACTGTGGTCCATTGTCGGAGCAAATCTGTTCAGGCAGCCCATTTCTGGCGAATATGGTTCGTAAGACTGTGATAGTTTTTTCTGTGGTGGTTGAGGACATTTTTATTACCTCTGGCCACTTTGAATGTGCATCCACCACAATTAAAAACATCGAGTCCATAAATGGACCAGCAAAATCAATGTGCACCCTTTGCCATGGAGATGAGGGCCACTCCCATGGATGTAGAGGGGCTTGTGGTGGGGCGTTTTGGACCTTCTGGCATCCTGTACAGCTCTTGGTCATCTCTTCGATTTCTCTATCGATTCCCGGCCACCACACAAACGCTCTGGCTAAGTTCTTCATTTTTACCCCTCCCAGATGACCCTCATGAAGCTCATTGAGCACTCTATCCTTCAATTTGGGTGGAATTACTACTCTGGATCCACACATCAAGGTTCCTCTGCACACCGACAGCTGTTCTCTTCTCGGCGAGAATGCTGGCAGCAGTGGTTCACCATGTGCTGGCCATCCCTTCACCGTTAAATCATAGACCCAGGAGCGTGTCGGGTCATTTCGTGTTTCCTTTTCTATGTTTGCATTCGTCACAGGTAGACATTCGACTATGGTTGAGTGGAATATCTCCACTGGATCCACTGCAGGTGCTTCTTCCACCGTCGGCAACGACAATCCATTAGCATTCCCATGCTGTTTAGTTCCTTTGTACTCGATGTCATATTGGTGTGCCCCTAGGAAAAGGGACCACCTCTGTAGCCGTTGTGCTGTCATTATCGGGACGCCCTTCTTAGGGTTGAAAATGGAGACAAGAGGTTGATGATCAGTTAGTAGAGTAAATTTCTGACCGTGCAGGTAGTGATTGAACTTCTTCACCCCCCCAACACCAGGCTGAGGGCCTCTGTCAATCTGGGCGTAGTTACGCTCGGCTGAAGTTAACGAGCGTGACGCAAAAGCTATCGGCCTCTCTGAACCATCAAGGAATTTATGTGACAGTACCGCTCCAATGCCACAGGGAGACGCATCACATGCCAGTCTTATCGGTAGTGATGGGTTGTAGTGAGCCAATACTTCTCGAAGTGATTAGGTCTTTACTCTTCTGAAAGGCCCGCTTACATTCATCGCTCCATTTCCATGCTACTCCAGTTTGTAGCAGGGCATTCAGTGGGTGCAGAATTGTGGACAAATTCGGCAAAAACTTATGGTAGTAATTCACCAATCCGAGGAATGACCTCAGTTGCGACACATTTTCAGGCGCTGGAGCCTTAACTACCGCTTCAATTTTGTCAGGGGACTTATGTAACCCCTCTTCATCAATCACATGGCCACAATACGATATCTGTTTCTTAAAAAACTCACACTTGGGGTGATTGGCTCATAGCCCATGTTCTCTTAGTCTAGTGAGCACCTGCTCTAGGTTGGCAAGGTGTTCACTGTCATCTTCGCCTGTCATTAGGATGTCGTCCAAGTAACACTGAATCCCCGGAATCCCTTGCAGGACTTGTTCCATCGCTCTTTGCCATATCGCCGGAGCTGATGCTACTCCGAATACCAGTTGATTATACTGGTAAAGACCTTTGTGAGTGTTTATCGTGAGATACTTCCTAGAGGATTCTTCAACCTCCATCTGCAAATATGCTTGTGCTAGGTCAATTTTTGTAAAACGCTTCCCTCCAGATAGTGAGGCGAAAATATCTTCTATACTGTGTGAAGGACTGGGTTCACCATCACCTTGAAGTCCCCACAGATGTGAACCTTCCTTGGCTCCTCAGACTTATTGTTTAATGTTTCCTTCATGACAGGAACGATGGGTGTCGCCCACTCGCTCCAGTCTACCTTAGATAACACGCCTGCATTCTCCAGATTCTCCAGCTCTGCCTCGACGGCTGGGCGAATTGCATATGGTACCAGTCTTGCTTTGAAAAACTTGGGAATTGCATTCTCTTCTATTTTTATCGAGGCGGTTACGCCTTTAAGAGTTCCCAGTTCTTGTTGAAATACCTCTTTGGCGTTAGCTAAGAATTTTGACAATCGTCCAGGTGTGCCGTCGTCATCCTTTTTACCAGCCACCGTCAGTGCCTGAATGGAGTGCCAGCCTAAACTTCTCTTTCTGATCCATTCACGTCCCAATAACGGTGGTCCACCATCTTGCAGTATGTACAGATACAATTTCTGTATTTCCTTGCCGTTGTATTTGACAGGCACCCTTATTTTCCCTCTGGGGTATACTTTTTGCCCCGTATACGTCTTCAAGACAATGGATGTCTCTTTCAAGGGTATGTGTGAGAATAGCCGCTCGTAGTCTCGTCGATTCATGATGGTCAGGGCTGATCCTGTATCCAATTCCATTTTGACTTGGGACCCTGCTATCGTGAGGGTGACCCAAATGGTTCGGTGATCCTCTTTTGCGATTACGTTGTGAAGTTTGAGACAGCTTAGTCTCTTGTTCCCGGATTCACTATCGCTCATCTGGTCTTTGGAACTACTGTCCATCATCTTTTGTACTTTCCTGTACTGTTCCTTAGTAGCCTTTTTGTTGTCATTCGTCTTCTTCCCAGACCTGCAAACTCGTGCAATGTGTCCCATCTTTCCGCATTGCCTGCATATTTTGTCCTTGGACCAGCAGTCCTTCTGGTCATGGGTTGTTCTGCCGCAGCGATAACATTTTTCAAATCCCCGTGTCATTTCATGGATGCCGTATTTATTACGTCTGTGAATAATTGAGACACGGACTGCAGGAGTGGAACAAAATAAGTCTTTACTGGTGGAAGTCAATAGTGAAACTAAAAACGGAGGCTCACTAGCACCTTTTATACAGGGGTGGTCACTGCCGGTACTGCAGTCTGAGACCAGTTATTCTCTTAAAGGTGCATACACAACAGTATTCCTGTGGCTTTTGCTGTATTTCCGCAGCTCCCCTTGCTGCTGCTGCTTCGTACGATACTGCCACGCTGAAAGCCTTATCTAGCGTCAGCTCTTTCTCTGAGAGTAACCTCTTCTGGGTTCCTTCACTCAGGAGTCCACAGACAAATTTGTCTCGTAGAGTATCTGTCAGTCCTGCTCCAAACTGGCAGTGCTTTGATAGCTTGCATAGTTCCGTAAGGTAATCAGCATTGCTCTCATCTTTATGCTGATTTCTCCTGTGGAATTTTAATCTTTCTGCTATCAGCAGCGGTGTAGGATTTAGGTGTTCCTGTAGGATATTAACAATTTCGTTAAAACTCTTCACCATTGGTTTGGCTGGAGTAATCAGGTTCCGCAATAGGCCGTACGTTCTTGTGCCCATTAAGTTTAGTAGTACCAATGCCTTTTTCTCATCGGCTACTTCGTTTGCCTCGCAATATACTTCGACTCTTTCCACATACGTGGTCCAGTCTTCTATTGCATTATCGAAGGCAGTGATATTGCCAGTCTTCGGCATCTTGGAAATCTAAGATGGCGCCTCCCGCGCTTTGCCTTCTTCCCCGATTTAACAAAATGGCGCCTCCCGCGCTTTCCATCTTCTCCGCCGCTGCTAGCGCTGTTGCTGGCATTTTATGCCTTGATGGTGACGCCCTATGGTCTTCGCGCACTTCCCCCCCCGTGCTGCTGCTAATGCTGCTCTCCGCAGTTCCCGTGGCAAACTGCAGCTCCTCGCGGCTTTCTGAGCTTCTAATTTCTTTTATCTTCCCCGTCGTCGGAGCAACCCTACAGGACACTTTCCTCCCTCTTCTTGGGTCTGTACGCTGCCCGGCTTCGTAGTACGGGCCGCGCCCTGTGTGCTCCACCCTCTCGCCCTCTCTCCTCTTCCTGACAACGCTGCTCGGCCCCATTGAAAAGCCACCCGATCGAGCTCTAGCCCGCCGCAGCCCAGGAAGGATCAGTGTACTACCTGCCACCAGCCCGATTAGCTGTAACACCATCGACAGGATAACCAAGCCCCGCTCTCGACAGCCTCTCCTGCAAATCTTTAACTCCGATGAATCAGAGGCGGTTGCCCACGGTCGACATCCGTTTCTTCTGTTTGTTTTTTTTTCTGTCTTCCTTCTGGCCTCGACCTCTGGCAACTTTGCTTCAGGGATGGATCCCCATGAGGTGGTGCAGACTGTAGGTAAGTTCGGATCTGCTTGTCGCCAGTATTATGTCCGTGTGTAATTGAGACACGGACTGCAGGAGTTGGTTATAACAGGTCTTTACTGAGTGGAGACAAAGGGAACTAACTATGCAAAGTTACTACACAGGCTTATATACAGGGGTGGTCACTACTGGTACTGCAGTATACAGGGGCTGCAGAATATAGTTCCTTCTGCAAAGTACATACATTACAGGTATACAGGGTGGAGAACATTGGGATCATTCAAGGGGGTGCACACGTCCGTTTTGCAGAGGTCCCACCTTATGTCATAAAGTGGGAGCAAGCTATGACAGGTATAGACCTCTCCGGGTGTCGGAGCCAGGGAGCACACATAATACTGTGTCCCCAGCACTTGAATGCCTATTTGAGACCACAGTGCGGGTTTAAAGCTGCTGGCGCACAACCTGTGAACTGTACATTGGAGGTAATGGCACAAGACCATGTTTCCCCTCAGGTAGCATTCATAGGGGGTGGGACATATTGTGTCACCACAAGTGCGCCCCACTACCGGCATGGACAGTACATCTGGTGTCCGGTGAGTGACAGCAGTTTTTGTTTTAAACCCGAGGCAGAAGTTCAAGTGGCCCAGGAACGGATTGTACCTGAACACTCAACTGTTCACCTCACTGTCAGGGAAAACATCACCAACCTGCAAAGTTACGTAACACATTTTGGCTATGAGATTCCCCCTCTACCAGAACATCTTACTGCCCTATTAAAAGGTCATCTCACAGAAACATTTCTATACATTAGAGCAGAAGATAGTCGAGATAGGGGCCAAGATAGTGGATATTGTAGTTCCACCCTGGTGGGACACTTTTGAAAATATAGAAGTCCCCTCTTGGATTAGGTTGGCTTCACACATTTTAGTGGTTTGCCAGCTGGGAATAGTTTTCTACCTGTTGTGTGCAAAATGCAAAGGAAGGGACCAGATGCTCCACTCTCAGCATGAGGGAGCATGGGACAAAAACAAAAATAAAGTCTATGACCAGGTATAAAACCAACCTTGACCGTTATTAAAAATAAAGTTTGATGAGTGTGTGTGTCATTATTTTTCCTATGTGTGTAATTTTTCCAAGTGGTGCAGGGGTCTTGGATCCCCTCCGTGCTTGGTTGTGAATGTAATAAAAGTTTTTACCTTGTGTATTTTGATAAACACTACACCTAAAGGTAATGGGAGAGTGTTTCGTTGTGGGTATTTTAGTTTAGGAAATACAGGTGAAGGTTGGCTCCCGAGGATCAAAAAATTTTGCTCACAACTGCATGATACTATAGTAATAAAATATCACAGGGGGGCGTGTAAGATTCGCAAAATTCTGCAGAACCCCAAAATAGAAGGATAACCCTATTTAAAACAATTTTGGACCATTACAGAAGAAATCTGTAAAAGATAAAATGCATGGTTGGGCCTAACAGAAGAATTCAAAGATTTGAAACGAATGTGGCATTTCAAAAGGATATGTACAGACTTGTAGGAAAAGGCTGCAACAGGAATGTGGGATTTGTTGTGTATGTACCTTTAAGGGAAGAACTGGTTTTAGACTGCAGTACCGGTAGTGACCACCCCTGTATAAAAGGCCCTAGCAGGCTTCTGTATTTCAGTCTGACGTTGCCCTTCTGTTCAGTAAAGTACCTGTTAAACTGTTCTCCCGAAGCCCGTGTATTATTGAGGCGCGGACTTTACAGTGGCGACGAGTAAGTTCGAACTCACCTGCAGTGTAGCATCATCTCACGGGGATCTCGCCCTGAGAGGAGGTTTTTTGGAGGTTGTAGTCTGAGCAACGGGCGTCGACCGCGGCAACCGCCCAAAGAATTCATCGGTGTTCGGAGGATTGCGGGAGAGACTGTGGAGAGCTGTGCTTAGCTCCCCAGTTAAAGTGTTCCAGCAAATCGTGCTGGTGGCAGGTAGTGCGCTGACCCTTCCGGACTGCGGCGGGCTCAAGCTCGATCGAGCGGCTCTACAAAATGAGCCACGCAGCATCGCCGGGAAAAGAAAACAAGAGAGAGGGTGGAGCGCACAGGGCGCGGTCGGTGCTCGAGAACCGGGCAGCGGAGTGAAAATAAACGGGGGTGTTAAGTATGTGTATTGTATTGAACAATTAACACAAAGACTTAAACGTATAACTCAAACAGGCCTTTACTGGTTGGAGGTAGGGACTGCACATAGGTCTTTACTTCATGCCCACAGGCGGGAACTGAGGGGGATCAGTACCCACAGTACTATTTATACCCCTATGGCCAGGAGTGGTACTGCGTATCACTACGCCCAACAAGTAGTGCAGTCCTGTCCATAGGTTCAAAGTAGCACACATATTACATACACAACATTCCTCCCTTCCTAGCTTTACAGTCATCTCCCCATTTAACATAACGTAATAACATATATACATGTATAACTTCAGGTTTACATAACAGAACAACATAGATACATAGATAACTTCATGTCAAAAACAGATCACAGATTCAGTCTCTGCGGAAAACAGTTCACAGATTCAATCTCTGTGGTGTAGTCGGTTCACGTTGCTAGAGTGACTCATTCAATAGTCCTTCCATGGATTTAACAGTTTGAACTTCCGAACTGAATTGGCTCCGTTCGGAGGGACCACGTGTGTGATCTGGTAGAGGTGATAATGGTTCAGATGGGTCATCTTCTGTTTTTACTTTTCCTTTTCTGCTTCTTGGAGACTCTCTGGGCTCCATTGTCAGCTGCCACAGCTGCCAGCTGCATGCGCAGTTCCTCCTTCTCTTCCTCCTGTTTCCGTCGTAGAGCCAGCTTCTCCCGATGTTCCGTAGACTTTTGGTGCTCCTCCATGATTTCTGCACTTTGGGAGTCGAAGTTACAAGCTGGGCAGGACAGGACATCGTAATATTCGGTGTCGTCCTGAGCTAGACCAGTGAGAGGGTCGTCTATTTCCTCCATACCTAGCTGGACGTTAGCCAGCTCTTGTTCCAAATCCAGACATCTTTCCTGAAGAGACTTCTTCATGTGTACCTCTGCATCCAGCTTTTTCTGGGCTTTCAGCAAGTCGTTTACTAGTGACCTCATTTGTGATTTTAATACTTCAACTTCCTTTGGAGATTGATTGATCGGACTATGCAATCCCTCTACCGGAGCAGCTGTTTCAGCGGTCTGTTGTTCTACGTTGACGTGAGTCAGCGTACTTTTGGCATCCAAGGGCTGCTCTGTTGCAGTCATCTCAGTCTGTGTTGCCACCTCAGCTCTTCCAATAACCTTTGAGAGCTCCGAACCCCTTTCGTTTGAATATTGAAGTTCATGTTCAAGTTTTTCCCATTTCAGAGTCCTGTCCTTCAGCATATGCAGGAGTTGGCTGACCGTTAACTCCTCTGACATCAGACGTTTTGTGTGCTCCTGCTCCATTTTCTCCATCAGCTGCTTCTGTTGTCTTTCCAGATTCTCCAACTCTATATCAAAGAACTCTTTCGTTGCATTCAACTCTTGCTCAAAACGGCGAAGCATTTGTTCTAATTGCTGTTGTAGTTTGAAATGGAGTGGAGTTCGAGCCCGGTGTCCCTCAGAAATGGGCACATCAGTAGACTTGCCAGACTCAGAATCCACAGTTAAACTATGTTGTTGTTGCTCAGTGGAATTCTGTGCTGAAACTTTGTCTTTTGCACCTGAGTTGGGCTTACCATCATCCGTTCCAGAGTCTGGGCCGACTATCTTCACCGAGTTCTCACTCGTTATTGTTTGTAGGAAATGCCAGTCCATATTCATTTTCCTAATCCACTCCCGTCCTAGTAGTGGAGGACCTCCTTCAGATATCACATATAAGTCCATTATTTGACTGTCTTCGCCCTTGTGGGCCACTGCAACCTCTATTTTCCCGATGGGGTACACTCTTTGCCCCGTGTATGTTTTCAATATAATCCCCGTATCCTGTAGGGGAATATGTTGGAATAACTTTCCGTAATCTTTCTTATTTATGACCGTCAATGCCGATCCAGTGTCCAATTCCAGTTTTACTTGGACTCCTTCTATCTGAAGAGTGACCCAAATTGTCTGGAGGTCTGCACCCTTACCAGCGTTGAGTACTCTTAAGCTAGCCAGTTCATTACAGCTTAAGCTAGCCAGTTCATTACTGCTAGCGTCTGAATCGGACTCCTGTTCGGTCACCTTGTGTACCTTTGCGTATTTTCCTTGCGGTGACTTCTTGTTGCTGGTCTTCTTCCCTGACCTGCATACTCTAGCTATATGTCCAAGCCTACCACAAGTTCTACATTCTTGGTTTTTAAACCAACACTGGTTCTGATCATGCGTTGTCTTTCCACAACGATAACATTTGCCAGAACTCACACCCAATTTGTGTGCACTGAGCTCCGGTGACCGTAGCTGCATTACTGCCGTGCCTCTCGCTGCGGCTTCGTGTGCTGCTGCCATAGTGACCGCCTTCTCAAGCGTCAGCTCATTCTCCTCGAGCAGTCGCTTTTGTGTATCCTGTTTAAATAAACCACACACAAATTTGTCTCGTAGTGCATCTGTCAATCCCGTTCCAAACTGGCAATATTTCGCTAATTTACGCAATTCCAGCAAATATTCAGCATTGCTTTCATGCTGTAGCTGCCTTCTGTCGTAAAATTTAAATCGTTCCGCTAGCATCAGCGGCGTGGGGTTTAGATGATCTTTCAGGACAGTAACAATCTCATCGAACGTCTTATCCGCCGGTTCATCTGGTGATAACAGGTGTTTCAATTGCCCGTACGTCTTCGCACCCATTAAATTTAATAATGTTAGAGCTTTATCTTGGTCACGAATTTTATTGGCCTTACAATAATTTTTTACTCTTTCAACATATATGGCCCAATCTTCGAGGTCACTATCAAAGGTGCTAATATTCCCGTGTTTAGGCATTGTAGATTTGCAATTTCTCAGATTTTATTTTCTTTACTTGTTATCAAAGATGGCGGCTTCCCGCTCTTGCCGTCGTCCTCCACCCACAAAATGGCGGTTTTCCCGCGCTTGGCGGTCTTCACCCGTCCCCCGACGCCGTCTCCCTTCAGCCCTCGAGTGCGGCCCTTATCTTCGCCGCGATCGATAGCCCGCGCTGTGCACCGCGACTCTCGCACCTTGAGCTTCTGCAGCCGCCGCGCCTTTCAGTCCGAGTGCGGCTCTTATCTTTGGTCCCGATCGCTGGCCCGGCTGCGCCCCTCACTTCAAAGCGGCCCGGCCCTTATCTGCCGATCGCTATCGCCCTACCTCTCTCTCTTCCCCAGTCCTGTCTTTACTCCGGTTCACAAGCTGATGGAGGCTTCAGGGTCCTAATGCCTGTCACTTCCAGTCGCTGGAAGCTGTCAGGATTTCTGCTGCCCTTCAGTTTTGAGTGGGGTGTTGAGGATTGAAACCTCTCTTCAACGTCCTGTCTTTGGACGAAGCCGCCTGGAATAACTGCCGCAGGGTAAGAGCCTGACTCGTCGCCAGTGTTAAGTATGTGTATTGTATTGAACAATTAACACAAAGACTTAAACGTATAACTCAAACAGGCCTTTACTGGTTGGAGGTAGGGACTGCACATAGGTCTTTACTTCATGCCCACAGGCGGGAACTGAGGGGGATCAGTACCCACAGTACTATTTATACCCCTATGGCCAGGAGTGGTACTGCGTATCACTACGCCCAACAAGTAGTGCAGTCCTGTCCATAGGTTCAAAGTAGCACACATATTACATACACAACAGGGGGGGGGGAGGGAAAGGAAAGCGAGACGCGCCAAAACCGCGAGTCGCCGCCATTACCCCGTAGATCGCTAGGAGCAGCGCGACAGCAAGGGGAAGAAGGAAAAGCACGGGAGGCGCCATTTTATCCCGTTGGGGAAGAAGGAAAAGCGCGGGAGGTGCCATTTTATTCCATTGGGGAAGAAGAAAAAGCGCGGGAGGCGCCATTTTAAATCACCCAAGATGCCGAAAAGTGGCAGTATCACTGCTTTCGACAACGAGGTAGAAGACTGGACCACATATGTGGAAAGAATTGAAGTGTACTGCAAGGCAAATGAGGTGGCCGATGGGAAGAGGGCGTCTGTGTTATTGAATTTGATGGGCGCGAGTACGTACGGCCTATTGCGAAATTTAATTACCCCAGCTAAACCAATGGAGAAAAGTTTTGAGGAAATTGTTAATATATTACAGGAACACCTAAACCCTACGCCGCTGCTGATAGCAGAAAGATTCAAATTCCATAAAAGAAATCAGCACAAAGATGAGAGCAATGCTGACTACCTTACGGAATTACGCAAGTTATCGAAGCACTGCCAGTTCGGAGCAGGACTGGCAGACACCTTACGGGATAAGTTTGTCTGCGGGCTCCAGAGTGAACGAACCCAGAAACGACTACTTTCAAAAAAGGACCTGACGCTAGAACAGGCTTTCAGCGTGGCAGTATCCGACAAAGCAGCAGCACGGGAGCTGCGGAAATACAACAGAAACCACAAGAATACAGCGCTAACAAAATGGCATGTGGAGCAGAAAAGTGCTATCGCTGTAGCAGAACAACCCATGAGCAGAAGGACTGCTGGTTTAAGGACAAAGTATGCAGGCAATGCGGAAAAATGGGACATATAGCAAGAGTCTGCAGGTCGGGAAAGAAAACCAACACGACAAGAACTACCAAGGAACAGTACAGGAAAGTAAAGAAACTGACAGACAGTAGTTCGGAAGATCAAGAGAGTGATAAGGACTCCGGGAGCTGGGGACTAACTTGTGTAAAGTTATACAACGTGATCGCAAAAGAAGATCACCGAACCATTTGGGTCACCCTCATGATAGCAGGGTCCCCAGTAAAGATGGAATTGGACACAGGATCAGCCCTAACTGTCATGAATCGACAAGACTATGAGCGGCTATTCTCACACATACCCTTAAAGGACACGTCCATTGTATTGAAGACATACACGGGGCAAAAGGTCTACCCCAGAGGAAAAATAAGGGTGCCAGTTAAATATAACGGCAAGGAAACACAGAAACTATATATGTATATACTACGAGATGGAGGACCGCCATTATTGGGACGTGAATGGATCCGAAAGATACAATTGGATTGGCATTCCATTCTGGCGCTAACTGTGACTGGCAAAAAGGATGATGACGTCGCACCTGGACGTCTGTCACAAATTCTATCTGACGCGGAAGACATGTTCCAGCAAGGACTTGGGACTCTAAAAGGAATAAAGGCATCCATAAAGATTGAGGATGACGCAAACCCAAAATTTTTCAAGGCCAGACCGGTGCCATACGCGATCCGCTCAGCCATTGAAGCTGAACTTGAGAGTCTGGAGTGTTCGGGTGTGCTGTCCAAGGTGGACTGGAGTGAGTGGGCCACACCCATCGTTCCTGTAATGAAGAAAGTATTGAGCAGCACGCCTGGGGAGCCAAAGAAGGTTCGCATCTGTGGGAACTTCAAGGTGACTGTGAACCCAGTCCTGCACACAGTACAGTATCCACTTCCGCGGATAGAAGATATTTTTCGCCTCACTATCTGGAGGGAAACGTTTTACAAAGATTGATCTGGCCCAAGCGTATCTACAAATGGAGGTGGATGAAGCATCTAGAAAATACCTCACGATAAACACTCACAAAGGCCTTTACCAGTACAATCGACTGGTATTCGGGGTAGCATCGGCCCCAGCTATTTGGCAGAGTGCAATGGAACAAGTCCTGCAAGGGATCCCGGGGACCCAGTGTTATTTGGATGACATCCTGGTTACGGGCGAAAATGACAATGAGCACCTTGCCAACAGGAATATGGGCTACGAGCCAACCGCCCCAAATGCAAGTTCTTCAGGAGACAAATCTTGTATTGTGGCCACATGATTGATGAGGAAGGGTTGCATAAGTCGCCGGACAAGATTGAGGCTGTAGTCAAGGCTCCAGCACCGGAAAATGTGTCGCAACTGAGGTCGTTCCTCAGGTTGGTGAACTACTACCATAAGTTCTTGCCGAATTTATCTACAATTCTGCACCCACTGAGCGCCCTGCTGCAAACTGGAGTGACATGGAAATGGAGTGAGGAGTGTAAGCGTGCCTTTCAGGAATGTAAATGCCTAATCACTTCAAAAGAAGTATTGGCCCACTACAACCCAACACTACCGATTCGGTTGGCATGTGATGCGTCACCCTACAGCATTGGAGTGGTACTGTCACACAAATTCTGTGACGGTTCAGAGAGGCCAATAGCCTTTGCGTCGTGCTCGCTAACCTCAGCCGAGCGTAACTACGCCCAGATTGACAGGGAGGCCCTCAGCCTGGTGTGGGGGGTGAAGAAGTTCAATCACTATCTGCACGAGCAGAAATTCACTCTACTGACTGATCATCAGCCCCTGGCCTCCATTTTTAACCCAAAGAAGGGCGTTCCGGTGATGACAGCGCAACGGCTGCAAAGATGATCACTTTTTCTAGGGGCACATCAGTATGACATCGAGTACAAGGGTACGAAACAGCATGGAAATGCTGATGGGCTGTCGCGCCTACCGTTGCCTACGGTAGAAGAAACTCCTGCAGTGGGCCCTGTTGAGATATCCCATGCGACCATAGTCGAATGTTTGCCTGTTACAAACTCGAGTATAGAGAAGGAAACCCAAAATGACCCGACGCTCTCTCGGGTCTACGATTTGACGGTGAAGGGATGGCCAGCATATGGCGACTCACTGTTGCCAGCATTCTCGCCAAGGAGAGAACAGCTGTCAGTGTGCCGGGGAACCTTGATGTTTGGATCCCGAGTGGTAATTCAACCCAAGTTGAGAGATAGAGTGCTCAATGAGCTTCATGAGGGTCGTCTGGGAGGGGTAAAAATGAAGAGCCTAGCCAGGGCGTTTGTGTGGTGGCCGGGAATCGATAAAGAAATCGACGATATTACCAAGAGATGCATAGGATGCCAGAAGGTCCAAAACGCTCCACCACAGGCCCTGCTACATCCATGGGAGTGGCCCTCATCTCCATGGTAACGGGTACACATTGATTTTGCTGGTCCATTTATGGACTCAATGGCCTAGAAATTCACTATGGCCCCGCCAGCTGGCTAGCGCCCAAAAGTTAGCGCTGGGCGCGGAGCCAGTTGCGACCGTCAGATATTCAGTTTTTGCGCCCGAAGTCGGAACCGGGCGCTATTCCAGGGTGTGCCCGCCCCCGCTTGGGGCACTGAAGCTGAATTTCAGCGCTCTAGGTGCCACTGCGACACCCGATGCGGTGCGGCAGGCTGCGGTACTGCAGGCCTCCTCCTTCTCTTAAGGTGGAGGTGCCTGCAACGGGGAGATCGCCGCTGGATTGTGCCGGCAAATGAGCCCGGCACCACGGAGAAGTGCCGGGCTCGCGGAAAGCAGCCGGCAATGCCGCGGGGGGGGTGGTGGAGGAGGCCGGGGAAGGAGGTGCGGGCATGCGGCCTCCGAAAAAGCGGCCGGCCGCACCTCCACCTTTATGCGCCCCACTAAGGCTGCAGTAAGGCCCTGGTCTCCGGATGTTAGTAGCGGCCGCCACGGAGGAGGCGGCGGCAACTGAATATGGGGGTCGGGCCGGCATCGGGGCGGAAACGGGGCACTGCGCACACCGATGACGTCATCGGTGCCGGCGCAGCGCTACCGGCTACTGCCGCCATTACTGCCGAGCTCAATATCAGCGCAACCTCCTCTATTGGCGCAGAAGCCCTCTTTGGGCGGTAACTGGCCGCAAAGCTGGCAGCGCCTTACTGAATTTCTAGGCCAATGTTTCTAATCGCTGTGGACGCCCATTCAAAATGGCCAGAGGTCATTAAAATGTCCTCCACCACCACGGAGAAAACTATTGCAGTCCTAAGGACCATCTTCGCCAGGATTGGGTTGCCAGAACAGATTTGCTCCGACAATGGGCCACAGTTTGTGTCTGAGGATTTCCGGAGGTTTCTGACGAATAATGGGGTGAAACATTACACATCTGCCCCATATCATCCAGCCACAAATGGATTGGCTGAGAAGTTTGTTCAGACCTTTAAAAAGGCCATAAAGGCAATGTATAATGACGACATACCACTACAACACAAGGTGGATAGTTTCTTGTTTGCCTACCGGAATGCGACACATGCAGTAACCAACCAAGCTCCAGCCGTACTGTTTTTCAACCGAAGGCTAAGATGTCACCTGGATTTGCTCAAACCAAACATAAGACGAGATGTTGAGGATAAGCAATTCCAGCACATAAATGAGAAGCCAACCCGGAGCTTCAAGGTAGGGCAACCAGTCTTGGCCCGCGACTACCGAACAGAAAAATGGCAGCCAGGAACGATATGCACACAGCAGGGACCACTAATGTACACAGTGGACGTTGGAGAGAGCATTGTGAGGCGCCATGCTGACCAGATTCTAGAGTCACAGGAACAAGCCAAACCCGTGCCACGAGAAGGTGCACCTGGTAATCAACCTGAAGCACAGATTGCATCTACCTCAGAAGCAGTGGTATTGGAAGCTGACGAACCAACCAGTGACCATGAACCAGAATCAGCTTCGCCGCAAGAACAGGATACTCGAGAAAGACGTTATCCAGTCAGGATCAGGAATCCTCCTGAAAGACTGAACTTATAAATGATTATTTCAGTTGATGTATATAATATCCAGAAAGTTGTAATTAGTTATTATTTAGTTGTTAAATGAATGTTATGTACTGTTTATCTAAAAGGGGAGGAATTGTTGTGTATGTACCTTTAAGGGAAGAACTGGTTTTAGACTGCAGTACTGGCAGTGACCACCCCTGTATAAAAGGCCCTAGCAGGCTTCTGTATTTCAGTCTGACGTTGCCCTCCTGTTCAGGAAAGTACCTGTTAAACTGTTCTCCCAAAGTCCGTGTATTATTGAGGCGCGGACTTTACAGGATTGACCTCTGCAGAGGAACAGTTTGGGTATTCGAAAGTAGCCAGACTGTCTGGGAGGAACACTAAACGAAACTCAGCCCCTATCTGGGAATTTGCATTCAATCAATAAATCAATGAAAACCCCAGCCTCACCTAAAGCCCAAAGCCCATTAAAACCCATGGGTAAAGGAACCTGCACAGAATTTGAAGGCCTTACAGGAAATCTAAGATTAAAAAACAATCGAACAACAGATTGAGACATCCAAAACCACTTCACACCTTCAACTACTCAGGAAGGTATCCCAAAACCAGTTAACTAAATGGGACCAATCAAGTGGCCCTTAACGAGCCAGCCAAAAATCTAACAAGATTAGCAGGCTTCATTTAGTGTAAACTAAAGACCTGTCTCCACAAGAAATCAGTTCGTTTGATGGGTTCGATCAGCACAGCTCAGGCAGAGAATTGAAACAGCAGTCAGTGAATTGAAGTCAGCAGTACAGTTCAGAAAGACACAGAAAAAGGCACAGCTCATTCGAAAGACATCAGCCTTGGGACAACAGGAGGAGAATGGAAGGAATCATGGCAACCAAGGGTCCCACGAAACAAACAACTAACAATATTACCAACAACTAGGTAATATTGGGCCACCGCGACCAACAAGAAACCAACCTGGAAGAAACCGAAGTTCTGCAAGTTTTTCCCACTCTACAAACTATTCCTGCATTTGGTGAGCATTTCCTGGTCCTCTGGAATTCAACCTAGTTAGTATAGTGGGATTGGGAGGGGTAAGGTATTTTTGTCTATTGTCATTCTCCCTCGCATATTCCGAAGTGTTCCCCCTTTTAGAGTGATAAGATTTATTGTGTTGTGTATATTTTCTTGTCTCAAATAAAATCCAAGTTCTTTTCACCAACTCAGTTGTCTGCGGCAATTTCATTACAACCCCCAAATAAGTCCAGGTCTAGAACCAAGGGAGTGGGAGCGATTCGAACCGCTCAGGGAGTCAGAGGTGAAGCTGACCACACATGCCACCCCTTACAGAGGCCCTCACCGCAAGTATTCCGTGCCATGTGGAGGGAGGTTGCCCAACATGTCTCAGGCAGCATGGTGATCCCCAGGACCCACACACAGTGCAGGAAGAAATTTGAGGTGGAGCGGGAGAGGGCTGTCCAATGATGAGAGATTGTGTAGAATGGGCCTATACTCTCTGGAGTTTAGAAGAATGAGAGGTGATCTCATTGAAACGTACAAGATTATGAACGGGGTTGACAGGTATATGCTGCGAGGTTGTTTCTCCTGGCTGGAGTTTCTAGAACTAGGGGGCATAGACTCAAGATAAGGGGTAGGCCATTTAAGACTGAGATGAGAAAGAATTTCTTCACTCAGAGGGTGGTGAATCTTTGGAATTCTCTGCCCCAGAAAGCTGTGACTGACGAGTCTTTGAGAATATTCAAGGCTGAGATAGCTAGTTTTTTGGAATCTAGGGGAATCAAGGGATATGGAGATCATGTGGGAATGGAGTTGAGGTCAATGATCAGCCATGATCTTATTGAATGGTGGAGCAGGCTCAAGGGGCCGTATGGCCTACTCCCTGCTCTTATTTCTTATGTCCTTATGTTCTTATCTTCTTAATGACCTCACTTGGGTGATCAGCATGAGTCAATGTCTCAACAAATGCTACATACCACCATCTGAACCATAGTCTGCACACACTGGCCAAAGTACCACACCCCCAGCACTCACCCACCAACAATCTCTACCTACCAACACTCACCCACATCTCACACCTTGCACACAATGATAGCTAGTCAACTATGGCAGGCACATCACCCAAACACATTACTCCACACTCACTCACACACTTTCCTTTCTCTTGCAGGCCAATGTGGCTCACAACAGGAAGGAACAGGCGTGCAAGGCAGGGGACAAGCCAACACCCAACCACGGTCTGCACTGGGAAATAGAGTGCTGCAGATTATTGGCCGCCAGGAGGTGGGTGCCGTGGTTGCCGGCGACGTTTACCCCCTTGGGGACAACAACAGTATGTTCATCCTGACTCCTCCTCACATCCCACTTCCCCATACCCCACAAGCCTTTTGCACTTTCCAGCTAATCATGCTGTATGCATGCATTTCTCCCTCCCTGCCCCCCTCCCCTCACCTTAACCCAAATCTTGTGCCTTTATGCTTTCAGATAATGAGCAAACTCCTGAGCATCAGCAGAGAGAAGCAGGATGAGCGTGCATGTGGCTTTGCCAGGATAGCGGAATTCCCCATGGTGCAAGGCATCATTAACTGCACCCACGTCGCATTGCGGGCACCGCATAACAATCCTGACATCCTCTGTAACCGCAAAGGCTTTTACTAGTTTAAACTCATGTCCCCTTGTCTTACTTTCAGCTTTTAATTTAAAGTAATATTCTAGATTTACCTTTTACATCTCCTTAACTATCTTATATAACTAAGATCACCTTTCAGTCTCCTCCTTTCCAGGAGGAAAAGCCCAAATTTCTCCAGCCTTTCCTTATAACTCAGACCTTTGCCATTAGGGATCAGCTTTGTTGCTCTTTCATGCACTGCCTCCACCACTTGAATTTCTTCCTTGTGTCTCATAGATCAAAACGGGATGTCACGCTCAAGATGCAGTCTGACCAGATTGCTGTACAGAATGATCAAAACTTCTGACTTATATTCTGCTGTTTTGGCCATGAAATTTAACTTTGGCTTTTTTGGATTGCTCCTCTGCATTAGTTCGACATGATCGATTTTGCTCGTAGCTATTTCTCAACCATTTATGGAGTACTTTACACTTCTTTTGAAATGCCATTGGCCATTGTTCCATCTACTTGCATACTTTGGCCAACACATTTAACAAAACTCACATTACCTGCAAAGCAGAAAGAGAAAATGCATCAAAACTCTACCAGTTGGGTCATACACCATTATCTATTCAAGGCTGTGATGTTTATCTCTATATAGTTGTGTCCACTTGTTGGATTAATACTGTATGAAATAATCTGGTTTGACTTCACAATGATATACAGTAGTAACATTACCAAACGCTTACTCTGAATTTATTAGACATAAGAACTTAAGAAATAGGAGTAGGAGCAGGCCATTCAGCCCCTCGAGCCTACTTTGCCATTCAATAAGATCATGACTGATCTTTAACCTCAAATCCACCTTCCTGCCCAATCCCCGTATCCCTTAATATCTGTAGTTCCCCATTTTCTCTCTCTCTCCTTTCTTAAATAGAGGGGTTACCTTTGCTACCTCCCAATACACGGGAGCCGTTTTAGAATCAATGGCATTTTGGAAGATGACAACCAATGCATCCACTATCTCTACAGCTACCTCTTTCAAAACCCTAGAATGTAGGCCATCAGGTCCAGGGAATTTATCGGCTTTCAGTCCCATTAATTTCTCCAGTAATATATTTTTATTAATACTAATTTCTTTCAATTCCTCATTCTTCCAAGAGCTTTGGTTCTCCACTATTTCCAGGAGGTTTTTTGCGTCTTCTTCCGTGAAGACAGAGACAAAGTGCTCGATTTTAACAGCCCTGAGGAGGCGGGTTTGGAGGCGAGACAGCTGGTAAAAATCAGAAAAAATGGCTTCAGACACTCAACCCGCCTCCATCCCGCTCCCATGTGATTTTCCTGAATGTCTGTTCAGCTGCTCCCAAACTGACTGACTCCAACTGGTGGGACAGGTAGTTAAGGCAGCTAAGAGTCTGCTAACTGCCTTGATAATCCTATTTTGACAGAAGTTTCCCATTTTTGTGCCTCTGGCTCCTGTTTCCCATCTTGTCAGAAACAGTCCTGCTGCAAGGAGATGAGTTGGTGGAGGACATGATTTTTAGTCATTATTGATACAGAACTTTAAAAGCGCTCTTGTAACATGGCTGGCATTCAAATGCATCAACTTTGTTGTTGGTGGTTTGGGATAAGATGTTGCAAATCTACTGACCTTGTTACTGGTTAAGCTGACACACATCTGCTGTTTGAACTGATTGGAATAATTTCAGGCCACTGAGTGTGCGCTTGCAAGCTTCTTGCCTCAACTGAAATCTATAACAACAGGATGGGAACCATTTACATTCTCTCATCCTGGTCGTTAGATTCGGAGGAAGAGCAGCGCCGCTTAATGCTGCCGGAAAACAAATGACTCAACTCACATCCTCCTTGGAGGATGATGAAGAGGTAGATGAAGTGGACGATGAAGAGGAGCAGGAGGAGAATGGGGAGTGATGCCTTGTGGGTCCGGATGTGGCCAATCCAACAGCAGGCGACCACATTGCTGTCCGCCAGGCAACGGATGCACTCATCCATGCCAGATTCGCGTAAGCTTACGTTTCAACCACAGGTGGCTGGCAGATGGAGATGAATATAAGTCCGATATTCTCAAAACCCAAGGCATCATCTGTCCGATAAATGGTGGTTTGTGCTCAGTGTCACCACCAACATTCTACATGGAAATCACACTGAGCCCTCACTCTTTAACTTCCATTTCCATGAACACAGAGGCCACACTTTAGGTGATCTCAGCAGATCATTAAATCTTTTTCCACACTGAACCCATGTGTGTCTGCACACAGACCTCGAGCTCACCTCAGCAATTTGCAGTCAAGCTGCCTTGATTTGCTGAGGAGGCCTCCTCCTTCCGTTTCCAGGGAAGAGGAGCTCCTGACGTCCTCTAACTCCCTCAACAAGAGCACGGTGATAACCCTCATTGAACCTGGGTGCAGCCTTAGTTATTGGGGCTGCCATTCTTGCAGCAGCCAGCATCTTTAAGATTGAAAAGCATTAATATTACTAAGTCAATGATTGGAACAAATCTGGCATCTTTTTCATTTTATAGTTAGATAATAAATTGCTATATAAAAAAATCATAAATATCTCTCTGGAATAATATGACCAGCAATTTCATTCATTACATTTTGTTCAGAACAGATGCGGTCAACTCCCCTTTCTATATAATAAAGCACCAATCAATCCTATTGACATTTTTCCCAAAGGGGGAATGGCCCCTTTAAATTTTCATTCAAACAATGCGTCATCAGATGTGAGAAGCTGACAGCCTCCAAGCAATTGCCTGGAGGGACCTGCATGTTGGCCGTAACGAGGCCAATAAAGGTAAAATCATAAGTTCTGGGAGGTGGCAGCCAGGAGTGGGTCGGAAAGCCTCTGAGCAGCAGTTCCGCACTCAACCCGCCTCCATTAGTAAAATTGCGGCCAAAGTATTTGTTTAATTTCTCAGCCATTTCCTTATTCCCCATTACAACTTCTCCTGTCTCAGTCATAAGAACATAAGAACATTTAAGAAATAGGAGCAGGAGTAGGCCATTTGGCCCTTCCAGCCTGCTCTGCCATTCAATTGGATCATGGCTGAACTTCTACCTCATCTCCACTTTCCAGCTCTATCCCCATATCCCTTGATTCCCTTAATATTCAAAAATATATTGATCTCTGTCTAAAAATATATTCAACGACTGAGCCTCCACAGTCCTAAATGGCCAATCCATTATTCTGAGACTGTGACCCCTGGTTCTAGAGTCCCCTGCAAGGGGAAACATCCTCCCTGCATCTACCCTGTCAAACCCTGTGTCAAACCCTGTAAGAATTTTGTATGTTTCAATGAGATTACCTCTCATTCTTCTAAATTTTAGAGAATATAGGGCTAGTCTACTCAATATCTCCTCATAGGACAATCACCCCATCCCAGGAACCGGTCTGTTGAACCTTCGTTGCACTCCCTCTATGGTAAGTATATCCTTCCTTAGGTAAGGAGACCAAAACTGCACAATACTCCAGGTTTGTTCCCTTTATAATACAGTAAGATGTCTTTACTCTTATACTCAAATCCTCTTGTAATAAAGGCCAACATACCTAACCCTCACCCTAAATGCATTTGCTTTCTTAATTTCTTGCTCTACCTGCATGTTAACTTTGTGATTTTTGTACAAGGACACACAGGTCCCTCTTAACACTACCATTTCCCAATCTCTCACCATTTATAAAATACTCTGCTTTTCTATTTTTCCTACCAAAGTGGATAACTTCACATTTCTCCACATTGTATTCCATTTGCCATGTTCTTGCCCACTCACTTAGCCTGTCTATATCCCATTGAAGCCCCTTTGCATCCTCCTCACAACTTACATTCCCACCTAGCTTTTATCATCAGCAAACTTGGATATATTACATTTGGTCCCCTCATCAAATCATTGACATAGATTGTGAATAGCTGAGGCCCAAGCACTGATCTTTGCAGTGTGAAGGAATAAGCAATATACGTATTCAGAAAAATACATCATTGTATAAAAGAATTCTGACTTTATTAAAACATGACATACTAGGTCTGAAAATCTAAAAGCCTTAACAATGGAGGAGCTGTGTAGGGGGTTTTTGCACAGGCGTGTTTGGGTCCGTCAGCTTTGCCTCTGACTACCTTTCTTGAGCGGTTCGAATCACTCGCCCCCTGGGTTCTGGACACCGGACTTAGATACAAGCAGCGATACAGAGAAAACTGAGTAGACAGGTGGTTGGATGCAAACAAAGCCAAGATTTTATTGAAGAGGAAAACTTGATACAATCTTATGGAAAATTATTAGTGTACGCTTCTACAGGCAAAAATTACAAGAGAGTCATAATACAGGGAATGGGGAACACATGGCACATCGAGGGAAAACTACTATCTTAACAATCCCCTTATCCTTAACCCACCCCCTATGCCTAACTAGGTTAATCTACGAGGGGTCAGAATTCATTCTCACCAATAAAAGGGGTTTGTTAGACTCAAAACAGCGGTTGGTTCGGGGTTCGCTCTTGGTGCTCTCTGGAGCCTGCCGTCATCACGTGGGATCCGGGTGCTGCAAGGGCGTTGTCCAGGTTCGAATACCCCAAAGTTACAATCTCTGCTTGGGTACTTTACTTTGCAGGGATGATTCTTCGCCAACAGCTTGAGTTTGCCTGAAGATACTCTCAGGTCAGCTGAGGTTGAAGGCCCGATAATTCGAACCCTACCCTCAGTTGGCCTTCCCCGGGTGGTCTTCCTCCTCCCCTTGCCGCGTCCCGCTTCGCTTGGCCTGAATTGCCCGTGTTCGCCCGACCCGGTGTTGGGGCGAGTCCAGATGGAGTTGGGGAGGGCACGGGCAAAGGCCAGGGGGTAAGTGCGGGATGGGGGAAAGAACGGCAGCCACGAGGGCGAGGGGCCGAAGGACCGGGGAGCGGCAATACCGACAGCAGCCAAGCAGCAGTCTTCTTCTTCCAAGCCCCGACTTTCCCTTGTTACCTGGGGGTCTTCAATTATACCTTCGTCGAAAACCCTTATCTGCCCGCCAAATCAGGTTAGTTCTTTGTTTTATTTTTGGCGGGCTAGTTAAAATAATGGTAGTAATCTATACTGAAGGGTTTTTAGACGGCCCGATAATTGACTCGTATTGTCCTGAAAGTCCTTGATGGGCTTGTCCAGCCTCGATGGATGTGTTTAATCTGTTTCCGATTATGTATGCAGACTGTTTGATGGCTTTAACTGTAGGCCTCATTGAATTCAGATCTGCCTCTAATTCGGCCTAATACATAATTCACAGTCTGTCTGGGTCCCAAATCACAAAGTCCTTTTCACAGGAAACCTGCAGCCTTAGTTTCGATTTCCCTCAAACTGCCTGGGCTACAGAATCCATTTTGGAGACCCGCAGGCTTTCTGCCATGGGTACCCTTTTTAATTTCAAAAGAAATGTCCACGCAGGGTCCCTTTTATCGATAATAACCTTTGGGGAAATGCACAAATTTTGCGAATCTTACATTCCTCCCTGTGATACTAAAACTTGCTTGAAGTATCATACTTTTCCAAAGTGAGCAAAACTTTTCTGACCCTCCACAGTCAGCCTTCCCCTGCAGTTTTGGTCACCTTACCTGAGGAAGGACGTTTTTGCCATGGAGGGAGTGCAGTGAAGATTCACCAGGCTGATACCTGGGATGGCAGGAATGACGTATGAGGAGAGATTGTGTCGATTGGGCTTATACTCACTGGAGTTTAGAAGATTGAGAGGGGATCTCATCGAAACCTATAAAATTCTGTCAGGTCTGGACAGACTAGATGCAGGAAGGATGTTTCGGATGGCCGGGGAGTCCAGAACCAGGGGTCATAGTCTAAGGATAAGGGGTAAGCCATTTAGGACTGAAATGAGGAGGAACTTCTTCACCCAGAGAGTGGTGAACCTGTGGAATTCTCTGCCACAGAGGGCAGTGGAGGCCAGTTCATTAAATATATTCAAGAAAGAGTTGGATATATTTCTTGAGGCTAAAGGGATCAAGGGATATGGGGAGAAGGCAGGGACAGGGTACTGAATTTGGATGATCAGCCATGATTTCATTGAATGGCGGAGCAGGCTCGAAGGGCCGAATGGCCTACTCCTGCTCCTATCTTCTATGTTTCTATGTAATTATCTATTTAATATACCCACAACACATGCACTTCCCATTCCGCAAAAATGTAGTGTACATAAGCATACAAAGAGTAAACCTACAGGCTTTACACACACATCCAAGCATGGAGGGGTCCTACACCCCTGCACCACTTGGTACACATCGTTATTAAACCGCGTCACAAAAGAAAACAAAAGAAACACCTTTAATTGGAAATAACACAAGGAAACAACTATTCTTCAATTGAAATACGGGAAAACTTAAACCAGTGTATCTTCCTCCACCTTTATGTAATGTTCTTTCCAAAAGCTCTGGTTTCGGAATTCTGACCACCGACCTTTTCCCTTACACTGGAGACAAACTATATACAGCACTATTCCTAACTGGCAAACCACGAGAATGTGGGAGGCCAGCCTGATCCACGAAGGGACCTCTATTATTGAAAAGGTTCCACCAGGGTGGCGTCACGATATCCAATATCTTAGTCCCTATCTCTACTGTTTTCTGCTCGGGAGTGTAGAAATGTTTGTGAAACTATAACGGCTTTTAGAATTTTGGTCAAATGTTCAGGGAGAGGGGGAATTTCATAGCCAAAGTGAGCTATGTACTTCTGCAAGTTAATATCCCTTTTAATTGTGTTTTTAAACCGTTTCTGGGTCTGCAGCTCTATGTCATCCAAGCTGTTGATGACAGAGGACCCAGTGTTAAACGCAGTAAAAACATCATTCCATACATCCCTTCTTTGCCTCCCTGGGTTACCCAAAAATTCCTGGCGTGTGGTGTAGAGTTCGGTCTTGTCCATGTGGGCAAACTCAAACTCGTAAAATTTTTGGAACATGTCTTTTAATAGGGCCTGGTATAACTGCTCTGTATCTTTGGGGCACCACTCCGGCAAATGTACCTCGGTGAGATTTAAAATCATGGAGGCTACCACGTAGTGTACCCCCTGGTACAGCATCTGATCGGTGGGGACTAATACCAATCCATTCCCTGGTTCCTTGGTGGTGGTGGGGCAATCATCCCTAGATAACCTTGCCGCCTGCGCCGTGGGCAGGGCACAAGTTCAGTGGCGCTGACTGGGATCTGGGTGTATGGGACCGCACACACCTTCAGGCTGGCATCCCACCTTATCCCCTCCCCAGCGCCTTACCACTGCCGGTGGAAAACAATGGATATGCCTGCGGGGCAGACCGTCTCTGACCCCCACATACAGATGTAAATCTCTTGGTCCGGTTCCCACCACTTGTCCCAGCACACACTCAGTCCTCCATGAGTCCCGGTAATTGTCCGATGGGTGTTATTCCCCAGGCGCTCCCATTCGACTTCGGGGTTCCTCATGTCCTTGCTCAACTTTCGGAGCCACCACCATCAGTCCAGTGGAATGTGTCCTTTGCATGTTAAACATATTCGCTTTCCAATGGTGACGCTGACCCTCGTGGAAACGACTCGCACTCGGGGGCACAGGAGGGAGGCTTCCCCGTACGTGAATCCGGTTTGGCTGGAGTACTGGGACGAATTGGGCCCCAACCATCCTGGCCACCTTCCCTCATGGAAGTAGACAGCGGTCTGCTCCGCATCCCATTCACCGTTCCCATCGATCGGCAGGGGCGCCTTGTCTCCCGAACACCCGCAGATTTGCTTCAGGGTCCTTCCAGGGTTCATCATCAGACTTCAGCGGCATCTCTCAGTCATCCGCACACACTTACATCACGCAGGTTGCTAATGCTCTATTTGCAAAGGCGCACAATTACATCCACTTCTCCACGTATGAAGCAAGTGTAACCGTGCGTGCGGTTGGTTTGCAAAGCTGGCAGGCTAGCCAAGGGTGCAGGGTGTCATAGACTGCACATGTGGTCATTAGGGCACCCCATCACAACCCAACTGTATTTGTCAACCGCAAGGGCTTCCACTCCCTTAATGTCCAGCTGGTGTGTAACCACAGGAAGAATATTATGCATGTTTGCGCAAAGTACCCTGGCAGTTGCCATGACTCGTTCATCCTGCGGCAGTCTACTGTGCCTCCACTCTTCAATATGCCAACCCAACTTTCCGGATGTCTACTTGGAGGCAAGGGCTATCCCCTGAAGACGTGGCTGTTGACACCATTGAGGAGGCAATCAAATGAAGCGGAGGAGCGCTACAATGCCAGCCATATTTCCACCAGAGCCATCATCGAGCAAACCATCGGCTTGCTCAAAATGCGATTCAGATGCCTTGACAAATCAGGTGGAGCCCAACAGTACTCAGCAGCCAGGGTCTCCAGAATCATTGTGGTTTGCTGTTCACTGCACAACATCGCACAGCAGCGTGGCTTCCAGCTGCCTGTGGAAAAATTGGTTCAGCGCATTGCCTCCTCAGATGAGGAGGAGGAGCAGGAGTAAGACCTTGTGGAGGCGGAAGCGCCAGCTCCAGCAGCACGTGAGCACATTGCTGCCCGTGATGCAAGGGATGCACTAATCTTTGCCAGATTTGCTTAGGTAGACGAATCAATCACATGTGTCTGGCAACTTCTTATCACACCCGACACAATGTTCAAGAACCTGTGGGTGCCTATCAATCTCACCACCATCATTACAAATGCAAGTGGCCCTGAGCCCTCAATGTGCAACTTCCATTTCCCAGAACAAATAGGCCAGTACTTCAACTGCTTGCCTTCCAGTTTGTTGAATACATACACAAAAGGATGACAACTGCAAATATCAAACAGAACAAAAGACCACAGACCAGAACACCCAAGTGACTACCTTTGTGACAAATTGTGCTTTATCATCCTCTTATGCCTGCTTCTACGTACTGCTTCCCCTGCGGCTTCAGCAGATGTGGAGGCACCGTGCACATTTTCATGCTGGTTTGTGAGCCTGTGAGGGCTTGGCAACAGTCTGCTCCTCCTGCAGCTGTGCAGGGGCTGAGACGGTCATCTCCGTTGGGTGAGGACTCTGGTGGGGCTCTGACCGAGGGCTCCGCAGTGGCATGGGAGTATGAGCACTTGGAGAGGAGCCCACACTTCCTTATTGCCTGCCACCAACATCCCTCTCATGGGTCAGCTGCACTTCAGTGCTAGCAAGTGGCAGGACAGCACCTTGCTGCAGATAAGGTGGGGGGGGGGCCATGAGGTCCCGTATCTGCACTGGCAGTCCTCCTCAAATGGACTTCCATGAAGCTCTGGTTTCTCTGCTCAATAGCTGCCTATCACTCCTCCAGAGATGTCAATCTATTCTGAACATTAACCATGTTTTCCTGACTCTGGCGACTTATTTCCTCTATGATCGTAGCCATCCTTTCCATTGACGTAGCCATTCTTTCCAAGGACGTAGCCATCCTTTCCACGGAGGTTGCCATCCTATCCATGGTGGTGCGTTCATGCACCATTGCCTCCACAAAGGTACTGCTCATGCTATACATGGACTCCTCCATCCTCTCAGTAATCCCTACTATGTCTGGTTCCTTGCAATGTATGATTGCCTCCAGGTCCCCTGTTTTATTACGGACACTGTGTGCATCGCTCTATGGAGAGTTTAACTCATTTTTAATAGTAGTTCCTTTCACTTTATATTTAACCATCATAGAAACTAGAAGATAGGAGCAGGAGTAGGCCATTCGGCCCCTCGAGCCTGCTCCGCCTTTCAATGAGATCATGGCTGATCATCCAAAATCAGTACCCTGTTCCTGCCTTCTCTCCTTATCCTTTGATCCCTTTAGCCTTAAGAAATATATCCAACTCCTTCTTGAATATATTTAATGAATTGGCCTCTACTGCCTTCTTTGGCAGAGAATTCCACAGGTTCACCACTCTCTGGGTGAAGAAATTCCTCCTCATCTGTCCTAAATCGCTTACCCCTTATCCTTAGACTTTGACCCCTGGTTCTGGACTCCCCGACCATCGGGAACATCCTTCCTGCATCTAGTCTGTCTAGTCCTGTTAGAATTTTAAAAGTTTCAATGAGATCCCCTCTCATTCTTCTAAACTCCAGCGAGTACAAGCCCAATCGACCCAATCTCTCCTCATACATCAGTTGCAACTCTGTTGGACGGAGTATCAATCAGGAAATAGTTGAGGCTTGTAATAAGGGAACATCTATAATTATGGGGGATTTTAACTATCATATTAATTGGACAAATCAAATTGGGCAGGGCTGCCTTGAGGATGAGTTCATTTAGTGTATTAGGGATGGGTTTCTTGAGCAGTATGTAACTGAACCGACCAGGGGGCAAGCAACCTTAGATCTGGTCCTGTGTAACGAGACAGGATTAATTAAAAATGTCCTAGTAAAAGGATCCCCTTGGAATGAGTGACCATAACATGGTTGAATTCCATATTCAATTAGAGGGTGAGAAGGTTGGATCTCAAACAAGCGTGCTAAGCTTGAATAAAGGAGACTATGAAGGTATGAGAGCAGAATTGAGTAGAGTGGATTGGGAAAATAGATTAAAGGGTAAGACGATACATGATCAGTGGTGTACATTTAAGGAGTTATTTTACAACTTCCAAAAAATATATATTCCACTGAGAAGAAAAGGGTGGAAAAGAAAAGACAGCCATCCATGGCTAAGTAAAGAAATTAAGGATAGTATTCGACTAAAAACAAGGGCATATAAGGTAGCCAAATCTAGTGGGAGGATAGAGGATTGGGAAAACTTTAAAAGACAGCAAAAAATAACAAAAAGATTGATTAAGAAAGGGAAGATAGATTATGAAAGTAAATTAGCAAAAAATATAAAAGCAGATAGTAAGAGTTTTTATAGTTATATGAAAATAAAAAGGGTGGCTAAAGTAAATGTTGGTCCCTTAGAGGATGAGACTGGGAAATTATTGGTGGGAAATATGGAGATGGCAAAAACACTGAATGAATATTTTGTATCAGTCTTTACAGTAGAGGACACTAAGAATATCCCAACACTGGACAAACAGGGGGCTATGGGGGGGAGGAGCTAAACACGATCAAAATCACTAAGGAAGTGGTACTCGGTAAAATAATGCGACTCAAGGCGGATAAATCACCTGGACCTGATGGCTTACATCCTAGGGTCTTGAGGGAAGTGGCGGTAGGGATTGTGGATGCATTGGTAATAATTTTCCAAAACTCCCTGGACTCAAAGGTCCCGGCAGACTGGAAAACTGCTAATGTAACACCCTTATTTAAAAAGGGCAGTAGACAGAAGGCTGGAAACCATAGACCGGTTAGCCTAATATCTGTGGTAGGTAAAATTTTGGAGTCCATTATTAAGGAGACAGTAACAGGACATTTGGATAATCATAATTTAATAGGACAAAGTCAGCATGGTTTTATGAAGGGGAAGTCATGTTTGACAAATTTGCTGGAGTTCTTTGAGGAAGTAACATATAGGGTGGATAAAGGGGAACCAGTGGACGTAGTGTATTTCGATTTCCAAAAGGCATTTGACAAGGTGCCACACAAAAGATTATTGCTTAAGATAAAAAATCACGGGATTGGGGGTAATATTCTGGCATGGATAGCGGATTGCCTATCTAGCAGAAGGCAGAGAGTTGGGATAAATGGTTCATTCTCAGACTGGCAATCAGTAACTAGTGGTGTTCCGCAGGGGTCAGTGCTGGGTCCCCAACTCTTTACAATCTATATTAACGATTTGGAGGAGGGGACCGAGTGTAACATATCAAAGTTTGCAGATGATACTAAGATGGGGGGGAAAGTAGTGAGTGAGGAGGACATAAAAAACCTGCAAGGGGACATAGACAGGCTAAGTAAGTGGGCAGAGATTTGGCAGATGGAATACAATACTGGAAAGTGTGAGGTTATGCACTTTGGCAGGAAAAATCGTAGAGCAAGTTATTATCTTCATGGCAAGAAACTGGAAAGTACTGAAGTACAAAGGGATCTGGGGGTCCTGGTGCACGAAACTCAAAAGGTTAGTATGCAGGTGCAGCAAGTGATTAAGAAGGCCAATGGAATGTTGGCTTTCATTGCTAGGGGGATAGAATATAAAAATAGGGAGGTATTGCTTCAGTTGTACAAGGTATTGGTGAGACCGCACCTGGAATACTGCATACAGTTTTGGTGTCCATACTTAAGAAAAGACATACTTGCTCTCGAGTCAGTACAAAGAAGGTCCACTGGGTTAATCCCGGGGATGAGGGGATGGACATATGAGAGGTTGAATAGATTGGGATTCTACTCATTGGAGTTCAGAAGAATGAGATGCGATCTT
Source organism: Somniosus microcephalus (assembly GCF_052327205.1). Taxonomy (NCBI): domain Eukaryota; kingdom Metazoa; phylum Chordata; class Chondrichthyes; order Squaliformes; family Somniosidae; genus Somniosus; species Somniosus microcephalus. The sequence continues at coordinate 59,817,808 of NC_140999.1, read as the reverse complement.
ATTGAAACATATAAGATTGTGAAGGGGTTGGATCGGGTGGATGCGGGGAGGATGTTCCCGATGATGGGTGAATACTAGAACTAGGAGGCATAGTCTTAGAATAAGGGGCTGCTCTTTCAAAACTGAGATGAGGAGGAACTACTTCACTCAGAGGGTGGTAGGTCCATGGAATATGCTGCCCCAAAAAGCTGTAGAAGCTACATCATTACATAAATTTAAAACAGAAATAGACAGTTTCCTAGAAGTAAAGGGAATTAAGGGTTACCGGGAGCGGGCAGGAATTTGGACATGAGTCTAGCTTCGGATCGGTCATGGCCCTGTGGGTAGCGGAGCGGGCCCAGGGGCCGTGTAGCCTGATCCTGCTCCTTGTTCGTGTGTCTAATTCTGTTAGATTCAGGAGATGGCTCTGTGATAGTAGATTGGCGGTTAGGATCAGATCAGCCATGATCTTATTGAGTGGCGGAGCAGGCTCGAGGGGCCGATTGGCCTACTCCTGCTCCTATTTCTTATGTTCTTATGTTCCTGCCATCCCAGGTATCAGCCTGGTGAATCTTCGCTGAAGTCCCTCCATGGCAAGAACATCCTTCCTCAGATAAGGCAATCAAAACTGCACACAATACTCAAGGTGTGGTCCCACCAAGGCCCTGTACAACTGCAGCAAGACACCCTTGTTCCTGTACTCAAACACTCTCGCTACGAAGGCCAACATACCATTTGCCTTCTTAGCCGCCTGTTGCACCTGCATGCTTACTTTCAGCGACTGGTGCACAAGGACACCCAGGTCTCGTTGCACTTCCCCTTCTCCCAATCTATTGCCACAGATAATAATCTGCCTTCCAGTTTTTGACACCAAAGTGGATAACCTCACATTTATCCATGTTATATTGCATCTGCCATGCTTCTGCCCAATCACCCAACTTGTCCAAATCATCCTGCAGTTTCTCGGCATCCTCCTCACAGCACACGCCCACCCAGCTTTGTGTCGTCTGCAAACTTGGAGATATTACATCTAGTTCCCTTATCCAGATCATTAATATATATTGTGAATAGCTGGGGTCCAAGGACCAATCCCTGCGGTACCCCACTAGTCACTGCCTGCCACTCGGAAAAAGAGCCATTTATTCCAACTCTTTGCTTTCTGTCTGCCAACCAGTTCTCTATCCAAGTCAATACCTTGCCCCCAATCCCAAGTGCCTTCATTTTGCACGCTATTCTCTTATGCGGGACCTTATTGAAAGTCTTTTGAAAATCCAAATACACCGCATCCACTGGTTCTCCCTTATCTATTTTACCAGTTACATCCTCAAAAAATTCCAGTATATTAGTCAAGCACGATTTACCTTTTGTAAAGCCATGTTGACTTTGTCTGATCGTCACTTTTTTCCAAGTGCTCTGCTATTACACCCTTTGTAATGGACTCTAGCATTTTCCCCACTACCGATGTCAGGCTTACCGATCTGTAATTCCCCGTTTTCTCTCTACCACCCTTTTTGAACAGTGGGGTAACATTAGCTACCTGCCAATCCAGGGGTACTGTTCCAGAGTCTATCGAATTTTGGAAGATGACCAGCAATGCATCTACTATTTCTAGGGCCACTTCCTTAAGTACCCTAGGATGTAGATTATCAGGCCCTGGGGATTTATCTGCTCTCAATCCCATCAATTTCCCTAACACCATTTCCCTACAAATACTGATTTCTATCAGTTCCTTCCTTTCATTAGACCCTATGTTCCCCAACATCTTTGGGAGGTTATTTGTGTCCTCCTTTGTGAAGACAGAACCAAAGTATGTATTTAATTGGCCTGCCATTTCTTTGTTCCCCATTATATATTCCCCTGATTCTGACTGCAAAGGACCTATGCTTGACTTCACCAATCTTTTTCTCTTCAGTATCTATAAAAGCTTTTACAGTCAGGTTTTATGTTCCCTGCAAGCTTACTCTCATACTCTATTTTCCCCCTCTTAATTAATCCCTTTGTCCTCCTTTGTTGGATCCTAAACTGCTCCCAATCCTCATTTTTACTGCTTTTTCTGGCCAATTTATATGTCCTCTCCTTGCTATCCCTAATTTTCCTTGTTAGCCACGGTTGAGTCACCATTTTTGTTTTATTTTTATGCCAAACTGGGATGAACAAATTCTGTAGTTCATCCATGCGATCTTTGAATGTTTGCCATTGCCCATCCACCGTCAACCCTTTGAGTGACATTCCCCAATCAATCCTACCCAACTCACTCCTCATACCATCGTAGTCTCCTTTATTTAAATTCAGGACCCTAGTCTCTGAGTCAACTATTTCACTCTCCATTTTAATGAAGAATTCTATCATATTATGATCGCTCCGACCCAAGGGTCCTCGCACAACAAGATTGCTAATTAATCCTCTCATTACATAATACCCAGTCTAAGATGGCCTGATCTCTAGTTGGTTCCTCGACATATTAGTCCAGGAAACCAGCCCGTATACACTCCAGGAATTCCTCCTCCACAGTATTGTTACTAAATTTGGTTAGCCCAATCTATATGTAGATTAAAGTCACCCATTATAGTCATCCTTTTACACTCCTGTTCTGTAACGCCATTTATTCCCTGGCCATCAATTTCCTCCCTTACTTTACTCTTTCCTATGCTCTCCTTTCCTGTTTTGTTTATATTTAGGCTGATTTCATTTCTTGTAGATCCCATCTTACTAGCTAAAAAGCCTTTGCCACCTTCCTATTTACCCTTTCTGCTAGGACAAGAGTCCCATCCCGGTTCAGGTGGAGCCCATCCCATCAGCACAGCTTCTTCCTGTCCCAGTACTGCTGTGGGTGGCCCATGAAACAGAACCCCTCTTTCCCACACCAGCCCTTTAGCCACGTGTTAATTCTTCTGATCTAACTGCTTCTATGCCAATTTGCACGTGGCTTGGGCAATATTCCAGAGATTATTACCCTTGAGGTCCTGCTTTTTAATTTAGCTCCTAATTCCTGATACTCCTTCAGCAGGGCCTCCTCCCTGCTCTTACCTATGTCGTTTGTTCCAACATGGACCACAACAACAGGATTTACCCCCTCCCAAATGGTAACTGTAGTGTATGTACCTTTAAGAGCCCCTGTGTACTGTAATACCGGTAGTGACCACTCGGGTATATAAGCCTGTATAGCATCTTGTATCTTTTAGTTCACCTCCAGACTTTGTTCAGTAAACACCTGTTAAACCAACTCCTGCATTCCGTGTCTCCATTAACACACGGATGCAACAGTGGCGACGAATTGGAAACGGACTTACCTGCAATTCAGCAGCACTTCAAGGAGATCGATTCCTCAGACGAAGGTCGAAGAAAAAAAAAAATGTGGTTTCACCAGCTAGCCGGGCTGGTTGCAGGTACTGCACTAATCCTTCCTGGGCGGGCTGGCTCTGCAGCGGGGCCGAGCAGCGAGTCAGAAGGCAGAGGCAAACAGAGACGGAGGGTGGAGCACTCGGGAGACGGCTGGCGCTGCAAAGCAGGTCGGCGTTCGGACCAAGCAGAGGGAGGGAAAAGTCCCAGAGAGTCCGGCGGGAACGAGTCTCCAACTATTAAAAATATCTGTGTAAATAAAAACCGTGGAGAACAGCGTTGTCAGCAGCGGCAGCAAACGCCATTTTTTCTCGGCAGGGAAGAAAGGAAAGCGCGGGAGGCACCATTTTTGATTTTCAGGATGCCTAAGACTGGCAATATTACTGCTTTCGATAGTAATATAGAGGATTGGACCACATATGTAGAAAGAGTGGAGGTATATTGCACAGCGAATGAAGTAGAGGATGATAAAAAGGCATCGGTACTTCTAAATCTGATGGGCACAAGAACATACGGGCTGTTACGAAACTTAATCACTCCAGCCAAACCGATGGACAAGAATTTTAAGGAGATTGTTGATACCCTACAGGAGCACTTAAACCCAACACCGCTGCTGATAGCGGAACGATTCAAATTCTTCAGGAGGAATCAGCACAAGAATGAAAGTAACGCTGATTACCTCACCGAATTAAGAAAGCTGTCAAAGCACTGCCAATTCGGGGCAGGACTGGCAGATTCTCTACGAGACAAATTCGTCTGCGGTCTCCTAAGTGAAGGAACACAGAAAAGGCTACTTTCTGAGAAAGATTTGACACTGGACAAGGCTTTCAGTGTGGCTGTAACATATGAAGCAGCAGCAAGAGGAGCTGCAGAGATACAGCAAAAGCCACAGGACTTGAAACCCCGTGTCATTTCATGGGTGCTGGAGAGATGTTATCACTGCGGCAGATCCACCCATGACCAGAGGGACTGCTGGTTCAAGGACAAAGCATGCAGGCAATGCGGAAAGGAGGGACACATTGCACGTGTATGCCGATCTGGAAACAAAAAATCCACTGGCAGAAAAAAAATCAATAAGGAAAAGTACAGAAAGGTACAAATGATGACGGACAGTAGCTCCGAAGACCAGAAGAGCAATAGCGACTCCGGAAACAAGAGACTAAGCTGTCTCAAATTACATAATGTAATTGCCAAAGAAGATTACCAGACCATTTGGATTACCCTCACGATAGCGGGGTCCCCAGTTAAAATGGAGCTAGATACAGGATCAGCTCTGACCGTCATAAGTCGACGGGATTATGAGCGGCTATTTCCGCATATACCTTTGAAAGACACATCCATTATCTTGAAGACATATACGGGGCAGAAAGTATACCCCAGAGGGAAAATAAGGGTGCCTGTTGTATACAACGGCAAGGAAATACAGAAGTTGTATTTATACGTTCTACAAGATGGTGGTCCATGCTGTTGGGACGTGAATGGATCAGGAAGATACGTTTAGACTGGCACGCCATTCAGGCACTGACGGTGACCAGTAAGAAAAAAAATGATGACGTCATACCTGAACGATTAAAAGACATCTTGGCCAACGCCAAAGAAGTGTTTCAACAGGAACTAGGAACCTTGAAAGGCGTCACCGCCTCAATAAAAGTGGAAGATGCGGCAATTCCCAAGTTTTTTAAGGCAAGGCCGGTGCCATACGCAATTTGTCCAGCAGTCGAGGCAGAGCTGGAGAATTTGGAAAAGGCAGGCGTGTTATCCAAGGTAGATTGGAGCGAGTGGGCAACACCCATCGTCCCGGTCATGAAGAAAACGTTGAATAATGATAAATCTGAACAGAGAAAAATTCGCATCTGTGGGGACTTCAAGGTGACTGTAAACCCGGTCCTTCACACGGTACAGTCTCCTCTTCCGAGGATAGAAGATATTTTCGCCTCACTATCCGGAGGGAAACGTTTCACCAAAATTGACTTGGCACAGGCATATCTACAGATGGAGGTTGAGGAGGCCTCTAAAAAGTACCTCACGATAAACACACACAAAGGCCTGTACTAGTACAATTGACTGGTTTTCGGAGTAGCATCAGCTCCAGCTATCTGGCAAAGAGCTATGGAGCAAGTCCTGCAAGGGATTCCGGGGACTCAATGCTACCTAGACGACATCCTTGTAACAGGAGAAAACGACAACGAGCACCTTGCCAATTTGGAGCAGGTGCTCTCTAGGCTGAGAGAACGGGGCCTACGAGCAAATCGCCCCAAGTGCGAATTTTTCCAGAAACAAATATCATATTGTGGCCATATAATTATCGAAGAAGGGTTGCATAAGTCACCTGAAAAAATTGAAGCGGTCATAAAAGCCCCAGCACCTGAAAATGTCTCACAATTAAGGACGTTCCTAGGATTGATAAATTACTATCATAAATTTTTACCGAACTTGTCAACTGTTCTGCACCCTCTTAACGCACTGCTACAAACGGGAGTAATTTGGAAATGGAGTGAAGACTGTAAACATGCCTTCCATAAATGCAAAGGCTTGATCACGTCCAAGGAAGTGTTGGCTCATTACAACCCATCACTGCCAATCAGACTGGCGTGCGATGCATCCCCTTACGGCGTAGGAGCGGTATTATCGCATAGATTCCCTGATGGCTCGGAGCGGCCGATAGCTTTTGCGTCACGCTCATTGAACTCAGCTGAGCGTAACTATGCCCAGATCGACAGGGAAGCACTCAGCCTGGTGTGGGGAGTGAAGAAATTCAACCATTACCTACACGGACAAAAATTTACCTTGTTGACTGACCATCAACCCCTCGTCTCCATATTCAACCCTAAAAAGGGCGTTCCCATTATGACAGCGCAAAGTCTACAGAGGTGGTCCCTTTTCCTAGGGGCACACCAATGCGACATAGAATACAAAGGATCAAAACAGCATGGGAATGCTGACGGTTTATCGCGCCTACCGTTGCCAACGGTAGAAGAGGCACCTACAGTGGGCCCAGTGGAGATGTTCCACTCAACCATAGTGGAATGTCTGCCAGTAACAAATTCTACCATTGAAAAGGAAACGCGAAATAACCCGACTCTCTCACGAGTCTACGATTTAGCGGTGAAGGGATGGCCAGCACATGGCGAACCACTGTTGCCAGCATTCTCGCAAAGAAGAGGAGAACAGCTGTCAGTGTGCCGAGGAACCTTGATGTGTGGATCCAGAGTGGTGATTCCACCCAAACTCCAGGATAAAGTGCTAAAGGAGCTTCACAAGGGGCATCTGGGTGGAGTGAAAATTAAGAACCTAGCCAGAGCGTTTGTGTGGTGGCCAGGTATCGATGGAGACATCGAAGAAATGACCAAGAGCTGTCTAGGATGCCAGAAGGTCCAAAACGCCCCACCACAAGCCCCTCTACATCCATGGGAGTGGCCCTCATCTCCATGGCGAAGGGTACATATCGACTTTGCTGGTCCATTTATGGACTCAATGTTCTTAATCGCGGTGGATGCACACTCCAAGTGGCCGGAGGTAATAAAGATGTCCTCCACCACCACAGAAAAAACCATCACAGTATTAAGGACCATATTTGCCAGGAATGGGCTGCCTGAACAGATCTGTTCTGATAATGGACCGCAATTTGTGTCCGAAGAATTCAGGAAGTTCTTAAAAAACAATGGGGTTAAGCACTACACATCCGCCCCATACCATCCCGCCACCAATGGATTAGCTGAAAGGTTTGTCCAGACCTTCAAGAAGGCCATAAAGGCCATGGGTAATGAAGACATAAATCTACAACATAAGGTAGATAACTTCTTGTTTGCGTATAGGAATGCAACACATGTGGTTACAAACCAAACTCCCGCCATGATGTTTTTCAATAAAAGACTAAGATGCCGGCTGGATTTGATCAATCAGAAGGGACGTAGAGAACCGGCAATTTCAAGGCATGAATGAAAGGCCAACTAGAACCTTCCAGATAGGTCAACAAGTTTTGGCCCGGGACTACCGTACCGAGAAATAGCAGCCTGGAACTATTTGCACACGACTAGGACCGCTGATGTATACCGTGGACATTGGAGAAAGCATAATAAGGCGCCATGCTGACCAGATCATAGAGTCATCCGAAAAGGGACAACCTACACCACAACTCTATACGCCTAATGATGAAGCAGAGATACCCATAGTATCTACCTCCGATCCGGTGATACTGGAACCAGATGAACCCAACACTGGCATTCAAGCCAAATCGACCTTGCCAAAAGAAACTACTACACCACCGAGGCATTATCCGGACCGAGTCAGGAAGCCTCCAGAGAGACTGACTTATAATTGATTAACTGCAGCAAATGTGTCGATTATTGTTCTTGTAAACATGTTAATTAATGATTACTTAAAATGTTATGTACTAATTATCTAAAAGGGGAGGAATTTTAGTATATGTACCTTTAAGAGCCCCTGTATACTGTAATACCGGTAGTGACCACTCGGGTATATAAGCCTGTATAGCGTCTTGTATCTTTTAGTTCACCTCCAGACTTTGTTAAGTAAACACCTGTTAAACCAACTCCTGCATTCCATGTCTCCATTAACACACGGATACAACAGTGACTAGTTGGGTGCCACAGGGATCAGTGCTTGGGCCTCATCTATTTACAATCTATATTAATGACTTCGATGACAGGACCAAGAGTAATGTAGCCAAATTTCTGATGATATAAAGATAGGTGGATAAGCAAGTTATAAAGAGGACACAATGAATCTGCAAAGGGATATAGATAGGCTAAGTGAGTGGGCAAAAAATTGGCAGATGGAGTACTGTATATTGTGGGAAATTGTGAGGTTATCCACTTTGGTATGAAAAATAAAAAAGCAAATTATTATTTAAAAGAAGAGAGAGATTATAAAATGCTGCAGCACAGAGGGATCTGGGGGTCCTTGTATGTGAAACACAAAAAGTTAGCATGCAGGTACAGCAAGTAATTAGGAATGTAATGGAATGTTGGCCTTTATTGCAAGGGGGATGGAGTATCAAAGTAGGGAAGTCCTGTTACAACTGTACAGGGTATTGGTGAGGCCATACCTGGAGTACTGCGTACAGTTTTGTTCTCCTTATTTAAGGACTGATATACTAGCATTGGAGATAGTTCAAAAGAAGGTTCACTAGGTTGATTCCTGAGATGAAGGGGTTGTCTTATGAAGAATAGTTGAGCAGGTTGTGCCTATACTCATTGGAGTTTAGAAGAATGAGAGGCGATCATATTGAAACATATAAGATGCTGAAGGGGCTTGACAAGGTAGATGCAGAGAGCATTTTTCCCCTCCTGGGGGAATCGAGAACTAGGGGGCATAGTTTCAGAATAAGGGGTCACCCATTTAAAACGGAGATGAGGAGGAAGTTCTTCTCAGAGGGCCGCAAATCTGTGGAATTCTCTCTCTAAGAGAGCTGTGGAGGCTGGGTCTTTGAATATATTTAAGGTGGAGACAGACAGATTTTTGAACGATAAGGGAGTCAAGGGTTATGGGGAGTGGGCAGTGAAGTGAAGTTGAAGCCAAATCAGATCAGCCATGACCTTATTGAATGGCGGAGCAGGCTCGAGGGGCCAAATGGCCTACTGCTGCTCCTATTTCTTATGTTCTTATATAGTAACACACACCCAATCCCAACAAAACATCCAGGGTCAGACCTAACTATGTATTCCCTCGAAGCTCCTGGCGTAAAACTCACTAGTTACAGGGAGCTTACAAATTTGGGGACAGCATTTCTGATGTAGTTGTAACCATTTAAAGGGCTGCAGCTGCTGTTTAAAGGACAGGTCATTTCTTTCTAGGCAAACATTGGGAAGAAGATTTAGTTACTTGTTTGCTGTCTACAGACTTATAATGCAACATTAACATGGCAGAGCCTCAGGATTTCTGATTCTGCAATAGACCTGCTGCTGCAAGAAGTGCAGAAATGAGGTGTTACAATTCAGGCAACTTCCCAATATTATTAACAGTCGTTATTTAGCTCGTTATTATCTCTAACCACAATTTCCAAACATTTTGCCAGTTCTCTATTGTACTGCTCTGTACCTTTCTGTGACTGATACAATTTCTGCCAGTACCCTGTTGGGAGTAAAATTCCTTGGAGTTTCTCCCACCAAAGTTATGGCGGTGGTGCAGAAATTCATCCCACTTGTGTTTACGGATGAGAAGCTTTAGTTAGGAGAAAAGATTTGAGGGAAGAAATTTATTATAGCCCAGGAATTGGCAGTAACTTTAGAAAAGTTTGAGATTTAGTGCCAGGCGCTAATGAATCACACTGCACGCAATATTCAGTCTCATTGCACACTGAAAGGATTGGAGCGTGAAATCAAGTGCTAATGGCCTAGCTCAGTGGCGCTACACTCAAAGTGCTAACCAATATCAGGTGCAGTCTAATCGCAAGCCATCATTGCCACAGGCTTTTTCCAGTTCTTAAAAGGGAGGTTCATTGATGCTGCAGATCCTCATTCTCAGCATTGCTGGCTGTGAACCAGTGTCAGCAAGCAGGAGCAGGCCAAGCCCATGGAGCCGGATGACTCAAGCAGGCATCATGATGGCAGATGCACACCCCAGGGAGAGAGCTTGCAGATTTTTGGACCAAGCATTGGAGGAGTTGGTGCTGCTGTGGAGAGACGGAGGGCGTGCTGCACCTGGCAAGTTACAGGAGGTCCTTACCACAAGTCTTCCGTGCAATGTGGAGGGAGGTTGCCCAGCATGTCTCGGGCAGCACAGTGAGCCCCAGGACCCATACACAGCGCAGGAAGAAATTTGAGGTGGAGCAGGAGAGGGCTGTCCTATGATAAGAGATTGTGTAGAATGGGCCTATACTCTCTGGAGTTTAGAAGAATGAGAGGTGATCTCATTGAACCATACAAGATTCTGAAGAGGATTGGCAGAGTACATGCTGAGAGGTTGTTTCCCCTGGCTGGAGTGTCTAGAACTAGGGGGCATAGACTCAGAATAAGGAGTAGGCCATTTAAGACTGAGATGAGGAAGAATTTCTTCACTCAGAGGATTGTGAATCTTTGGAATTCTCTGCCCCAGAGAGCTGTAAATGATGTGTCATTGAGTATATTCAAGGCGAAGATAGATAGATTTTGGGACGTTAGGGGAATCAAGGGATATGGAGATCGGGCAGGAAATTGGAGTTGAGGTCGATGATCAGCCATGATCTTATTGAATGTCGGAGCAGGCTTGAGGGGCCGTATGGCCTACTCCTGCTCTTATTTCTCATGTTACTATGTTCTTAATGACCTCACTCGGGTGGTCAGTGAGTCAATGCCTCAACAAATGCTACATACCGCCATCTGAACCATAGTCTGCACACACTGGCCAAAGTACCACACCCCAGCACACAGCCACCAACAATCTCTACCTACCAACACTCACACCCACACTCACACCTTGCACACAATGACAGCTAGTCAACTATGGCAGGCACATCACCCAAACACATTGCTCCACACTCACTCACACACTTTCCTTTCTCTTGCAGGCCAATGTGGCTCACATCAGGAGGGAGCAGGATCGCACAAGCGGGGGACAAGCTGACATTCAACCATTGTCTGCACTGGAAAATAGAGTGCTGCAGATTATTGGGTGCCAGGTGGTGGGTGCCGTGGTCACCGGCGATGTTCACCCCCTTGGGGACAACAGCGGTATGTTCATCCCGACTCCTCCTTCTCACATCCCACTTCATCCTCACTCCACAAGCCTTTTGCACTTTCCAGCTAATCATGCTGTATACATGCATTTCTCCCTTCCTGCCCCCCTCCCCTCACCTTAACCCGAATCTTGTGCCTTTATGCTTTCAGATAATGAGCAAGCACCTGAGCAGCCTGTCCCTGAGGGCAACGTTTAGAGCGAGGTGGGAGAAGAGGAGGAGGAACACACCACGTCACTGCATGTTTCACCCGCAGGCATCATCTCAGGTACTGGCACTATGCGTTCTTTAGTGTAAGATTTGCAAAATTTCTGCATCTCCCTGAAGGCTATTATTAATAAAAGGGACCCTGCATGGACATTTTAAATTAAAAAGGGTACCCAAGATGGCATCTGTGCCTCGTGGCAGAAAGCCTGTGGGATTCAAAAATGGATTCTGCAGCGCAGACAGTTTGGGAGAAATCAAAACTAAGGCTGCAGGCTTTCTGTGAAGAGAAACTTTGTTTTGGACCCAGACAGAACTTTGAATTATGTACTAGACTGAATTGGAGACAGATCTAAATTCAGTGAGGCCTATAGTTAAAGCCATCAAACAGTCTACATACATAATCGGAAACAGATTAAACACAGCCATCGAGGCTGGACAAGCCCATCAAAGAACTTTCAGGGCAATACAAGTCAATTATCGGGCCGGTAGATGTGATTACCGGCCATCTAAAAACCATCAGTATAGATTGCTACCATTGTTTAAACTAGCCCACCAAGTTTAAGACAAGCAACTAACCGGATTTGGCACGAAGATAAGGGTTTTCGAAAAGATATAACTGAAGGCCCTGGGTAGCAATCTCTCTCACTTGCTCTTGACCCTGCTCTCGTGGCTCCAGCCTCTTGGGCTGCCGCTTGTACTCGTGCCCATGCCTTGTGGTGGGTTCTCTCCCCAGAGCAGGTTTTCAGTAGCCAGAGACACCATACCAACTGCTAGGAAGGGGAACGAGGCCCAAGTCCACAGCCATCCAGGACGCCCAGGCCGCAGAAAGGGGTGAGACGAAGTTGAGCATGTAGCCCAGGACTCATAGTAGTCCGATGAGATGAGACAAGTGGAGACAAAGAAGACGATAATAACTCGTGTGATCAACCACCACCTAGACCGAAGGGTGTGTTGATGCGGGATGGAGGACACAAGCACAGTCACAAGGTTGGTAAATGAAATACAGCAGCTAGCTGCATTTTATTTTTAGAAAACAGGGAAAAAGGTTCACGCCTGTCAACATCCAATAAATCAATTTTCTCCAAAAACAATAAGCCAGGATTACTTTACCACTGGATCTTTCTCAGCCGGTCCAGGGATCACATCAGGCTCTCAGAACTAAACAATATTCCACCCGGGTTCAACAGCAGACCTCTCTGTGCCAGCTGCAAGCTGGGCCCCAACAGCAGCCTTGGCCTGGCTTTCTCCTCAGGTACTGGCCCTCTCCTCAGGCACTGGCCCTGAAGGGATGCACTAGTTTGCCTTTTAAACTCCTGAGCTAATGGGTAGATTTGCCTCAGGTGTATTGGAGGTGGGTGTGGCCTTCACCTGAATTGGAGTGAGAGGGGGACTTTGTCTTCATCTGGTGGCCACATACCGTCCATCCACCACAAACCGCCCCCATAGCTCACACTCGATAAGGGCAGAGCAGGGCAGTGAAAAACGTATCGATAATTAAACCAAATGCCTAGTTATAAGCTGACGCTTGGGGGAAGAAAGTCCTTGAGGATGGTGGTGGCAAACAGCTTGAACACTGCAAATAAACGCAGGTGTCCACGCCTTGACGAATAAACTGGTGTTCGAAGGATGGGTAGTAAAATCTAAGCAGTAAAAACTGCTAATCGTCTCATCGACGTAACGTTTTCGCCGATGACCGCCCGAGGGAGAAGAAGAGGAGAACCCATCGGGACGAGACGATGATGATAGCGGAGGAGAAAAAGGTGTGTCACAGCAGCAGCTCCATTTCTGTAGGGGGTGGCGGGTGTGGCGCATGCGCCCATCCCGCGAAATTGTAGTGTACATCAGCATACAGAGAGTAAAATTACAGACTTTGCACACACATCCAAGCATGGAGGGGGTCTAACACCCCTGCACCACTTGGTACACATATCTTTATTAAACCGCATCGCAACACAAACAACAAAAGAAAACCTTTAATTAAAAAAACAAACACAAAGAAACAACAATTCTTTAATTGAAATACAGGGAAAAAGACTTAAACCAGCGTATCTTCCTCCACCTTTACATAATGTTCTTTCCAAAAGCTCTGGTTTCGGAATTCTGACCACCGACTTTTTCCCTTACACTGAATGCAAACTAAATACAGCACTACCCCAACTGGCAAACCATGAGAATGTGGGAAGCCAGTCTGATCCACGAAGGGACCTCTATATTATTGAAAAGGTTCCACCAGGGTGGAGTCATAATATCCAATATCTTAGTCCCTAGCTCTACTGTTTTCTGCTCGAGAGTGTAAAAATGTTTCTGTGAAACTATAACAGCCTTTAGAATTTTGGTCAAATGTTCAGGGAAAGGGGGAATTTCGTAGCCAAAGTGCGCTACGTACTTCTGCAAATTCGTAAAATTACAGGAATGGACCAAAACCCATTGGAAATATCCAGCACCGTGAAAGTGGCCGCGGATGCTGGAATACTTCCTATCAGGTCGGCAACTGCTGCCACTGTAGGTGCACAGGCTGGGATGTTACTATTGAGCACCCGATAGTCCACCGTGGCCCTCCAGGAATTGTCCGGTTTCCTAACCGGCCACAGTGGAGAGTTTACATGGGTGGCTATCGGCCTCAGAACTCCCTGCTGTACTAACGAGGACATGGCTGCTTCCATGTCCGGCTCTGCTTCCCTGGGGAAGTTATACTGTTTCTGTGGTCGGGCCATGGGGTCCCCGTCTACTCTGACCTCAAACCCTGTGACCCTCCCGCAGTCGTGTTTGTGAGTGGCAAATGCGGCCAGGTGGGCCTGCACAAATGCCGGGAACTCTGCCGGGGTGTTGCTGACCATGAGCCCGAGGTTATAATCCTCTTTGCGCTTCATGGTGCAGAGGGTCCCCTTCCCTTCCTTACCCGGGATAACTACGATCTCACCGTTCTTTACTTCTCCTGCCCCCCAGAGGCAGTGATTCCTCAAATCCACCAGGATCCCATGACCCACGATAAAGTCGGCCCCCAGGACCCCTCTTCCACCCTCCACTTCCCAATTCATCAGGACACACGTCCACTTGGAGCGGAGCGTTCCTATCTGAATGGCGAGCGGGAATGAGACCGAGCCAGCCTGTTCCTTACCCATGAACCCTGATAGACTGTATGGGACCCCGCTGGAGAGAGGTGAGGTGGTGGGGTTAGCTGAGTAGATCACAGTGCGTGATGCCCCCATGTCCAACAGATATGTCCCCGCTACCTTTCCACCTCCATCTCCAACAGATACACAGGCTGCACCGGCTCTATTCATGGTTGTGGGTTGGATGGGGCTGATGGGGTGAGAGCACCGGTGGCGGCTGCTACTCTCCCCATGCCAGTCAGTAAGGACTTTATGGCGTCCAAAAGCGACTCGACCTCTGCGGAAGGGGTCCCTACCCCTGCCTTTTGGGCTGGGGCTGTGGGATGTTTTCCCTTGTTATCCTTCCAAGGGTTCTTACACTTCTACCGCCAGTGACCATCCTTCCCACACCCGTAAGAATTGGTCTTTGTGCTGGGGGGGTTACTCCCTTCCTGGTGCCACTCTTTCCTACCCGGTCCAGGTTTTACCTCATGCAGCTTACCCTTGGGTGGGTGGGCATCGGCTCCCCTACTGTTTTATAGGCCAGAGTGAGCTGCCTAATTACCGTGATCTCTGTGGTCTGGGGATCTTTGGGGTCGAACCAGGCTTCTGCCTTGGCCCGGATCTGTGGCAAGCTGTTCGCCACTAGACAACGGAGCCAATGCATCAGAGAATCCCCGTTCAGGAATCCCCAGTCCCGCATCCCCGGGCAGGCTTTCCGGTACACTGGCCACAACTGGTCCGCAAAAGCCTGCGGGGTCTCCCCTGAGAGCTGTACCGTCTTCTCCACGCGGGAGAAAGGACTTCCCTCATCCATCCCCATGGCTTCCAGAACCGCGTCTCTAAGTTCCTCGTACCCACTCTGTCCCCTCTTACACTCTTCAGAGAGGGATTGGAGGAGATTACTCTCCAGGGAGAATTGCAGCATCTTGGCCTTCTCAGCGTCATCGCAGACGTTGACGCTGGCGGTCTGCTCTATTTCCCTGAAGTGGATCGAGGGGTCTCCCTTGGCGGAAGGCTTTGTGATATGGTTGACCATAACCCTAAGCTGTTGGGTGTTAAAGGGTAATACGAATTGGTTTTGGAGGGGTCCCTCATCTTCGCCATTGGTGGGTGGGCCGAACCTCCGATGCCGTGCTGGGCACATCGGTTCCGGTTCCGACTTTTCGGGCGGGGGTTGCTCTACCTCCGCCTCCACCTCTGGCTCCACTCTGGGTTCCACCCCCCCTTGCTGCCAAACCTCGCTGAAACTTGGCGCTATGGGTGGTGGTCGTGAGGTCTCCTCTCTCTCAACCGGGTCGTCCCTAGGCACTACCGGTGACATTGGAACTGTTTTCCCCTCGTTCCCCATAAAATCTGCCTGACCTGCCTTTGGGCTTATGAGGCATACCATGCCTTTTGCCTTCCGGAGGGCCCGGCTCAGATTTTCCATCCTCTCTTTACAGGGGCCGTGGTCTGCCTCCTCAAACCCCTGTTCATTCGCTAGCTTGTAAGCGGCTTTTACCTCCAGCACTTTCTCTTCCTGTTACCTAACCTGCCTTGCCATGTGGGCATTTTTCTCCCACAACCTTGACTCATTTCCCTTGGCCTCGGTGACTTGGCACCATAGGTATTCCAACTGGGCCTTGTGTTCTGTCACTAGATGCACTCTTTCTTGGTTCAAAGCCTGCAAAGCTACTAACAACTTTTCCCCTGCGAGGGCCTTATCTTGGATCTCCAGGACTGACTCCCTTAACTCGATTGCCTGTGCAGCAACGAGCCCGTCCAGAAGCTGGATCTGCTTTTTAAAGCACATCAGCCAAACTGCCTTCTCTAAGGACTTCTTGTGTTCCTTTCCCTCTGTCCACTTAGCTGCTGCATCTATCAGACGCCCAGCCTTTAACAGAGTGGTGATCCACTTCTTAGTGATATTCACCTTGCTAAACACATAATCAGAAATCCTTTCCTCCATAACGGTTCGCCTATACGAACCATTGTCTACCGTATCGCAACCCTGATGCCGGTGTCCTGCCGCGGTCGCCATTTCTGTAGGGGGTGGTGGGTGTGGCGCGTGCGCCCAGTCAGTTATGCCCCTGACTGTTTGTGAGCAGTTCAAATCGCTCCCACGACCCTGGGTTCTAGACACCGGACTTAGGTACAGGCAGCGATACAGAAAACTCAAGTAGACATGTGGTTTGGATGCAAGAAAAAACCAAGATTTTATTGAACAGGAAAAATTAATACAGTCTTAAAAGAAGTTACCACTATAACATTACAGGCAAATACACTTATACAGGGAATGGGGCACACACGGCACATCGAGGGAAAACAACTATCTTAACAATCCCCTTATCCTTATCCCACCCCTATACCTAACTAGATTAAGCTATGAGGGGCCAGAATTCATGCTCACCAATCCAAAATCAAAGCCAACTGTTGAAAGGAAATGCGGGTTTTGAGGTTTAGCTCTCTGTCCTCTTAGGTACCCCGTTGCCGCGTGGTCTTCAGGAGCGCGGTGCTGTAGCTGCTGCTGTGACACACCTTATTCTGCTCTGCTATCGTCGTCGTCTCATCCCAATGGGTTCTCCTCTTCTTCTCACTTGAGCGGTTGTCGGCGATAACGTTACGTCGATGAGACGATTAGCAGTTTTACTGCTTAGATTTTACTGCCCATCCTTCGAACACCAGTTTATTCATCAAGGCGTGGACACCTGCATTTATTTGCAGTGTTCAAGGTGTTTGCCACCACCGTCCTCAAGGACTTACTTCCCCCAAGCGTCAGCTTATAACTAGGTGCTTGGTTTAATTATCGATATGTTTTTCGCTGCCCTGCTCTGCCCTTATCGAGTTATTATCATCTTTTTCGTCTCCACTCTCGTCTCGTCTCGTCTCGTCGGACTACTATACGAGTCCTGGGCTACCTGCTCAATTTTGTCTCGCCCCTTTCTGCGGCCTGGGCATCCTGGATGGCTGTGGACTTGGGCCTCGCTCTCCTTCCTAGCAGTTGGTATGGTGTCTCTGGCTACTGAAAATCTGCTCCGGGGAGAGAACCCGCCACGAGGCCAGGGCACGAGTATGAGCGGCAGCCCAAGAGGCCGGAGCCACGAGAGCAGGGTCAAGGGCAAGAGCAAGCGAGAGAGATTGCTACCCGGGGCCTTCAGTTATACCTTTTCGAAAACCCTTATCTTCACGCCAAATCAGGTTAGCTCTTCGTCTTAAACTTGGCGGGCTAGTTTAAACAATGGTAGCAATCTATACTGATGGTTTTTAGATGGCCGGTAATCACATCTACCGGCCCGATAATTGGCTTGTATTGTCCTGAAAGTTATTTGATGGGCTTGTCCAGCCTCGATGGCTGTGTTTAATCTGTTTCTGATTATGAATGCAGACTGTTTGATGGCTTTAACTATAGGCCTCACTGAATTTAGATCTGTCTCCAATTCAGTCTAATACATAATTCAAAGTTCTGTCTGGCTCCAAAACACAAAGTTTCCCTTCACAGAAAGCCTGCAGCCTTAGTTTTGATTTCTCCCAAGCTGTCTGCGCTGCAGAATCCATTTTGGAATCCCACAGGCTTTCTGCCACGAGGCACGGACGCCATCTTGGGTACCCTTTTTAATTTAAAATGTCCATGCAGGGTCCCTTTTATTAATAACTAGCAGGGGAGCCCCGCGTTGCAGGGCAATTTTGGGGCTGGTGGATGTGTGGGCCTGGAGCCTGGGACTGGATTTGGATTGTCGGCAGTTTCCAGGGCTTTTTTGGGCCTGGTGGATGTGTGGGCCGGGAGCCTGGGACTGGATTTGGGCTGTCGGCAGTTGGAGAGGCCTAGGCCCGTTTTGCACTGTTTTTTAACCTAAACATTTCTAGCTTTTAATACCTTCAAAGATGAAAGTTAAAGTACTTATAAAACATTTTTGGTAAATCCTATTTTTTTTTAAAAAGAAACTGACCTGGATTACCAAAGTTTTTAGCTGCCCTGGCTGCTGTATAATGGCTGACAGATCCCTGAGATGAAAATGATTAGTCCTGCCCACACACACACCATCAGGTGACTGAACTGTAGGATTGGTCAATCATGATGGCAGAGGATTGGTCGACCTTGACGTCATTCAATGCTAATGAGTGGATAATGAGTGGAATTTTGAATGTTTTTTGTATAATGTGCGAACAATTTTTGTCTGACCAAAAAGTAAATATGCCTACAAGAGTCCCCTAATGATGAGCCTTCTTTTGATATAACACATGTGTAGGTACGCTCTATAACTTTTGATTGTATAGCCGGACAGACAGACAGACAGAGAGACAGAGAGACATACTGTTTTATATATATAGATAACCTTCGGGGAGATGCAGGAATTTTGCAAATCTTACATTAGAGGCTAGTATAGTAGCAGGATCTGCACAGGGTGATGCACCGGCAATGAGAGGGTGATGCCCCGGGAATGATTGGGCTGCAGCAAGGCCAGGGAGAAAGGGTGAATCGCGGGCCAGCTCCCCGGAGGGCGAGTTCGCGCATGAGTTCTGCTGCACAGGACTCAGATGAGGACCTCAATGGGGAGGCCTTTAGAAAAAAGGTGATGGGCATGCACACGGAGATGATAGGTGCAATGTCAAGGCTGCCTGAGAGCATGTTGGTAATGGTAAGGAGCATGGAGGAGTCTGCCTCCAGCATTGCACAAAACTCTGTGCACAGCATGGAGTCCATCATTTCCAGTCTGGAAAGGATGGTCAACTCCCAGAGAGACTGTGGCGACCCAGACCTGTGACGCGTGTGATGGGCGATCTGGCAGCTTCCATTACAACACAGGTGGAAGCGACACAATGCCTTAGTGCTGTAATACAGTCTATGGTTGGTGCCATTCAATCTCAGACTGCTCTCATGCAGTCTCAGCTTGATGCCACACAAGATCTGACTGGTGCCATCATGACTGAGTGTACCACCGTCGACCGGGGCTTTCACGGTGTCACAGCAGGCCAGCAATTTGTGCTCCAACAGATTGCTAAGGATGCTGAGGTTCTGCCCAGGGGGAGTGGCAGTGGGTCAGTGGAGCAGGAACCTGCAGTCCTCTCTCAGAATGACAGCATTCCTGCTCCCACTGCTGGCACTTCCCCATTGCTCGTGTCGCTGCCTGTCATCCAGCCATCCCAGAATCCTGATGCCACCCATGCTGAGGTGGTGCAGTCTACAGTCCAGCCTTCCAGGCCCAGAGCTGGTCGAGGGCATCCTGCAAGGCCATCTGAAGTCTCCCGCACGGACACTCAGCAGCATTCCACCAGCCATGCTGCAGCCACTGGGCCAACACTTCATAGGTTCACTAGAGTAGGCAAAGGCACAGTGACGAGAGGCACTATGGGATTGCACAAGGGTGAATAGTTAATATTGTTGTAAATATGTGTTAACTGATTATTGATAAATTTATGAATTCAGTTTTGATTCTTTTGTGGTGTTTCTCAATTCAGTTTTGTGCTGTGAAATGGCCTGCAACAATGATGGGGATGTGGTGAGCAACGGGGATCTGGGGTTAAATTTACTGGAACCACCGTCCGATGAGGCAGTCACGGGCCCCCTTCCAGAAGGCCGATTGAGCGGCTGACACCTCCCTTGCTCCTGTTCCTCTTACTCGTCATCATCATTCTTGTCTTCCTCTTCCTCCTCTTCCTCCTCATCTTCCTTGTCCTCGTCTTCTCCCTCTTCCTCCTCCTGAGGTGGTCCTACAATCCCTGGTGGCAAGGGCTGGGGCCTCATGATGGCTGAATTGTGGAGCATGCAGCATACGATGACGAGTACTGGAGGGCTCCTCCTGAGTGGTCAAGGCAGCGGAACTGTTGCTTGAGCACCCCGATGGTCTGCTCGATGATGTTCCTGGCGGCGGCATGGCTCTCATTATATGAGTGCTGAGCAGGAGTGTTGGGATTGTGGAGGGGAGTCATGAGCCAGGTGGAGAGCGGATAGCCCAGGTCTCCGACCAGCCAACCACGAGCTTGACCTGTTGGCTGGAAGAGTGCTGGCACATGTAAGCTTTGCAGAATTCTACAGGTTCCCCCAAACTAACAAAAGAAGAGATTTTGGACTGTTTAGAAGAATAATGGGCCAAAAGGGGCTTAAAAATCAAAACCCCAGGATTTTGGCTATTTTAAAAGGCATGTCCAGGCCTGTGGAAGGCTGCGACAAAGGGAGGTGGGATGGGCCCCTGTAATACAAACAGTTTGAGTATTGGCAAAGGCCAGATTGTCTGGGGATGTTCTGGACCGTCTCAGTCATTCCACATAAAGACAATAGGCCTATGGAAGGACAGTTCCCACCAAAAACTACAGGGCCATCAAGAACATGAATAATACAGTACATGCCACTGATCAACAAAAGGGACCCTGACCCCAGCAGGAGAAGACAATCGAACAACGGTTTAAACTACTCACAGAGACATCCAAAAACCGCTTCACACACTTAAACTGATTTTGAAACAATACCGAAACTAGTTAAAAGTCAATTAAAAATAGATGGGACCAAGTTGAAACTCGATAAGAATTTTAAAACTATTAAAGTTAACGAGCCCGCCAAAATTAACAAAGAGCCAGAGAAAATTTGGCGGGCAGATAAGCAAGGCCTCAAAACAGTATAACTCTGGCCTGCTTTTACACAGAAATCAGTTCAGAAAGTACAGTTCAAACAGTGGAGTTCAGTTCAGTTCAGTTCAGTGAGTACTACTCATCATCATCATCACCACACACAGTCGGAGAATCGGAGACTTGAGGAATGGAGAACGAAACGGAAGAAGAAAGGAATTGCGGCAACCAAGGGCCCCAAGAAACAAACAACCAACAATATTACCAAAAACTAGGTAATATTAAGCCACCGCGACCAACAAGAAACGAACCTGGAAGAAACCGAAGATTCGCAAGTTTGTTTCCACTCTACAAGCTAGCCTGACTTACCCCTGGGTAAGATTGAATGCAAAAGACTCTAAAACCTATACCTAACCAAAGGAAATTGGGTACTTACCAGATAAATCCAAATACGCACCCGACCACATCAGTGGACACACGAAGACTGAAAACCCAACGCAGGTGAAGTCTTCCACTGCGTCCGGGGTACGGCAGGCCCCAACTGCCACACCTAAAGAGAACCCCGAAATCGCGAACCTCTACAACTG
This sequence comes from Somniosus microcephalus, assembly GCF_052327205.1. Taxonomy (NCBI): domain Eukaryota; kingdom Metazoa; phylum Chordata; class Chondrichthyes; order Squaliformes; family Somniosidae; genus Somniosus; species Somniosus microcephalus. The sequence continues at coordinate 59,796,386 of NC_140999.1, read as the reverse complement.
TCAAGAAAGTCGTTTGGTGAGCATTTCCCTGGTCCTCTGGAATCCAACCTAGTTAGTGTAGTGGGATTGGGATGGGTAAAGTAATTTGTCTATTGTCATTCTCCCTCGCATATTCTGAAGTGTTCCCCCTCTTAGAGTGATAAGATTATTGTGTTGTGTATATTTTCCTGTCTCAATAAAAATCAAAGTTCTTTTCACTAACTCAGTTGTCTGTTGCAATTTCATTACAACCCCCAAATAAGTCCAAAGTCTACAACCAAGGGAGTGGGAATGATTCGAATTGCTCAGGGAGTCAGAGGCAAAGCTGACCACACATGCCACCCCTTACACACACCCGGTCTGGCACAGGATGAAGGCACTGTGGCTGCTGCCAGGATAGCGGGCATTCACATCGAGAATTCACAGTGTGCTGTAAGGGGTTTTCGTCCTCGAGAGGTTTCCCAGAGGTTTCTCTCTCTAGAGGCCTCTCTCTCTTGCACAGTAAACCTTGAGTGGTTCGACCCACTCGCCCCTTAGATTCTGTACTCTGGACTTAGGCGCAGGAACTACAATGTAGAGAAAACTCGTGTAGACCAAGTTTGATGAATCAAAATGAAATTTTATTGCAAATGGAAAAATATATCAAATCAAATGCAACACAGATAAGAGTACGATACATGGGAGGGAAAAACAAACACAAACAAATCATAACGACACAGTACTAACTAAAGCAAATACAGGCATCTTAGATTCTACAAAAATCATCATGAAATAAGGAAACACACGGAACATCGAGGGACAACTCATGTTAATTGTACCCTTAAATCCACCCCCTTATTAAACCTATCTAGATCTGATTGTGAAGGGCCAGAAACATGCTCACCAATCCCAATAGGAAGTGCAAGGTTTTGAAAACGAGTCTGTGTTTGGTCCTTTCAGGCGTCTCGTCTCCACGTGGATTGTGGAGCCCCTGCGAGCTGCGCCACACCTCTCTCCTGAGGTGGGGGTCGGGGGCGGCTGGACACCGGCAGGCCTGGATGTCGGCGGGGTCAAGGATCGTCAGCTCGACCCTGGTCAGAGGAGCCTTGGGCTGGCTCCCATCGCTTCTTCAGGTTCCTTTCCTCTCTTCTACCGAGCCGTGGTGGCTGGAAAGTTTCTTCGCTTGGGACCTTTATTTTTTTTGTTTCTTCTCCCAAGCTGGGTCTATGGCCTCTTGTTCCGGCAACAGCCCAGGGATGGTCGATGATCTCCCGATGTGCTTCCCCGGGGCGGAACGCCTGCGATTGACTGCTCCTTCTTCTGGGTGTCCGGATTCAAGCTGCGTGTTTCCAGCTCTCCAACCCGGCGTGTCTGTGTTCAAGCTGCAGGCTTGCAACTCTCTGCCTTCCAACTTGCTCTGGCCTGCCTGTCCCGACTGCTTCCGAGTGCTTCTTGTGTCTTTAACTGCCGAAAAGTCTCTCCAGATATACCTTTCTTCCCGAGGCCTCACTTCCCGCCCAAAATCAGGTTAGTCTTTGTTTTAACTTTGGCGGGCTTTGAGCACAGCGGGGCAGTTATTATATTTAAAATCATGTTAAGCGGCTGGTAACAGGCCTAGCTCTGGTTGGAAATGGCTTTCATTGTTTTTAATTTCGTGCTGATCCTGTTACCGAGCCCTTGGTGTTGTCCTCATGAATATGACATTGTCTCTTTCGTCTGGGTCAACATTTAGATGGCCTCTGTCTCCAAGCCGATCTTGAGTGGATCTGCATCTAATCCATATGCATGCCTGTGGGTCTGGTTTCGTTCTCTCATAAATCGGCTTCCAGAACTTACTAAGGGTTCAATCCACATAGCTGTCTGAGGTTGCGCAGGAACCATTTTAAAGTGTCCCAATGAGCTGATCACATGGTATGGCGGCCACTTTGTATGCCCCTTTTTCTGGACTTCTTTTAAAACAGTCTTTAAAATCACGGCCCCTTCTGCCATTTAACCCTTATTAATATGAAATCCAATTTTGCAAATCCTACACTCCCCCCTGATGATACTGTAACTTGCTTGGAGTATCATAATTCTGGGTGAGCAAAATTTTCTGTCCTTCCACAATCTAACCATCCCCAGTATTTACCTATCTATGACCCCACGACACCTGCATTTCCCATTTCAGAAAAATCTAGTGTACATTAAGCATCTATAGATGGCAATACCTTGGAGCTAAAAATCTTACAACTTACTTCCAGGTGTGGAGGGGGTCCTTATACCCCTACATCACCTAGTATATACACATTACCTTCTAATAATGACATCACATCTAATTAAACTTCAATAATAAAATAAAATACATACGAAAATCCCCAAAACACATGAATACACATCAAAAAATAATACAGAGGAGGGAGGGAAAACGTTAACTTTATACAAAGCATCATCAATCTAAACGGGTGTCTCTTCTTCTACCCGCACATAATGCTCCCTCCATTCCCCTCTATTCTCGTACTTTTGCGAATGTTTGACCTTTTTACAGTGTACAAACAACAAATACACTACAATGACAACCTGGCACACTACAAGAATGTGGGAGGCTATCCTAATCCAGGAAGGGACTTCTATATTAGTGAACAGGTCCCACCATGGTGGGGTCACTATATCCAATATGCCTGCCCCTATCTCTAACGTCTTCTGCTCCAGTGTGTAGAAGTGTTTCTGTGAAACAACAATGGCTTTTAATATCTTGGTGAGGTGTTCAGGGAGAGGGTGAATGATATATCCAAAATGTGCAACGAATCGCTGCAAATCCGTGAAATTCTCTTTCACTGTGAGGTGAACAGTGGAAGGTTCAGGGATGGGGACAATTCGCTCTTGGGCCACTTGAACTACTGCCCTGGGCTTGAAACAGAAGCTGCTGTCACTCACCGGACACCAGCTGTGCTGTCCATGCTGGTAGTGGGGCGCTGCAGTGGTGACACCATATGTCCCACCTATATATGCCACCTGTGGGGGCACATGGCCTTGTGCCATTGCCTCCATGGTGCAATTTATAGGCTTCACACCAACAGTTCTGAACCCGCACTGTGGTTTTAAATGGGCATTCAAGTGCTGGGGGCACAGGATGATGTGTGCTCCCCGGCTCCGGCACCCTGAGAGGTCAGTACCCGTCATTGCATGCTCCCATCGAATGACTAAGGTGGGACCCCCATGTAGCGAATGTGCGCACCCCCCTGAATGACTCCAATGTTCTCCACCCTGTATACCGGGGCGGGTTTGGCTGTATTTCCCATCACCGGCATTCTTACCACTATACCCATAATGGTGTGATTAGACCGTCCACAGTCCCCTGGGACTGGGTAGGCCTCTGAAGCTAGTCTGAGCTGGCACGGACTCAATGTATTCTCAAAAGGGTGGAGGGCTGCGAGGTGCTTGTTGCTGATCCAGGAGGGGACTAAGCCTTGCTTTAAATCCTCCAGATTACTGCGGCCCTCACCCAGTAACCACGCCCTGTATAGCACACAAGCTTCGTTCTGCGCAGCCTGATCGGACGCATTCCGATCCTCCCTGATGAGAGCATTTACCGCTCTGGCGTGTTTCTCCAGCTCCGCTATTATCTCTTTTAAGTGTAGTGTCATGGCCTGGTCCTCATGTAACTCAGAACCCACTACCTTATTCTCATCAGTCAGTATCTTTCTTAGCTGTGTTTTCAAACCATTAATCTGAGTTTGTAGCTCCACGTCATCCAGTGCGTTGATGACGGAAGTTCCTGTGTTAAAAGCTGTGAAAATATAATTTACTGCACCCCTTCTTTGTCTCCCTATTCTGTCCAAGACCTCATGTGGTGTGGTGTACAATTCGGCCCTGTCGACATCGGCAAAGTCGAATTCGTAAAACTGTTTAAACATGTTTGTTAACAGGACCTGGTATAATTGCTCCATTTCCCTGGGGCACCACGCTGGCAATCTTACCTCGATGAGGTTTAAAATCACCGAAGCCACCGCGTAGTGGACCCCTTGGTACAGTACCTGATCTGTGGGTACCAATACCAATCCGTTCCCGGGTCCCTTTGTTGTGGTGGGGCACCCTTCCTTGAGGGCTTTAGCTACTGTAACTGTGGGCAGGGGCTTGCGGGGTCAGGTGATGAGTTCCATGGCGTTCACTGGGATCCGTGAGTATGGGACTCCGCACGCCCGTGAGCTGATATCCCACCTCATTCCTTGTCCAGCATCCTGCCACTGTCTTTGGAAAAAGATGGAGATGCCTGTGGGGCAAACGCTTTCTGAACCCCACATACAGATGTGGATCCCCTCATCTGGCTCCCACCATTTGTCCCAACAGACACTCAACCCCCCCGTGTGTCCCCGTAATTGTCCGATGGGTGTTATTACCCAATCTTTCCCAGTCCACAGTTGAGTTCTTCATGGTGCTGCTCAACTTGCGCAGCCACCACCAGCGGTCCAAATGTACATGTCCATTGCAAACAAGGCAAATCTTCTTGCCCACGGTGACGCTGATCCTGGGTGCAATGATCCGCACCCTGGGGCACATCAGAGATGCTTCTCTGTATGCAAACCCCGTCTGGCTGGAGTATTCAGAAGAGTTCGACCCCAGCCAGCCTGGCCATCTCCCTTCATGGAAGTAGGCAGCAGTCTCTTCAGCGCCCCGTGAGCCGGTTCCGTCAGTCGCGATGGGGCCTCTATTTCCAGAGCACCCGTAGACAGTGGAGCCCTTGGTGCGGCCCCGATAGGCCCAGCCCCATCCAGCCATCGCGATCGCGACGAGGATCCATCTCATCTTTACTGGCTTCTGCAACAAACCAAACAAATATAGCCAGGCTCCCGAGAGATTCTGGCTTAGGTGACGGCATGATCGGGTCTTTTGACCTCGATCCAAAACAACACACACACACTGGGCAGATTTAAAACTACTTAAAATTCTAATTATCTTTAATATATACACACCCTAAACTTAAACTTAAACTAAACTTATGTACAGCACCGCCCGTCCCCGGGCGGCTTGCCTAATCCCTGATCGGACTGCAGCACGCTGCTCCCTGTGGCGGGGCTGCAGTGACCTGTGTCTCTGGTTCCCCGCAGCCTTTTGCTGTTAATCGGGGACTGTGTTTTCTCAATGACTTCTGAAGTCGGCGTCTACTGGGAGTGGGTGACTCGGGCCAAGACTTTACAGGCTGAGGCGTTCGGGTCGACCTGCGAGGAGGTACTTTGGACGTGGCTCCCTTAGCGAGTGGACCTTCGGGTGGGACCTCAGCTCTCACAGCCCGTGGCTCTCCCACGACTGTAGGCTTCGGCTCACTTCCCTCAGGCTCTGCCCCTTTGGGATTTGGGCAGTGTGGTAAACCACTGTTTGTATTCCACTGTGTACATGCCTGGACATGCCTCGGCTGACTCCTCCCACAAGTCCTAGTATAAAGGTGACGGCTCCCCAGCCCTTTGTATTTCTGGACCAGTCGACCACTCGAGGCAGACCTTCATTCTTTTGTTAATAAAAGCCTTTAGTTACTCCCTTAACTCTCAGTCTTTTATGAGTAATTGATAGCGCATCAATTTTATTAACAAAATTTTTATAATGGAGAAGATCCTCACACCAGCATGCCTGGACTTAGATCATCGGGAGGCGGACTCATCCACCAAGTTTACTCACTGGCTTAAGTGTTTCGAAAAATTCCTGACCGCCTCCGCAGCAATCAAATTGGACGAGGACAAACTGGATGTCCTGATCTCCAAAGTGAACCACCGAGTGTTCTCGGTCATCCAAGACACGACCTCGTACGCGGACGCTATCAAGCTCCTCAAGGACCAGTACACGCGCCCAGTGAACGAAGTGTACGCCAGGCACCTTCTGGGGAGTCGCAAACAACAACCTGGGGAACCGACCGTGGAATACCTTCAGGCACTGTCTGTGCTTGGCCGGGCCTGTGGTTGTAAGGATGTAAAGGCCGCCGTGTACACAGAGGAACTTATCCGGGACGCTTTTGTAGCGGGCCACAGATCCAATTACACCCGACAGCGACTGTTGGAGCAGATTGACCTCGACCTCAACAAGGCCTCTGAACTCGCACTATCATTGGATGCAGCCTACCGGGGCATGGATGCCTACTCCTCTGCACCGTGGACGCCGCGGGGAATGACAGCCTGGGACACGGTAGGACCGCCTCATAGCGCCGTGCCACCCCAGCCACACCCCAGCAACGGCCCAACTACCGCAGCAGTGTCCCAAGGCCAGACAGCAGTGCCCCAAGGCCAGAAATGCTACTTCTGTGGCCAGGCAAAACACCCCAGAGCGCGCTGCCCGGTGAAAAACGCGATCTGCTCGGGCTGCGGGAAGAAGGGACACTACGCTAGTGTCTGCAGGGCCAAAGCCACCCCGAACCCCAGCAGCGCCGCGTGTGGGCCATGCGGGCCGCCATCTTGGGCCTCCCCGGCCATGTGCGAACCACCGGTACAGCAGCCATTTTGGACGCCTCCAGCCACATGGGGATCATGGACGCCGCCATCTTGGATGACAGCCGGAACGCAGCAGGCCCCCAACACCGCCTCATCTGATACCCGCAGCGACACACCGACCCCTACGCTGGCATCCGTTACACTGGACCAAGCGAGACCGCACCAGCTGGCCAGTTCCACAATGGACATTAAGGTAAATGGTCACGATACAATCTGCCTTTTTGACTCTGGGAGTACGGAGAGCTTCATCCACCCCGACACGTGCGGCGTTGCTCTCTCCCAGTCCTGCCTGCGCACCAGCGGATTTCTATGGCCTCCGAGTCCCAGTCGGCGGACATCGGCGGCTACTGCGTGGTGACACTCGTAGTAGACGGGACTGTGTACGGTCATTAAATGTCTGAACGACCTCTTCACCCTGTTCGGTTTCCCCAGCTATATCCATAGCGACCGGGGCTCATCGTTTATGAGCGACGAACTCCGTCAGTACCTGCTAACTAGGGGTATTGCCACAAGCAGGACCACCAGTTACAACCCCCGGGGGAACGGACAGGTGGAAAGAGAAAATGCGACAGTTTGGAAGGCCGCCCTGCTAGCCTTAAAGTCTAGGGGCCTTCCAACCTCCCGCTGGCAGGATGTGCTCCCCGATGCGCTCCACTCTATTCGGTCACTGCTCTGCACTGCCACTAACGCCACCCCTCATGAGAAAATGTTTGTCTTCCCAAGGAAGTCCACATCGGGGACATCGCTACCGCCATGGCTGACGTCCCCAGGGCCGGTCCTACTGAGAAGACACGTGAGGACCCATAAAACGGACCCCCTGGTCGAGAGGGTCGACCTCCTCCACGCCAACCCCCAGTATGCTTACATTGCATACCCGGACGGGCGGGAGGACACAGTCGCCATAAGAGACCTTGCACCCTCGGGGGCCGCAGTAACCCACTACTCACTACCACCCCCCCCCACGACCCAATATCCAGCCCCAGCAGACGGCAGGCCTGGGCCCCGCGACCCGCTCGACATCTACGAGGACGACACGCCTGTGCCACAGCCTACGCAGGACTCGACGCCGGAAGCTCCACTACCCCTGCCGTCGCCATGCCGATCACAGCGGCAGACAAGACCTCAGGAGAGACTCCAATACACTAACTTTTAATACACTTCACCCCGCCGGACTCAATTTTAAACAAGGGGTGAATGTGGTAAACCACTGTTTGTATTCCACTGTGTACATGCCTGGACATGCCTCGGCTGACTCCTCCCACAAGTCCTAGTATAAAGGTGACTGCTCCCCAGCCCTTTGTATTTCTGGACCGGTCGACCACTCGAGGCAGACCTTCATTCTTTTGTTAATAAAAGCCTTTAGTTACTCCCTTAACTCTCAGTCTTTTATGAGTAATTGATAGCGCATCAGGCAGGCTCCCTTGGCGAGTGGAACTTTGGGTGGGACTTCGGCTCTCACAGCCCGTGGCTCTTCCACGACTGTGGGCTTCGGCTCCCTCCCCTCAGGCTCCGCCCCTTCAGGAATTGGGTCTGTGGCAGACGGCTCCTCCCCACCTGTCCCTACAGGTGAAGGATCTCTGCCCCAATATCTACCTCCCCCACGCTCGAGTCGAGGGCGGGACCTTTGTCCTCCGACTCCACCTCTTCCAGAATCGTGTCGAGGGCAGGACCTTGTTGTTCGGGTCCCTCCTCGTCTGAGTCCCAGGCCATCAGAGAAAGCTCCCCCCAGGTGGGCGGGACCTCTTCTCCTTCCAAGCAGGCTACAACGCCAGCTTGTATGGTCTGTGACTCATCGCGCACCTCAGGCTTCGGTTACTGATGGCTTTGCACCCGGTTTAAACAGTTTGCACTGATTGATGTGAAACCATTTAGTGCGCCGGGGCAACTTCACTGCATATACCATGGGGCTAGCCTTGTCTACAATGCTGTAGGGCCCCATGTACAGTGGTTCTAGACTCCCTACTCGGGCATAGTTTCTCACCATGACCTGATCTCCAACTTCCCGCTCAATTGTCTTTCGGGGTTCAAGCAGCAATCGGTTCCCCTGATGCTGCCTCCCCATGTTCCCAGCTGCTTGCCCATGGATCTGTTTCAGGCACTCAAAAAGGTTTTGGGCAAACTTGTCCCGATTCACCTCTTGGAGCTGCCCCTCAGTGAGCACCAGGGCTAGTACATGGGTGGGGGTTCGCATGACTCTTCCAGTCATTAATTCGTGCGGGGAGTACCCCATACTTTTAGACTGGATAGCCCGGATCCCCATGAGGACTAGATGTTGGATCCGTGGTTCAGTGGATATGCTATTATTAAATAATCACACGGATGCTGTATATTAACAAATAACAGGTCTTTACTGGAGGAGGGTAGTCTCTAGACTAGGGGTACAGAGGCACGCGCAAAGCTTATATACTGGTGTGGTCCCTGCCGGTACTACAGTATACAGGAGCTGTAAAAGTAGTTCTGACTTAAAGGCACATACACTACAATTCCTCCCCTTTTAGATTAGTAATACCCCTAATATTCAAATAACAATTAACATTTCAACATGTACATTAAACAACAAAAGTCCAGTTATAGATTCAGTCTTTGGGTGGCTTCCTGACCCTTTCGGGATAGCGCCTTTCCGGAGGTTCTTGTTCTTGGTGCAGAGGCGATTCTGACCCCTTTTCATCGGGTAGTTCATCGGGTTCCACTGCTACTGGGTCTGAAGTAAATGCTACCGGTATGTCGGGTTCATCCCCAGGCACTCGAGACATGGGGTTGACGCATTCCTGTGACGCTAAGATCTGATCGACGTGGCGTCTCACAATGTTCTCCCTGCCATCCACTGTGTACATTAATGGCCCCTGCCTTGCACGTATCGTTCCGGGTTGCCATTTCTCTGTTCGATAGTCACGGGCCAAGGCTGGTTGCCCTACATTGAAGCTTCTTGTCGGCTTCTCATTGATGTGCTGGAATTGTTTGTCCTCAACATTTCTTTGCACATTTGGCCTGAGCAAGTCCAGACGAGATCTCAACCTTCGGTTAAAGAACATCATGGCCGGGGTCTGGTTGGTAACTGCATGTGTCGCATTTCGGTAGGCTAATAAGAAATTGTCCATCTTATGCTGTCGTGGAATTTCATCGTCGCTCATGGCCTTTATCGCCTTCTTAAAGGTTTGTACGAACCTCTGAGCCAATCCATTTGTGGCTGGATGATACGGGGCGGGTGTGTAATGCCTTACCCCATTCCTTTTCATGAATTTTTGGAATTCGTCAGACACAAACTGTGGTCCATTATCAGAACAAATCTGCTCTGGCAAACCGTTTCTGGCAAATATGGTCCGCAGGACTGCAATCGTTTTCTCTGTAGTGGTTGAAGATATTTTTATCACCTCAGGCCACTTTGAATGAGCATCCACTGCTATTAAGAACATTGAGTCCATGAATGGACCAGCGAAATCAATATGCACCCGTTGCCATGGAGAGGAGGGCCACTCCCATGGGTGTAGAGGGGCATGTGGTGGTGCATTTTGGACCTTCTGGCATCCTAAGCAGCTCTCAGTTAGGTCTTCGATTTGTTGATCGATTCCCGGCCACCACACATAAGCCCTAGCAAGGCTTTTCATTTTTACTCCCCCCAGATGACCTTCATGTAGCTCATTTAGCACTCTCTCCCTTAACTTGGGTGGAATCACCACTCTGGATCCACACATCACTGTCCCCTGGCATACTGACAGCTGTTCTCTTCTGGATGAGAATGCTGGCAACAGTGAGTCGCCATAAGAACATAAGAACATAAGAAATAGGAGCAGGTGTAGGCCAATCGGCCCCTCGAGCCTGCTCTGCCATTCAATAAGATCATGGCTGATCTGATCCTAACCGCCAATCCACTATCACAGGACTATCTCCTGAATCTAACAGAATTAGACACACGAAACAGCAGCAGGATCAGGCTACACGGCCCCTGGGCCCACTCCGCTACCCACAGGGCCATGACCGATCCGAACCTAGACTCATGTCCAAATTCCTGCCCGCTCCCCGTAACCCTTAATTCCCTTTTCTTCTAGGAAACTGTCTATTTCTGTTTTTAATTTATGTAATGATGTAGCTTCGACAGCTTTTTGGGGCAGCGTATTCCATGGACCTACCACCCTCTGAGTGAAGTAGTTCCTCCTCATCTCAGTTTTGAAAGAGTAGCCCCTTATTCTAAGACTATGCCCCCTAGTTCTAGTTTCACCCATCATCGGGAACATCCTCCCCGCATCCACCCGATCCAACCCCTTCACAATCTTATATGTTTCAATAAGATCGCCTCTCATTCTTCTGAACTCCAATGAGTAGAGTCCCAATCTACTCAACCTCTCCTCATATGTCCATCCCCTCATCCCCGGGATTAACCGAGTGAACCTTCTTTGTACTGACTCGAGAGCAAGTATGTCTTTTCTTAAGTATGGACACCAAAACTGTATGCAGTATTCCAGGTGCGGTCTCACCAATACCTTGTACAACTGAAGCAATACCTCCCTATTTTTATATTCTATCCCCCTAGCAATGAAAGCCAACATTCCATTGGCCTTCTTAATCACTTGCTGCACCTGCATACTAACCTTTTGAGTTTCGTGCACCAGGACCCCCAGATCCCTTTGTACTTCAGTACTTTCCAGTTTCTTGCCATTAAGATAACTTGCTCTACGATTTTTCCTGCCAAAGTGCATAACCTCACACTTTCCAGTATTGTATTCCATCTGCCAAATCTCTGCCCACTTACTTAGCCTGTCTATGTCCCTTTGCATGTTTTTTATGTCCTCCTCACTCACTACTTTCCCTCCCATCTTAGTATCATCTGCAAACTTTGATGTGTTACACTCGGTCCCCTCCTCCAAATCGTTAATATAGATTGTAAAGAGTTGGGGACCCAGCACTGGCCCCTGCGGAACTCCACTGGTTACTCATTGCCAGTCTGAGAATGAACCATTTAACCCAACTCTCTGCCTTCTGTTAGATAGCCAATCCTCTATCCATGCCAGAATATTACCCCCAATCCCGTGATTTTTTATCTTAAGCAATAATCTTTTGTGTGGCACCTTGTCAAATGCCTTTTGGAAGTCGAAATACACTACGTCCACTGGTTCACCTTTATCCACCCTATATGTTACTTCCTCAAAGTACTCCAACAAATTTGTCAAACATGACTTCCCCTTCATAAAACCATGCTGACTTTGTCTTATTAAATTATGATTATCCAAATGTCCTGTTACTGTCTCCTTAATAATGGACTCCAAAATTTTACCTACCACAGATGTTAAGCTAACTGGTCTATAGTTTTCAGCCTTCTGTCTACTGCCCTTTTTAAATAAGGGTGTTACATTAGCAGTTTTCCAGTCTGCCGGGACCTTTGCTGAGTCCAGGGAGTTTTGGAAGATTATTACCAATGCATCCACAATCCCTACCGCCACTTCCCTCAAGACCCTAGGATGTAAGCCATCAGGTCCAGGTGATTTATCCGCCTTGAGTCCCATTATATTACCGAGTACCACTTCCTTAGTGATTTTGATCGTGTTTAGCTCCTCCCCCCTATAGCCCCCTGTTTGTCCAGTGTTGGGATATTCTTAGTGTCCTCTACTGTAAAGACTGATACAAAATATTCATTCAGTGTTTTTGCCATCTCCATATTTCCCACCATTAATTTCCCAGTCTCATCATCTAAGGGACCAACATTTACTTTAGCCACCCTTTTTCTTTTTATATAACTATAAAAACTCTCACTATCTGTTTTTATATTTTTTGCTATTTTACTTTCATAATCTATCTTCCCTTTCTTAATCAATCTTTTTGTTATTTTTTGCTGTCTTTTAAAGTTTTCCCAATCCTCTATCCTCCCACTAGATTTGGCAACCTTATATGCCCTTGTTTTTAGTTGAATACTATCCTTAATTTCTTTACTTAGCCACGGATGGCTGTCTTTTCTTTTACACCCTTTTCTTCTCAGTGGAATATATTTTTTTTGGAAGTTGTAAAATAACTCCTTAAATGTACACCACTGATCATGTATCGTCTTACCCTTTAATCTATTTTCCCAATCCACTCTACTCAATTCCGCTCTCATACCTTCATAGTCTCCTTCATTCAAGCTTAGCACGCTTGTTTGAGATCCAACCTTCTCACCCTCTAATTGAATATGGAATTCAACCATGTTATGGTCACTCATTCCAAGGGGATCCTTTACTTGGACATTTTAAATTAATCCTGTCTCGTTACACAGGACCAGATCTAAGGTTGCTTGCCCCCTGGTCGGTTCAGTTACATACTGCTCAAGAAACCCATCCCTAATACACTCAATGAACTCATCCTCAAGGCAGCCCTGCCCAATTTGATTTGTCCAATTAATATGATAGTTAAAATCTCCCATAATTATAGATGTTCCCTTATTACAAGCCTCAACTATTTCCTGATTGATACTCCGTCCAACCGAGTTGCAACTGGTCGGAGGCCTATAGACTACGCCAACTAGTGTTTTTTTCCCCTTATTATTCCTTATCTCCACCCAAACTGTTTCATTACCCTGATCTTTTGACCCAATATCATTTCTCTGTATTACAGTGATTCCTTCCTTTATTAACATAGCCACCCCACCTCCCCTTCCTTCCTGCCTGTCCTTCCTGATCGTTAAATAACCTGGTATGTTTAATTCCCAGGTATTGTCACCCTGCAGCCATGTTTCTGTAATGGCCACAAGATCATACCCATATGTAGCTATTTGTGCCATTAACTCATCTATTTTGTTACGAATGCTACGTGCATTCAGATAGAGAACTTTCAAATGTGTTTTGTGACACTTAGTTACTGCTTTTGCCCTTTTTATTACTTTACCTTTTACTCCATACCTTCTGCCCCTTCCTGACACGCTCTGGTTTTTAATTTCCCCACTGCTACCTAAGTCTATGACCTTCTCTGTTGTCATTTTTATTATTTGCTCTCTAGGAACCTCCCCCCGACTAGTTAGTTTAAAGCCCTCTCTACAGCCCTAGTTTTATGATCTGCCAGGACTCTAGTCCCAGCACTGGCCAAGTGAAGCCCATCCCAATGGAACAGCTCCCTCCTGCCCCAGTACTGGTGCCAGTGTCCCAGGAAGCAAAACCCATTTCTCCCACACCAGTCTTTGAGCCACGCATTTTACTCTCTTATTTTATTTGTCCTAGCCAAATTCGCTCGTGGCTCAGGTAATAATCCAGAGATTATTACCCTTGAGGTTCTGTTTTTTAATTTGACCCCTAGCTGCTCATACTCCTTTAACAGAACCGGCTTCCTAGTCCTATCTATGTCGTTTGTACCAACATGGACCATGACGACTGGATCCACCCCATCCCACTGCAAGTTTCTTTCCAGCCCAGAGGAGATGTCCTTAACCTTGGCACCGGGTAGGCAACACCGCCTACGGGACTCTCGCTCTTGGCTGCAGAGAACTCTATCTATCCCCCTAATAATACTATCCCCTACCACTACAACATTTCTATTTACTCCCCCCTCTTGAATGGCCCCCCGCTCCATGGTGCTGTGGCCAGGTTGCTCATCCTCCCTGCAGCCCCTGCTCCCGTCCCCACAGGGAGTAAGAACCTCAAACCTGTTGGACAAGAGCAAGGGCTGCGGCTCCTCCAACACTACCTTCTGGATCCCCGTACCTGCCTTGCTCGTAGTCACACCGTCCTGTCCCTGACCATGGGCTACATCTGAATTAATTAACTTCATAGGTGTGACCACCTTCTGATACACAGAGTCCAGGTACTTCTCCCCCTCCCTGATGTGTTGCAGTGTCTGAAGCTCAGACTCCAGCTCATCAACACGGAGCTGGAGATCCTGTAGCAGCAGACACTTGTCACAGATGTAATCACCGTTAGCCTCAATGGGGTCTACCGGCTCCCACATCTCGCAACAGTAACACATCACCTGCTCCATTCTATGTAATTAATTAAATTTTTTATTGTTAGTTATGGACACCCTCTACCCGAATATAGATGCTAGTATCCCCTTTAATTAATTGGATTTAAATTAAATCAAACCCTCTAATTACACCAGTTAAATGGTTTACCAACTGTCCCCACTACAGCACAGAGACCCTAGAAAATAACTGCAGAATTTAAGCTTGTAATGAAAAGAAGAAAGAAATACTCACCAACCAATCCAACCAATCACTTACCTGCTTCCTGGTGACGTCGCACTTGGATTACTTTTTACCTCTCTCCTCTGCTGTTGAATTGGTATGCCTCGCCTCACCTCACTGCTCACACCCAGGTCCAATGCTCTGGTCGGGCCTCGGGTCGCTGCCGGTTTTAAGCTCCGCCTCGCCTCACCTCACTGCTCACACCCAGGTCCGATGCTCTGGTCGGGCCTCGGGTCGCTGCCGGTTTTAAGCTCCGCCTCACCTCACCTCACTGCTCACACCCAGGTCCGATGCTCTGGTCGGGCCTCAGGTCACTGCCGGTTTTAAGCTCTGCCTCGCCTCACCTCGCTGCTCACACCCAGGTCCGATGCTCTGGTCGGGCCTCGGGTCACTGCCGGTTTTAAGCTCCGCCTCACCTCACCTCGCTGCTCACACCCAGGTCCGATGCTCTGGTCAGGCCTCGGGTCGCTGCTGGTTTTAAGCTCCGCCTCACCTCACCTCGCTGCTCACACCCAGGTCCAATGCTCTGGTCGGGCCTCGGGTCGCTGCTGGTTTTAAGCTCCGCCTCGCCTCACCTCACTGCTCACACCCAGGTCCGATGTGTTGGCCATCCCCTCACCATCAATTCATATACCCATGACAGCGTCAGAGCATTGCGGGTCTCCTTCTCTATATCCGCGTTTGTTACTGGCAATCGTTCAATTATTGATGAATAAAATATCTCGATAGGGTCCACTGCTGGTGCTTCCTCCACAGTAGGCAGTGGCAGGCGCGATAGCCCATCAGCGTTCCCATGCTGTTTCGTGCCTTTATATTCTACTAGCTGGGGGAGCCCGGCTTTGCCAGGGCTGTTTTGGGCCGGGCAGTTTAATTCGAGTCCCAGGATTTGGGGCCTCTCTGTGTCCCTCTGTGAATCTGCTGCCGGGCAACATTTTAAATCGAGTCCCAGGCTTTGGGGCCTCTCTGTGTCCCTCTGTGAATCTGCTGCCGGGCAACATTTTAAATGGAGTCCCAGCCTTTTGGGCCTTGTCTCTGTGTCTTTGTCAATCTGCTGCCGGGCAACATTTCTACCTTTTAATACCTTGAAAGATGAAAGTGAAAGTACTTATAAAACGTTTTTGGTAAATCTTTTAAAAATAACATAAGAGATAACTACCTTTTTAGAAGCCGGATGAGCAGATTTGGAGCTGCAAGTAAATGGGGTTTTTAGCTTGAGGCAATGGCTGCCACATCCCTGTGATGAAAACGATTAGTCCCGCCCAGACACACACACCGATTGGCCAACCATCAGGCGACTGAACTGTAGGATTGGTCAATCATGACGGCACAGGATTGGTCGAACCTTGACGTCAGTCAATCAATGCTAATTAGCAGATAATGAGCGTAATTTTGAAGGTTTTTTGCATAACGCTGCGAACAATTTTCGTCCGACCAAAAAGTAAATACGCTTACGACCGTCCCGGAAGCGTAAGCTTTCTTTGCACGTAAGGCGCGGGCAGCAACGCCCTATAACTTTCGAACGTATAGCCGGACAGACGAAACGTAAGGAACCGCTTTATATATATAGATAGATAGACTAGCTGGAGTGCCTGGCGGTGCCGAGGCTTTTTTGAGGACATGTTGTTGGAAGAGAGAGAGAGAGCGACTGGGGGGGGGGGAAAGAGAGCGAGCGACTGTGGGGGGGGGAAGAGAGCGAGCGACTGTGGGGGGGGGAAGAGAGCGAGCGACTGTGGGGGGGGGGAAGAGAGCGAGTGACTGTGGGGGGGGGAAGAGAGCGAGCAACTGTGGGGGGGAAGAGAGCGAGCGACTGTGTAGGGGAAGAGAGCGAGCGACTGTGGGGGGGAAGAGAGCAAGCGACTGTGGGGGGGAAGAGAGCGAGAGAGAGAGGGGGGGAAGAGAGCGAGGGAGAGAGGGGGGGAAGAGAGCGAGGGAGAGAGGGGGGAAGAGAGCGAGGGAGAGAGGGGGGGAAGAGAGCGAGGGAGAGAGGGGGGAGCGAGGGAGAGAGGGGGGAGCGAGGGAGGGGGCGAGGGAGAGAGGGGTGGCGAGGGAGAGAGGGGTGGCGAGGGAGAGAGGGGGGTCGAGGGAGAGATGGGGGGCGAGGGAGAGATGGGGGGCGAGGGAGAGAGGGGGTGAGGGTGAGGGGGCAAGGGAGAGGGGGGGCGAGGGAGAGGGGGGGGGCGAGGGAGAGGGGGGGTGAGGGAGAGGGGGGGCGCGGGAGGGGGGGCGAGGGAGAGGGGGGCAAGGGAGAGGGGGGGCGAGGGAGAGGGGGGGCGAGGGAGAGGGGGGCAAGGGAGAGGGGGGGCAAGGGAGAAAGGGGGCGAGGGAGAGGGGGGGCGAGGGAGAGGAGGGCGAGGGAGATGGGGGGGCGAGGGGGGGTGAGGGAGGGGGGACGAGGGAGAGGGAGGGGCGAGGGAGAGGGGGGCGAGGGAGGGGGGAGAGGGGGGGTGAGGGAGGGGGGCGAGGGAGAGGGGGGGCGAGGGAGAGGGGGGTGAGGGAGAGGGGGGGCGAGGGAGAGGGCGAAGGAGAGGGGGGGCGAGGGAGAGGGCGAGGGAGAGGGGGGGGGCGGGGGCGAGGGAGGGAGCGGGGGCGCCGGGGAGGGAGGGGGGGACGCCGGGGGGGGAGAGAGAGAGAGAGAAGGGGGGGAGAGAGTGAGAAGGTGGGGAGAGAGTGAGAAGGGGGGGAGGAGGAGGAGGGAGAGTGGGAGGAGGGGAGGAGTGTTTTGAGGGGGTCAGCGAAAGAGCAAAAAAAAAATTTTTTTCAAAAACGGGTGTTCAGAAGATGGGAGGCCATCTTGAAAGTTTTTTAATGTTTTTAAAAAGCTGCCACGGAGAAGGAACGCACAGTCTGAAATGAACATTTCTTTTTTATTTTTTTTTTAAAAAGCTGCCACGGAGAAGGAACGCGCAGTCTGTGAAACCAACTGAAATTTTTTTTTATAAACGGGTGTTAAGAAGATGGGAGGCCATCTTGAAAGTTTTTTAATGTTATTAAAAAGCTGCCACGGAGAAGGAACGCGCATTCTTGCTGAAACCACCAAAAGTTATTTTTGTAAAAATGGCTGTTAAGAAGATGGGACACCATCTTCATTGTGTTTTAACATTTTAGACATTGTGTTTCTACGTTTTACACATTAAAAAAAAAAAAATCGCTCCTAACAAATAAACACACAGAAGGTGAGAATAAAGATGGCGGCCACTCACCTCAGTTCAGAACGATAAGGCCCGCCCACACACGCACTGATTGGTCGATCGTCATGTCACCGAAGCATAGGATTGGTCAATCGTCCTCTCACTCGACTCTAGGAGGGCCCGGCTGCACATGCGACGAATCTGCTCCCACCACGCATTGATTGGTCGACCATCGGGTTGGTCGACCTCAATGTCACTCTATGGTAATGAGTGGATAATGAGCGGAATGTTGAAGGTTTTTCGGATACCGCGGGCGCAATTTTTGTCCGGCCGAAACGTAAATACGCTTAAGACCGTTTTGGAAAGGTAAGCTTTGTTTCGACGTAACGCACGCGTAGGTACGCTCTAACTTTCGAGCGCATAGCCGGACAGACGCACACCCGAGGACAGACAGAAGGACAGACAGAAGGACGGACAGAACGATCCGTTTATATATATAGATATAGATAGATAGACTAGCTGGGGGTAGCCCGGCGTTGTCAGGGCTGTTTTGGGCCAGGCGGTTTAAATCGAGTCCCAGGCTTTTCGGCCCTGTCTGTCTGTCCCTTTGTGAATCTGCTGCCGGGCAGCATTTTAAATCGAGTCCCAGGCTTTCAGGCCGTCTGTCTGTCCCTCTGTGAATCTGCTGCCGGGCAACATTTTAAATCGAGTCCCAGGCTTTTGGACCCTGTCTCTCTGTCCCTTTGTGAATCTGCTGCCGAGCAATGGATGCCACATCCCTGAGATGAAACGATTAGTCCCGCCCACACACACACACCGATTGGCCAACCATCAGGGGACTGTACTGTAGGATTGGTCAATCGTGACGGCACAGGATTGGTCGAACCTTGACGTCAGTCAATCAATGCTAAGTAGCAGATAATGAGTTTAATTCTAAAGGTTTTTTGCATAAGGCGCGAACAATTTTCGTCCGACCGAAAAGTAAATATGCTTACGACCGTCCCGGAAGCGTAAGCTTTCTTTGGAGGTAACGCGCGCGTAGGTACGCTCTATAACTTTCGAGCGCATAGCCGGACAGACGCACACGTGAGGACAGACAGACAGACAGATAGACAGACAGACAGACTGAACGATCCGTTTATATATATAGATACTAGCTGGAGTGCCCGGCGGTGCCGAGGCTTTTTCAAGGGCATGTTGTTGTTGGAAGAGAGAGAGAGAGAGCGACTGGGGGGGGGAAGAGAGAGAGCGACTGGGGGGGAAGAGAGAGAGCAACTGGGGGGGAAGAGGGAGAGCGACTGGGGGGAAGAGAGAGAGCGACTGGGGAGGAAGAGAGAGAGCGACTGGGGGGGGAAGAGAGAGAGCGACTGGGGGGAGAAGAGAGAGAGCGACTGGGGGGGAAGAGAGAGAGCGACGGGGGGGTGGGAAGAGAGAGAGCGACTGGGGGGAAGAGAGAGAGCGACTGGGGGGAAGAGAGAGAGAGAGCGACTGGGGTGGAAGAGAGAGAGTGACTGGGAGGGAAGAGAGAGTGCGACGGGGGGGGAAGAGAGAGAGCGACTGGGGGGGAAGAGAGAGAGCAACTGGGGGGGAAGAGGGAGAGCGACTGGGGGGGAAGAGAGAGAGCGACTGGGGGGGAAGAGAGAGAGCGACTGGGGGGGAAGAGAGAGAGCGACTGGGGGGGAAGAGAGAGAGCGACTGGGGAGGGAAGAGAGAGAGCGACTGGGGGGAAGAGAGAGAGCAACTGGGGGGGAAGAGGGAGAGCGACTGGGGGGGAAGAGAGAGAGCGACTGGGGAGGAAGAGAGAGAGCGACTGGGGGGGAAGAGAGAGAGCGACTGGGGGGAGAAGAGAGAGAGCGACTGGGGGGGAAGAGAGAGAGCGACTGGGGGGGTGGGAAGAGAGAGAGCGACTGGGGGGGAAGAGAGAGAGCGACTGGGGGGAAGAGAGAGAGAGAGCGACTGGGGTGGAAGAGAGAGAGTGACTGGGAGGGAAGAGAGAGTGCGACGGGGGGGGGAAGAGAGAGAACGAACTGGGGGGAAGAGAGAGAGCAACTGGGGGGAAGAGGAGAGCGACTGGGGGGGAAGAGAGAGAGCGACTGGGGGGGAAGAGAGAGAGCGACTGGGGGGGAAGAGAGAGAGCGACTGGGGGGGGAAGAGAGAGAGCGACTGGGGGGGGAAGAGAGAGAGCGACTGGGGGGGGAAGAGAGAGAGCGACTGGGGGGGGAAGAGAGAGAGCGACTGGGGGGGAAGAGAGAGAGCGACTGGGGGGGTGGAAGAGAGAGAGCGACTGGGGGGGAAGAGAGAGAGCGACGGGGGGGGAAGAGAGAGAGCGACTGGGGGGAAAGAGAGAGAGCGACTGGGGGGGAAGAGAGAGAGCGACTGGGGGGAAGAGAGAGAGCGACTGGGGGGGAAGAGAGAGAGCGACTGGGGGGGAAGAGAGAGAGCGACTGGGGGGGAAGAGAGAGAGCGACTGGGGGGGAAGAGAGAGAGCGGCTGGGGGGAAGAGAGAGAGCGACTGGGGGGGAAGAGAGAGAGCGACTGGGGGGGTAGAGAGAGAGCGACTGGGGGGGAAGAGAGGGAGCGACTGGGGGGGAAGAGAGAGAGCGACTGGGGGGGAAGAGAGGGAGTGACTGGGGGGAAGAGAGAGAGAGACTGGGGGGGGAAGAGAGAGAGAGACTGGGGGGGAAGAGAGAGAGAGACTGGGGGGGAAGAGAGAGAGAGACTGGGGGGGAAGAGAGAGAGAGACTGGGGGGGGAAGAGAGAGAGAGACTGGGGGGGGAAGAGAGAGAGAGACTGGGGGGGGAAGAGAGAGAGCGACTGGGGGGGAGAGAGTGACTGGGGGGGAAGAGAGAGAGCGACTGGGGGGGAAGAGAGAGAGCGACTGGGGGGGAAGAGAGAGAGCGACTGGGGGGAAGAGAGAGAGCGACTGGGGGAAGAGAGAGAGCGACTGGGGGGAAGAGAGAGAACGACTGGGGGGAAGAGAGAGAGAGCGACTGGGGGGGGAAGAGAGAGAGCGACTGCGGGAGGGGAAGAGAGAGAGAGCGACTGGGGGGGAAGAGAGAGAGCGACTGGGGGGGAAGAGAGGGAGCGACTGGGGGGGAAGAGAGAGAGCGACTGGGGGGAGAGAGAGGAGTGACTGGGGGAAGAGAGAGAGAGGACTGGGGGGGAAGAGAGAGAGAGACTGGGGGGGAAGAGAGAGAGCGACTGGGGGGGAAGAGAGAGAGCGACTGGGGGGAGGAAGAGAGAGAGCGACTGGGGGGGAAGAGAGAGAGCGACGGGGGGGGTGGGAAGAGAGAGAGCGACTGGGGGGGAAGAGAGAGAGCGACTGGGGGGGAAGAGAGAGAGAGAGCGACTGGGGGGTGAAGAGAGAGAGTGACTGGGAGGGAAGAGAGAGTGCGACGGGGGGGGGAAGAGAGAGAGCGACTGGGGGGAAGAGAGAGAGCAACTGGGGGGAAGAGGAGAGAGAGCGACTGGGGGGGGAAGAGAGAGAGCGACTGGGGGGGAAGAGAGAGAGCGACTGGGGGGAAGAGAGAGAGCGACTGGGGGGGAAGAGAGAGAGCGACTGGGGAGGGAAGAGAGAGAGCGACTGGGGGGGGAAGAGAGAGAGCAACTGGGGGGGAAGAGGGAGAGCGACTGGGGGAAGAGAGAGAGCGACTGGGGGAGGAAGAGAGAGAGCGACTGGGGGGGGAAAGAGAGAGAGCGACTGGGGGGAAAGAGAGAGAGCGACTGGGGGGGAAGAGAGAGAGCGACTGGGGGGGTGGAAGAGAGAGAGCGACTGGGGGGGAAGAGAGAGAGCGACTGGGGGGAAGAGAGAGAGAGAGCGACTGGGGTGGAAGAGAGAGAGTGACTGGGGAGGAAGAGAGAGAGCGACTGGGGGGGGAAGAGAGAGAAGCGACTGGGGGGGAAGAGAGAGAGCAACTGGGGGGGAAGAGGAGAGAGCGACTGGGGGGGAAGAGAGAGAGCGACTGGGGGGGAAGAGAGAGAGCGACTGGGGGGGGAAGAGAGAGAGCGACTGGGGGGGAAGAGAGAGAGCGACTGGGGGGGGGAAGAGAGAGAGCGACTGGGGGAGAGGACGAGGGGAAGAGAGAGCGACTGGGGGGGAAGAGAGAGAGCGACTGGGGGGAAGAGAGAGAGCGACTGGGGGGGGAAAGAGAGAGAGCGACTGGGGGGAAGAGAGAGAGCGACTGGGGGGGAAGAGAGAGAGCGACTGGGGGGGAAGAGAGAGCGACTGGGGAGGGAAGAGAGAGAGCGACTGGGGGGAAGAGAGAGAGCGACTGGGGGGAAGAGAGAGAGCGACTGGGGGGGAAGAGAGAGAGCGACTGGGGGGAAGAGAGAGAGCGACTGGGGGGGAAGAGAGAGAGAGCGACTGGGGGGGGAAGAGAGAGAGCGACTGGGGGGAAGGAGAGAGAGAGCGACTGGGGGGGAAGAGAGAGAGCGACTGGGGGGAAGAGAGAGAGCGACTGGAGGGAAGAGAGAGAGAGACTGGGGGGAAGAGAAGAGCTGACTGGGGGGACGAGAGAGAGAGCGACTGGGGGGGGAAGAGAGAGAGCGACTGGGGGGGGAAGAGAGAGAGCGACTGGGGGGGAGAGAGAGAGAGGACTGGGGGGAAGAGAGAGCGACTGGGGGGAAGAGAGAGAGCGACTGGGGGGAAGAGACGAGAGCGACTGGGGGGGAAGAGAGAGAGCGACTGGGGGGGAAGAGAGAGACTGGGGAAGAGAGCGACTGGGGGGGAAGAGAGAGAGCGACTGGGGGGAAGAGAGAGAGCGACTGGGGGAAGAGAGAGAGCGACTGGGGGGAGAAGAGAGAGAGCGACTGGGGGGGAAGAGAGAGAGCGACTGGGGGGGAAGAGAGAGAGCGACTGGGGGGGAAGAGAGAGAGCGACTGGGGGGAAGAGAGAGAGCGACTGGGGGGAAGAGAGAGAGGACTGGGGGGGAAGAGAGAGAGAGACTGGGGGGGAAGAGAGAGAGCGACTGGGGGGGGAAGAGAGAGAGCGACTGGGGGGGAAGAGAGAGAGCGACTGGGGGGGAAGAGAGAGAGAGCGACTGGGGGGAAGAGAGAGAGCGACTGGGGGGAGAAGAGAGAGAGCGACTGGGGGAAGAGAGAGAGCGACTGGGGGGAAGAGAGAGAGCGACTGGGGGGGAAGAGAGAGAGCGACTGGGGGGGAAGAGAGAGAGCGACTGGGGGGGAAGAGAGAGAGGATGGGGGGAAGAGAGAGAGCGACTGGAGGGGGAAGAGAGAGAGACTGGGGGGGAAGAGAGAGCGACTGGGGGGAAGAGAGAGAGCGACTGGGGGGATGACGGAGAGAGTCGACTGGGGATAGAGAGAGACTGGAGGAAGAGCGACTGAGGGCGGAAGAGAGAGAGAGGCGACTGGGGGAGAAGAGAGAGAGACTGGGGGAGAGCGAGAGAGTCGACTGGGGGAAGAGAGAGAGAGAGCGACTGGGGGGAAGAGAGAGAGAGAGCGACTGGGGGGAAGAGAGAGAGAGAGCGACTGGGGGGAAAGAGAGAGAGAGCGACGGGATCTGGTGGACTGAGAGAG